>NC_044031.1:337321980-337923829 GCF_901765095.1 Microcaecilia unicolor | reverse complement strand
GATTTTATCCTAATACTGAATGTTGTGAGAAAGGTGTTTGATAAGATTGAACCATGGGTGTTTGGATTGTCTCTTTTTAATGATAATATAACTGGTGTGTAATTGGGGATGCACATGAACATTTATTTATTTATTTAAGATTTATTTACCATCTTTTTGCAAAGGCGGGGTACAGCCATAAATGTTGAGGGTAATTTTCAGGGCCTGCCAGGAGCTCTCAGGCCCATGGGCAGAAGGGAAAAACAGAGTTGTGACCAGCAATAACTACTGCCTATGCCTTAAGTATTCTTTGTCCATGCTGAATCTTATGGATGTGCACAGCCAAACAAAAGTTGGTTTCTTGTCCAAAGTTAGGCGTTCAATTGTGTGCATGGATCAAAGTTCAACATGCAACAGACTACCTTGTGACTGTGTTAAGGGATTTTGCGGTAGTTTGCCTCTTTCTGTGCATTAAACCATGTATTACTGTACTTAATTGTACGCTAACTGAATAACACAGAGTTAGCCTCCACACTCTGTAATGCACTCCCTGAAAGGCTCAGCTTAACACATGACTATTCTACTTCAGGAAGCAGGTGAAAGCTTGGCTCTTCAACCACGCCTTAAATTAAAGAATTAACTAACTTGTTAGTCTCACTCACACACACAAGGCATGACACAGGCTGCACATACTGCAGCAGGACATGTTTATCTACTTCTATCCTAGCTGAGATAATATTTAACCATCTCTCTGACCTCATGTGCACTTTTCTTTAAATCAGTCACCTTATTTTCTAACTCCTTTTACTCTCTTACCTATCTATATGTTTTATCTTTGCTTAAACCCTACACTGTCAATTAAAATGTTTTATTACGTATTGTGTTGACATTGTAAGTAGTATACTATGCCATACTTTGTATTGTTATTTGAATATTTTTACTGCTGTAATTGTCTATTGTTCATGTTTCACTTATTCTTATTGTACACTGCGTTGTGTGAATTCCTTCAAAAAGGCGGTAAATAAATCCTAATAAATTATTATTATTATTATTATTTGTTGCATTTATATCCCACATTATCCCACCTCTTTGCAGGCTCAATGTGGCTTACAATACATCATGGATAGTGGGAAAGAGAAAAGAGTAGATATTTGGTGTTACAGAAGGATTTGGGGTTACATGGTAGTGGAATACATGATAGTAATTATAACAGAAGGCATTATTAACATTTCTGGATATATGTGGGAGTTTCACATGTTTTGGTCTTTGTGGTATATCTTGTCGAAGAGATACATACATAAAATAACATGAGACTACTTACCGTCTCCGGTAAGTGGTCTCACATTAACTCTCAGTAGGTACCACATGCTATGGAAATATTAACACATGTCCTGCAATAAAAATAAAAATGGTGCCACGTAAAATTTGCCACTACCACATGGTTGAAATTCTATGTTAAAAGGGCACAGTAAAGGACAGTATATACTTATTAGATTTAAGCGCTTATTTAATAACCTGAAGGTTCTAAAACCTGTCTATGGGGCCTTTTTACCAAGCTGCAGTAAGCACTAATGTGTACTTACTGCAGCTTAAAATAGTATACTGTGTGGTGTGCTGAGGCATTTGGGGTGAGATGTGCATGTGTACGAGCTACACAGAACAACACAGAGAAGGTTCAAAGTACAGAACACAATCCAAAGCAAGAAAGCACCAAGAGCCTTCAAAAACAGAACAAATTATTTTAATTCACAGTGTAGATCAGACTTGTAGATCAAAGACCTGACACAGGTTGTGTGTTGGCGCACAGTGCATCTCAACTATAGGCTAATGTGCAAAAAATAATTTTTATTTTTTTGGCTGAGGGGGTAGGTCTGGGGAGTAGGCATGTCCATGCTAATCAGTTAGTGCAGCCACATTGCTTGGAGCTAAGGGCCAAATCCCATACATTGTGCTTAAACATTGGTGCTAACTAAAAACACACTAGCGTGCTTTTATAAAGAGTATGCATCCTTTATAGACTTAAGCTTAGCATTAAGCTGCGTCTAACTGTAGGCGGCTGTAATTAGGTCTGCTATAAGCAGGACTACATACTTGCACCCAAGTTAGGTGCACTTAGGTGTGATTCTATAACAGCACACATAAAATCTGGGAACGCCCCCCATGAACACCCCTAAACATACCCCTAAATTGTTATATGATATAGGATTTAGGCACATCCATTATAAATTTGGATATGCACATAAATCTCATTTATTGCCAATTAGTGCTGATAATTGGTTGTTAAATGCCAATTATCGGCACTGATAGTCTTGTTGTTCAATTAAGTTGTGCACGCAACTTGGCCGTGCAGCCACATTAGCATTCACAACTTAAGGTGCCATTTACAGAATTAGCTGGTAACTGATTAGCACAGGATTAGCACGTGAACTCTTACTGCTTACAAAATAGGTGGTGACAAGGGCTCATGCACTAATATTCTGTTCAATATATTTGTGAGTGACATTGCCAAAGGGTTAGAAGATAAAGTTTGCCTTTTTGCGGATGATACCAAGATGTGTAACAGAGTGGACACCACAGAGGGAATGGAAAACATGAAAAAGGATCTACACAAACTAGAAGAATGGTCTAATGTTTGGCAATTAAAATTCAATGTGAAGAAATGGAAAGTGATGCACTTAAGGAGTAGAAATTCACGGGAGACGTATGTGTTAGGCGGTGAGAGTCTGATATGTACAGGGAAAGGGTTCTTGGGGTGATAGTATCTGAGGATCTGAAGGCGACGAAACAATGTGACAAGGTGGTGGCCATAGCCAGAAGTTTGCAAGGCTGTATAGAGAGAGGTGTGACCAGCAGAAGAAAGGAGGTGTTGATGCCCCTGTACAAGTCATTGGTGAGGCCCCACCTGGGGTATTGTGTTCAGTTTTGGCGGCCGTATCTTCCTAAGGATGTAAGAAGAATTGAAGCAGTGCAAAGAAAAGCTACAAAAATGGTATGGAATTTGCATTACAAGACGTATGAGGAGAGACTTGCTGACCTGAACATGTATACCCTGGAGGAAAGGAGAAACAGGGGTGATATGATACAGACATTCAAATATTTGAAAGGTATTAATCCACAAATGAACCTTTTCCGGAGACGGGAAAGTGGTAGAACTAGAGGACATGAAATGCGGTTGAAGGGGGGCAGACTCAAGAAAAATGTCAGGAAGTATTTTTTCACAGAGAGAGTGGTGGATACTTGGAATGCCCTTCTGAGGGAGGTGGTGGAGGTGAAAATGGTAACGGAATTCAAAAAAGTGTGGGATAAACATAAGGGAATCCTGTTATGAAGAAATGGATCCGGTGGTGAGGAGGCGGGGCTAGTGCTGGGCAGGCTTCTACGGTCTGTGCCCTACAAATGGCAGATCCAAATCAAGGTCAGGTATACATATAAAGTAGCACATATGAGTTTATCTTGTTGGACAGACTGGATGGACCGTGCAGGTGTTTTTCTTCCGTCACTTACTATGTTACAATGTTACTATTTTTTAATGGCAATGCACAATGACAACATTAGCACATGATAATTATAAGGAAAAAGGAAAATCAGTCATTTTCCAGTCTTAGCACATGGGAAAGACCCACGTAAGGCATGCTAAGGCCACTTTTTTGCCACAACTTTGTTTAAGGGCTCCAACGTGAGTTATTTTAAACTATTTACATGCCATATACTAATCACTAATGGTTCTATTTTCATAATATATTTCTTGTCTTATTGTCACCTCCTGATTTAGGGGGTCTTTTACTAAAGAGTTGTGTATGCTATCTGCAGCAGGGTCTATAGGAATGTAATTTAAATTAGGGAAGTTTGTGTTAATCTCTACTGAAAGACCTCTTTAGATTTTGAGCCAGCAGGAAAATGATGCACAAAAAAGCATTAAGTTGCAAATTTTGTAGATAGATAGCATAGAATATGCTTGCCATAAACATGGCAGCCCACGCATGCTTATTTTAAGTCATTCTTTCTCAGAAAAACTAAAGTTGATGCACTATGTGAAAGAAACTATACTTCATCCATGTTCATTGATTAATGCAGTTTTACTATTTTTATGACTTCTAATAGATTATGGGCCTGCTTTAGCAAACGATTTCCTTTTCCAGTCCATTTATTCATTTGATATATTGCTCTGTGCATAGCAAATAAAGCAGTGTACAAATACAATCAATAAAATATAAATGAAGATATAGACATAGAGTCTATGGAGATATATAGACAAATTATGCTTGTTGGGCAGGGCACTAAAATATCTATACAATGATTGAATATGCTTAAATAAGATATCTACCCTATTCACCACTTACACATATTAAGTCCTTTGTTGACAGTTTTAAAGAAAAAAAAAACATTGCACTGGCAGCATCAGAATGTCTGTATGAGAGCTGAAAAAAAAAATAAAAAAGAACTGAGTTTAATACTCAGATGTGCCCTGTAGAAATTGCTATTTTTAAATATCACTTCCGTTTATTTTTATGGAAAACAAAATATAGCATGTAAAGATATATAAACCGATTATCTGCAAGTGATTTTAGATTGATCAGTTTCTGCTGTTTAATGGAGATGGTAGGCTTGTGATATATTGCAAGAACACTTCAGATAATTGGAAGAGAGTGTTGAAGTACAGTATATGGGATTAAATAGAACACACTCCTGAACTAAAAAGAGTGAAGGTCTTTAACATCTGAGTGTAATTTTTCCAACATTGCATGTCCTATGCAATAAAAGTTGACTTGCAGAATAAACAGCACAAAGACCTATGCAAATAAAAATAAAATAAAATATAAATACTGTATGCACACTGAATTTTTGTAGCATTAGTACGACCATGGTATTCATACTTATAGTACCAAGATGCATGAATAAAGTATTTTAGGGGGTCTTTTACTAAAGCCTAACTCAAGTTATCGGCAGCAATGCCCATAGGAATAAAATGGGCACTGCTGCAGATAACTCAAGATAAGCTTTAGTAAAAGACCCCCCTTAGTGATTTATGATCATCCTGCATACCTGGTTTTTCTCAAGCCATCTTCATCTTCCCACTGTCATGTGTTGTACCAAAATGCTAAGACATGTATATTAATACTGGGGATTTCAAAAGGTAGCTAACCAGCTTGAAATGAAAGGGTTACTTAGCAAGAGTAGCTCCTTCCTCCTCCAAGTATCCCAAAGAAGGAATGATCCAATGGTTTCACAGGCCCCTTCTAGGGCACTAGGGTGTGTAAAATGTTTTCATTTTGTTTATCCATTTATCCTTTTTCATTAAATATTTTGTCAGTTTGACATCACAGCCTGATAGCATTACTTGTACCTCTTCACCTCCTCCACCTCCTTCTCTCTCTGTTAAATAAAGTGGACATACAAGAAATGTCAGGCAAGATTTTATTTTGATAAAGGACAACAAGAGTTTTGGATCACACCTTTTTGGTAGTAGCTCGATGTGTGTTACATTCAGGTAGGCTAGATGATTCCCTGTCTCAAGAGAACTTACAATCTGAGTTTGTATGTAAGGCAACAGAGGATTAAGTGACTTACTCAAGATTACAAGGAAACACAGTGGGATTTGAACTGGCAACTTCCAAACAGCAGGACTGGTGCTCTAACCACTAGGCCACTCCTCCATTTATGATATGTTTTGATTTATAAATGTATGCATAACCGCTGAAGATGTAGGGAAGGGATGTTGACCAACCAACACACCAAATCTCCAGAGGTTGATTGTAGTACAATTTATTAAAAGGCCAGATACAATGGACTCAACACAGACCAGGTGCACTCTATGGCTCTGTGAGTTAACGCATGGCTTGACCTGTTTTATGATGCTGTGTTTTATAGACTTTCATAGTATATATTTGACTCCTGAGGCAGGCACCTCTGTTGCCAAAACATGGTCTCTGTCAAGTCCACTGTACCTGGCCTTTTAATAAATTGTACTACAATCAACTCTGGAGATTTTTGTGTGTTTGGTTGGTCAACATCTCTTCACTACTTCTTCAGTGGTTCTACACTCCTTCGTAGGGGAGTTTTTGCTTGTTTCTGGTGGTTGCTGTATATTTAAGCAACCATGAACCCCACCCCACCTCCCACTCAGATCCCTGAGTCAGATCTCTGCCCTAAGCCTTTACTGCCTAACATGGCATTATTAGTATGTTCAAATGCACATATATAAGTTTATCATATAGGTCTCAAAGTTAGGATCTGCATATACTGTATAAAATAAGGAGTTATGCACATAGGTTGAGTGAAGACAGAAAATAAGAGGACTAAGGGGCTCATTTTCAAAAGCGAAAAAAGTCTAAGAAGTGGCATAAAGCAGCATTTGGATGTTTTTTCAAACAAAAACGTCCACATCAGTACTATTAAACCCAATTTCAAGATGTTTTTCTATGCTGTTTGCCTGCAATGCATCCAAATCTCAAAGGGGCATGTTAAGGATGGGATTTGGGCATTCAAAAGACCTGGATGCTTTTCAGTCATAATGGAACAAAACAAAAACAAAAAAATGTCAAGGACTAAAACTAAGACATTATGAGCTAGACCTGTTTTGTTTAGAACAAAAAAGACACAAAAAGTGCCTCAAATGACCAGAGAACCATTGGAAAAATAAAGGAACGACCTCCCTTATTCTCCCAGTGGTCACTGGCCCCCTCCCACTCCCCCACCCTCAAAGATGTGAAATAAATAGTATACATCAGCCTCTATGACAGCCTCAGATGTTCTAGCCAGTCCTATTTGAGCAGCAGGCAAGTCCCTGGTGTAGCCTAGTGGTTGGTATAATGCACTATGGAAAAGGGGACCTAGGCTCATAATCCATCCTAACTGTTAGTGGGTTTTAGGGGGCTGACACTTTCCACCACAAGTGTAACACTTGTGGTGGAAAGTGTCAGCCCCCTAAAACCCACTAAAAATCTACTGTATCCACATATAGCTGACACCTGCAGCCATAAAGACTATTGTAGTGGTATACAGTTGGGTACAGGTTTTTGGTGAGTTTTGGAGGGCTCACTATACAATATAAGGGAGCAATGGTGAGATTTGTACCTGAGACCTTTTATATGAAGTCCAGTGCAGTGCCTCCTAATGTGTCCCACTGCTCTTCTTGGATGTTTGTATGGCCAGTCTACTAAGAATGCTGGCTCCTCCTACAAACCAATATCCAAAGTTAGACTTGATCGATGACACGCCAATGGAGATCTGTTGTAGAATGGTTATATTGCAGCCAATGTGTGATTAAGGGGGCCTGTTCAGTTTTAGTGACAATTGGATGTGGTATATATAATACAATGTCCATGCAAACTTATATACGTGGGACACAGTAGTAGATCTATAAAAATATGGTTAAATGAACATAAATCAAGGATTATCACTAAAACTGAACAGGCCCCCTTAGTCACACATTGGCTGTAATATAACCATTCAACAACAGATCTCCAAGACTAGGTGGAAGGGTGGCAACCATGAGCATTTACTTAATTATAAAGAACAAGAATAGATTTTCACATTAAACACAGTGGCCCTTAGTGGGCTTAATATGGAAGTAAAGTGCATGACATTAATTTAGATGTGCCCTGGGATTTATGGGATTTCCTGTCAACAGTTAATATAAAAAGTCTTTGGAAACACTCTGCCACCATGTTATCCAGATTTGGCGACTGTCGGCACGATGAGCATTGGCTAATATTAGGTAATGTATGAAGCTATATTATTGCAATATTAATATTGAAAAACTTGGTTTCTGAAATTGATATACCCCTTTTTTGATTTCTAGGGGATTTCCTTGAAAAAGCGATGTAGCGAAACACATGCAGTGTTGGAGAAGAGTGCCCCTATACTGACTAGATCAGAGTTTACAGTCTAAAGATGAGTACAATTTATTGATAATATAACTGTAAGACAAATGTAAGTAAAAAAGAGTTAAAAAATTACATGTAACCAGTGTAAGACACTGTCAGGCTTATTTTCGAAAGAGATCGCCGGCGATCATCCAACACAAATCAGGAGATGGCCGGCCATCTCCTAAAACCGGCGAAATCGGTATAATCGAAAGCCAATTTTTGGACATACTCGCTGGCATTCCGTCGTGGAGGCGGGCAAACTTCAAGGGGGCATGTTGGCAGGGTAACATAGTAACATAGTAACATAGTAGATGACGGCAGAAAAAGACCTGCATGGTCCATCCAGTCTGCCCAAGAAAAACTCATATGTGTATACCTTACCTTGAATTTGTACCTGTCCTTTTCAGGGCACAGACCATATAAGTCTGCCCAGCAGTATTTCCCGCCTCCCAACCACCAGTCCCGCCTCCCATCACCGGCTCTGGTACAGACCGTATAAGTCTGCCCTCCCCTATCCTCGCCTTCCAACCACCACCCCCTCTTCCCCCCAACTGCTCCGCCACCCAATTTCAGCTAAGCTTCTGAGGATCCATTCCTTTTGCACAGGATTCCTCTATGCATATCCCACGCATGTTTGAACTCCATTACCGTTTTCATCTCCACCACCTCCCGCGGGAGGGCATTCCAAGCGTCCACCACCCTCTCCGTGAAAAAATACTTCCTGATATCTTTCCTGAGTCTGCCCCCCTTCAATCTCATTTCATGTCCTCTCGTTCTACCGCCTTCCCATCTCCGGAAAAGATTCATTTGCGGATTAATACCTTTCAAATATTTGAACGTCTGTATCATATCACCCCTGTTCCTCCTTTCCTCCAGGGTGTACATGTTCAGGTCAGCAAGCCTCTCTTCATACGTCTTGGAACGTAAATCCCATACCATCCTCGTAGCTTTTCTTTGCACCGCTTCCATTTTTTTAACATCCTTCGCAAGATGCGGCCTCCAAAACTGAACACAATACTCCAGGTGGGGCCTCACCAACGTCTTATACAGGGGCATTAAAACCTCCTTTCTTCTGCTGGTCACTCCTCTCTCTATACAGCCTAGCAATCTTCTAGCTACTGCCACCGCCTTGTCGCACTGTTTCGTCGCCTTCAGGTCCTCAGATACTATCACCCCAAGATCCCTCTCCCCATCCGTGCCTATCAGACTCTCCCCGCCTAACACATACGTCTCCCTTGGATTTCTACTCCCTAAGTGCATCACTTTGCATTTCTTCGCATTGAATTTTAATTGCCAAACGTTAGACCATTCTTCTAGCTTCTTCAGATCTTTTTTCATGTTTTCCACTCCCTCCGAGTGTCCACTCTGTTGGAAATCTTGGTGTCATCCGCAAAAAGGCAAACTTTACCTTGTAATCCTTCAGCAATGTCGCTCACAAATATATTGAACAGAATCGGTCCCAGCACCGATCCCTGAGGCACTCCACTACTCACCTTTCCCTCCTCCGAGCGAACTCCATTCACCACCACCCTCTGGCGTCTGTCCGTCAACCAGTTCCTAATCCAGTTCACCACTTCGGGTCCTATCTTCAGGCCGTCTAGTTTATTTAAGAGCCTCCTGTGGGGAACCGTGTCGAAAGCCTTGCTGAAATCTAAGTAGATGACGTCCATAGCACGTCCTTGATTCAATTCTCCTGTCACCCAGTCAAAGAATTCAATGAGATTCGTTTGGCACGATTTCCCTTTGGTGAAACCATGTTGTCTCGGATCTTGCAACTTATTGGCTTCCAGGAAATTCACTATCCTTTCCTTCAGCATGGCTTCCATTACTTTTCCAATAACCGAAGTGAGGCTTACCGGCCTGTAGTTTCCAGCTTCTTCCCTATCACCACTTTTGTGAAGAGGGACCACCTCCGCCATTCTCCAATCCCTCAGAACCTCTCCCGTCTCCAAGGATTTATTAAACAAGTCTTTAAGAGGACCCACCAGAACCTCTCTGAGCTCCCTCAGTATTCTGGGGTGGATCCCGTCCGGCCCCATGGCTTTGTCCACCTTTAGCTTTCCAAGTTGTTGATACACACTCTCTTCTGTGAACGGCGCTCTATCCACCTCATTTTCAGGTGTACTTTTGCCAGTCCCTCTCGGTCCTTCCCCAGGGTTTTCTTCAGTGAAAACAGAACAAAAGTATCTATTTAGCAAAATTGGCTTTTTCTTCATCATTTTCTACATAGCGTTTTGTTGTATCTTTTAGTCTCACAATTCCCTTTATAGTCTTTCTCCTTTCACTAATATACCTGAAGAAGTTTTTGTCTCCTCTCCTTACATTTCTAGCCATTTGTTCTTCCGCTTGCGTCTTCGCCAGACGTACCTCTCTCTTGGCTTCTTTCAGTTTCATCCGGTATTCCTCCCCGTGTTCCTCCTCTTGAGATTTTCTATATTTCTGGAACGCTAACTCTTTAATCTTTATTTTCTCAGCCACTTGCTTTGAGAACCATATCGGTTTCCTTTTTCTCTTGCTTTTATTTACTCTCCTTACATAAAGGTCTGTAGCCCTGTTTATTACTTCTTTTAGCCTGGACCACTGTCCTTCCACTTCTCGTATGTCCTCCCAGCCCATCGGCTCCTTCCTCAGGTATTCTCCCATTTTGTTAAAGTCAGCTCGCTTGAAATCCAGGACTTTGAGTTTAGAGTTTAGCGAAGGCGGGACATGGGGTGCTTACGAGATGGCCGGCTTCAGCTGATAATGGAAAAAAGAAAACCGGCGATGACGAGCATTTGGCCGGTTTTACTTGGTCTATTTATTTTCATGACCAAGTCTCAAAAAGGTGCCCAAACTGACCAGATGACCTCCGGAAGGAATCGGGGATGACCTCCCCATACTCCCCCAGTGGTCACCAACCCCCTCCCACCCAAATAAAAAAACCCTTTAAAACATTTTTTTCCCAGCCAGCTCTATGACAGCAGTATGCAGGTCCCTGGAGCAGATTTAAAGCCAGGTGCACTAAACTGCATGGAAGAGTCTTTCCCTTACCGATCCCTTAGCGAATCAGTAAGAGAAGGGCATGCATGAAGGAAATCACATGCAAATGAGCTGCTCATTTGCACGCAAATTTCCTTCCCTAGGAGGGGAAGCCAGTCGGCCAGCTTGTAAAAGAAAAGGATCTTGCTGATTAGTTATGTTATGACTTACTTGTTCTGGAGTGCTGTATTTTGTGATACTGTTTTGAGAAATGTTCAATAAAGACTTCATACAAATTTTAAAAAGTCCCTGCCCTGTATTTTCCCTTGATGGCCCTCTTTCTCCCCAAACAGGGAAATCAAAACTGGTCTTGCTCATAGCTTTTTAAGTAGTAACAGTGGGATTTGAACTGGCCACCTCTGCATTACAAAACCAGCAATGTAACCACTTGGCCACAAATCTACTTAGCTGGATGTCCCTCCCTTTTCATTATACCCCTTCAGGTCTCTCTCAGCCAATCACAACACATTTAGCTGTCTGTGAGTGGCTGAGAGAGACCAGGAGGGGCATAATCAAAAGGGAGGAACATTCAAATAAGTGGAGCTGTGGCCAAGTGGTTACATCACTGGTTTTAAAATGCAGAGGTGGCTGGTTCAAATCCCACTGTTACTACTAAAAAAGCTGTGAGCAAAAACAGTTTTGATTTTCCCGTTCGGGGAGAAAGACAACCATCAAGAGAAGCCATTAAGGGAAGTGCACGTCAGGTATGGCCATCAAGGGAAAATGCACGGCAGGGACTTTTTTAATTTGTATGGTCTTTATTGAACATTTCTCAAAACAGTATCACAAAATACAGCACTCCAGAACAAGTAAGTCATAACATAACTGATCAGCAAGATCTAAATATCCAGAAGTACCAGTGAATGCTGGCCCCTCCCAAGGCCAAATGCCTTGGATTTGGCCGGGTTTGAGATGGCCGGTTACAGTTTCCATTATGGCTGAAAAACAAAGTCGGCCATCTCAAACCCGGTGATCTATGGCATTTGGCCGGCCCCAACCGTATTATTGAAACAAAAGATGGCCAGCCATCTTTTTCGATAATACGGTTCCAGAAAAGCTCTTTGCGGCGCCACCAAAATAGATGGCCTGCCATCTATTTGGCCAGCACCATTCAATTATGCCCCTCTGTGTGTGAGTGAATTGAACACAGTGCATTACTGCTGAGGTTTATTGACCAACCCTTACCCATGTTGATTCTCTGGAGTTTGTGGATATCTATAAAATATACTAGATTTCCAGAGGTGTTACTTTCAACCAAGAGCATGCTTTTTAAAAAGGCATTCCAGGAGAAGGGAGGACAGTTGCTGCTGCTGCTGCTTTTCTGGAGAAAAGTTGCTTAAAACCAGTGGGTGAAATTCTGTGACAATAACTCCGGGTTCTATTGAATACATTGGATAATCTTTAAACATTTTTTGGTGATCTGCTTCTTTTGTGTTCCGTGCTGGACTTTGTTGATCGACTGCCTATTTGTTTTCTTGGACCTTCATTGCTATAAGTTACAAAGGTACACTTTGAGGGGCATTTTTGAAAGGGACGTCCAAGTTGCGATTTGGTCGTCCTTGCAAAACGGCAAAATCCAGGGGCGGGGAAACCCGTATTTTCAAAACAGATTGACGTCCATCTTTTGTTTCGAAAATACTGTCAGGGACATTCAAATCCTGAAATTTGGATGTCACTAGATTTGGTCATCCCTAGACATAGACGTTTCTGACTTTCGGCAATTTTCAAAACCAAAGTCGTCCATGTCAAAAACGTTCTAATGCAAGCCATTTGGGCATGGGAGGAGCCAGCATTTGTAGTGCACTGGTCCCCCTGACATGCCAGGACACCAACCGGGCACCATAGGAGGCACTTTAGTGGTCTTCATAAATTGTTCCCAGGTACATAGCTCCCTTACCTTGTGTGCTGAGCCCCCCCAAAACCCATTACCCACAACTGTACACCACTACCATAGCCCTTATGGGTGAAGGGGGGCACCTAGATGTAGGTACAGTGGGTTTGTGGTGGGTTTTGGAGGGCTTGCTGGTTCTTCCACAAATGTAACAGGTAGGGGGGGTATGGGCCTGGGTCTGCCTGTCTGAAGTGCACTGCAGTACCCACTAAAACTGCTCCTGGGACCTGCATGCGTTGTCATGGACCTGAGTATGACATCTGAGGCTGGCATACAGGCTCGCACAACATATTTTTAAAGATGTTTTTTGAGGGTGGGAGGGGGTTAGTGACTACTGGGGGATTAAAGGGAGGTCATCTCCGATTCTTTCCGGTGGTCATCTGGTCATTTTGGGCAACTTTTTGTGCCTTAGTCATAAGAAAAACAGGTCCAGGTGAAAACGTCCAAGTGTTCGTCAGGGACGTCCTTGTTTTTTTCAATTATGGGTCAAGGACATCCAAGTGTTAGGCATGCCCAAGTCGCTATGCCTCTGACATGCCCCCTTGAAATCTGGCCGTCCTTGCGACAGACTGCAGTTGGAGACGTCCTAAATCGTGTTTCGATTATACCGATTTGGACATCCCTGGTAGAAGGATGTCCATCTTCCGATTTATGTCAAAAGATGGATGTCCTTCTCTTTTGAAAATGAGCCCATTTGTGTGTGTGTGTGTGGGGGGGGGAAATTCTATATATGGCACCGGAATTTGGGCGCCAAACAAAAAACTCAATTCTATAAACGCTGCTGTGAGTTAGGCGTCATTTATAGAATAGAACATACCTCCAGGATCCATGCCTAAGAGTTTGCATTTACACCAAATAAAAGCTGGAGATACTCCAGATTCCACCATACTGCCCGCATCTCTAGTGAATGCCCCTGACCCACCCATGCCCCTCCCATAGCCACAGCCCTTTTTCAGTTGCAAACTATAGGATTTACAGGTGCATCTTTATAGACTAGCACTTTGCAAAATGCGTGCATAAATCCAAATTTTTGCTAATAATGCCAATACTTGGTTGTTTGGATCTTGCCAGGTACTTGTGACCTGGATTGGCCACAGTCTGTCCCAGTATGGCAATGCTTATGTTTTTATATTAATTATTAGTGCTAATTGGCTTGTTAACCAATTAAATTGTGCACACAAATTGGACATACACCCAAATATATAGAATCTGGCCCTTTATCCTTATTATTAACCTGATAGTAAAACACAAATCATATGGTTACTTTGCATTTGGATTTTAGGGTTATTTATATGAGCTGAAAAGTATGCTCCTAACTTATATGTTAAGACTATATCAGAAAATGTACCTCCCTAGTCTATGATGATATTGACAAACTCAATAAACAAGGATACCAGGATCTTTTATAGACACTCAACTCAAAAGTGGTCCTTTTTGGAGAATTTATCAGAATAAACTAGGGTCCTAAGAAAATCAGAGTGCTAACAAAATATACAATTCAATCAATAGATAATTATTATGAATATAATATTTAACGTCAAAATGCTAAATATGTTTACCCTAGGCTTTGCACAACAGAGTTATTGTAATATTTATAACTTGTCCAATTGCAGAAACTCTAGTTTGATGAGGGAAAAGATTGAAATATTTTAGGCTTATATATCAAAACAAGTGGGGATGATTTACCTGGTAATTATAGTATACCTCAGACATTGACTGGAAGCAGTTAAACCTGGGGAGTAATCCCATGCAATTGTGATCCTTTTATTGCATTCCAAAGTGTATGATGACATACCAGTGCTTTTAATTATACAAGACTTTTGCTTTCAACAAAAATAGCCTCACTTTACTTGGACTGCAACTTGTTTTTATAATCAGAATTCAAAGCCTTTGATTAGGAAACAGTGGAGACCTCCCAAAAGGGTATTCTTTTAAGGGGAAAGAAGTACAATTCTTTCTTTCTAAGTATTAGAGCAGCTTTCTGTTTTCTTCAGTATTAGATTTCAAACACTTTTTTTTGTTTGAGGTGACAGAATACAACTGCTATTTGCAATTAAAAGTGTCTGAAGTCTCTGGTTCAAACTCCTTGCTAAAAGATGAGATAAAGGTATGGATTATGGAATTACATCCAAGAAAAACTGTAGTGTTTATTGAAAGCAAAAAGGGTCTTAATATGAAATTGAATGAAAATAAAGTACACCTGATCTCATGAGTGGAACATGTCAAAACACTCAATGTTTGATACCAACACTGTTCATAAAATTGTGGATTAATATGTGTGCTATGTAGGAAAAGGTAATAGAAATAACTCACAGGTTACTTCACATTTCTTTCCTTAAAAATATATGACAAAGCAATTAGGATGTAAAATCCTTTAGGTAAAAACAATTTTGGTAAGTTGCCATTTCAAGCAAAAGTACATAATAGTATCTTAAGTATGGAAAAGGTAGAACAGACACCCTGAACATTTTGGAGGTGCCTAATAAACTCAATTTATACAGGTTTTTAGAAATGACTCCCCTTCTCTAGCCTATGGTAATTATCAGCTGTGTTACAATATTCATAGAAACATGTTGGCAGATAAAGACCACATGGCCTATCCAGTCTGCCCATCCATGCCATCTACCCTCCTTATCACTCCCTTAGAGATCCTAGGTACTTGTCCCAAGCTCTGTTGAATTCAGATTCTATTTTCATCTCCACCACTTCCACAGGAGGCTGTTCCACAAATTCACCACCCTTTCCATGAATAAGTATTTCCTCAGGTTACTTCGTAGTCTACTCTCTTATACCTTCATCCTCTGCCCTCTTATTCCAGAGTTTCCTTTCACTTGAAAGAGACTCACCTCTTGTGCATTTATGCTGCATAGATATTTAAATGTCTCATCATATCTCCCCTCTTCCAACTTTCTTTCAAAGAATATATATTGAGATTTCTAAGTCTGTCCTCATACATTTTAAGATGAAGACCACAGACCACTTTAGTAGCCATCCTCTGGACCAACTCCATCCTGTTTATATCTCTTTGAAGGTGCGGTCTCCAGAATTGTACACAATATTCTAAATGAGGTCTTACCAGAGTATTATACAGGGGAGTCATCACCTCCTTTTTCATACTAGCCACTCCTCTCCATATGCACCCAAGCATCCTTCTATCTTTTGCCTTCATGTTTTCTACCACCTTAAGACCATCACATTCATTCACACCAAAGTCCTGCTTCTCTTTTGTTTTTGTTACATTTGTACCCCGCGCTTTCCCACTCATGGCAGGCTCAATGCAGCTTACATATTGTATATAGGGTTAAGTGACTTACCCATAGTCACAAGGAGCTGCCTGTGCCTGAAGTGAGAATTGAACTCAGTTCCTCACCACCCTAACCACTAGGCCAAAGTCCACCACCCTAACCACTAGGCCAAAATCTTCACCCCCTAAACTGCATCATTCTCTTGGATTTTTGCAGCCCAAATGCATGACCTTACATTTTTTAATCATTAAATCAAGCTTCCAAATTCTAGACAATTCCTCTAGCTTTGCTAAATCCTTCTTCTTATTATCCTGTTGCAGATTTTGGTATCATCCGCAAAGAGGCAAACCTTACCAGACAGTCCTTTAGCAATAGCGCTCATAAAAATGTTTAAAAGAACCAGCTCAAGAACTGAAACTTGCAGCACACTACTAGTAACATCCTTTTCTTCAGAATGAGCTCCATTTACCACTACCCTCTGTCATCTTCCACTCAATCAGTTCCTAACCCAGTCAATCACTCCTCTATACAGAACCCTGCCAAAGGCTATGCTAAAATCTAAATACACCACACCTAGCACTCTCCCTCGATCCAACTCTCAGGTCACTCTGTCAAAGAAATTAATTAGATTTGTCTGACAAGACCTGTCTCTAGTGAAACCATGTTGCCTTGGGTCCTGTAATCCATTGGATTCCAAAAACTGTACTATTTTCTGTTTTAAAAGCATTTCCATTAATTTACTTACCACAGAAAGACACAGTGGCCTATAGTTCCCAACCTCTTCTTTTCATCCCATGTTGCATGTGCAAAGTCACTCTGCTAGTTTCAACATCTGAAAGGGGTAGTGGATTTATACAGAATACGTACTATTTAGGACATATCAGTCCCTTCTCCATCGCAATTAAGTATGTTTTAGACAAGTCTAAAACAATGGAAAAACTACAGAATATTTTTAAAAGCTTGTAAAGTAAAATTGCACACAAATTTCAGGAACACCCCTGATCCACCCATGGCCATGTAAAATTTACACATGGATCATGGCACCTAAAGATGTCTGTGCAAATGTAAATAAATGCCAATTAGCACCAATAACTGTAGGTTCAAGAGATGGACATTTGTTTTAAAACAAATGCTTAGATGCCTTGAATGAGAATATTTTTGGTAATGCTTCTTTAAAAGAACTGAATAGCTATGGTGCTAGAATGAGTCTGAATCCTCAATCCTACCTCATTACAGTCTATGCTGCAAGATATAGCAGTGTAACTATGGGATGGGGAGAAGGAAGAAACAAAACTCATCTTACCATTAAAGTTGAAACATTTTGACAAGCAGCATATCCCTGCTTTACTTCTTCCAAATCCCATGGCTGATAATACCAGCAGATCAGGAGGACATGAAAAGTATCAGCCCTTGAGTACCATTTTCTATCTTTATTCAGAGAAAGGAGGTGGCAGAAATGCAATTGCTTCAGAAAGTTACTTTTCAGAAATCAAAAAAGTATTAAAAATTTATGAATATAAATGTGCAATATAAATGTGAGTTAGAACCATTGCATATATATAAAAACTAACAATATAGCACTGACTTTTATTGATAGTGTCAGAATGATTCTTGTTATAACACAAGCAACAGCAAATAAAAGCAATCTGGTCACATTGCAAAAGACAGCATATAGCAGCAGTCTATATAGAAAGCATAATAAAGATCATTGTACTATTGTATCAATAAGACAAGCTGTATAAAAATGTTTGGATGGTTTCCTAACGGAAAAGTCCATAGACCATTATTAAAATGGATTTGGAGAAAATCCACTGCTTATTTCTAGGATAAGCAGCATAAAATGTATTGTACTTTTTTAGGATCTTGCCAGGTACATGTGACCTTGATTGACAACTGTTGGAAACAGGATATTGGGCTTGATGGACCTTCAGTCTGTCCCAGTATGGCAATACTAATGCACTTATGGATAACTGAGAGTGGAAACAAAATGTTAAAATACTACTGTAAAGAGAACCTGACTGGAAAATAAACAACATGATACCATTCAAACAGTGACTGGAACTGCAGGAAAAAAAAAGTAGAAAAAATGACTCACATTTATATTACACACTATTTATTTATTTAATTATTTATTTATGCACCATCACTCATGCGCAATGTCAGCATTTTTATCTGATCTCGCCTCTTATGTTGTTTTGACATTTCACCACTGTTCTGTGCTAATTATATACACTTCTATTTGATTCCTGGCTTTGTTAGTTTTTTAAAAAAGTTTTTATGTTTTTAATAATAGTTATTTTATTTATTTTATGTATTTCCTTGTAGACTCCTGAGGCAGGCACACAGCCAAAATATGATGCCATGTTGAGTCTAAGTCCTTGATTTAATAAATACCTTCTTGCCTGAAATCATTTCCTTGGTTATTGGAAGAGTTCTGTTGGCTACACTACTCTTCTTGTTGACTGTTCAACTGTAGTGTCTTAAATCCCTCCATTTTTATGTTATTTTATGGTTTAGTTCAGGCCAAACCATTTCCTTGCTCTGCCAAAATGACAAAACATTCTCACAGGTTTCTGAGTTTGTTAAGTAGCTGTTCTTCCAAATCAGTGCACTGATGTTTTGGAGGTATTACTGCTGTAACACAGTAATGCAGTGCAGATTGTCCCCCAACCCCATCCCCAAGGAAATTACTGTGGTTAACACAGTATTAACACTTTCCCCATTTTCATGCCACTTTCCAGGGGCAGGCTGTAGGTGGGGGTGCATCAGCAGCAGAAAGTACCTATGGGTTATGTTGCACACTCATAGATGGATGATACCTGTGGGGGGTGTGGATGTGGGGGGGAGGAGAGGGGGCAAGTGCATGTCTAGGAGTTATGCATGCAGCTTCTAGAATATTAGGAGTTACTTGCCTAACTGCCAACAGTTAGGCAAGAGAACTTACACCGCTACTCACGCCTAAACTTAGGAGCAAACCTATGAACTTACCCTAGTATTCTATAACGGCAATTCCACATAGAACTGACATTATAGAATTCAAACTCCATATCCTTTTTGTCACCTTCCTCTGAATCGCTTCAAGTCTTATTATATCTTTAGTGAGATATGGCCTCCAAAATTGAATGCAGTATCCAAACGCAGCCTCACCAATGATTTGAACAGGGGCATTAGCATCTCCTTTCTTCAACTAGTCATGTCTCTCTTTATGTAGCCTTGTATCCTCCTAACTTTGGTTACTGCTGTGTCACATTGCTTTGCCACCTTGAGATCCTCAGACACTCATGGTCCATAGCTATCAGTCTCTCATCCCCTATCACATGCTACTTATACATGAATGCCATGGCATATAGTCTTAAAGGGCACATACTTTAATGTGGTTTGGCTATACCTTAGAAGTATATACATAATCGGTATTATTATTTTTAGGTTGTCTTGTTTCTACGAAAGTGCAAAACCCTTACGTGAGAAACTGCACTGGCTCCCACTCAGGGAACGTATCACCTTTAAAGTATGTACCTTGGTCCACAAGATCATTCATGGTGAGGCCCCTGCATACATGTCTGACTTAATAGACCTGCCACCCAGAAATGCCAAAAGATCATCCCGAACTTTCCTCAATCTCCACTTCCCTAAGTGCAAAGGCATAAAATACAAAGCACTGCATGCCTCAACCTTCTCTTACACAAGCACGAAATTCTGGAATACACTACCACGCAACCTGAAAATGATTTATGAATTAACCCACTTCCGCAAACTATTGAAAACTCACCGCTTCGAGAAAAGCTATGGCAAGAATCAAAACATATGAAGTCCTTATGCACTAACAGAGATAGGGCAATACACTCTCTTCTGATCTCTCTTCCCCTTAATCTCACCACACTTAAAACCCTACCCACAGATGGAACTGTTATACCCTAATGTTCTCTCGCCATTGTTCTATCGCCGATCACTTCCCCATTGTTACATTCTACTGTTCCATTCCCAAACTATGTTTGACTTTGACTTGTTTTCCCAAAACATGTATGACTTCGACTGTCTTCCCATAACTCTTCTCAATATAACCCGTAACCATATTGTAACCAATGTAATTCCATGACTCACAATGTATTGTAAGCCACACTGAACCCGCAAATAGGTGGGAAAATGTGGGATACAAATGCAATAAATAAATAAAATAAATATACAGTTTTCTAAATTAGTATGTTATTGTATTATTTATTATGTTTTACTGCTTTATTTATTGTATTCCTTTTCATTTTTATGCTATGCATGGGTAGATTCAAAAAAGAGCACCAACATTTAGGACTCAGGATGATGTGCAGTAAAATTCATGTTTAGTGCACATCATCCACTTTTCTGTTGGGCAATCTGTGGTGACATTCAGCGACACTGTCTAGTTAAGTTGCGCTGAATATCATCACTTAGGTGGTGGTAAGTGATTTAACTAGGCAGGAGAGACTTCTGCCCACTTAATTAGCTTTGAATATCGGCCAGAATATTAATAAAATGTTTAAAAAAGAGATAGTGTTTAAAGATTGTGTCCAAGGATGAAGTCTTCTCATTAAAAGGCCAATTTACTAACCATGGGGATCTTTACGAATGACTAGAATATGTTATCCAACACAGGGCACTAATTGTTATTAAAATACCTCCCATATTAAGAGTTTAATGTAGCATTTAGCATGTGCTGTTAATAAAACATGCAACAAAACAGTTAAAAGGTAAATCTATATAGGGTGCCTGGTAGGATCTTATTCAATAAAGGCATTTATGTGCCTAACTTCTTTTATCCTAACCAAGTATATATATATATATATATATATATATATATATATATATATATATATATATATATATATATATATATATATATATATGCCTAACAGGCATGTAAGAGTCAGTCAAATGCACATAACTTGGAAGTCCTTTTACCAAGCTGCAAGAAAAAGGGCCCTGCGCTGGTGGCGGGGGCCCTTTTTCCCATGTGCCCTTTTTCCCACAGTGAGTAAAAAAGCCTCCATCACACATGGCCATTACCGCCACCCATTTAGGTGGTGATAAGGGCTCCTGTGCTAACCTGGTGGTAACCAGCAGCACAAGGTGATGCCTGATTACTGCCAGGTTACTGCCACGCATTTTCCAGGGGTTTTCTTTTTCCCCCAGAAATGATGCACGCTTGGGGTGGGACTACTGCAGATGGCTGCATTGGGCCGGCAGCAGTCCTGAAAAAGCGAGTGGTAAGCCCACATTGGGCTTACCACCACTCTGTAAAAGGGCCTCTTATAGTATTCTGTAAATTAAATATGTGTACACCACCCTTGAAAATATGCGCTATCTCCCAAATTCTATAAATGGCACCTTAAGTTGAACACACTAATTTACAAACCAATTAGCACCAATAATTACTACTTAACAACCAATTAGCAGCACTAATTGGCTTTAATTAGAATTTATCCACACAACTTTCTAGGCGTATTCTTTAATGGGGTGCGCATAAATTCTAATACATGTGGCCAAAAAGAGGGTGTGGCTATGTGCGTGGAATGGGTGGGTTGTGGGCATTTCAAAAAACTATGCGCACTATTATGGAATACACCTGGTCTGCGCCTAAGTTAGGTGCAGGAATTTAGGCCTGGTTTTAGGTGGCCTAAATGGGTGCACCTAAATTTTAGTCTGAAGAATGGCACATGAGCATATTCTCTAAACTAAGCCTAATTTAAGGCATAGTTTATAGAATCACATAAAGTGTGTGTTTTTTTGGCGCCATTTTTTAAGGTGTTATTTATAGAATTTGGCCCTATCTGCAGAGAAATAGCATGTAAATGTTAATGCATACGTCAGTGTTGTTCAGTGCAAAGCCCAGTGATCAATGGTGGCCCCTGGAAACCCCCATTGGCTGTTTTATTTTTTCTGCTACTCTTCCTCTCTACCTAGGCTCAGAAGAGAAAGAGGAAAGTAGATTGGGTTGGGGGAAGAGCCACATGTTTAAAGGACAAGGAATTTCTCAATGGGCAAAGAGGATGATTTTGGAAATGCTCACAACCTTGAGGATCCCCCCTCCCCCCCCAATAAAGTTTGAAAGTGGGCTGGTGGGGATGGATATAATTGACATACACTGGTCAGCAGGGTTGTGGGTCACATCGGAAGATATTTAGCAGCTCTCCTTCATCTCATTAGAATCCAAAGTGGCTCCAGCTTAAAAATGAATGACGACCAGTGTCCTATGTTATAGAATTGCTTCCTTAAAGAACATTAACTGTAAGAACTGTACCTTGCAGGTACCACAGCTGTCATTAATACTTGCTAATTGATAGAATAGCTAATAATGCAGAACAGTTAAATACACCGCAGGAAAAGTAGAGATGTTCCTTACTATTACCACAGAGATTTTGCATTTAAAGGGACAATTGTATAAAGTAATTTCTCTGTTATATGGCTACATACACTTTCAAATAGCCCTTTATAAAATTCTGACCTGCATAAATTACATACATTGATATGAGAGTGTATACCTTGCAAGGGCAGAGTTTAGGTGGAGTGGAACATAAGCAGATTTTCTCCAGAAGAGAAAATATTCTATGCACTATTACATGAAAAAAATATGTTTCACATACAATCAAAAGCCCATGTCATAGGAAATGTTCTTTCTGAAAAGAAAATGGTTACTAATGTCTCTAAGAACATTTGGAATTCTCTGAGTGTCTGAAATTTTAACAAGTTTTGACCTCCTAGTGTTCTTGACAGTAAAACTTTTACCAAGATTTCACAGGTGAAAAGCTGCTCAAAATGGAGTCTCTAAGGGAAGTAAAAAAAAATCTAGATGTCCCAGGGTCCCTGAAGTAAGCGTCATCTGTGCAGGTTGTCTCAAGGATAATGGAATTATAGAATTGACATAGTTCTCCCATACAAAGTACTTGATGCAACTGAGATTGATTAAGCAGTATATCCTTTCCAGTTTCATACATGCAAGTCTTTGGTGAGTGACTTTATTTCAACCTATTACATTTTCTAAATTGCATTCTTAATTAGGAGTGAACTTTTGAATACTCTACATATAAAGATCCCCAAAACATGTTTTAGCATGTTTACATACAATAAATACTTCATCCTAATATTTTTTTTTTCTTCTGTTTTACTGAGCTTCTTATCTTCCCCAGTAAGCATAACTGAGCACTGCCCTTCACCTCCTTGGTGCTTCTTTCTAGCATTAACCTGTTCTCTCTGTGTTGATCATTTTAAAAGCTTTTCTCACATTTTAGATTATTATTTATTTTGTACCCTGCACTTTCCCACTCATGGCAGGCTCAATGCGGCTTACATAGGGCAATGGAGGGTTAAGTGACTTGCCCAGAGTCACAAGGAGCTGTCTGTGCCTGAAGTGGCAATCAAACTCAGTTCCTCAGGACCAAAGTCCACCACCCTAACTACTAGGCCACTCCTCCACTCCAATAATCTGAATAATCCAGCATTCTGATGTATATATTGCATATACATCTAAATCCTGATTTTACAAATCCAGGATATCAACATTTTAAGCTCAAAAATATGCATATGGTAAGGGAGCATGGTCCAGGCATGTTTTGAGCAGGGCTAAAAATAAATGTATATTACCTATCACATAAGGGGAGTATATATCTATGCCCAACAGACTGATGTCAGGATTTATTCTTCCTTCTCTAGCATATAGGTTTCAGAAAGGTGCTCTTATTGACTAGTGTTCCACTGAAGAAATTAAGGGAGATCATCCCCTTAATCCCCCAGTGGTCTGTGTTCTCTTCTCCCACCCCCACCCCACCCCAAAATAAATAAAAAATGGCAAGGGATACCAGGCTCTGTGACAGGTTTTGAAAAGAAAAATATGTATATGTATGCTTATAGAATATGCTTAGTCAGAAATGTTTTCTGTGTGGACTTTTTAGGCACTATATATATAGAATCTGGCCCTTAGTGCCAATTCTTTAACAGCTTCAGGGCTCTACTAAGCAGCTATAGAAAACTAGTACAAATATAGATGCACATACCTAAGTGTGCAATGCAACATGCACAACTGATTGTATTCTATATATTGTGCACCTGAGACCCATGCTCTACCCACATGGACCCATCTATGCATTTATGAACTAACCACCGGATTCTGTATAGGTTGCTCAAAGATGGGCTTGCAAATTTGGGCATGGATCACAGATTTGGTGATAACAATCAATTACTGGCATTAACAGACATTTAATTGGGAATAATTAGGAGTTATAAGTGGATCCACCCTCTGCCCTATTCTATTACTTTCATGCCTAAATTTCATAGCATGTTACTCCAAAGGGGACATGGCCATGGGATGGGCATGCGTGGGTCAGAAGTGTTCCCAGAATTTAGGCATGATGTTTTAGAATACCTGCATTTCTGTGTCTAACTGTCATTAGTTGGGTATGTGTATGTTTCTTTGGTCTTTTTGATTGGACGAGGACAAGACGCAGGAACGTCAGAGTTCAGTCTTAAAGACGCTAACTTTCACTGGGTTTATCACAAATGGAGGATTTCTAAAACCAAAGCACTGACATCCCTGATGAAGACATTGTTGAAACGGAAATTTCTGTAGGACATGATTAATCTCAGGATACCTTATCAGAGAATTTTGAAAGAATTTCACACCCAGATAAGTTTGTTCCTAACTACTTGATTCTTCCAGTGCATTTGTAAGATATATGTACTTGTTACAACCTTAGGTTCAAAAGCTGAGCCATTCGAGTTGTTTTTTTGTATTCAGACGAGTTTTCTCCTTATAGGTTATTATTTTTCACTTTAAGTTTGTAGTGGTGTATTCACACGGGAAATTGGGAAAACACGTGGAAGAGAGTAAAATATAAGGCTGGTAGTGAGCCGCATTTGCGGCTAGACTCACTGAAAATCGGCTTGGTTGTTAATACAGCCTATACTGAACTCTCTGTGTACCCCTTTATAAATTATAAATTTCACATTGTTTATTTTTGAGTGGTTCACGTTTTTGGCATATGCCCTTGGATCCCTTTTTGGTGGATTTTGTAGAGGATTGACTCTCTGTTTAGGAATTTTGATAGTGTCTCTCCCTTGGATTTCTTCTTATATTGATATTAGTTGGGTATGAGCATTGACACCAGCCTTTGGCAGGTGTAAATGCTTGTGCCCAAAGTTAGATGCACTAACCCCCTAATTCTATAAAAGTCACCAAAAATTGAGCATGTAAATTTGGGTGCACCCCCATTTGCATGCACAATTAAATAAGCTAATTAGCACCAATAACTGATTTTTAACAAGCAATTATTGGCACTAATTAGATTTAATTGGATTTTATGGGCAATTAAAAAAGGGGGTGGAAATGGGAGGGTCATGGGTGGAATGGGAGCATTTCTAGTATTTACACACATTGATATAGAATATATAATTGCATATATTTGCACCAGATTTCAGTTTGTGCAAATGGCAGTGCCTAAAGTTAAGACCGATTCCCTGGCATATGTGATATTCTTTAAACTGCACCTAACTTTAAGTGCAGCTTTTATAATAGCACTTTTTTTGGTGCTGATTTTTTCAGTGCCCTATATACAGAATTCATTCCTAAGCTGGTGTTCTGTAAAGGTCATTCCTACAGAGCACCCTTTACAGAAAACTGGCTTAGCATGGACCAACCTGGCACCTAACTTTGGACACCATTTACCAAATTCCCCCCTAAGTGACTCACGGCATGTAAATTATAGAATGGCACCTAGCACATATGTTATAAGTGCTACTCTATAACATGTGTGCACATTTGGCACCTAACATTAAGCACCAAGTTATAGAATTGTCCATTTTGTTTTAGTAAAGGACATGTACACAAATTGTCTGCAGTCATTGACAAAATGGATGTATCCACAACCTTTTGGTTTGAAAATTGATCAGTACCCGCATAGGTAAAAATGTGCATATTCTTCTGACCTCACAATGTTTCACTATAAACTTTGACATAGAGATAAACCAATCAAACATATAAATGGCAAGTGACCGTACTCACTTGCAAATGCGCAGTACACTCCGAACATTGAGTCCAAGCCCCGCCTCCATGGGCGTGGAAATTGGAGGAGGAGGGAGCAGGCAGGGAAGGAGGAACGGAACTCAGGGAAACACACAGCCGCACAAGGATACCATCGCTACCGCTCCCCCCCCCCGAGGTCCCCGCTACCGCACCCCCCCCCTCAGAGTCGCCGCCGCCCCCACTCCACCCGGCCCGGGACCTCTCTTCGCTATTGAACTTACAGCGCCAAAACTGCAACAGCTCAGCTCCCGTCTGCCTTTCTTCCCTCCCTGTGTCCCGCCCTCGCCAACGTGACGTCACACGAGGGCAGGACAAAGGCAGGGAAGGAAGGTCGACGGGAGCTGATCTGCCTGTTGTGTTTTCGGCACTGTAAGTTCTGTTGTGAAGAGAGGGCCCGGCCCGGGTAGAGGGGGTGGGGGGGGCGGGGCGGCTGCGGCGACTCCGGGGGGGGGAGCGGTATCGACAACCTCGAAGGAGGGGGGCCTTGAAGCTGGCTGGGAGGTAGGGACGGAGGGGGGCATTGGAGCTGGGAGGGAGGAGGAGGGGCCTTCAAACTGGGAGGGAGTGCGGGTGGCCTTGGAGCTGGGAGGGAGGGACAGAGGGCCTTGCAGCTGGGAGGGAAGGAGGGAGGATGCTGGACATGGGAGGTCAGAAGGAGGGGGGCCTGGGAGCTTGGAGGGATGACAGAAGGGAGCCTTTGAGCTGGATGGGAGAGAGGGACAGAAGGGGGTCCTTGGAGCTGGGAGGGAATGGGCCCTTGGAGCTGGGAGGGAATGGGGCCTTGGAACTGGGAGGGAGAGCAGGGGGCCTTGGAGCTGGGGGGGAGGGCAGGGGGCCTTGGAGCTGGGAGGGAGAGACGGAGGGGGGCCTTGCAGCTGGCAGGGAAGGAGGGAGGGCAGGGGGCCTTGCAGCGGTGAGGGGAGGGGGGAGGAGCCTTGGAAAAAAACACATTCCAATACTCGTCCGTTTTGACGGGCTTAACGGCTAGTATTAACATAACCAGGGAAAGACTCAAAATTCTTGATCTAGCTGTTCTTTAATGCAGTTAAATCCAAAGCAAAAGAAAAACAAATTTATTCATTTATTTGCATCTATTGATACGTATTGGAAATAAGAGTCGCTGCCACTGCAGATAAGAATTTGTTCTGTACCCAAGAGAGGCTGGTGAGTGGAGCTACACAAATTGGCTAGTGAAGATGTAAATATGTGTATGTGGAAAAAAACAATCCACTTGATACTTAAAACCATTTAACCAGCCAGGAATGGCTCCTGGCTGGTTAAATGGCACTTATCTGGCTATCCGGCAATATTTAGCTAGAGCTTGCCAGTTATCTCCTACTGAATATTGTCAGTTAGCACCTAGCAGATAACTGATTATGTTTAAATCATTTTTATTGATTTTCCAGCAATACACTAATGAAACAGAGTACAAAAGAACTGAGCTCAATACAAACAACCAGAAAGGCAAAGAACAGTATTTATCCAATAACCACCCTCCCCGCACCCATCCCACTCCTTCCCCCCACCCTGAAATCTGATGGAAGTGCCCAGTTACATAACTTCCCTAATCCATTTTATAAGCCTGTATAGTAGTAGCTGTCACATTAAATCCTGTTTATCCTTTGAAGTCAAAGCTAGAACTGGTGAAGTTATAGATTTCTTTTAGAGCTGCATTTCGATTCAAATTTTAATCACGATTAATCATGCAATTAAATGTATGTTATTTTTTCCCCCACTGCAGCTCCTTGGGTTCTAGGCAAGTCACTTAGCCCATCCCTGCCCACAATCACAAGGCGCTGTACTGAGAAAAACAAATAAAATGCCTTTAATCCTGAGATTAATAATGATTAAAATTTTAATCAAAATGCAGCCTAAAAAAATTAAAGAATAAAAAGTTATGAAAAGCTAAGAAATATGAAAAACAAATCGAAAAATTACATATTAAAGAATCTAAAGCAGCATAATCAGTCTTACAGTTTTCACAGTGTTCTTCAGAAAAGCAAGCCTAATTCCTTTATATGTGCACATATTAAAAACATGAAATTCTATAAGAAGTACTCTGTGGATTCTAGATAATACAAAAGACAGAAACACCAAAGTTAGCATCTGTACAGTCTTGGAGGGATTTGTGCTTTAGTGCTGTGAAAACATTAGGGGCCCTGTTTACTAAGCCGCACTATAGGCACACTAGCATTTTTAGCGCATGCTAACGCTAGAGACGCCCATAGGCATATATGGGTGTTTCTAGCAGGGGCGTAGCCAGACTTCGGGGGGGGGGGGGTCCAGAGTCCGAGGTGAGGGGGCACATTTTAGCCCCCCTGGCATCGCCTAACCCCCCGCCATTGCTGAACTCCCCCGCCAACAACTTAGACTCCCCCTGCCATTGCCAAACCCCCCCACCAACTTTGACCCCCTGCCATTGCCGAACCCCTCCGCCACCAACTTTGACCCCCCTGCCGACGACTCGCCCGACCCCCCCTTCCCACCACCAACTGCCGTCACCTACCTTTGTACGTGCAGGACGTCAAACTAGAACGAAGCCTTGTGCGGGATGGAAAGAAGAGGACCTTGGCTCGGCTGGCGGGGGTTGGGGTCCCCCACCAGCAAAGGTAGGCGACGGCGGGTTGGCTTCAGGAGGGGGGCTGGGCGGGGCAGTGGCAGGGGAGTCCAGGGGCAAATCTATGGGGGCCCAGGCCCCCGTGGCCCCATACTGGCTATGCCACTGGTTTCTAGCATATAATGTACGCTAAAAATGCTAGTGCACCTTAATAAACAGGACCCTAGAAAAACTGTTGGAAATTGTCAGTTAAACATGTTTCTCTTTAAAACATTTAAAATCTGAAAATCTGAATTCCCTCTGAAAGCACCTCAGTTTCCACTAGGGATGGACTGTCATTTGCAATGAAATGCCATTTGCTAGTAATAGTACACACTCTTTTTAGAGAATGTGCCCTATCCCCCTAATTATATAAAAGTTGCCAAAAATAGCACGCCAAAATTTGGGCTTATGCTTAATTTGCATGTACAATTTCAATGAATAATGAGCTAATTAGCACCAATAATTGGCTTTTTAACAAGCAATTACTGGCACTATTTAGATTTAATTGGCATTTACACATGTTAATTTTGGTGCAGGATTTGCCAGGGGCATTCTGAAAATTAATGCACATTAGGGCCCTTTTACTAAAGGGCAGTAGGGCTACCGCCATGTTGGGACAAAGCAAATCGGGCTACCACAGGAGCCTGGTGGCAATCCCTGACTCTGCCACGCACCAACTCTGGAGCTAGAAAATGCCTCCTAAATGGGTGGCGGTAAGGGATCTCCCAGGAAATGTTTGCATGGCAAGTGGTTCAGTTACTGCAGGTACATTTCCCTTTTTAAAAAAAAGCCTTTTACTCGCTGCACTATAAGGGGGCACCGGAGCACGGTGAATTCACAGGGCCTCTTTTACTATTGTTTAGCAAAAAGGACCCATTGTTACAGACTAATGGGGATACACACCTAATGAAGGCACATACATTTGCAGCACGTTTCAGTTGGTACAAATGGACATGCCTAAAGTTAGGTGCGATTCCTGGGCATAAGTGTTATTCATATATAGAATCTAGCCCTATTAGCAAAGAAGACACACTTTTCTTAAATAATGCCCCCTCTTTCCCCTCTAATATATACATACATGTTCATGTGTGGCATGAACTGGGAAAAAATTTCACATTCTCGATGGCATGCATTTTGAAATGAAAACAACAACAAAAAAAGAAAATATTGTTGGCTGCCCATCCCAAATTTCCACAGGAAGGACTCATGGAGAATGTCAGTTACAAATGTTTCCCTTTATAACATTTTAAATCTAAAAATCTGGATTTACTCTGAAAGCAGCAGCAAATACTGAACTATGCAACTCAATTTCCAAATGCACCTTTCTATATTCATCATATTAAAAAAATTAAAAAAAGGCTTTTCTAGACTGACTGATCCTTTGATAGCATGTCAGAACTTCTTTATTCTGATGGCATCTATTAATGAAAGGCATAATGGTCCCTCATAGTTCTTCTAATCTAATTGCTAGGTTTTCAAAACCTCTTGTATTGAGTAAATTTATCTACTCTTCATACAAGCCCATTGGCTATCGTGTTATTTAACAAGAATTAACACATACTGTAGTACTGTAATTCTATTCTTTAATTTTTTTAGTACATTTAATTCAAAACATTTCTCTGGCAGCAGGTATTTTATCCTGTGGCTAATAATGAAAAGCCTGCAAGTCAGCACAGCTGAAAATAGTTATTTGGAGACTGTTAATAAAGATATGGGAAGCTCCTAAGTCTAGGCTTTGTGTGACAGGTGACAGGTGGGGCTGCCCTCTATGATGGTAATTAGTGACTGTCTGCAATAAAAGAAAGAAATGCAGAGATCTGCTTTTTTTTTTTTTTGTAATCTTCTTGAATACACTTTGTACAATATCCCAGTTGCCCAGAAAATATAAAAGACCAGTAACTATCAAACCAGGTATGCATATTTGTTTAGAAAGAAAATTATTTTAATAATGCAGTGAAACAGACCTCTTCATCTTGTTTCAAAATGAACTGAAAAATGTGCAGATTTATTTTACTTCATTTCATTTTTTGTGTGCATTGTCTGTAAATTATGGGCTACTTTTACACAGCCGCACTAGTGCTTTTGGTACGGCAAATGCGAAGAAGCCCATAGGAATTAAGTGGACTTCACCGCATTCGCTGTGCTAGAATTGCTAGCGAGGCTTTTTTAAAGGAGCCCTAAGTATGTTAAAAAATGAAACAAAACAAAGCACAAAATAAAAAGAAACAAAGTTGATTGAAACCAAAACCTCAGACACATCGCCTGAAACATAGAAACTTTACAAATAACAACAGATAAAGGCCATATGGCCTATCCAGTCTGCCCATCCATATCATCCATTATCTCTTCCTTCCACTAAAAGTTTTATTTATTTATATTTTGCTCATATCTTTTTCGGTAGTTGATCAAGGTGTGTTATATTTAGCTACACTAGGTTATTTTCCTGTCCCTGAAGTTCTCAAATCCAGGGCCGTGCCAACACAGTAAGCGGGATAAGCAACGCAGGGGGGCGCCGACTTCTGGAGGGCGCCTACCGTTTCCTGAGGTCAGCTCACTTGCAAAATGTTTTACCTGAAGCTGTGATTCTCCTCTCTCCCCTGCCTTCCCCTCTTTGACCACAGTGCTCACTAAGGCAGGCAGACTCTGCTGAAGTTGTTTGAAAGACTACAACCAGTGCTATTTATGTCTTTGGTGTGGGACGAACTCCTCATTCAGGGTGAGCTTGAACAACATTCAAATTAAAGAGAACAGCCAGGTTTGGATGGAGGTGTGCAAGTGAGACTGGGGAGAAATAAAAACTAAATAGTGTAATTGTTAAAATCTGTAAGTGGTTCAAAGGTTTTTTTTTTTTTTTTCCTCTGAGCTTGTACACCAGAGGAGGGCATGACTGCAATGATGTTTGCATAATTATAGGTAACGGGATTTCTACAGCTAAAAGCCATTTCATTGGCTGATGGTTCCAACAGTAGTTTCAGAGGAAGTTTTTAGCTGACGTATAGTGTAGAAGTGCTGGTAAGTGAAAATCTGATTGTTTTTTTTTTTGGTGTTTGTTTTTATATAAAAGATTCTCCTTGGATAGGAAGAGTCTGTGATATGTGAAAATATATTTTACTTTAATGAAATTGCTAAACTTTAGAGTCAGAGACTTATCAATGATCAGAAAAAGAAAGTCACCAGACAACAAAGGTAGAGAAAAATCATTTTATTTTCATTTTAGTGCTTGGAATATGTCCACTTTGAGAATTTACATCTGCTATCTTATTTTGCAATGTATAGCAATTTGTTTCTAAGAATATTGCTGACAATTCCTGTCAGTGTGGCAAGTGGTGAGCGATCATTTTCACGGTTAAAAATCATAAAAAACTAGTAAAAAATGCCCGTTTCAAAGGGGAAGGAAACGGGCGCTAGCAAGCCCATCCCCCACCCTCCCTCCCTCCCTCGCTGTTCCAGACTCTGCCATCCCTCCATTTCACCCCCCCTTTTCACGACCCAGTCGACCCCCCTTCTCAGTGAAAACCGTCCCCCGCCGCCATCCAATACCTGTGCTGACGGGGACCCCAACCCCCGTCAGCAGAAGTCCTGTGCTGGCCTTCAAGGCATTGCTTCTTCAATGATTTTGTGTCCAAGTTGCTCTGCGTGCTTCTGACATCAGACACATGCAGAGGAACTTCAACCGAAGATCAATGAAGAAGCAACGGCGCGAAGGCCAGCACAGGACTTCGGCTGACGGGGGTTGGGGTCCCCCATCAGCACAGGTACTGGACGGCGGCGGGGACGGTTTTCGCCGAGAAGGGGGGGTCGACTGGGTCGCGGAAGGGGGTGCGGTAGGCTGTAACACAGGGGGAGGAGTAGGGAAACATGCTCCGCGTGTTTCCCTACTCCTCCCCTTGCTTTGGTATCAGCTGTCACTGACATCAGTGCGTGCCTGCCTAGCAGACCACCTCCAAGGGAGGCACGGTCCCAGGCACATCCTATTGGAGGTGAGAATTATTATATAGGATTATTTGTGATCAAGTATTTCGCAAGAAAGGCTTGTAAGCCTTGCCATGATTGCTATTGAGAATGATATATGTGCCCAGTTAGATATCAAAGATTTAATTACTAATTTCGTGAACATGAAAGCATGAAAAGCTAAGTGGTTGTAAACCCTCTATTTGTTCAGCAATCCCACAAATATGCACTCCATCTTTCAGCTCCTATTTCCTTTGCATCTTGTGCCACACCGGGGGGGGGGGGGGGGGGGGGGCACCAACTGAATGTCTGCAGGGGGGCACCAGAGACCCTAGGCAGGGCCCTGCTCAAATCTAATTTTATGACCCAGACAATGGAGGTTTAAGTGACATGCTCAACATCACAAAGAACAGCAGTGGAATTTGAGGTGAACACACCTGGATGTCAATCCTGATGCTCTAACCACCAAACTACTCCTCCACTCTATTATTTTAATTATAACTATACCTAGTAACCCCTGAGATGGATGCAAAATAGCCACAGTCAAATTGTGGCTAACCCCCAGATTTTATATATGTTGACTAAACCAAATTGTGCAAACAACTGAATTATTTAACAAGCCAATCAGTGCCGATAATTGACCAATAACAAGCAATCATTGGCACAAATTAAAATTTATGCATATAACTTTCTAAGCGTATTCTGTAAAGTGGTGCACATAAATTCAAATACTCAGACTTGAAAAGGGGGTGTAGCCATGAGAGGAGCATGAGCAGGTGGTGGGCATTCCTAGAAACCACACGCATTGTTATAGAATATGCCTGATCCATGCCTAAGTTACAAATGGGCATTTACACCAGGTTTTAGTTGGCATAAATGGTTGCATCTAAAATTAGTCATGAGTCCAGAACTATGCATATTCTATAAACCGTGTCTAACATTAGGCATGGTTTATAGAATAGCGCAGTTTTTTCCAAGCTAATGTTTTGGTGCTAAATATAGAAACTAGTTCTAAATATGTACAATCTCCACAACTATTCTCTTCCAGTGCACATGCCCCCTATTTCTATAAACTTGTGTATACAATTTTACTCTTATGGTGCAAAGTTGCAACTCACAAGTTATAGAATAGGGTCAGATAGCGAATGCTACATACCTGTAGAAGGTATTCTCCGAGGACAGCAGGCTGATTGTTCTCACTGATGGGTGACGTCCACGGCAGCCCCTCCAATCGGAAACTTCTCTAGCAAAGTCCTTTGCTAGTCCTCGCGCGCCCGCGCACACCGCGCATGCGCGGCCGTCTTCCCGCCCGAAACCGGCTCGAGCCGGCCAGTCCAGTATGTAGCAAGACAATACACTTCAAGGGAAGACACAACTCCAAAGGGGAGGCGGGTGGGTTTGTGAGAACAATCAGCCTGCTGTCCTCGGAGAATACCTTCTACAGGTATGTAGCATTCGCTTTCTCCGAGGACAAGCAGGCTGCTTGTTCTCACTGATGGGGTATCCCTAGCCCCCAGGCTCACTCAAAACAACAACCATGGTCAATTGGGCCTCGCAACGGCGAGGACATAACTGAGATTGACCTAAAAAATTTACCAACTAACTGAGAGTGTAGCCTGGAACAGAACAAACAGGGCCCTCGGGGGGTGGAGTTGGATCCTAAAGCCCAAACAGATTCTGAAGAACTGACTGCCCGAACCGACTGTCGCGTCGGGTATCCTGCTGCAGGCAGTAATGAGATGTGAATGTGTGGACAGATGACCACGTCGCAGCTTTGCAAATTTCTTCAATGGAGGCTGACTTCAAGTGGGCTACCGACGCAGCCATGGCTCTAACATTATGAGCCGTGACATGACCCTCAAGAGCCAGCCCAGCCTGGGCGTAAGTGAAGGAAATGCAATCTGCTAGCCAATTGGATATGGTGCGTTTCCCTACAGCCACTCCCCTCCTATTGGGATCAAAAGAAACAAACAATTGGGCGGACTGTCTGTGGGGCTGTGTCCGCTCCAGGTAGAAGGCCAATGCTCTCTTGCAGTCCAATGTGTGCAGCTGACGTTCAGCAGGGCAGGAATGAGGACGGGGAAAGAATGTTGGCAAGACAATTGACTGGTTCAGATGGAACTCCGACACAACCTTTGGCAAGAACTTAGGGTGAGTGCGGAGGACTACTCTGTTATGATGAAATTTGGTGTAAGGGGCCTGGGCTACCAGGGCCTGAAGCTCACTGACTCTACGAGCTGAAGTAACTGCCACCAAGAAAATGACCTTCCAGGTCAAGTACTTCAGATGGCAGGAATTCAGTGGCTCAAAAGGAGGTTTCATCAGCTGGGTGAGAACGACATTGAGATCCCATGACACTGTAGGAGGCTTGACAGGGGGCTTTGACAAAAGCAAACCTCTCATGAAGCGAACAACTAAAGGCTGTCCTGAGATCGGCTTACCTTCCACATGGTAATGGTATGCACTGATTGCGCTAAGGTGAACTCTTACAGAGTTGGTCTTGAGACCAGACTCAGACAAGTGCAGAAGGTATTCAAGCAGGGTCTGTGTAGGACAAGAGCGAGGAGCTAGGGCCTTGCTGTCACACCAGACAGCAAACCTCCTCCACAGAAAGAAGTAACTCCTCTTAGTGGAATCTTTCCTGGAAGCAAGCAAGACGCGGGAGACACCCTCTGACAGACCCAAAGAGGCAAAGTCTACGCTCTCAACATCCAGGCCGTGAGAGCCAGGGACCGGAGGCTGGGATGCAGAAGAGCCCCTTCGTCCTGCGTGATGAGGGTCGGAAAACACTCCAATCTCCACGGTTCTTCGGAGGATAACTCCAGAAGAAGAGGGAACCAGATCTGACGCGGCCAAAAAGGAGCAATCAGAATCATGGTGCCTCGGTCTTGCTTGAGTTTCAACAAAGTCTTCCCCACCAGAGGAATGGGAGGATAAGCATACGGCAGGCCCTCCCCCCAATCCAGGAGGAAGGCATCCGATGCCAGTCTGCCGGGGGCCTGCAGCCTGGAACAGAACTGAGGGACTTTGTGGTTCACTCGAGATGCGAAGAGATCCACCAAGGGGGTGCCCCACGCTTGGAAGATCTGGCGCACCACTCTGGAGTTGAGCGACCACTCGTGAGGTTGCATAATCCTGCTCAGTCTGTCGGCCAGACTGTTGTTTACGCCTGCCAGATATGTGGCTTGGAGCACCATGCCGAGACGGCGAGCCCAGAGCCACATGCTGACGGCTTCCTGACACAGGGGGCGAGATCCGGTGCCCCCCTGCTTGTTGACATAGTACATGGCAACCTGGTTGTCTGTCTGAATTTGGATAATTTGATGGGACAGCCGATCTCTGAAAGCCTTCAGAGCGTTCCAGATCGCTCGCAACTCCAGGAGATTGATCTGTAGACCGCGTTCCTGGAGGGACCAGCTTCCTTGGGTGTGAAGCCCATCGACATGAGCTCCCCATCCCAGGAGAGATGCATCCGTTGTCAGCACTTTTTGTGGCTGAGGAATTTGGAAAGGACGTCCCAGAGTCAAATTGGACCAGATTGTCCACCAATACAGGGATTCGAGAAAACTCGTGGACAGGTGGATCACGTCTTCTAGACCCCCAGCAGCCTGATACCACTGGGAGGCTAGGGTCCATTGAGCAGATCTCATGTGAAGACGGGCCATGGGAGTCACATGAACTGTGGAGGCTATGAGGCTCATTTTCAAAGCACTTAGCCTCCCAAAGTTCCATAGAAACCTATGGAACTTAGCCTCCCAAAGTGCTTTGAAAATATGCCTACATGTGGCCCAGCAATCTCAACATCTGCCGAGCTGTGATCTGCTGGGACGCTCGCACCCGCGAGACGAGGGACAACAAGTTGTTGGCCCTCGTCTCTGGGAGATAGGCGCGAGCCGTCCGAGAATCCAGCAGAGCTCCTATGAATTCGAGTTTCTGCACTGGGAGAAGATGGGACTTTGGATAATTTATCACAAACCCCAGTAGCTCCAGGAGGCGAATAGTCATCTGCATGGACTGCAGGGCTCCTGCCTCGGATGTGTTCTTCACCAGCCAATCGTCGAGATATGGGAACACATGCACCCCCAGCCTGCAAAGTGCCGCTGCTACTACAGCTAGGCACTTTGTGAACACCCTGGGCGCAGAGGCGAGCCCAAAGGGTAGCACACAGTACTGTAAGTGACGTGTGCCCAACTGAAATCGCAGATACTGTCTGTGAGCTGGCAGTATCGGGATGTGTGTGTAGGCATCCTTCAAGTCCAGAGAGCATAGCCAATCGTTTTGCTGAATCATGGGGAGAAGGGTGCCCAGGGAAAGCATCCTGAACTTTTCTTTTACGAGATATTTGTTCAGGGCCCTTAGGTCTAGGATGGGACGCATCCCCCCTGTTTTCTTTTCCACAAGGAAGTACCTGGAATAGAATCCCAGCCCTTCTTGCCCGGATGGCACGGGCTCGACCGCATTGGCGCTGAGAAGGGCGGAGAGTTCCTCTGCAAGTACCTGCTTGTGCTGGAAGCTGTAGGATTGAGCTCCCGGTGGACAATTTGGAGGTTTTGAGGCCAAATTGAGGGTGTATCCTTGCCGGACTATTTGCAGAACCCACTGATCGGAGGTTATGAGAGACCACCTTTGGTGAAAAGCTTTCAAGCTCCCCCCGACCGGCAGGTCGCCCGGCACTGACACTTGGATGTCGGCTATGCTCTGCTGGAGCCAGTCAAAAGCTCGCCCCTTGCTTTTGCTGGGGAGCCGTGGGGCCTTGCTGAGGCGCACGCTGCTGACGAGAGTGAGCGCGCTGGGGCTTAGCCTGGGCCACAGGCTGTCGAGAAGGAGGATTGTACCTACGCTTACCAGAAGAGTAGGGAACAGTCTTCCTTCCCCCGAAAAATCTTCTACCTGTAGAGGTAGATGATGAAGGCTGCCGGCGGGAGAACTTGTCGAATGCGGTGTCCCGCTGGTGGAGAGACTCTACCACCTGTTCGACTTTCTCTCCAAAAATGTTGTCCGCACGGCAAGGCGAGTCCGCAATCCGCTGCTGGAGTCTATTCTCCAGGTCGGCGGCACGCAGCCATGAGAGCCTGCGCATCACCACACCTTGAGCAGCGGCCCTGGACGCAACATCAAAGGTGTCATACACCCCTCTGGCCAGGAATTTTCTGCACGCCTTCAGCTGCCTGACCACCTCCTGAAAAGGCTTGGCCTGCTCGGGGGGGAGAGCATCAACCAAGCCCGCCAACTGCCGCACATTGTTCCGCATGTGTATGCTCATGTAGAGCTGGTAAGACTGGATTTTGGCCACGAGCATAGAGGAATGGTAGGCCTTCCTCCCAAAGGAGTCTAAGGTTCTAGAGTCCTTGCCCGGGGTCGCCGAAGCATGCTCCCTAGAACTCTTAGCCTTCTTTAGGGCCAGATCCACAACTCCAGAATCATGAGGCAACTGGGTGCGCATCAGATCTGGGTCCCCATGGATCCGGTACTGGGACTCGATCTTCTTGGGGATGTGGGGATTAGTTAGAGGTTTTGTCCAGTTTGCAAGCAATGTCTTTTTTAGGACATGGTGCAAGGGAACAGTGGACGCTTCCTTAGGTGGAGAAGGATAGTCCAGGAGCTCAAACATTTCAGCCCTGGGCTCGTCCTCCACAACCACCGGGAAGGGGATGGCTGTAGACATCTCCCAGACAAAGGAAGCGAAAGACAGACTCTCAGGAGGAGAAAGCTGTCTTTCAGGAGAGGGAGTGGGATCAGAAGGAAGACCCTCAGACTCCTCGTCAGAGAAATATCTGGGATCTTCTTCTTCCTCCCACGAGGCCTCACCCTCGGTGTCAGACACAAGTTCACAAACCTGTGTCTGCAACCTCGCCCGGCTCGACTCAGTGGAGCCACGTCCACGATGGGGGCGTTGAGAGGTAGACTCCCTGGCCCACATCGGCGAAGCTCCCTCCGCCGACGTAGTCGGGGAGCCCTCCTGGGAGGTGGCCGCAGTCGGCACCGCACGCGGTACCGACGTCGGGGACCTCACCCCGGGCGATGGGCCAGCCGGCGCCACGCTCGACGGTACCGGAGGCGCAAGCACCGCCGGTACCGGAGGGGTAGGGCACAACAGCTCTCCCAGAATCTCTGGGAGAACGGCCCGGAGGCTCTCGTTCAGAGCGGCTGCAGAGAAAGGCAAAGAGGTCGATGCAGGCGTCGACGTCAGAACCTGTTCCGGGCGAGGAGGCTGTTCCGGGCTGTCCAGAGTGGAGCGCATCGACACCTCTTGAACAGAGGGTGAGCGGTCCTCTCGGTGCCGATGCCTGCTGGGTGCCGACTCCCTCGGTGACCCAGAGCTCTCGGTGCCGACGCGGGGAGGCGACCGGTGTCGATGCTTCTTCGATTTCTTCCGAAGCATGTCACCGGAGCTCCCCGGCACCGACGAGGAGGACGTAGAATCCAGCCGTCGCTTCCTCGAGGCCGAGGCCGAAGGAGGTCGGTCTCGGGGGGGCTGTACCGCAGGAGCCCTCAGGGTAGGAGGAGACCCACCCGAAGGCTCACCGTCACCAGCAGGGGAATGGACAGCCCTCACCTGCACTCCTGACGATGCACCACCGTCCGACGACATCAGCAGACGAGGTCCCGGTACCACCGACGTCGATGCAGCTATCCGATGTCTCGGCGCCGATGCAGAGGCCCGATACCTCGATGCACTCGATGCAGGGGCGGCCGAGGAAGATGGTCTGGACGCTGACGACGTCGATGCACTCGAAGATCCCGGTGCCGATGCCGACGAAGAGCCCGAGAACAACACGTTCCACTGGGCTAGTCTCGCTACCTGAGTCCGCCTTTGAAGCAGGGAACACAGACTGCAGTTCTGAGGGCGGTGCTCGGCCCCCAGACACTGAAGACACGACGAGTGTCGATCAGTGAGCGAGATAACCCGGGCGCACTGGGTGCACTTCTTGAAGCCGCTGGAAGGCTTCGATGTCATGGGCGGAAAAATCGCGCCGGCGAAATCAAAGTCCGAAATGACGGAAAAAGAGCACCAAAAAATTTGTAAGGGAGAAAATCTCGACCGAGGCCGAAAAGAGGCCTACCCCGACGACGAAAGAAAACTTATCGGGGCAAAAAGCTGGAAGTACGGGGAGGATTAACACGAAACCCGGGAGGGGTTTCCGGAGCACTTCCCGACACTTGAAAAGACTTTTCCGAAGAAAAAACACGTCAAAATAAATTTGGACGCGCGAGGTCGACTTTCCGGGGCTCGACACGGCGAAAACACGACCGTACCGAGTGCGGACAAAAGAAGACTGGCCGGCTCGAGCCGGTTTCGGGCGGGAAGACGGCCGCGCATGCGCGGTGTGCGCGGGCGCGCGAGGACTAGCAAAGGACTTTGCTAGAGAAGTTTCCGATTGGAGGGGCTGCCGTGGACGTCACCCATCAGTGAGAACAAGCAGCCTGCTTGTCCTCGGAGAAACATGTGTAACTTAAGGATAAGGGGAAGCTACTCTTAGGAATACACAAGGCTGTGCCACATGGCATTCATGGATAAGGGGAAACCACTCATAAGAATACACAATGCTGTGCCACACAGCACTTAATGAAAAGGGGAACCACTCATAGAAATACACAAGGCTGTGCCACACAGCACTCAAGGAAAAGGGGAGCCACTCATAGAAATACACAAGGCTGTGCCAAACGGCACTCTGGGATAAAGGGAAACCACTTATAGGAATACACAAGGCTGTGCCACACAGCATTCAAGGGTAAAGGGAAGCCACTCATAAGAATACACAAGGCTGTGCCATAGAGTCAAATAACAGACACTAGAGACAAAGAGAAAAGCAAGCAAAAAGGGAAGGCTGCCTTTACATACACAAGTCAAATAAGGAGCAATGCTGACAAGAACCAGGAAACTAACACAGCAGGTAAAGAGTTAAAGCATGCTAAAGGAACAGGCAGCTTCTAATATACAAGTCAGAAAGAACCAGTGCACACCAGAGCCCAATAACAAACACTGCAGACAAAAGGTAACAGCAAACAAAAGGAAAAAAAAAAGAATGTTCCTACCAGAACTCAGCCAGCACACTGCTGGGTAGGGAAAGGAAAGGCAGGCAGAGAGAGAGAGAGAGAGAGAGAGAGAGAGAGAGAGAGAGAGAGAGAGAAACTGACACAGCTGCACAGCAGTGAAGTAATCAGGAACAAGGCTGGCTTCTACAGACTCTCAAGAACTACCCACACCCAGAAACAGAGCAGGCAGAGCTTGAAAACAAAGCTAACTAAAAAGTAGTCCCTTCAGGTACAAACAAGAACCACACACACACACACACATGGAAACAGAACAGGTTTAGCTGGAGAGTATAATTAACAGGGAAGTAATCCATACAGGTTCAAACCAGAACCACACACACAGAGAAACAGAACAGGCTTTGCTTAGTCAAAGCAACAGGAAAGTAATCCTTACAGGTTCAAACCAGAACCACACACACAGGGCTCAGGGCTGTGCCCAGAGGCACAGCTAACAAGAAGACCAGTTCTCTCAGAATCAGACAACAAAAAAAGAGAAAATAGACCTTTTGCAAAGGCAACGCAGGAAAGCTCCCAGGTCCTTATAAAGGAGTAGGCTGATGATGTCACAAGAAGGAAATGAAGCAGAAGCAGAGAGACCAAAGCGAGGCTTGCCTCACAGGAAGAACTATAGCAGGAAAAAGGCAGACTGGGGAGGTCACAGAGCTAGATACAAAGTAGGTCTGGACATAAAGGTGAGGCCACAACCGTAACAATCTCAATATGCATATTTTAGAAGAAAGGCAGAGGAAGGGAGATATGAGAGATATTTAAATATTTCCATGGCATAAATGCACAGGAGGCAGTCCTATTTGTATTGAAAAAAGTTTTGGAACAAGAGATCATAGGATGAAGTTGAAAAGGGATAGACTCAGTAACCAATGGAAATAATTCTTTGAGAAGGGATGGTGGATACATGGAACAGATTGTTGGTGAATTATGGAATCAAGAAAGCAAAGGATAAGCACAAGAGGATCTCTAACAGACAGGAAGGGATTATGGAGCTTATTAATTGTTATGGTCCATATGCTCTTTACCTGTCATCAGATTTCTATGTCCATTTGGAAGTTCTAAGTTCCAACTCATGGATCTATGATGCATGCTAAACAAATAAAACGCAGTATTGTAGAAAGGATGATAAAATCAAAATTGAAAACATCTCACAATATACTTCCAGCATAGCCAATAATCACAATCAATATTGAAAGAGGGCTGCACATGCACAAATATCAATTGTGATTTGTTGGCAATGCTGGGAGTATTATGAGATGTTTTGAATTTTCCCTGCATTTCTTTAAAAGACTAGTGAACCTTTACAATTGATTTGTGTAGTCAGAACTGAGACATCCAGGTTGGGATGTCAAAAGTTCTGGTAGTATCTTTGAGACTGTTCCATAATACACAGAGCACTGGTTATATGTGATATAAACATTCATTTTAGAAAAAAAATAAAAATCTAAAATATTAATGGGTCAAAACAAGCACATAAACATATATGTTATGGCAGGTGCATACTGAGAGTGGTCTTGGCCCCCTATCCTACTTTGCCCCCCCCCCCCCCCCCCATCACCACCACTGACCTTTTCCTTTCGTCATGCAGCTAAACTGGCCATCTGGATCTTCTCTCTGCTGCAGCCTGCGCTTGTGGATAAAGGAAGTGATGTAAGAAGGGGTCAGGCCATGGCAGAGGGCAGTTCTGGCATCAGCAGCAGATGGCCAATTTAGCTGCTGTTGCCTCCCGCCTGTGAAAGGGTGTTTTGGGGACAGGAGTGCAGGAGGGGGAGGAGACGGGGCATCCAGGTCCCAGTCCAAGAGGAGTGAGAAGGATGTCACATATTGGGCACATGAGAGGGAAGAACTGGGCCCCCTACAGCTCTTGAACCTTGGGCACTTCCCAGTTGCCAATATGGTCAGTCCACCCCCTATGTTATGTCATCAATAAAAGTTTATCAGCCTTTGAAGAGATCAGTGCTGATGGGGAAAATAACTATTTTGCAGCTGTGGCTTAGTCGGGAGGCCTCCTGTACACTACATTGGCGATGGGCAATGATGCAGTGCTGCTTGTTAGAAAGACGAGGGATCAGTGATTTTTCTTCCACCAGAGGAGACCAGTTTTGTAAAATCCGGTTGCCGTTCTGGGACACGCTCACTCCCATTGCAAAAAGTAGAATATTGAATTGTTGAGGGGGGGGGGAGGGGAGATTAGGGTTAATGGGGAGAGGGGAGGATATGGGGGGGGGGGGGGTTAAAATTAAAATATGTACGTTTGGCATTCCTTTATCCCAGAACTGTGAATGTTTGAGTTTTGTAATCAGTCCGCTGGCTTTGATATTTATGTATGCTCAATGTTGTGCCAATAAACAGATTTATAAAAAAAAAAGTTTATCAGCCATTTTAGAAAATATACACTTTTTTCCTGAAGCTATTACATAGCCCAGTATCCCTTCCCACACTGGCTTTCGGTGGGGGGAGGGGAGTGCTGCTGGACATCAAGCACTGTAGGGATTAAGGGGGTGACTCCCTTAATTCCAGTAGTGGAATGTTGTTCAACAGGACCATCTTTCTGAAAACTAAATATCCTAGTTTACAAGTGTCAATCTGTTAGGGCATAGACATTCATTCTTCTTCTGAAATAGAGAACAAATATTGATTTTTTATGCCGACTCTAGTCCCACCTAAAATACACCCTGACCACACCCTCTTGGCATTTGCATGCTCTTCAGTTTTAAACATGTGTATCCTGGCTTTGTAAAATTGAGACTTATTTGTTCATGCAAGATAAACTAAGTGACAGTTTATGCTCATCTAAAATGCAAATAGTGCTGCTAAAAAAACACATATATCTTATTTAGTTGTATCTACAACACATGTGGAGGGTTTTTTTCAGTGTGACATCCAAATCTGATTTTGGACATTTTGCAAATAACGTCAAAAAATTCAGTAGCAAACAGCCATTTTCAAAGCAGAAAAACATCCAAATTTTATATTGAAAAAGGCCATTTGTTATATGTTTTTGTGCTCACTGCATCTTTCTTTTTGGACCGTTTTTGAAAAAAAAAAAAAAGCCATCCAAGGGAAAAAATGAACAAAAACATGCCATTGGGACCACAACAATCTCCACTCTTTTCATTTCTCTGCTTACCTCTAGGATGGATTATTGCAATATTGTTTATTTAGGTTGCCCTCGTTCGTGTTTAAGAAAATTACAAACTCTTCAGAACACCACTGTACATCTTCTATGTCACACTCATCAATATGATCATGTTTTATCTTTACTCCATGAACATCACTGGCTCCCAGCTGAGCAACAACTTACTTGTAAGACACTATTACTTGCTTTCAGTGCCGTCCAATTTGGCCTTCCAGATTATTTGTCTTCACTCACTATTCCTTATTCACCATCCCGCTCACTTTGGCTCCTTAATGATCATCTTGTGATTATTCCAGGCCCAAAGCAGGCCAACCTAGAATCTACTAGGCATCGAGCTTTCTTTTTTACTGCTCCTTCCCTTTGGATAATGCTCCTGTCAGTTTGTGCCAAACACTCTCTGAAACAGTATAAGATCTCTTTAAAGTTATGGCATTTTACTCAATCTTTTAACAACAACTGAAATGTGTTGTCATGGCTGCTAGATCAACCTGCCTTTATACCCTTTCCCCTGTCCTCTGACCATCTTTTCCATGTCCAAGTCCTTCCCTTGTTTTTCCTCCCTTTTTAAGAATGATCTGTGTGTTTGACTTTTTTTTTTTCCTTTTAACCATTGTAGTTCTTTTCATTACTTCAAATTAATTGTAAAATGTTTTAGAATGTACACCACCTTGGTATGTTAGTTAGTGAAGGCAGTATAGAAAGCATACTAAATTAAATGAAATACATGATGGCCAGCATTCTTAGTTTACTTGCCACACAGACATCCCAGCAGAGCAGTGGGGCACTCTAGGGGGCACAGCAGTAGACTTCACATAAAAGGTCCCAGGCACGCATCTCACCATTACCCCTTCATATTGTATGGTGAACCTTCTAAAACCCACCAAAAACATACTATACCCAACTGTACACCATTACAATAGCCCATATGCCTGCAGGTGTCACCTCTATGTAGGTACAGTATGGTTTTGGTGGGGTTTAGAGGCCTCACACTTTGCACAAGTGTACCAGTTAGAGTAGCACTAGGCTACTCCAGGGACCTGCTTGCTACTCTAATAGGACTGTCCATAACATCTGAAGCTGTTATATAGTCTGGTATGTACTGTTTCATTTATATCTTTGATGGGGGGAGTATAGGAGGGGATCAGTGACCACTGGGGGGGGTAAGGGGGATCATGCCTTTATCCCACCAATGGTCATCTGGTCATTTACGGCACCTTTTTGTGACTTAGTCATGATTGAAAGAGGTCTAGACCAAAGCATCTAACTTTTAGCCCTGGATATGTTTTCTTTGTTCCATTATGGCAGAAAAATGTCCAAGTTTTGAGAATGCCCAAATCCCATCTCCAACACACCCCCTTCTGATTTGCATGCACTGCAGAGAAAAATGTCTCAAAATCCAAATTTTGAAAATCACTTTATGCCAATTTAGAGATGTTTTTCTCCTTTGAAAATGAGCACCAAAGTCTTAAAAAAACTAGAACTGATAACTGAAAAGAAATGGCAGAGTTCTTACTTCTCATCTTTGTTTAGATCCACATGCAAAAATTTATAGTCAGTTTATTTGAAGGAATAGTCTAGGAATGACATTCAGTGTTTGTGGTGTTGAGTTTCTATCAGCTCTTGTTCATTTTTTTGAAAAGCTCAAGTCTAAATATGCATCTATTATTTTAAATATTTGCAGCTGAAGTACTCAACAACTTCTTGGAGATCAGTAAGGTCATTTTCTTCCAATTATCTAGATTCTTTAAAGGTCTGTCAATCCCCCTGGAATTCTAAACATCATCTCAACAGTTTACATGCTTCAAAGGGACCTGTGAGGGTCTTCGAGATGTTTGACAGCATGTCTTGACACTTTGCAGTAATGGATTCTCAAAGAGAATGTTACTGCTTAAAACTCAACAGAACTTTCACCTCTGTCCCAGTCCTGCATTCTCTATATTTCTGTATACAACTAGACTCCAGTAAAATCTGACAAAGTTAATAAGGGCACTATAAACTTTTGTTAGAGATGTAAGTCTATGATAAGTCTATGATGGGTACTTTGGATGATATATGCTTGACCTGTTGTATTTTCCTTTCAGCAAGCTTATATGAATTAACATTTGTAAAATAGTGCATTTCCATATACTATTATCATCGTATTTGGTTATATTACAGTTGATAGCTGCTCCATCTCAGTCTTTAGATAACCCTATCATATCAGTGATATGATATTTTACTTTACTTAGGGAGTGAAAATTATTTTATTTAATTGGAAGGAGACAACTTAATTGGATATTCATTATTGGTGGAGCATGGTCTGTGTCACCTTTAAATATGAAGACATTATAGTTGAAAAGACAGGATGGAGAGACTGTCTACAGATGTGATATTAATGTTTCACTCTTTTCTTTTCTTTTTTTCCCTTTCATTAGTGGGGAGTATGAAGATGGTTCATGTGACTATGAATTATCTATTCATACCTTGCCCTTTTAATTTATTTGTACTATGGTAATCACGAGGCCCTTGTAATTCAGCCAACAGTATCTCTATCTCCTAGTTTCTTTTACTGTATATGTTTAAATATGCTGTTTGTATATTTATTAATGTATTTATAGGGATTTAATAACCACTTGTATGAAGAGATGCACCCAAGGCAATGTATAGCAGGTACCTCTTGAAATAAAACTTACAATTTTGTTAACAGCATAACAATAGTAAAATGACCAAAACAAGCATAAATTAAATCAATGAGGTAAGACTGAAATGGCAAACTGAAACCTAGAAATAGGACTAACATGATACAGTGTCAGAAAAACACATTTAACACCACTGTAAAACAATGATAATAGAAATCACTGCAGATAATGATTAGTGGTAAACATTAATGCCTTCCCCCCCCCCCCCCCTCTTTTACAAAGTCACGCTAGTGGCTGCCAATGCAGTAATGCTAACACAGCCCACAAAGCCCATCCAAAGTGAATGGGTTGTGTCGGCATTGCTGTGTGGCTTTATAAAAAGAAGAATTAGTCTTGTCTTTCTTCACCCCTTCTCTAGTTTCCTTTAATTTAATTAATTTTATTTTTAGTTTAAATATGAAGATTCTATTGCACATTGTTCCTCATGTGCCTATTTTAGTTATGTCTGTACTGTTGCATTGCTTTTCTCTCTAATTTTTAAATGATTTGCAACCTCTATTATTTTAATTAGTCTATGTGGTAAATCAAACAAGATTGGACCTTGAACCTTGATAAATGTCAGCAGAGTACAAATATTACCATAATAAGCAGCATGAAGGAACATTCTTATAATATGATGCTTACTATGTCTTAGTAACACAGGCACTCATTTTCAAAGAATGTTACAAAAAATGTTGCAAAGAAAATGTTTCTTGCAATGTGGAAGCTTAAAAGAGTGAAACCTTTTTTCCAAAGGGAGGTATTCCGCAAACTGGTGCAATCACTGGTATTGAGCCATCTGGATTACTGCAATTCTATTTACGCAGGATGCAAATCAAAAACCATCAAGAAACTCCAGACTGCCCAGAACACCGCAGCCAGACTCATATTCGGAAAGGCGAAATATGAGAGTGCCAAACCCCTCAGAGAAAAATTACATTGGCTTCCGCTAAAAGATCGAATAGCATTCAAAATCTGCACATTAACTCATAAAATTATCCATGGTGAGGCCCCATCTTACATGTCAGACCTAATTGACTTACCAGCACGAAATACCAATAGCTCATCACATACCTTCATAAACCTCCACTTCCCCAATTGCAGAGGACTTAAATACAAATCGATACACGCATCTACCTTCGCATACCTCTGTACACAATCATGGAAAAAACTACCGAATGCTATAAAAACAGCACACGACTTGACAACCTTCCGGAAGTTACTGAAGACGCACCTGTTCGAAGAGACTTACAAAAAGAATCCTCCTTAATGACTTGATTCCAAATTATACCAGAACCAACTATTACTGATCCCTTTAACTCGATTATTTTTAATCATATTATCATCATTGATCGTTATATCTTAACCTGCTCTCAATTATACGTTATGTATTATCATTCTACTGTCCCTACTTACCTGAATTAATCAGTAACATTATGCTGAACCTCGGGATTGTGAAAAATTGGAAGAGGACCTTACGAGACTAAATGGCAGATGACGTTTAATGTGAGCAAGTGCAAAGTGTTGCATTTGGGAAAGAGGAACTTGAATTATAGCTACGTCATGCAAGGTTCCACGTTAGGAGTCACAGACCAAGAAAGGGATCTAGGTGTCGTCATTGATGATATGTTGAAATCTTCTGCTCAGTGTGCTGCTGCGGCTAAGAAAGCAAATACAATGTTAGGTATTATTAGGAAAGGAATGGAAAACAAAAATGAGGATGTTATAATGCCTTTGTATCACTCCATGGTGCGACCGCACCTCGAATATTGTGTTCAATTCTGGTTGCCGCATCTCAAAAAAGATATAGTGGAATTAGAAAAGGTGCAGAGAAGGGCTCCGAAAATGATAAAGGGGATGGGACAACTTCCTTATGAGGAAAGGCTAAAGCGGCTAGGGCTCTTCTGCAGCAACCATCAACCAAACAGCAGAGGCTGGGACCCTCAGCACCCTAGGACAGTAGGCAAGCAAGACATCATCTACCCTCTGACCCCATACAGTCTAACATCCTGGGTATAATGCCCAGATCACACCCAAGGGAAGCATAATGAGAGACATGGGTTTGTATTGGCTGATCTATGTACCTTGTGGAGGTGGAGTGGGGATTGTAGGTTGTGGAGACCCTGGAAGGATGGAGGTCTGATGGTTTGTGGGAGGATGGAGGATGGGGTTGGAAGATCCCTGTTGTGCTTACCTAAGAGCCAGCCACCAATGATCTCTCCTTGGTCAAACCTGCGGTAGATACCAGAATTCTGTAAAAGCAACACACACAACCTGCATATTCATAGAGTGGAATGCTTTTCTATCCCTACACATGGCCTATTGTGCCTTGGGTGGGGGGGGGGGAGGGGTCCTGAGTGTAATGTATGTGCAGTTGATGATACCTATGACCAAGGGGAAGCGAGCTATGCTGTAGAACTGATCCATGTTGTTCTAAAAGGCCTGGGGGGTAGTGGGGAAGGTGATGTAGTCTGAGCGATGAAAGCAGTTTGAAATGGTGGGCTGAATCAAGCCCATGTTCACAGCTAGGACAGACTGGAAGCTACTGTACCAGTGGCCAGAAAAGAGAGGGAGGTGGTGACCTTGAGTTTGAGACAGGGATGGGAATGTTCCTATGGGTTGTGGGCTGCAGGAGGTACTGGATGCCAGCCCTTTCAAAGCAGTATTTATTGAGACATTGCTGGTCTGTAAGATCCAGGAAATGGGTATGGGACCAGAATACTCTGGAATGTGCGTATCTCTTGCAAGGCCTCCCCTCCAAACTCTCCTCCTCCACCACCATGGTGTGAGCCACCAGTGCATTCAGTGGATCCATATCCCACCACCATAGGCACAGCCCACTAACCTAGGGTTACCATATGTCCGGATTTACCCGGACATGTCCTCTTTTTGAGGACATGTCCGGGCTTCCGGATGGGTTTTGCCAGTCCGCCCGTTTGTCCGGATTTCTGGACAAACGGGCAGGCGGGCGGCAGGCCTATCCTAGTTTCCCCTTCCCTTACTTACTATCTACTGCCCTGGTGGTCTAGTGACCTCTTTGGGGCAGGAAAGAGCCCCTTCTTTCCTGCCCAGAGTGCTGCCCTTGCCCTGCATCCTGTTGCTGTGATGGACTTTGGATTCAAAATGGCCGCCGAGAGTTAAAGCGGCCTTCTGAGACTTCAACTCTCGGCAGCCATTTTGAATGCCGAGACCGTCACAGCAACAGGATGCAGGGCAAGGACAGAGCTCCGGGCAGGAAAGAGGGGGCTCTTTCCTGCGCTGAAGAGGTCACTAGACCACCAGGGCAGTAGATAGTAAGTAAGAGGAGGGGAGGTGATGGGGGGGCAGGGGAGGGGAATATGTGACAGGGGGTGAGACAAGGATGTGAAAGGGGCAGGGTGGGACATGTGTCCTCTTTTTGAGAGGACAAAATATGGTAACCCTACACCAGACATACAACTGTGCGTATCTCTACCTACCTACCTGCCTAGTGAAATCCAGCACCAATAAACAGCGCACAGCATTCACTCTCCCACCACCAGCACACAGTCCTTACACAGTAGCAATCACTCAATCTCCCACCACTGACAAACAATACAGTCACACACAGCAGCAGCAGCACACAGTAATCACTCAGCAACAGTAAATACTTGTGCCACACCCACTAAACACTCACTCTCCCAGCAACAACCAACAGTCCTCACCCACAAGCAACCAACAGTCCTCACACACACACAGTAGCAGCAGCACACAAGACAAACAGAGCAACAAGGATATAGAGAAGCCAAACAAATAAGGGGGTATAATGTTAAGTGTGTGGGCTGGGGGACAGTAGTGTTGGGAGGGGGAAGGAGATAGGATACAGAGGAAAGGGTGGTTGCGGTTGAGGAGGTGAGACTCAGAGGAGATAAGTCAGGGAATGTAAGGATAACAAGGTTCAGTCTAGGGCAGTGTTTCCCAAACCATGCGCTGTAACACCCCAGTGCACCATGGCAAACTCACAGGGGTGTCGCAGGGCAGATGGGAGTTCACACGCTGAGCACCAGAACAAGTTGAAGGGGTGTTGCCATGGGCACCCGCTCCCTCTGGTATGGTATCGTTCACTTTCCTGCTGCTTGTGATGTAAGCACTGCTCCCAAAGCCTTCTTTGTACAGCCACTTCTTGTTTCCACATAGGTGGGACCCTGTACAAAGAAGGCCTCCGGGGGCAGGGTGAAGGCAGTGCTTACACAGCATGCTGGCTGCCTGGAAGTATGGAGGCCTGCTCCTGCCCCAGGACTCTGGCTGCCCACTACTCAGCTCTCAGGAAGGGAAGCCGGGGCTGTGGGACATCATGTTGCCTCCCTCCTGTGCTTTGCTCCAGGCTCTTCTTCATCCTCCTCTCCACAGCTAAGCTCTGGTGGTACGTGGGAGAGATATAGCAAAGGGGTGAAATTGAGGGGAGTGGGAGATGCTGCATGGAGAGGGAGAAATGTTGGAAACAAGGGTGAATGGAGAGATGGTGCATGGGGGGGGAGAGAGGGAAAATATTGGACATGACATGTGATGGGGTTTAGAGACCTGTGTGGCGGGGGGTGGAGACCTGTGTGACCGGGAGGGGAGTGTCACAAAAAATTGCTCAGGCACTAAGGGTGCCGTGAACCGAAAAAGTTTGGGAACCACTGGTCTATGTGTAATTTGTTGGGGAAGGGAATTCAAATTGTCAATGGCACACGTTTACAAACACAAAGCAGCAATGGTGAGCCAGTAGCTGTTTGTTAAAATCCTTTAATAAATCAAAAACAACCTTATGATAAATAGAAATACTAAGTCCAAAATACCTTTTATACTAGTCCATCAGCCCAATATGTTTCAGCACATAGTACCTGCTTCAGGGGCAGAATTTTAAAATATAAATTGAACAGACACTCCACCTAGGCAGCTTCCTATAGCACTTATAAAGATGTAGAGGTCTCCAGTCCCTAATGTGAAGCTCAAAACAGGTCCCCAAAAGGTAAGGAGACTATAGTATGAAAAAGTGTTTGGACTTAATATTTCCACTTATCATAAGGTTGTTTTTGAATTATTAAAGGATTCTAATAAACAGCTACTGGCTCACCATTGCCTGCTTTGTGTTTATAATCTTGGTTGCAGCATAGTCACATTCATTGCCAATACCTGATTAAACCAGCAATCCAACAATGTTAAAAAACAACATTTTACATAGGTGCTATTAAGACATTTGTTGGATCTACCCGTCTTTTTAAACTGTCATTTTGTATGACGTTAGCATGTCGTAAGTGCTTTTTAAGTAACTCCTGCACTTTACAGCGTGCCGCTCATACAGCCCATGAAGAAAGCGGCTTCCAAAGCTGTTTTTCCAAATTTTGAGTAGCATAAAATGTGAGTATTGCTGCATTTCCATTGTCATACATTGTATTTTTGAGTGGCAGACCCTTGTTTAATAAGAGTTTTTTTTAACCAGTTTTCCTGTTTTGTAGGTATTTGCGACTACCTCCATTTAATCCGGATGCAGGTCGTAGACCGAAACACCATTGATTTCTCAATGTGGGTGTCGAGTGTTCCTTTTTGTCCGTGTTGCTAGCACGGAATGCGGAGAGCACTTTTAAGCTAAGTTGTCGCTGACTTTCTTTTCCTTTTAAAGAAATGTTTGCAGTGTCTAATAAAATTTTGTTACAGTAAGGTAGGGCACAATGGCAAGTAACTGATGAATCAATTTAGGCTTTGATCTGAAATAGCTGGGTGCTATAAGAGAACTTATGGCTTTTTATATATACATCTGATGCCATTGTGTCCTTTCATTATAGTAGTTATTATAGTCATTATATGAACGTATTTAATTTTTTGTGTAGTGTCAGGGTCTGCCCTTTACTATATTTCTCCCTGGTGTCTCATTTAACATTTTACATGCTGTCAACCTAAAGGTGTCTTCAATTCCCTTCTGAGATACAATCACAGCACGTGATATGAATCTGAATGCAACACACACACACAAACCATGATATTTCCTTAATTGTCACTGCTATTCTCAGGTTACAGACTGCAGAAATCTGCCTGGCACTGGCCCTACTTCCCAACTGCTGGAGTTACCATCAAGCCCGCTTCAACCCATTCAAATCTGTCTTTCCATAATGAAGACACAGACCATAAAAGTCTGCCTTGTATTGCCATATTTGGGACACAGACTGTAGAAATCTGCCCAGTACTCGACTTACTTCCCTACTTCTGAAATTGCCATCTATGCACCAATAAGTTTTATATTGATTCCATTCTTTTCCCATTTAAAGATCCTTATATAAATACATAAGTATTGCCTTACTGGGAAAGACCAAAGGTCCATCAAGCCCAGCATCCTGTTTCCAACAGTGGCCAATCCAGGTCACAAATACCTGGCAAGATCCCCAAAAAGTACAAAACATTCTATACTGCTTATCACACAAATAGCGGATTTTCTCCAAGTCCATTTAATAATGGTCTATGGACTTTTCCTTTAGGAAGCCGTCTAAACCTTTTTAAAACTCCGCTAAGCTAACCGCCTTTACTTCATTCTCTGGCAACGAATTCCAGAGTTTAATTACGCGTTGAGTGAAGAAAAACTTTCTCTGATTCATTTTAAATTTACTGCATTGTAGATTAATCACATGTCCCCTAGCCCTAGTATTTTTTGAAAGCATAAACAGACGCTTCACATCTACCCGTTACACTCTACTCATTATTTTATAGACCTGTATCATATCTCCCCTTAGCCGCCTTTTCTCCAAGCTGAAGAGCCCTAGCCACTTCAGCCTTTCCTCATAAGGAAGTCGTCCCATCCCCTTTATCATTTTCATCGCCCTTCTCTGCACCTTTTCTAATTCCACTATATCTTTTTTGAGATGCGGCGACCAGAATTGAACACAATATTCAAGGTGCGGTTGCACCCTGGAGCGATACAAAGACATTATAATGTACTCATTTTTGTTTTCTATTCCTTTCCTAACATTCTATTTGCTTTCTTAGCTGCAGCAGCACACTGAGCAGAAGGTTTCAACGTATCATCAACGACGACACCTAAATCCCTTTCTTGGTCCGTGACTCCTAACGTGGAACCTTGCATGACATACTGTAGCTATAATTCAGGCTCCTCTTTCCCACATGCATCACTTTGCACTTGCCCACATTAAATGTCATCTGCCATTTAGATGCCCAGTCTCATAAGGTCCTCTTGTAATTTTTCAAAATCCTCCCATGATTTAATGACTTTGAATAACTTTCAAGCTCATTTTCAAAGCACTTAGCCTCCCAAAGTTCCATAGAAACCTATGGAACTTAGCCTCCCAAAGTGCTTTGAAAATATGCCTATTTGTGTCAGCAGCAAATTTAATTACCTCACTAGTTACTCCCATCTCTAGGTCATTTATAAATATGTTAAAAAGCAGCGGTCCCAGCACAGTCCCCTGGGGACCCCAGTAACTACCTTTCTCCATCGAGAATACTGACCATTTAACCCTACTGTTTTCTATCTTTTTACAAGCTTTTAATCCACAATAGAACACTAACTCCTATTCCATGACTCTCCAATTTCCTCTGGAGTCTTTCATGAGATACTTTGTCAAACGCCTTCTGAAAATCCAGATACACAATATCAACCGGCTCACCTTTATCCACATGTTTTTTTCACCCCTTCAAAGAAATGTAGTAGATTGGTGAGGCAAGATTTCCCTTCACTAAATCCATGTTGACTTTGTCTCATTAATCCGTGTTTTTGAATATGCTCTGTAATTTTGTTCTTTATAATAGTTTCTACCATTTTGTCTGGCACCGACGTCAGACTCACCAGTCTATAATTTCCCGGATGTCCTCTGGAACCTTTTTTAAAAATGGGCGTTACATTGGCCACCCTCCAATCTTCCAGTACCACGCTCGATTTTAAGGATAAATTACATATTACTAACAATAAATCCGCAAGTTCATTTTTCAGTTCTATCAGTACTCTGGGATGAATACCATCCGGTCCAGGAGATTTGTTACTCTTCTGTTTGTAGAACTGCCCCATTACATCCTCCAGGTTTACAGAGAATTCATTAAGTTTCTCTGACTCGTCAGCTTTGAATATCATTTCTGGCACTGGTATTCCACTCAAATCTTCCTTGGTGAAGACCAGATCAAAGAATTCATTTAATCTCTCCGCTACGGCTTTGTCTTCGTTGATCGCCCCTTTTACTCCTCGGTCATCTAGCGGTCCAACCAATTCTTTTGCCGGCTTCCTGCTTTTAATATACCTAAATAAATTTTTACTATGTGTTTTGGCATCCAACACATTCTTTTTTTTTTTTTTAAGTCCCTCTTAGCCTTCCTTATCATGTGTGTTTTTGAACTCCACCACTGTTTTTGTCTCCATCACCTCCTCAGGAAGGGCATTCCAGTCATATACCACCCTTTCTGTGAAAAAAAGTACTTCTGGACATTACTCCTAAGTGTACCACCCTGTAATCTTAATTCATGTCTTCCAGTTCGATCGCTTCCCCATCTCTGGAAAAAATGTGTATGTATATTGATACTTCTCAAGTATTTAAATGTATTTATCATATCTCCCCGATCCTTCCTTTCCTCTAGGATATACATCTTCAGGACCTCATGTCTCTTTTCATATGTCTTTTGATGCAACCCCCATACCATTTTTGTTACTTTTCCCTGCACTGCTTCAAGTCTTTTTAATGTCGTTAGTTACATACAGCTTCCAAAACTAAACAGTACTCCAAGTGAGGTCTCACCAATGACTTGTTTAGGGGCATTAACACTTTTTTCTTTACTACTGGTTATACTACTACTTCTCTTTATGCAGCCCAGCACCCTTCTGGGTATGACTACCACCTTGTCGCATTGCTTCAGTGCCTTGAAATATTCAGACACTATCACTTCAAGGTTTGTCTCCTGAATCATGCTTATTTATTTATTTGTTGCATTTGTATCTCACATTTCCCATCTATTTGCAGGCTCAATGTGGCTTACATTATGCCGTAGTGGCGATCACCATTTCTGGAGTGAGAAATACAAAGTTCATACATGGTAGAGTAAGTTAGACAGTAACTTTTAGAGTAAGTTAAACAATCAAATATAGAAAGTTCATTTCAGCATGAGAAATGAGTAATAGTGCATTAACGTTCATTAGTGACAGAGTGGCTGAAGCAATCACGTGTAGAGAGTTCAGTTTTATCAAGTTTTGGCAGAGTTTTGTTGTCTAGTATTTAGGATGGATCCTTGTGGTATGCCTTTTTGAACAGGTTGGTTTTCAGTAGTTTTCGGAAGATTGTTAAGTCGTGCATTGTTTTTATAACATTTGTTAGTGCGTTCCATATTTGTGTGCTTATGTAGGAGAAGCTAGATGCATATGTTGATTTATATTTAAGTCCTTTGCAACTGGGGTAGTGGAGATTCAGGAATGTGCGAGCTGACCTTTTTGTGTTCCTGGTTGGTAAGTCTCTAAGGTCTGACATATAGGCCAGGGCATTGCCATGGATGATTTTATGGACCAGGGTGAGGATTTTGAAAGCAATTCTTTCTTTTAGTGGGAGCCAGTGTAGTTTTTCTCTTAGGGGTTTGGCACTTTCATATTTCGTTTTTCTAAATATGAGTCTGGCTGCTGTGTTTTGGGCAGTTTGGAGTTTCTTAATGATTTGCTCTTTGCATTTGGCATAGATGGTGTTACAGTAATCTAGGTGGCTTAGCACCATTGATTGTACCAGGCTGCAGAATATTTCCCTTGGGAAGAAAGGTTTTACTCTTTTGAGTTTCCACATTGTGTGGAACATTTTCTTTGTTATATTTATTGCATGGTTTTCTAGTGTGAGATTTTGGTCAATTGTAACTCCAAGAATTTTCAGGTTGCCTGAAACAGGGAGGGTGTAATCTGAGGTGTTTATAGTGGTGGGTTTGTTCGTGCTATATTTTGATGAGAGGATGAGACATTGCAGCTTATTTTCGAAGGAGATCGACGGCCATCTTCCGACACAAATCGGGAGATGGCCAGTGATCTCCCAAAGCCGCCCAAATCGGTAAAATCGAAAGCTGATTTTGGCCGGCACCAACTGCTTTCCGTCACGGAGCCGGCCAAACTTCAAGGGGGCGTTTTGGTAGGGTAGCGAAGGTGGGATGGGGGCGGGACAGGGGCGTGCTTTGAGATGGACAGCTTCGCCCGATAATGGAAAAAAGAAGGGCATCCCTGGCGAGAATTTGGCCCACTTTATTTGGTTCCTTTTTTTTCAGGTCCAAGTCCCAAACAAAGTGCCCGAACTGACCAGATGACCCCCAGAGGGAATCGGGGATTACCTCCCCTGACTCCCCCAGTGGTCACTAACCCCCTCCCACCCTCAAAAACACAACTTTAAAAACTTTTTTGCCAGCCTCTATGCGAGCCTCAATTGTCATACTCAGGTCCATCATAGCAGTATACAGGTTCGTGGAGCAGTTTTAGTGGGTGCAGTGGACTTCAGGCAGGCGGACCCAGGCCCATCCCCCCCTACCTGTTACACTTGTGGTGGAAAATGGGAGCCCTTCAAAACCCACCTGAAACCCACTGTACCCACATGTAGGTGCCCCCCTTCACCCCTTAGGGCTATAGTAGTGGTGTATAGTTGTGGGTAGTGGGTTTTAAGGGGGGGTTGGGGGGCTCAGCACCCAAGGTAAGGGAGCTATACACCTGGGACCAATTTGCAAAGTCCACTGTAGTGCCCCCTAGGGTGCCTGGTTGGTGCCCTGGCATGTGAGGGGGGCCAGTGCACTACGAATCCTGGCCCCTCCCAAGACCAAATGCCTTGGATTTGTTGATTTTTGAGATGGGTGCCATCGGTTTCCATTATCAGCGAAAACCGAGGTTGCCCATCTCTAAATCCGGCAATCTCAGCATTTAGGTTGACCATCTTTAATGTTGACCTAAATGTTGAGATTTGGCCGCCCCCAACCGTATTATTGAAATGAAAGATGGACGCCCATCTCGTTCAAAAATATGGTCAGCCCCGCCCCTTTATGGCGCCGTCCTCAGAGATGGGCACCCTTAGAGATGGGCATCCCCAGTCGAAAATGCCCCTCATTGTGCTTTTTCTACGTTAAGCTTTAGTTGGAATGCATCTGCCCATGAATTCATTATTTGGAGGCTGTTTTTGATTTCAGTTGTGATTTCTGTTAGATCATGTTTGAACGGGATGTTGATCGTGACATTGTCTGCGTAGATGTAAGGATTGAGGCCTTGGTTGGATAGTGATTTGGCTAGGGGTGTCATCATTAGGTTAAAAAGGGTGGGTGAGAGCGGTGATCCTTGGGGTACTCCGCATTCAGGTTTCCATGGTGATGATGTATTCGAATTTGATATCACTTGGTATGTTCTTGCAGTTAGGAAGCCATTGATCCATCTAAGTATGCTTCCTCCGATCCAGAAGTATTCTAGTATTACTCTTACCTCCTATCTTGTCAATATCCTTTGGATTTCTACACCACAAGTGCATCACTCTGTACTTCTTAAATTTTGACTGTTAGACCTTAGAAAACTTCTACAGTAATTGACTTGAATAATCTGAGGTGGTGGTGGGGGGTGGGGGGGGGTGGGGGGGTTGGAGATTCTGTGAGGAGTGGAAAATTGCATTTGCTGAATTTCCTTCATTTGCCAACTATTTCTCCTGGTGACATGTTTTGACAGTATATGTCAGAAGTATCAAGACTACCTTCAGAGAACTTTCCACGTTGCTTCAAAAGTTTACTAACTACAGATTAAATAGCAATAATGTTGAGCCGTAGTAGCTTCAGAGGTATCTCCAGAACTTGACTTTGGGAATATCTCATTTGCTTGAGAGATCAGAATCTGAGATGGTGACAACTGCAACACTTCTGGTCTCTTTTGCTTTAGCATCTGATAGAAATTGGTTGTTAAAATTGTACTTTAGAAACCATCAGAAGCTGTTTTATAATTTATATGTCTGGATTTTTTCCAGATGTGTCTCATGACACACAGGGGTAGAAAGAATTTATTCACTGTGTCTCGGGATCACTCACTTAGGGGATCTGTTTTTGTTTACAATTTCATGTCAATGAATTCATTGACTTTTTTTTTTTTGGCTCTCTCAATTGTCAACATTTTTGGCCACAAGGAAGATTGTCAGATGGGGAGGCATCTGTCAGCAATGTAGATGCGAGCTTTGGTTATTTTATAGCTAAAAGTCACAATATCAGCTGTTGAGGCTTTGCTTTTTTAAGATATTTTTTCTGCTAATAAGTTCTCCTTGTTCTTCTTGCAGTCTCTCAATTATTGAGGACTAGATAGGGTTTCAGTTCTTTATTTTCTGTTGAATGTGCACATATGTAATTCTTTAGCTGGATTTCTACTGTACACAAATGTATATATATATAAATATGCTGCATCTCTTTCTGTCTCTCTTTTTCTGAAAGAGATAGAGAAGCTGAGTCAGGTTTATATCCTCAACATTTGACATTCTGTGTTTTTCTGACAATGTTTAGCATCAGAGCTAAACAGAGTGATGTCAGAGTCATACAGCAGGCTGAGGATAAAATGACCTGCCACTGAGTATATGGGAGTTAGGATTTTTTTTTTTTTTTAAGAAAAGACTGGGCAGGTAGGTAGAAGGATCTAAAGTCATTAAGTAGTTGACACGGATTAATAATAACTTTTGAAACATCAGGAAGAGTGGGAGGGTCTGGAAGGGTTTTTTAAACATTGGTATGTTAGAAGGGGGGATTGGGAATGGAATGTCATGAAGAAGGCATGTGAGGGGTTTATGGACTGCAGGAAATGGAGGGTTTGTCAATCTACTACTGAACTTTAGTTATGCTTTTCACACAGATATAGATAAGAGGATAAGTGTAGCTGATGAGCTCTGTAAGTCAGCTGTAGTATTCTGCATTAATGCATTTGCAATGTATCTTAATATATTCGCTTTTTTTCTGCACTAATAAATAATGAGTAATTGTGCATACTTTTCCATCTCATTATTTTAACAGCAAAGACTTTGTGTTAAGACTATCACAAGTTATTTTATGCATCTTAACAATGCTATTAACATATGTTAACTGCTCGCAATCAATAATGTATATCTTTAATGTGGTTCCACTTGCAACTATGTTAATATGATTTAGTACATTAGCCCAAATGGTTTGAACTGTCAAAAACTGATCACAGTCCATTAGATCTTTTATATATAAAATAATCTTAATATGCCAAATGTTTTCAATAAAGAGATTAATTATGCAAAAGAAATGTAACCATAATGGACAGCAGTGTGCATCAGGTCCTCTCCTGTTCATATCTTTATTCGCATTTGACATGACTTCATATGTGTCATAGATAAAAGAGCACAATTTCAGTCTCACAGAACAAAGATAGCAACTAAGAATTGAAGGTTCATTTGCATCACTTTCTAGTTGCAGCCACCTTGGAATTAATGACTTCCTGGATTCTTATCTTAAAATAATGGTTTGATAAGTGAAAAAGTGAAAAAGCACCCTATCTTTTTATAAAACTCTTTGTCTTGTCTTTAACGTCGGTGAGCCCTTAGGTCCTGCAAGGCCCCGAAGGACCTCAGAGGACAGCCGTGCAACCCCGAATCTTCACCCACGGCGGCCGCCATTCACCAAGGGTTGAGCCCCCAGCTGCAGGCGGCCAGCAGGACTGCGGTTGACGGACTGACCTGGCTAGAGTCGGGAAAAACGGGCAATCAGCAACCAGCAGTCAGGCACAGGGCAACTTCCTGGGCAGGCGGCTAGCAATCAGTAGTTAAGTAGAAGCACAGTCTCTGGATAGGCGGCTAGCAATCAGTAGTTAAGTAGAAGCACAGTCTCTGGATAGGCGGCTAGCATAGGTGGCTAGCAATCCGTATCTAAGTATCAGCACAGTCTCTGGATAGGCGGCTAGCATAGGCGGCTAGCAATCCATATCTAAGTATCAGCACAGTCACTGGATAAGCGGCTAGCATAGGAGGCTAGCAATCCGTATCTAAATATCAGCACAGTCTCTGGATAAGTCCACCAAGACGCTACATGGAATCACTGCGCAGGCTTCGGGAACAGAACCTGAAGCGCCGAAGTCAGCTAGCTTCCGTGTTTAAATATCCCACCACCCCGCCCCCGTGGGAGAGCCTCACCAATCCGGCCCTGGGAGTCGGCAGAGCCCCTCGGATTGACTCTGCCCATCTCCCAGGCAGAGTCACCCCCTGGTCCTCCAATACGGTGCAAGTAGGCGGAGCTCCCGAGCCCCCTGGCTACGGAGCGAAGAGGACGTCGCCCCCCGCGTCCCAGCGCCGCCATCTTGGGCGGTGCGAAGCTCGTCCCGCCTCCTCCACCCAGCCTGACCTGCCAGTCTCGCGGCAGCGCCGGCTCCCAAGCAGGGACCCCTCGGCCATCCTCCCGCGCCGCGGAGGCCGCTGACTCCCGTTGCCCGCCACGGGAGCACAGGTAGGCGCGTGGAATGCTACACTCTTTAGGGAAAAGCAATGGTGACATACTTAGGTGCCATTTCACTAAAGCTTAGCACATACTAATGGAATCAGCATACACTAACCCCCAAATTCTATATAGCACCACCTAAGTTGCACACACAAAAATGATCATATTCTGTTTTGTGCAGGCAACTTAATTGGCTTAACAAGCCAAGAGCACCAATAATTGCCACTAATTGGCTTTAATTAGAATTTACGCACACAATTTTCTAAGCATATGCGTGTAAATTCTAAGCTGCAGATCTGAAAAGGGGGGGTGGCTATGGGCATTCCTAGAATTTAAGTGCAGTGTTATAGAATATGCCTGTTCTACACATAACTTAGGTGTCAGCATTTACACCTGGTTTTAGTTGTAGTAAATGGCCACAATAAATATAATCAAAGGAAATGGGCACTGGGCATATTCTGTAAACTATGCCTAAATTTAGGTGTATTCTATAAACCGTGGCTAACTTTAGGTATAGTTTATAGAATACACCTAGGCATATTTTTTTGGCACTGATTTTTTAGGTGCATTAAATAGAATCTAGACCTAAATGCTAAGAAGCCCATTTTATAATTATGGGCTTCTTAGCAGTTAGCATGTGCTAATTCCATTACTGTTCACTTAAGGAGTGTTTTACTTAGCAGTGTTAGCATTTTTAGCTCGCAGTACAAATCAGCTGGCGGTAAATGCCGAGATACTCTAAGAATATAAGAGGCGTCTCAGCGCTTACCACCAGCTGATTTCTACCAAGAGCTAAAAATGCTACTTCAGCTTAGTAAAAGACCCCTTAAGCTTTTGAAAAAGGGCCCCTTAATGTATGACTGATTTGGGGTACCATAACCATTTTTTCTTCATAGAGCACTAGAGACAGATATCTATGTTTCAGAAAATAGATATTTAAATCTATCCTCACTCCAAGGAAAGGAGAGTATATTGAAAGGAAGTGACTCTTAAATACCTTTGATTGCACAAACCAGGGGCGTAGCTACGGGTGGGCCTGGGTGGGCCCAGGCCCACCCAACTTCAGCTCTGGCCCGCCCGCCCACTTTTCCTCAAGGCCCGCGCCAGCTCCAGCTCCCATTGCCGGCCACTGCTGCTTTTCTTGATGAGCAGCAGGGCCGGCGCTACAAAAAGAAGAAGCGCTCAGCTGACTGAACTGAGCGCCAACGCGTCGCTAACGACGAGAAAAAATGTTTTTAAAAAATGCGGCACTGCAGGCAGCCTCGAAGCATTGGCTGCTGGCTCTGCAGGCCCCTGCCGTCTCTTACGTCACTGCCCCTGGAGCGAAGCAGTGGCCGGCAATGGGAGCTGGGGCTGGTTGGCCTGAATCGGGAGAGGGAAAACGGATGGCAGGATGGGGAGAAAGAGGGAAAATGGAAGGATGGGGAGAGAAAGAGGGAAAACAGATGGGAGGATGCCAGAGAAAGAGGGAAAACGGAAGGATGGGGAGAGAAAGAGGGAAAACAGATGGTAGGATGGCAGAGAAAGAGCGAAAATGGAAGGATGGGGAGAGAAAGAGGGAAAACAGATGGGAGGATGCCAGAGAAAGAGGGAAAACGGAAGGATGGGGAGAGAAAGAGGGAAAACAGATGGTAGGATGGCAGAGAAAGAGGGAAAACGGAAGGATGGGGAGAGAAAGAGGGAAAACAGATGGAAGGATGGCAGAGAAAGAGGGAAAACGGAAGGATAGGGAGAGAAAGAGGGAAACAGATGGGAGGATGGCAGAGAGAGGGAAAATGGAAGGATGGGGAGAGAAAGAGGGAAAACAGGTGGAAGGATGGCAGAGAAAGAGGAAAAATGGAAGGATGGGGAGAGAAAGAGGGAAAACAGATGGGAGGATGGCAGAGAAAGAGGGAAAATGGAAGGATGGGGAGAGAAAGAGGGAAAACAGATGGGAGGATGGCAGAGAAAGAGGGAAAATGGAAGGATGGGGAGAGAAAGAGGGAAAACGGAAGGATGGGGAGAGAAAGAGGGAAAACAGATGGAAGGATGGCAGAGAAAGAGGGAAACAGATGGAAGGGGAGAGAGACACTGGATGGAAGGATGTGGAGAGAAAGAGTGGAGATGGATGAAAGGATGCAGAGAAAAAGGGGAGAGACTGGAAGGATGTGGAGAGAGAAGGCTGAACAGAAAAGGGTAGAGAGATAGACACTGGTTAGAAGGAGGGAGAGAGACATTAGATGGAAGGATCAGGAGAGAGGGTAGATGGGTAGAAGGATGGGGAGAGAAAGAGGGAAGACGCTGGATGGAAGGGTAGGGAGAAAGAGGTGACACAATGGAAGGATGCAGAAAGAAAGAGGGGAGACTATTGGAAGGATAGGGAGAGAGAGAGGAGACACTGGAAGTATGGGGAGAGAAAGAGGAGAGCTGCTGCATGGAAAGGGGGAGTAGTGAAAGATTGGAGAATAAGAGGAAGGGGCATGGGGAGAACAAGAGTGAAAAAAAGATGAAAAGCCATAAGTAGATGAAGGAAATTAAAGAATGGATAGTGAGAATGAATTAAATCTGGACATAGAGAGAGGCAGAAAAATATTGAAGAAAGCAAAGAAAAAGGAGAGAAAAATGACAAATGGCCAGGAAACCCTGGCAGAAGAGTTAAGTGAAAACAAAGGAAAGCAGAATCTAGAGACTGGGAGCAACACAATGAGAAAAAGTAAATGGCTATACAACAAAGGTAAAGAAAATAATTTTATTTTTAATTTAGGATAAAGTAATATGGTGTTAATAAAGTTTCAGAGACCAATACTTCCTTCCTTAGGTCAGGAGAGGATACCGTAACAGCATTATACTGACCTGAGGCAGGAGGTTTTGGCCTCTGAAAGCTCACTGAAAAGGATTAGGCTATTAAATAAATTGTCTGAAATCTGATGCACTGAAAAGCAGCACTTTACCCTGTGTGACAAATGCATCTGAGTGTGACTAAATTTTGCTGGGGGGGGGGGGGTGGGGTAGAGAGAACATTTTGTGCCCACCCACTTTGGGTTCAGGCCCACCCAAAATTGGCAGTCTGGCTACGCCACTGGCACAAACTTTTGACATATCCCAATTAATTTTACAACCAAAGATATTGAATCATCCTTCTAAAATCTGAATTTGAAAATACAACAGAAATATAAGAAAGCAGGTCAATAAAGTATACGAAATGTCATTTGCATATGTGAACTTTTCATGACATGCCCCTTACACAGTAAATTCCTAAATGACCCTCTTTTCTTGAGGGCAGTAATAAACAGTAAAGGAGACAAAAGATATATGTCTCTCATTCCTCTGGTAAGTGGGAAGATGTTAGAGAAAGCAATGTTAATAAACAGCAAGGTCATCAAGTTAAAATGTATGCATATTAATAAAGTTATCTCCTGTTCCAAACCAGTATAAGACTCTGAATAAGGAAAACCTGCTTCAATTCAATCAAACATCTCTGCATCTAGAGAAGGCAGCACTGCAGGAGAAGACATGGATTTTGCAACGTGATTAGAGTGACAAAAATGTTTTGTATAGTCTACTGCCATTTTTCCATTTAAAAAATGCATTTGGTCAAAATGGATTAGGTTCTCCATCACATTAGGACAGTGTCCTACTTAAAATCTTGGCAGAGATTTTACAGTCAAAATTAATAAGGGACATGAGTCTCTAACAGCACCACTGCAATAAATCTTTGCCTGGTTTTCCCCAGTAGTATAATGAGGTCTTCTAAAGAGGTGCTTTGGCCATTGCCATATCCATTGTTTTTTTGCTGAAGTTTGAACAGGTTCACTGAAAGGTCATGTTCAGGTACAAAACCAACCCGTCAGCCACATTCCTGACATTGAAAGAAATGTAGTGACTAGATTAGAAGCCTGATTTTGCATTGGGTGTCTAGGACAGAAATGGAATTCCGTTCTGTTTTACTATAGGCTTACTGAATGCAAAGCCTTTTGTAAAATACATATGGGCCATAGTGAAATATACATGTATTTTCCTAGACATGAAGCAGTAAGAATCATGTTCAGAAAATACATGAGTACAAAAAGAGTGGCATCATTAAGTGCCTTATACAGTACTGATGCTTATGCATTAAGGGGTCTTTTTACAAAGGTGTGCTAGCATTTTAGTGTGTGCTAATGATTAGTGCATGCTATATGCTAGAGATGCCCATATAAATATATGGGTGTCTCTAATTTGTAAAAGGACACCATAGCTAAGATTATTTCACTACCTATATGGACAACTCAGGGGCGTAGCTGGGTGGGCCACAGGGGCATGGGCCTCCACAGATTAAGCCCTGGCCCCTCTACTTTTGACCCCCTGCCACCTTTGATCCCCTCTCCCGCCACTGCCGACCTTCTCCACCACCTTTGATCCCCCCTCCCACCGCCGCTGACCCTCCTCCACTGCTACCAAGTACCTTTGCTGGCGGGGGTCCCCAACCCCCAACAGCCGAAGTCCTGTACGGGGCTACATACAGGACATGCATTCAGGATGTCAGGAGTCAGAAACAGATCAACAGCAAAGGTGCCAGAGTCGACCAGCGCTGAAGAAGACATCCATAATGTGCAAAGTGTTCATAACACAAAAATAATGAAACAAAACAGTCTTGGTGATTTCAATGCTGTATAAATAAACAATAAATAATGGCACTTATCTTATTAGCGCTACAATAATATAATGTCACAATTCAGAGTCTTGAGCAAAAGGATTAAACAATGTGGTTTTACATAACTTCCATGCTACAATGGCAGTTACACACCAACTGCATTTAACTGCTATTCTGTAATCTGGTGCCTAAGTGTTCTAGTCAGGGGCATAGCTAGGTGGGGCCACGGGAGCCTGGGCCCCTGCAAATTTTGTCCGGGCACCTGGGAGTCCAACCTAGCCAAGTAAAGGCAATTGTGCAATGGTCTCTTTAGATACGATTGTCTTATTTAGACTGTATGATTTGTTTTTATATATGTTTTTATTGTACTCTCCCTAGTAGTGGAGGAGTAGCCTAGCCTAGCTGTTAGTACAGTGGCTTTTGATCCTGGGGGACTGGGTTTACTTCCCACTGCAGCTCCTTGTAACTCTGGGCAAGTCACTTAACCCTCCATTGCCCCAGGTACAAATAAGTACCTCTTTATACTATGTAAACTGTTTTGAATGTAGTTGTAAAAAACCACAGAAAGGCAGTATATCAAGTCCCATTCCCTTTCCCCTATAACTGTAGCCACAAATTATAAATATTTTAAATATATAAAATATTTCACAAATAATGAGTTGCTTTTCAAGATATTGCATTACAGCACCTTATTAATTCAGTTTTTAAGTAACAGCTCATATGTGGTGGACTATTCACAAAATATTATTACACCCTCATATTTGTGAGGGCCAAAAAATGGTGAACAAACTTGCAAATCCTGAAAATATCAGTATTTTGGGGTGCTGCATATATATACAGTGCAATCCGCTTAAGTGCAAGGGTCTGGGACCCAAGAAATGCATGCAGTTAACTGGAGTGTGCACTTAACCATTATGACCCAAAGAAGCTTGACATCTGATAAACATATGTACAGTACTGTTTATTATTATACGTACAATATACAGTCTCCGTTAACTGACGTTAGGCTTACTTGAAGTAATCAGTTATAGTCCTCTGTACACTATTGGGTCTGTGAGTTCCATAGGCTACGTCTGCCAGACGGTAAAAACTGTCATAGCGCTGATATCCAGTGGCCTCCAGATCGGCCCGCACGATGTTGAGACTCTCCAGCGCTCTTGCAAAAGTGACAGAAGAAGGTTGTTGAATTTCGTCAGCATGTGCCTTGCTGCTCATTTCATCATCTGTTTCATCATCAGCCATTGTTGCCTGCGTGTAGGCACATATCTCGACATCAGTGCTGTCATCAGCTGTTTGTAGATCGTAATCAACAGCTACATAGCGATGAAACTCCTCTTCAGTAACACCGGCTGGGATGTCAATAACCTGTTCATCTGACGCATTTGCAACAGCTGCATCTGTTTCGTCCCTCTCCACATCCTTAACAAAGCTTGTCCGCTTGTAGCAGTTTACAATGGTTGCCTGTATAACATGATTCCAGGCTTCTTTCTGCATATGTAGGGAATCCAACAGTGATAGATTACGAGCCAGTTCAACAGCACGTTTATCCTAGCTAGTCTGATCATCTATAACACTCATCAGACAATGTAGCACAAGAGCCCAATAATGTTGTTTGAAATTGGCTATTATGCCCTGATCCAATGGTTGGATCAGAGAGGTAGTGTTTGGTGGCAGGAAGACCACCTTGACATTGGACAGCCTGACAACATCCCTGTGTGCAGCACAATTTTCACAAAGCAGCAAAATCTGACGCTTTTGTGCCCGCATTCTAGTGTCTAACTTCTTTAGCTACTGCTTCCAAACTTCCCCAGTCATCCATGAATTTGCGTTAGCCTCATATGACACAGGAAGTCGCTTAACTTTCTTGAAGCAACGGGGCTGTTTGCTCTTTCCAGTGATGAGGGGTTCCAACTTCTCACTCCCATCCATATTGCAGCAAAGGAGGATTGTCAGTCGGTCCTTCGACGTTTTACCTCCAGTAGAGACCGTTTTCGTCAGCATTGAAAATGTCACGAGGTGCAAACTCGTTCAAGATGGTAGGAAGAACTGAAACAACCCAATTTTCAGCACCAAAGTCATCATCATCTTGTTTCTCACCATGCTGTTTCTTGAATTTTATGTTGTTCCTCTCCTTCCATGTTTTCAACCATCCAACAGTGGCTTTGAATTCAGTTAGTCCAAGACTTTCAGCTAGCTGGTTAGCTTTCTCCATAAGCAGTGGACCACTGACAGGAAACTGTCTGCTTCTGACTCGAGAAAACCACCAAAGAAGAGCATCTTCTACCTCCTTAGTGTTTCCCGCCCGTTTTCGTTTCCGTTGTGAATTTGTATTGTTTTGCCAGTCTTCCAGAAGCTGGTCTTTCTGCTTCAAGACATGTGAAATTTGACTAGGATTGACACCATATTCTTTAGCAATAGATGTTTGACTTTGTTTGTTTTCTAATTTTTTAAGAACTTCTATTCGTTCAGCCAGTGTTAAAGTCTTACAGTTCCGCCACGATGATGATGACCCCAGTGCACACTGTAACAACATTATTTCGCTTATTCTGCCTGTGGCAGTTAAAGGGGTGGTAAATTTGAAATTTTGTTGGTTGTCATGCGCCAATCGGCTTCCATATTCCGTGCGCACGCTTATGAGGAGTCTTTCCTGCAGATGAGCAGTCTTAAACCATGCATATAAGCGACTCTTGCACTTATCAGTGGTGCACTAAACCGAAGTTTGTCCCCATAGAAATTGATGGTGCCAAAAACGGGACTGAAGTATGGCATGCAGTTAAACAGAGCATACGCTTATCCGACATGCACTTAAATGGAGTGCACTGTACATATATTTATTTATTTATTTTGGTGGTTGGAGGGAGACATGGAACATTTCAATTTTTATTCTAATAGAATATAGTCAGTGTGATGGGATAACAAAGCACTCCAAAACAGTATCAACAGTACAAGATACATTTCAGTGTTTATACTATAAATTAAAGAAAAGAAAGTCAGAAAGAACTAGTAAAAATAGTATCTATATTTAATGTGAAAAATTATATTAAGACATTACAACCATTCAATATTCTTTGGAGGAAGTGAAAATCATGTAAATGTGTTGTTTCATAATTTAAAACATTTGAATGTTTACTATTCATATTGTTTCTCTTAATAAGAAAAGTCCAGTCTTTAGTAAAGCACTGCCCTTGAGATAACACATATGACATCTTTTGGAAAGCATGAGCTGTCTTACTACAGAGATGGAGAGAGAACAGAGCAAGTAAAGTTTGAAAATATTGCCAAAATAACAGTAAATGTTAATGGTGCCATCACTGAAATTGTCCTTCAAACTGAAGTATGTAGTAATGAATAGATGTACTTGTCAGGAAGATTTGATTTGTCTGGCAAATTTTTACTGACATACACACTCATTTACTACTGTATAGCCTTTTGGAAATGCCATTCCAGTAAAGCATAAAAAAGGTTATTTAGATTAAATATAGTTACAATACAAGCAGTATTCTGAAGCAATTGGACTTACATGCACACTCATTTAATTTCTACTGCTCCATTACTTCTCATGAAACTGTCCCTGGAAAAGAACGATAGCATGAAAAAAGTCACATGAAATTAGATAGGACAGAGCATAGCTCCACTAAATTCATATAGAGAAAAGAATGTAGTTTCAAGCAACTTTTATCTATTTTACATAATGGTACCATTCCAAACATAGGGGACTTGATATTCAAAATCATTTATCCATATAGTTACAGCTGCTCTATAGATAAGTGCCTAACCCATGAATTTTCAGCAACACTATCCCCCAGATTATATACAGGGCGCTAAAATTTGAGTGTCCAAATTTGGGAGCTATCCTGAGATGCATACACAACTAAATTGGGTAATGAGCCAATTAACATTGATAATTGGGTGCTAACAATCAATTATTGATGTTATTGGCACCAATTTGGATTTGCACACACATCTTTCTTTGTGTTATTCTGCCCAAATCCTATAACATGCAACCCAAAAGAGGGAATGGCCATGGAAGGGGCATGGTTGGGTCAGGAAATTTGCACATAATGTTATAGAATACTACAGATATGCTCCCAAATTGAGTGCCAAGAAGTAAACCTGGTTTCAACAGGATAAGTCTTGGTGCCCAAATTTGGGCACAGAAATTGGTGCCTAGCACTATTTGATAAAAGGCACTTGACCTGGAGCATCCTTTATAGAATAGCGATGGAGTACGATTTTTCCGGCACCTAAATTTGGGTGCTATTTACTGAACCTGGTCCTATATGAATGGTGTGTCTGAAAATTATTACAAATGGCCCCAACATTATCTGGATAGTACTGACTGCAGAGCCAGGATGGTGTTCTGCCTACCTGTATGTTTCTGTTTCTGTTTATTCATTTGATCCATCTTTAAACAAACTGAGATCAAAGATATTTAGAGAAAAGAAATAAAGCCAAATGCAGAGAACAAAGGAAAAGGAACTCCATAATAATGATAGAAAGAATTCAAGCACTCTAGAGCGCCAGCTACTCAGGACAAAACAAGATGAAACAAACAAAAACAAAGAGTAGAGGGAACCATAAGCAGGAAACAAAAACACTGTGCCACCAAAGGGGGGGGGGGGGGATTCTATATATGTTGCCTAAACAATCCATGTAGAAAACATTTCCACCTAAGCGTGTTCTATAAACAGCACTTAAATTTAGGCATGGTATATAGAATATGCTTTAGTTGATATTCCAAAGCCTAAAACTATGTGCACCCATATATGCCAATGAAAACATGGTGCAAATCCCGGGCGCATGGAATTAGGTGCATAAATTTCAGAATGCCCATAAAACGTCCATTTTCCTACCCATGATCATGCCCATTTTTGTCTGTGTGCATTGAAGTTAGATGCAGTGTGTTAAAGAATACGCTTAGGGAGTTGTGTGTGTGTAAGTTCTGATTATTGCAAATTAGTGCTCATTATTGCTGGTTAAGTGCTGTTATCAATGCTAATTAGCTTGTTAAGTCAATTATGTCACATGTGCTGTTATAGAATCTGCTTGGATTTTGGCACAGATCTCTAGGCATGCTATATAGAATCCGGAAATGAGAGATCATTCCACAGAAACATTGAAGGCTAGGGGGAAGGAAGAATCAAGTGGTACACATCAAGGGAGTGAAGAGAACAGATAGGGGTATAGGGAATGATGACAGAAGAAAGATAAGAGGGGCATCCTGTTCAGGGCCTTGTGTGGGAGAACCAGATTCTTAAACCAGGAATGGAAAGGTAACCAATGGAGTTGAAGAAACAAAGGAGTAGCATGATCACATTTATTAGCCTGCAGCAAAAGATGGGCAGCTGAGTTCTGTAGGGTCTGGAGATATTGAAGCTGACTCTGGGCAATACCAGCATACACTGAATTCATGGGTTAGGGTGTACATAGAAGAAAAGTCTAGAAATTTGGTGACACAATGAAGGTAACCTAACCAGTAAAGGCCTTTTTTTTTTTTACAACCTTGGAAACCTAGTGCTTAAAAGAGAGGTGAGAGTTGATGATAACACCCAGGTAGCAGAAAAGGGACACTGGTGACATGGTGATGTTAAAGAGAGTAAGAGGAATAGATGGAACATGACAATAATCACCCACTGTCCATATAGCTGTATAAATAAATTTAGGGCATAAATTTATCTGTATAGCTATGGATAGTGGCTGAATATTGCCAATTATCCATTTGTCGCTGTATATGAAAATGCAACACTGTCGATAGCAGTGCTGAACATAGGTAAAATATTTAAATGCCATGGCAGGTTGTTTAAAAAAAACCTTATTTTAAGAATTGAATACTGACTCAAAGACTCCTAATATGTAGCAGCAAAGGAACATCCACTGAAAGTCATGAAACAGATTTTCTTAAGTAATCTGTTTAGTGGCTGAATATTACTGCTAAGCACATCAGTGCCAGTGCTAGCCCCTCTTTCTATTAATTAAATTAAGGCATTTAAGTGGCAGTTCTATAGTGCACTTCAAAACAACATCTGGCCACCCAAAAGAAGAGAATGCGCTCAGCAGTAGTCTATAAAGGCAAAACAGATGTGCATGTGCAGCATGGTATGAACATATACATATGGCAAAAAGAGGCATGTTTGAGGTGAACAATATGCCTGTGCTGGGCAGGACTAGAAATCCTGCAGGCGTAACCTATTCAATAAATGTTGGTTGCATGGATGGCACCCAAAGGACACATCTAAATGTGTATACTTGCTACAAATAGCAGCTAAATGGCAGAGAAGATGTCTCTTTTTGAGCTGGAGAATTGGTTGTTGTGTTGTGCTGCTGGCTAGCATCTCAGTGCATGGTCAGGCCTCACTCATGTTCTTCTAAGAATCTTCTCTGACCTCATTTGACATATTGAGGCGGAATTTGGGCATTCCCAAAATATTTTTCTGCCATAATGGAACAAAGCAAAAATGTTTGGGGTTAAAATGTAGTCATTCTGGTCTAGACCGGTTTCAATCACAACAAAATCACAAATACATGCCCTAAATGACCACATGACCAATGGAGAGATTAAGGCATGACCTCCCTAACTCCCCCCAGTGGTCACTGACTACCTTCCACCCCCCTCCCCTCCCCTCCAAAGATGTGAAAAAATGGTAACAACCAGTCTGTATGACAGCTTCAGACGTTATGGCCAGTCCTAGTGGAGCAGCAAGCAGTTCCTTGGAGTAGTCTAGAGGTTGGTGCAGTGCACTGTACAGAAGGGGACTCAGGCCTATATCCCACTCTAACTGGTAGACTTGTGGTGGAATGTGTGACTCCTTCAAAACCCATCAAAAACTTACAGTACACACAAACAGGTGACACCTGAAGACATAAGGGCTATTTTAGTGGTGTACAGTTAGGTATAGAAATTTTCTGGTGGACTTTGGAGAGCTCACCATACAATATAAGTGGGTAATGGTGAGGTGTGTACCTGGGACCTTTTATGTCAAGTCCACTGCAGTGCCTCTAGGGTACTTTACTACTGTGCTGGGATGTATGTGTGGCCAGTCTACTAAGAATGTTGCCCCCCCCCCCCCCCGGATATCCTAGATTGCTTGTTTAAGTGCATTTTTCTCATGGTCCAAAACTATAGACACACTGAGTGCAAAAACATCTAGCAAATGGCCCTTTTTGAAACATAAAGTTGGACATTTTGCTGCTCTGAAAATGGCCATGTTTGTGACTGATTTTTTGTATGTTTTCCATAAAAAGTTCAAATTCAGATTTAGACATCATATTAAAAATATCCTTCCACACATTCTCTTTCCCAAATAAAGGCATCAGCAATGCTAAACTATGACACTTTCATATAACTTCTTCACTTTCTGACTTGCAGGTGACAGATAATGGCTGGTGACCACCATAGTTCATCCAAAACACCCAACTGAAGGCTGATATAATGAGCCACACAGGAAGATCTGTTATTGAGTGGATGTTTGGTATACTGAAATCCTGCTTCATGTGTCTGAATAGGTTTTGGGAGGGGGGGGGGGAGAACATCTCTATACCCCTGGCAAAGTGTGTGACATCTTTCTGGCCTGCTGCATGTTCCACAACCTTGCCATCAACCGACAGATGTCTGAACCAGAAGAGCCAATCCTGGCAAACCCAAAGAGCAATGATGAGTGATAGGCTGTGCAGCCTAGAGGCCCGTCACTACCACATGCCCACCAGCACGCATGCAGTAGCTTCAAGGAATGACTCATCCAGATAGTTTTCTTCTATGTAAGTGTAAATATTCTCTCTCCCTCTCCCTTTCTGTCTTCCTCTCTTCATGTGCATAACTGTGCCAATATATACAGTATACAACAAAAAAACCTCTGTCCCCCATGTGTGTACATGTGTATTTTGTGCTCTGATTCCCCAACCTGCCCTATGAGGTCTGTGCATTTGTACCATTCCTCCCAATCCCTAACCCTTTTCTCTGCACACCCATACCTTGATGAGCTAGTTAAAGGCTGTTGTGGGTCAGAGAGCTGACCAGAACAATCAGGTCCACCATGCCTCACCCAGCACCATGGGTCATTCTCCACTGTGGCTACTGCTGCTGCTGCTGATAAATAATACATACGACAACAGACACTGAACAAGGGTGACAACTATTTGCTGTGCAATATGTATCACAGATAGAACTGAGGGTTGCTTCATTGTTAATCTCACTAGTAACAAGTTGTTGCCACCCAAGGAAGAGCTGATTCTCATCCTCCTCTTCCTGGGGTGGCACAACAGAATGACCAGGGATGGGTGTATGGGATGAAGGGTGGAAGGTGTGGTAGAGGGAGCACTGAGGAATAATAGTTAGAAGGGAGGGGTTGAAGGACTAGAGGGGCCCTAGCAGACTATGCCTTTGTAACTATCTTGTCCACTGTCTCCATCACCACTTTGATAGTAGGAGTCAGGCCTATGCTTCTTTTTTTGTTCAGGAGGTTAGCAGCTTGCTGATGGGCTGTGAAAATGAACAAGGCAGGCAAATGCCTTTGCATTTTAGGCTTTCTGTATAGGTGACACCAGCCTAGGTGGGGGCTGTGTGCATTTCAGGGGCAGAAACATGAGGGTCTGCTGTGTTATGAACCCTCACTGGACAGAAATTCCTAGGGCGCTCAGGATGTTTAAATAGAGATGTTCCTGGAGAGGCCTTAGGTATAGACAGAGAGAGTTGAGAGAAGTGCAGCTATTCAATGCAAATAGCTGCTCTAAAGCCTATCTCACAGATATGGAGGGGCATTTTCGATATGACGTCTAAGTCCGACTTTGGACGTTTTTAAAAATACATCCAAAATCTAAATAGGAAAGAAGGTCATTTACAAAAAAGAAAAACGTTTATCTTTTTTTTCCTCAAAAATACTGTTTTGAACAAGGTTTTGTGATTTGGATGTTTTGTTTTTTTATCCATTAAAAAAAAAAAAAAAAAACGTTCAAATGCAAAACACACAAAATCAAGCCATTGGGATGTAGGAGGAGCCATCATTTTTAGTAGACTGGTCCCTCTGACATCCTAGGAAAGCAATAGGGCACCCTAGGGGGCACTGCAGTGGACTTCATAAAATGCTCCCAGGTACACATCTCACCATTGCTTCCTTACCTTGTCTGCTGAGCCCCCCAAAACCCATAACCCCCAAATGTACACCACTACCATAGCTCTTACGAGTAAAGGGGGCACCTATATGTGGGTACAGTGGGTTTCTGGTGAGTTTAGAAGGGCTCACAGTTTCATCCACAAGTGTAACAAGTAGGGGGAGGTAGAAGCCTGGGTCCACCTGTCTGTAGTGCACTGTACCCATCACTAGACTACTCCAGGGACCTGCATGCTGTTCTAATGGACATGAGTATAACATCTGAGGTTGACATAGAGGCTGGCAAGTAATGTTTTTCATCACATTTTTGGACAGTGGCCAATGTAATGCCAATTTTTAAAAAAGGTTCCAGAGGAGATCAGGGAAATTATAGACCGGTGAGTCTAACGTTGGTGCCGGGCAAAATGGCAGAGACTATTATAAAGAACAAAATTACAGAGCATATTCAAAAGCATGGATTAATGAGACAAAGTCAACATGGATTTAGTGAAGGGAAATCTTGCCTCAACAATCTACTACATTTCTTTGAAGGGGTGAACAAACATGTGGATAAAGGTGAGCCGGTTGATATTGAGTATCTGGATTTTCAGAAGGCGTTTGACAAAGTACCTCATGAAAGACTCCAGAGGAAATTGGAGAGTCATGGAATAGGAGTTAGTGTTCTATTGTGGATTAAAAGCTGGTTAAAAGATAGAAAACAGTAGGGTTAAATGGTCAGTATTCTCGATGGAGAAGGGTAGTTACTGGGGTCCCCAGGGGACTGTGCTGGGACCGCTGCTTTTTAACATATTTATAAATGACCTAGAGATGGGAGTAACTAGTGAGGTAATTAAATTTGCTGATGACACAAAGTTATTCAACGTCGTTAAATCTCTGGAGAATTGTGAAAAATTACAAGAGGACCTCACAAGACTGGGAGACTGGGCGTCTAAATGGCAGATGACGTTTAATGTGAGCAAGTGCAAAGTGATGCATGTGGGAAAGATGAACCCAAATTATAGCTACGTCATACAAAGTCCCACTTTAGGAGTCACGGACCAAGAAAGGAATCTAGGTGTCGTCGTTGCTGATATGTTGAAACCTTCTGCTCAGTGTGCTGCTGCGGCTAAGAAAGCAAATAGAATGTTAGGTATTATTAGGAAAGGAATGGAAAACAAAAATAAGTACGTTATAATGCCTTTGTATCGCACCATGGTGTGACCGCACCTCAAATATTGTGTTCAATTCTTGTCGCTGTATCTCCAAAAAGATATAGTGGAATTAGAAAAGGTGCAGAGAAGGGTGACGAAATGATAAAGGGGATGGGACGACTTCCCTATGAGGAAAGACTAAAATGGCTAGGGCTTTTCAGTTTGGAGAAAAGGCAGCTGAGGGGAGATATGATAGAGGTCTATAAAATAATGAGTGGAGTGGAACGGGTAGATGTGAAGCATCTGTTTACGCTTTCCAAAAATACTAGGACTAGGGGGTATGCGATGAAGCTACAATGTAGTAAATTTAAAATGAATCAGAGAAAATATTTCTTCACTCAACGTGTAATTAAACTCTGGAATTTGTTGCCAGAGAATGTGGTAAAGGTGGTTAGCTTAGCGGAGTTTAAAAAAGGTTTGGACAGCTTCCTAAAGAAAAAGTCCATAGACCATTATTAAATGGACTTGGGGAGAATCCACTATTTCTGGAATTAGCAGTATAGAATGTTTTGTACTTTTTGGGATCTTGCCAGGTATTTGTGACCTGGATTGGCCACTGCTGGAAACAAGATGCTAGGCTTGATGGACCTTTGGTCTTTCCCAGTATGGCAATACTTACATACGTATGCACCTAAGACATTAACACATGCATGTGTATACAAAAAAAATGTAAAAATTTAGCGGATGTGTTGATGCTATCTTGCCTGATGAATGATGAGCAGCGGCTATTACAGGATGAATGTTGTTTATTTATTAGGTTCTGCCATCTCCATTTGGGCAGCGGAAGCCATGGCCTTTCTACTAGCCTGGAAGGAACAGCATATCCCCTCTAGATACTCAATTACTCCAACCTGGTATCTGCTCATGACAGTGTTACTCGGTCAAGGCAGTATAGACCCTTGTAATTAGAAAGGAACCCAGTATTTAGTAGATATAATAAGATAGTTTATTACAATCTTACCAATGATAGTACAGGCAAATCAGGCATTCACATAGTGGAGCAGCACATCATGGCACATCCTCTCTCTCTGGCCTTCTGGAGTCTTCTGCTCTAATACCCTTCTGTGGCCCCATTCATTCCAATAGACCCTAGCTTGCTCACCAGAGATCTTGATTCTTATCAGTGGATCAGAATGACTTCATATGTTCCCAAGCCTTCCTCTAGCCCCCCCCCCCCTTTGGATGTTCTCACCTGGGGTGCAGCTGACCCAGTACTATCTCTACATAACCATAGCAACTCTTGCTCATGACGTCTTGCAGGTGCCAGTCCCAGAGCAAATGCCCCCCTCCCTTGCCAGCTCAGCACTTGCTACAGTGAAATGTAACTGTGTCAAAGGTGATCTCTAATTTTTACAAGGTAGCTCTCTTTTGTATCAGAGATGATTTTGATTTTAAGAAGCCTAGCTCTTATTATGAGCTATTGGCCTGTTTTTTACTGAGAGCAAGGGCTAGCAAGGCTAACATATTTCTTCAATGTGGACATTATGCTTGTGGACATTGCATATATTGTGATAATGTATGGAAAACAAATACTGCTGTATACCAAATAGTGTTAAATTATATTTGTTAAAACAGAAGACTACATGAGGCAACTCAGGTTATTTATTGTGTTAAATGCCCATGTTCAAAATATTATATTGGCCAAACAAAATGAAAAATTAAGTATAGAGACATTCAACATCTTAGTAATACATGTTTAGGCAAGATGGACACCCCTTTGGTACAACACTGGTTGAGTATGGGATACACTGTGATGTACTTTAAGTCTGTAATATTGCAGCAAGTTGTAATGAAGCGTGGTGGGGATGTATCTCAAGTTTTAATTCAGAATGAACAGCGCTTCATTTACCAATGGAAAATAGTTCAACCGAATGGCCTGAACAAAGAAGTTGATTGAACATTGATCATGTGATCCTTATAAGGGTATAACAGAAGGGTCTGGCATTTTAGTCTCTCCAGGCGCTATTTTGAGGCATTAGCAATTTCACTTCACTTATGTGCCTGATCACTTATTTTGCTTGTGGGATTTTCTGTTTTTTTAATTTATTATAAGTTATTGATGATAATTTCTTGTATTATTATTTTATTATTTTAAGGTACCGTTGAAGAAGCTTCTGTAAAGTGAAACCTGGATCCCAGTTGGGGTAATTATGGATATTTGGTACATCGGTCCGTATCTATCAACAGCAGCCTCTCTTCAATGGCATTTTTCAACTATGACGTCTGATTTAATGGATTATAAGATAAGTGTTCCTGTGAAAAAGACTTTTTGATATTGTTCATGGAAAATGTACTGTATTTTTTGAACTAAAGTTATTATTGGGAACCATTCTCTTGATATTTTTGAGGACTGCTGTCTTAAATTTATGAGGAAGTGACTTTATAAGTGAATTTTTCACCTTTTGTCACATTGGTTTTCTGTACACCTTCACAAATATTTTATGTTGACGTTTTTTTCTTTCGATACTTGGGATATAGAATTATATTAATGAACATGCATGAGAGAGATTTGCATACAATGCAGGTAGTAGGCATAAAAATCTCTGTCATGAATATTCATTGGGGTTATCCTGAAAACCTGACCTGCGAGTGAATACTAAGGTCTTAGCCAGTCTCTTTCAGGCTACCCACAATGAATAAGCATGGCATAACATTTTTACATGCAATGGAGGCAGTGCATGGAAATTTTTCTTAGGCATATTCCTTGTTGTCAAGAAAACAGGCAGGGCAGGGGTTACTTCAGGATTGGCTTGAGAAATCCTGGTATAAGGGACCTTTTAATAATATACTTATCCATCTGTATTAAACATTCCATCTAATACAAATTCTCTATTATTTGTCCTATGCAATTTAGGACCTTAGGAACATGATAACATTGGAACTGATGGCATATAGAGAGACTTGTAGAGCCATCTGGAGTTATCATTTTGTCTGCCTATTGCAATAGCGCAGATGCTGCTTGATCAACTGCTGCATTAAAGCGTGCTTTTGACTATTTTAAAAATTTCTTAAAAGCATATACTATTTCATTTGATTTACTACCTCAGCCATATCTGTGTTGTTGCTAATTTTCCTATAATCTTTAAACAATAAAACTTTCCCTTCCTAACCTTCCCTGATGTCACCTATAATGACATTGAAGAATATTGAACTTAGCACTGACCCTGTTCATATACTGCTGGACACTTTTCCTTCGCTATAGTCCTACCTTTTTTTTGTGAAGTTTGCAGTTTTTCTTCCAGCATGGTGAATGATAACTTGCATGCCAATCTTATGTGCTGAGCAGTATCTTAAGAGTTTTCTGACATCATATAGCAAGACCACTCACACCATCAGGAAGAGGGAAGAGGGGGGTACAGAAAGCAGATGAGAAGGTAAAAATGCAGTCATGAAAAGAAGGCGACCATGAGGCAGAACACAATGAAATATGTTCCAGAAGACCTGTGGCTTATGACATAGGCAAACTATAAAACACATAGTATGTGCCTACCTTCCCCTGTACTCACACATCCTTACCCAGATCGCCTCTCTTTTGTAAGTGCAGGCTATTCTGCATTATTATCTATGTATACACAAATTAACTCTCTTTATAAAAGAGTATGCAATAAATAATCCTCCTTAAACGTCCATATATGCTATTTTTATGCACTACCCACTTAGAGGGCAATTCTATAACTATGCACCTCCATTTAGGCACCCCAATGTTGCCTGGTGACAGCCTTTTATAAAACGGCATATGGACACCTAGATTCCATTATAGAATACTAGCATAACCTAGTATCATCTGTCTTGTATTTACACATCCACAGTTACACCAGCCATAGAATTTGCATCACTGCAGGCACTTCAATGTGGCAGGAATGCACATAACAGTATTCTGTAAGTTACTTGTGTAAGTGGAAGCCCTAACCATTGCCTGCCCTTGTACATATACTCTTGCAGTTACATATTATGCCACTTAGGTGTACTGTTACAAAATAGCATTTAGGCACCCTGATAGTGCTTTGCTAAGCAAGTAAACACATAGGGCCATGTTTACTAAGCCATGCTGTAGGTGAGCTAACATTTTAGTGTGCACTAATGCTAGAGACACCCATTATATTCTTATGGGTGTCTCTAGCATTAGTGCACGCTAAGTTTTAGCACATGCTAAAAAGTTTGCACACCTCTAGCGTGGCTTAGTAAACAGGGCCCTTAGGCATCTAAGTGCTGGTATTCTGTAAATATATGCACACAAGGGGCACATTAATTTGGATACCTGGTTCTAGAATTGCCATTTTAGCAACTTCTGAAAGAATATTCTTTAAAGTTTCTTGTCTATATATTAGTGTTGTTGATTTGTTTAACAGCTGGTTGCATCATTCAACACTCATGCCATTTAAAAATAAACACAAAAATTATCTAAGTATTAACACTAATGCTGGCAGTATTTGTCGGTAATATCCATCAATGGTTCACACTTTGTCAATGTTGCTTAATTTCTTTAAGGAAAAGGCTGCCAGCCAGCCCGAGTCCATGAAGATGAATGATAATGCTGCTTCACTTGTCAACACTATACCATTTTCATCCATATCACAAGTGCCAGCATATATATACTAAAAATAAGTGAGATAAAAGCACAGGAAAAGGTTAATTTGTGCATTATCAGTTTAAGTATAGGTCTCAGATCATTTTCAGAGACAATGTTGGGGCTCATTTTCAAAACAAACAAAAAAGTCCAAAAAAGTCTCTCTCAAAATTGTGATTTTCAACTCTCCGATTTAAAACACTTTGCTCCACAGTTTCTTCCAAATTGTGAAGGGGTGTGATGAGGGCGTGTTTTGAGTGGGACATGGGCACCCCAAAAGAGATGTTTTTTCTGCAATAATGGAACAAAATTAAAACATCTAAGGCCAAAATTAAGACATTTTTGGCTAGACTTGTTTCAATCACGACTAAGTGACAAAAAGTAGCCCTAAATAACCAAATGACCACTGGAGAAATTAAGGCATAACCCCTTTCTAACTCCCTTAGTGGTCAGTGATCCCTTCCCAACCCCCTAAAATGTGATAGTGACAATATATACCGGGTTCTATGATAGCTTCAGCATGAAGGTCCCAGGAATAACCTAGTGATCAGTGCAGTGGACTGTAGAGAAGGAGACTCAGGCCCATATCCCCACTCTAACTGGTACACTTGTGGTGGAATGTATAAGCCTTCCAAAATATACTAAATATCAACATATAGGTGACACCAAAGCTTGAGAGCTATTGCAGTGGTGTACAGTCAGTTATAGTAGGCATTTATCAGCTCCTGGAGGGCTTACTATACAAATATTTAACAGAGGATAAAAACACAGAACTGTGTAGTGTCCATAACATTTAAACACTGAAGGCCTCAGCTACCAGGAGTACCGGGCAAATACTTACTATAATCAGATAATAAACAAAGAAATCTAACACTGTTGTTGTTATCCACCTGGGAACAAATGACCTGGTCAATAATACCCTACTTGCAGCACAGAGAGGTTTTTAGGAGCTGGGGAAGGGAGTAAAACCTTTGCTACAAACAGAAGCTTTTAAGTACTACCTAGAGAGAAAAAACGCCCACAAATCAGCCATTGTCTGGGGGCCACCATTCTTAGTAGACTGGCCACACAGATATCCCAGCAGAGTAGTGGGGCACTGCAGTGGACTTTACATAAAAGTTACCCCCTTAAGGATGTGTACTTGGGACCTTTTATGTAATGGCTGATTTGTGGGCGTCTTTCTCTTGGACTTTTTATTTTCCAAAATTGCTCCAAAATAAAAATACACTGAACACATAAAGTCTGGGGAAAAGACAATTTTCAAACTAAAATGATAGACATGTTTGGGGTTTCACCGATTGAAATTCTTGGTATTTTATAAACTTTTCTCTCCCTTTACAAAAGTAGATAGTACTCCTGGTAGCTGAGGGGCCTGGAAGGCATTTTACTTTGCTGGGCCCTTTCATATCTATGCCTACATTTAAGTGGGGTTTTAAAACTTGGCTTTTTCAGCAGGCTTTCAGTGTTTAAATGTTATGGACACTACATAATTCTGTGTTTTTATCCTCTGTTAGATGTTTTTTTTCTCTTACTTTTAGAATGGTAAACTGTTTTGATGTCTTCCTCAAAGAAATATATCATAAAATTGTAAACTCAATTAAACTAAACAATGACAGCCACAATGCCTGCTACTGAAAATCTATATAATGGGGTTTTAAACAGTGAGGGAACTGTTTTCCTTTTGTTATATCTGTCCTTCATTTTGACATGGCTCACTATAACTTTTTGTTAAAACAGCACTGTTCAATTGGCATATGAGGTACTGGGTTCTTATGTGGACTAGAGAATTCAGAGAGTGATTTTAGAACATAGGCATTATGACGCGCTGCACATTCACTTGTTATTGAGCCAGAGCTAGTTCAAATTATGTGGCTTTGGTTGCCACACCCACATCAGGGAAACCAGATTGTAGAGATGTATTTTGAAGTGTGAGAACTACGATTCCCAGAAACCAATGGGGAATGAGGCCACCAGGAGCAGTCTTGGGAAAAGCTTGGCTATAACAATTAAGAGGTCGAAATTCAGCCAGCGGCACACAATAATTTGCTGACCACTTATGGTGTTATGCTTGGAAATTCAATTTCGGGCCATGTTTGGACTCCATCATTGAATTCCGAGTATTCAGCACTTAACAAGCTATGGGTTACCACATAAAGGTAGGACTGACTTTTATGCAATCCTATTTATGTGGTGACCTTGGCCAGTTAAGTGCTGAATATCAGCATGCAACTGCCCAAGTGCCATCTCTGCCCCCAGAATGCCCCTAAATAGCCAGTTTTGTGTTAGGCGCTATTTTCAGCGACACTAACCTGTTGTGTCATTGAAAATGACCAGTTAACCTCAAACAAGTGATTTAACTGGTCAGGAGCTGTTTCTGTCTAGTTAAATTGCTTTGAATATCAACCCCTAAGAAACTTGGTTCTAGCTTAAAGGAACAATGAGGAGCTCCATGACTGACTGACGGAGAGACATTGAAAAGGAGGCTTTTGTTCTTTGAGTAAGAGAAATGAGAGAAGAGGAGGAACAGAGTCCCAAGAGAGGAGGGCAGGAATGAACTGGGTATAGAATCCCTGGGCTGAAGACCCAAAAGATCCTGCTAAGCTAAGTATAGCTGTCCTGTGCTAAGGGTTGGTTGCCTGGATTTGGAAAGTAGGGGCAAACCCATTTATGTAACTTGCTGGGAAAGATTTAAAACCCAGTAGCTCACTGAATATCTGGACAAGTTCTCATAATTACATGAGTCACAATCAGGATTCCGCCCCCTTCACAGCATTGAAACTGTACTAGTCACTCTTCTGGCCAAATTCAAGCAAGAAATAGCCACAGGTAAAAACATCCTCCTCCTCCTCCAATTTGCCATGTTGAGCACTTTTGATATGGTAAACCATAACATATTACTAAAACTACTAGATCACTTCGGGATTGGTGGTTACATACAGTGGTGGAAATAAGTATTTGATCCCTTGCTGATTTTGTAAGTTTGCCCACTGACAAAGACATGAGCAGCCCATAATTGAAGGGTAGGTTATTGGTAACAGTGAGAGATAGCACATCACAAATTAAATCCGGAAAATCACATTGTGGAAAGTATATGAATTTATTTGCATTCTGCAGAGGGAAATAAGTATTTGATCCCCCACCAACCAGTAAGAGATCTGGCCCCTACAGACCAGGTAGATGCTCCAAATCAACTCGTTACCTGCATGACAGACAGCTGTCGGCAATGGTCACCTGTATGAAAGACACCTGTCCACAGACTCAGTGAATCAGTCAGACTCTAACCTCTACAAAATGGCCAAGAGCAAGGAGCTGTCTAAGGATGTCAGGGACAAGATCATACACCTGCACAAGGCTGGAATGGGCTACAAAACCATCAGTAAGACGCTGGGCGAGAAGGAGACAACTGTTGGTGCCATAGTAAGAAAATGGAAGAAGTACAAAATGACTGTCAATCGACAAAGATCTGGGGCTCCACGCAAAATCTCACCTCGTGGGGTATCCTTGATCATGAGGAAGGTTAGAAATCAGCCTACAACTACAAGGGGGGAACTTGTCAATGATCTCAAGGCAGCTGGGACCACTGTCACCACGAAAACCATTGGTAACACATTACGACATAACGGATTGCAATCCTGCAGTGCCCGCAAGGTCCCCCTGCTCCGGAAGGCACATGTGACGGCCCGTCTGAAGTTTGCCAGTGAACACCTGGATGATGCCGAGAGTGATTGGGAGAAGGTGCTGTGGTCAGATGAGACAAAAATTGAGCTCTTTGGCATGAACTCAACTCGCCGTGTTTGGAGGAAGAGAAATGCTGCCTATGACCCAAAGAACACCGTCCCCACTGTCAAGCATGGAGGTGGAAATGTTATGTTTTGGGGGTGTTTCTCTGCTAAGGGCACAGGACTACTTCACCGCATCAATGGGAGAATGGATGGGGCCATGTACCGTACAATTCTGAGTGACAACCTCCTTCCCTCCACCAGGGCCTTAAAAATGGGTCGTGGCTGGGTCTTCCAGCACGACAATGACCCAAAACATACAGCCAAGGCAACAAAGGAGTGGCTCAGGAAGAAGCACATTAGGGTCATGGAGTGGCCTAGCCAGTCACCAGACCTTAATCCCATTGAAAACTTATGGAGGGAGCTGAAGCTGCGAGTTGCCAAGCGACAGCCCAGAACACTTAATGATTTAGAGATGATCTGCAAAGAGGAGTGGACCAAAATTCCTCCTGACATGTGTGCAAACCTCATCATCAACTACAGAAGACGTCTGACCGCTGTGCTTGCCAACAAGGGTTTTGCCACCAAGTATTAGGTCTTGTTTGCCAGAGGGATTAAATACTTATTTCCCTCTGCAGAATGCAAATAAATTCATATACTTTCCACAATGTGATTTTCCGGATTTAATTTGTGATGTGCTATCTCTCACTGTTACCAATAACCTACCCTTCAATTATGGGCTGCTCATGTCTTTGTCAGTGGGCAAACTTACAAAATCAGCAAGGGATCAAATACTTATTTCCACCACTGTACTTAACTGGATCAAAGGTTTCCTAACCACCAGAACATACCAAGTAAAATCGAACTCAAACATATCGCCCCCATGGAAAGCTGACTGCGGAGTACCTCAAGGCTCACCATTATCACCATTACTCTTCAATATAATGATGATTCCACTGGCCAAAGCCTTATCCAACCTAGGCCTCAACCCGTTCATTTATGCAGATGACGTTACAATCTACATTCCCTTCGAACACGATTTGGCAGAAATTACCAACGAAATCAAGCTTCGCTTGAACACCATAGACTCATGGGCAAATTCTTTCCAACGTAAAATGAACTCTGAAAAAACACACAGCCTTGTCTTATCATCTCAATTTAATAAGTACACCCCCACAACCATAAACATCCCAGACTATACCCTCCCTATCTCAGACAATTTAAAAATACTCGGTGTCATAATCAACCATAATCTTACTCTTGAAAGCCAAATAAACTCTATAACAAAGAAAATGTTCTATTCAATGTGGAAACTTAAACACCTAAAACCCTTCTTCCCAAGAGAAACATTTTGTAAACTAATACAATCAATGGTACTAAGCCATGCAGATTACTATAATGGAATCTACACGGGATGCAAAGAACTCACAAAGAAACTCCAGACAGTCCAGAATACAGCAGCCAGGCTGATATTCGGTAAAACACGTTTCGAAAGTGCCAAACCCCTCCGAGAAAAACTGCATTGGCTCCCTATTAAAGAATGCATCACCTTCAAAATCGGCACCCTGATCCACAAAATTAGTCCCAGGATACATGATAGACCTCATAGACCTGCCAAATAGGAACAGTTCCGGATAATCTTGAACATATCTAAACCTCCATTATCCATACTGCAAAGGTCTCAAATACAAAACAACCTATGCATCCAGCTTCTCCTATTTAAACACAAAAGTATGGAACGCACTGCCAAAAGGAGTGAAAACAATTTACAACCATCTAAATTTCAGGAAATCACTAAAAACCTACCTGTTCAAAAGGGCATACACTATTGACCCAACATAAATGCCAACACCCTTCAACGCAGCAAATCCAGCGATCGTATTGGACATTATTTTACCTTCCCTCGCTCTGATCCCCTTCATGTCTGAAAGAAATGGACCCTTACTCAACCACAATATCACCTTGTATTTGTTTCTCTACCGTTCATTGAGCCTGCAAATAGGTGGGAAAATGTGGGTTACAAAAGTAACAAATAAATAAATGATGTAATTGTGTGGAAGGTTGGTACACAACAGTGATGGGTGCAAACTGTGAGGGTAGAAAAGCCCCACAGAGAAGGGATTATAGTATGTTATTCTGTTTGATGTTTTTGGTTGCATTTGCTTTATTGAATAAAAAGGGTGGAATCAAGTACACTTAAGAATTTATCAGAAACTTAAGGGAAAGGCAAATGATATACTGCCTTTCTGAGGTTATTGCAACTACATTCAAAGTGGTTTACATATATTTAGGTACTTATTTTGTACCAGGAGCAATGAAGGGTTAAGTGACTTGTCCAGAGTCACAAGGAGCTGCAGTGGGAATTGAACTCAGTTCCCCAGGATCAAAGTTGACTGTACTAACCACTAGACTACTCCTCCACTTAATAAAAGATACATCTTTGTTAAACACTGTACAGTGGGGGTTTATTTGAGAAGTTCTCAGTAAGGCTAGTTAGGTTGCATAGAGAAGTATAATTCCATCCATAAGGGCAGCCTACTGAGGTTGGCAAGCCATCTCTGTGTTCCATTCCTGGTCAAATCTGAAGACCTTATGTTCTGATGACCTTTACTCAATGCTCAATCAATCTGCTGCTACTAAATAAATGAATGAATGTTATACTTTGTTAGTGCTGAACCCCAACTAAAGATTTTTATTATTTTTTTAAATATTTGAACAAAATATTTTGTGCATCCTATATATTACAGGTTACCAGATATGTCAGAAGAGTACTACAGTCTTTAAAAATGATTCTATATGATAGTGAAGACAATAGAATTATTATAGGACCACTGCTATGATCTATGAAAAAAGCATGGCCTGCAAGCTTTAATTAATATTCTCATAATACTGGCAACATAGTGCTAGCAGAAAATTCACATGTCTATTTTTGCAATGTGTTTGCAAGAAAAAATAATATATTTTCTGAAAGTCTGGAACAGTATATAACAAGTTGTAATTCAGCTATAAATTTTCAGTTTTAATTAAGTCTAATACTGCTACAGTTCAAGAAAAAGAAAATCTCATTTTGTGTTGTATTAACGCATAGTATTAAGAAATGTATTTATGTTCTTTAATCCTAGTAGCAAGAGATAGTAAAAATCATCACTTTACATTATTTCTATGAAGTCCACATAAATCAAGAGAACTTAATACATTTTATATTACCTGGTGAGATCACCAGCCTAGATGTGTTTCCGAGATATTGTATTAACCCTCTGTGGAGATGATAAAATGAATTTAGAACATGTTCTTTTTGTCAAACTGCATAATTTACCATCTAGTCCTCTCTCAGTTTATGTATATGTAAGATAATAAAACAAAACTGAACTTCAGATTACCCCAGTTTTCCCACGTTTAGATTGTAGGAGTTGTAATTAGAAAGGGATGCTTTTCTCCCTGTTAATCTGTATTTATTGCAAGTCTTGCTAGTTCATCTGTATTTATTGCTAGTCTTTGGAGGTTATGTTTAGTGCTTTGAGCAGGAAGGGAGTGTGTGGACTGGAGGCAAGTCCAAAAAAAAAAAAAAGAAAAGATAAATGACTGAAACTGTGAATTTGTCAAAGTGAAAAATAACAATTAAGAACAAAAAAGAAAAAACAAACAGGAAACCATAGCAGAAGCAAGGAGAGATTTCACTCATGTAGAGATAGGCAGCCAGAAAACTTAGTTTCCCATGTCATTTACAGGGATTTTTGTTTTATTTATTTTCTTTTGGCCATTTTGTCAGTTTCCGATAATAGTGCACACTATTTGAAAATAATAAACCCTCTTTTCACATAGTGCACATTATTTCAGAAACAGGGTGCACTGTTTTCCCAAGTTTGTGCATATGCACTAGCTTCCATATGCACAATGGTTCACACATTCACTGTGGTTCTACTATTGCGAAATAGTGTGTACTATTTCCACACAGTGCACATTATTTCCAAATAGAGCATGCTAATATCGGCAAAAAAAAAGTGTTCTGCTTATTTTCATTTGGTAGGGACATAAAGAAGCTCATTTTCAAAACAGAAAGACATCCCAAAAAGTTACAAAATGGCAGGTGGATTTTTTTTCCCAAAAACGTCAAAGTCGCTATTTTTGAAACTCATTTTTAAGACATTTTTATGCAGTTTGTCTAAATCTCAAGGGGGGCATGATTGAGGCACATTTTGGGAGGAACTAGGGCAGGCTTACAATTTGGACATTTTTATATGATAAAGGAAGCCCAAGGATTTACCCAAGGGCAATATAACATTGGTCTCATTCCTGGGGAAATGTATTTTATGTTTGATGTGGGATTGTAGGGATGGCAGAAAAATTAGTTTGAATAGATGAGAGAAATTAATCTAAGAAAATCCAATGTTGTATTGAAAATATTATAATAGGATTGTGGGAAGATTAAGTAAAAAAAATTAATTATGGCAGCTTCAAGCTGTTTTGCATGGAAGAAAGAAAGAGTTAAACATACATAAATAAATGGTTGGTGGAATGGTGAAGGCAGGAAGAGAAGAACTGGAACATTCAGGTCTAACAGAGGGTTAGAACTGGACATGGGTGGTTAGGACAGAGGAGGTGCTGTTAAATTATATTAATTTTGCTTCCACCCATCCCGCCCTCTTTTTCTAAATAGTATCATTTTAGTTACCGCTTGTGTCATCTTTTGGAGCACATTGCCCCCCTTACTCAGATCAAACATAACCAAAACAACAATATGACATGTCTAGCGCTAATCCAGTGTTCAACTAGGGGGGTCTCAGCTCTAAGCAATTTAATGTTGCTCAAATGCTGAGCAAGACGTTGTTTATTTTTTTTCACTGTTTGGCCCACGTACATTAACCCATACAGGCAAGTGATAGCATACACTCAGTGGTGTGCTGGAGCCGGCTCGCACCAGCTCGCACGAGCCGCTTGTTAAATTTTACTGATTTTTGCGAGCCAGTTGTTGGAATCAGGCAGCAAGCACACAAGCATCTGTTTTTTTTCTCCTCCTCTCTCCCTCCTCCCCAAGCTCCCACCAGCCCATAGGCTCCCAGCATACCTCGTCATGTCGTCCCTTAGGATCATCATCCCCCCCTCACCACTGCCTGACCAACCCGGAGCCTTTTCTCTGCTAGATCCCACCCACAGGAAGTGGCATCAGCAGGGCTGTACACTCACTCGGCAGAGACAGGCTCCGGGTGGATCAGGCAGCGTCTCGTGTTACCACTACAGCTGCTGGAAGTTCTGGAACAAGTAATGTTTGAACAATGGCCAGAGGGAATGGAAGCTTAGAGAGAGGTAGGACTCACAGAGGAGCAGCAGGAGGGAGATAATGCTGGGTTTGAATGAAGACAGCATGAAGTAAAAAAAAAAGTTGAAGCTATTTAAGTTAGTCTATTTCCCCTTCCCGCGCAGCTGTCTTCGCCGTCAAACTGAAAACAAAATCAAGCAAACTTATGAGCTGCTGCATCTAGGTTTTAATTCAATCTCTCTTATAGTTTCAAACATGCCAGCTTTGGCAGCATACAGATGTACACAGAGGTCAGAGGAAGTATAGTAATGGAATAACTTTTCATAGACAGAGTAGTAATTTGTTATCAATCATATTCAGTGTGTCATTTAGAGGGGCTGGTTACAGGGACACCCTAGCATGTATTATATTTGTGCAGATATCTTTTTTCTCCTGGTAAAGGGCCATTAAAACAGATGTCATATTATAAGGATCAGGTGCTCAGCATTCAGAGTTTCTATCTATCTATTTATTTATTTAGTTACTTATTTATTTATGACATTTAACCCTGCAGAGATTTATTTTCTCCTGGTAATGGGCTTCTAAAACAGACATCATGTTATGGGAATCAGGTTCTCAATGTTCAGAGTTTCTGTCTATTTATTTACTTACTTATTTATGGCATTTTATCCCACGTTAAACTTGAATTAGATTGGAACCTGGAAGCATTTAAAAATAAAAAAAGTTCCCGTAGAGAGTAATGCATGACCCCTCCCTCTGGCTCTCTCCCTGGGTATAGCCAGCTCTGCAATTTGGGGGGGGTGGCGCAGAGGTAGACAGGGGGGGCGCAGAGGTGGACCAGGGAGAGAGCCTGTTGTTAAAAATTTACCAGCACACCACTGCATACACTACAAACGAAGAATCACAATCAGTCCTAGAAGTTAAGTAAAATCTACGACCAGCATTTTGAGATAAGTATTGGAATATAATTTGAGTGAAATTGGGCTGCTAGTTCGGCACTGACTAGCAACATGGATGGATAATGAAAATTGTTTGTTATTAGAGGATTTGTAATATTTATAGTTTGAAGATGTTCAAATAAAGCTACGGCCAATTTTTTTTCCATTAAAAAAGTTGTATTTGTGTGTTTTTCTATGCGTGCCTATGTTATGGAACATTGTAAAAATGTCCAGGGCAAAAAATAGGATGTTTTTGACTAGACCTGTTTCAATAACAACTAGGAGGTTCTTTTACTGAAGCACGCTAGTGTTTTTAGCGCATGCTAAAAATTATTACGTGCTAAATGTTAGAGACACCCATAGGAATACATGGGTGTCTCTAGCATTTAGTGTGCACTAAAAACAATAGTGTGCTTTTGTAAAAGGTTGCCCTAAATGACTACTGGATGGATTAAGGCATAACCCCTCCTCCAGCAGTCAGTAACCCCCTCCCAGCCCCCTAAGATATGACTTTTGACAGTACATACTAGGCTTTATGACAACTTCAGATGTTATGGCCAGTCATATAGGAGCAGCAAGCAGGTCCCAGGTAGCCTAGTGTCAATACAGTACACTGAAGAAAGGGGACCCAGGCCCACATCCCACTTTAAATGATACACTTGTGGTGGAACATGTGAACCCTCAAAAAAAACCCTAACTAGTTACTGTACTTACATATAGATGACACCTGCAGGTATAAGAACTATTGTGGTGGTGTACAGTTGGGTACAGTAGGTTTTTAGTGGGTTTTGAAGGGCTCACCATATGATATATGGGGGTAGCAGTGAGGTGTGTACCTGGAACCTTTTTTTATGTGAAGTCTACTGCAGTGTCCCCTAGGGTGCCCACAAGCTCTGCTGGGATGTCTGTGTGGCAATTCTTTTTTTTTTTTTTTTTTTTTTCAAAAGTTGTCCTAAAAGACAGACTCACTGAGCAAAAAACACCTAGCAAATGGCCATTTTTGAAACAAAAAGCTGGACATTTTTTTCTGGTTTTGAAAATGGCCATGTTCATTACTGAATTATTGGACGTTTTTCACAAAATGTCCAAAATCGGATTTACACATTATATTGAAAATGCCCCTCATAATGTGTTATCCATTTAATTACTAGTACACTTGCACCATTATTTATTTTAGGGCCTATTTACTATTGTGTATTAGGTGCTTACTGACAGAATTATTGTAAAAACAACACAGGCCTGTGCTAACAGTTAACACAGCACCTTAACAGTTAGCATATGCTAATTTCTGTATTAAATATCTTTACACAGAAAGGGGCAAGAAATGGGCTTGGAATAAGTGCTAACTGCACCTTACAGTTAACATGAAGGTAGTTTGCTGCTTGTTAACTATTAATATGACAGAAAATGTTAAACAGCTAAAGCCATCTCAAGAGGTGTACCTAACAGCATCGTGCTAGCGCCGTATAATTAACATGGAAAAATACAATTCTCAGTGTTAATTATACAACATAATGCTGAGAACACCCCTCTACAGGTAATCCTGAGGTTCTACAGTTAACACATCTTAATTTGTCAATCGATGTGTGCGAACTGCAAAAAACAACTTAACAAATGAGACCCTTAGTGTGAGGCAATTTGAAGGTTTAAAGAAAAAAATCACACATCTTTATTTGTCAACTCTTAGTTAATGAAACAATAACAAAACCTTCTTTTAAAACAAATCATAAGAATGAAAGTGCTGTAAAAATATAAGCACAATATGTTGTGAGATATATTTATGTCATCATTTGTCCCTACTCTTCTTTCAAAGATAATGTTTTGATAATAGTATCCTCATTGAGATATCCACTAATCAGTAAGAAGTCCATGTGAAAACTATCCATTCCCTGACCATCTGGCTTCTGAAATCTCTTCTCAAGGGACTGTGCAATCCAAGCTCTGGCTATTTTCTATCTGGAATTTGGTAGAACTAAATATTAAACCTTTCTTCTTGAATGGTGTCATTTTCCTTATCTGTTATATCAACGAAAGCACTGCAAAGGCCAGCATCCAGATATTATCAAGTTTCATTTCAGACCATTAGCCAGATGATGTTCTAGTAATAGACAGGTGTTTGGTGGCCCATGAATCAAGCTGAAAGCCCTACATATGTCAGCCATTAAATGCACCATTTTGCCAACCATGAATGTTTTAACTATGGTCTGCTCTATAGTTAAATTGTATAATGGAGGGATAGTGGGATAAAGTTTTTACAAGTGGAAAATCACTTGTTTTAGTGAACCTCCGATATCCCTACCCTTTTACTAAAGCTTATTGCATGGTAACGGATATTAGCATGTGCTAAGTGCCACATGGCCCATGGGTATAAATGGGCTGTGGAATATTTAGCGTACACTAATGTTCATTAGTGTGTTAGTAAAATGGTTCCTAAGTATGTTACTTTATTCTTTGTATAAGAATGCAAAGTAAATAAAAATATGTAAACAGGTCTGCTTATTAAATATTATGAGCCCATGTTTTCAGAATCATTGAATGATTAACTTATCCAGATAAAGCTATAGAGATATTCAGTAGAAACTTATAGAGATAAGTTTTTCTTTGAATAGCCAGTTCAAGTTATCCAAATAACTTTATCTGGAAAACTTTACACTATGGAACAACTGTCCACATGCATTTTGCACATAGTGAGGACAATTTTATAACAGTTCACCTAAATACTGGTATATAAATGGAACCTTATTGAAGCATATTATATAACAAAAAGTATCGTTTATCATTTAGCGTTTATTTGTTTTGCTATACCATCACTTATTGCCAAGCAAGTCAGAACAGTTTACAGAGTAAATCATACAATAAAATTTAAAAACCAGTTAAATTAAATGAAATTGGGAACACCATTAAAAGATAGGAAAGAACAAACAAATCATCCACACCAGAGAACAATATAAACAGCCAACTCATAAGCCATTCATTCATAATATAACACACAAACCTCTTTGTGATTATCTAGGAACCTGTACGGCCTACCCTCTAAAATACAGTAACTTTAGATGACGAAAGCAATTTGATAATAATATGTTTTCAGTGCTGTACGGAAAAGAGCATATGATTTTTCTATTCTAATTGGTTGTGGTAAAGAATTCCGTAATGCAGGAGATAGAAAATAAAAAGCAGACATGCGTGATGATTCTCATCTACTACTACTTTTAGTACTACTACCACCTGACTCTAGATGGTGGATGTAAGACCAATCTATTATCTGTTAACGAGTGAAGAGTACAAGCAGGCATATATGGGATAGTCAGGGCTGCAAGGTAAGATGGAGTAGCATTGTGAACTGCCTTATGTGTTAGGTTAAGAGCCTTAAATTTCACTCTAATTCAATCGGGATCCAGTAGAGATGTTGAAAGAGAGGGGTAGCCCTATCATACCTGGAGTCCTGGCAGATGACACAGGCCACAGTATTCTGAACAGTTTGAAGTTGTTTCAGATTAGCTTTTGTAATACTGGCATAGATAATATTGCAGTTGTTATAGTGTATTGTGATATAGGCATATGACAGAATCCATAAGGACTCTTGATCTATTGAGTTTCTGATTGAACATAACTGTTAAAGATAATAAAAGGATAAACCATGTCCTGGTATCCAGGCGGAGATAGTCTTATCCGTGTTTAAAAGCAGATGGTGTTCAGAAAGCCATCTGACAACCGCGCGGAGACAGTTCTGGATTGGATTCAAATCAATGGAGGAAGGATTCATAATAACTTAATGAGAAATCATCAGCATAAGAATATGAGCTGATCCCTAAAGACTGAATAAGTAGGGCCAAAGTGCTAACAAATAAGTTGAACAATAACGGGGATAAGACTGATCCCTGCGGAACTCCACATGAGGTGGAGCAGGATTGTGAAACAGAGGAGTGTCACACTACTCTGAAAGAAGGACCTTCAAGAAAAGAAGTGAACCACTTGTAGATACCTACTTTAATTTATTAAATACTAGCATAACAGTTGGATGCATGTCTTTAATTTAGGCATGTGCATATAGGGCTAAATTCTATATATATGGCACCAAAAAAGCACTATTCTACCCGGGAATCGCTCCTAATTTTAGGAACAGCCATTTGTACCAACTGAAATGGTGCAAATGTATATACCTAAATTAGATGTGTATTCCCATTATTCTATAACAATGCATATTAATTTTAAGAACGCCCTCACTACACCCATAACCCTCCCATTTCCTTGCCCAATTTACTCGCACAAATGCTAATTGAAGCTAATTAGTTCTAATAATTGCTTGTTAAATAGCCAATTATTGGGATTAATTAGCTCATTCTCAAGAAAATTACACACATAAATTGGGCATGTACCCAAGTTTGTGCATGCAATTTTTTGGCAACTTTTATAGAATTTGGGGGATAGTGCCAGTTGGTGTAAATGCTTGTGCCTTAGGGGCCTTTTTACTAAGCCATGGCAAAACGTGGCCTGTGGCAGTGCGAGCACATCTTTTGAGTGCACGCAGGTCCATTTTTTGTCATGTCCTGGAAAAATGACTTTTCTTAAGGGGCGGCAAAATAAAAACCAGCGCGCTTCCATTTTCAGCCTGAGATCTTACCTTAATTTGTTGATTTGGTTCAGTAGAGGAGAGGTTAAGATGTCTAGGACTCTAGCCTGGAGAAAAGGCGGCTGAGGGGTGATATGATAGAGATTTACAAGATAATGGGTGGGGTAGAACAGACAGATGTGAAGCGTTTGTTTACACTTTCTAACAATAATAGAACCAGGGGACACAAGATGAAACCTGAATGTGGTAGGTTTAAAACAAATAGGAGAAAGTTTTTCTTTACTCAGCACCTAGTTAGACTCTGGAACTCATTGCCGGAGACAATAGTGACGGCAGCTGGCCTTGCTGAGTTTAAAGGGGTCTGGACAGATTCCTGAAGGAAAAGTTCATTGATCATTATAAAATTTTAGTTTTTGCCAAGTTCTTCAGGCCTGGATTGGCCGCTGTCGGAGACAGAGTGCTGGGCTTGATGGACATTTGGTCTTTTCCCAGCGTGGCGGTGCTTATGCTTATGTACTTATGCACCCATTGACTTGGTGGTAAGATATCTCATGCTACCCAGGTGGTAGGCATGCAGCACGCATCCTCTGCTGTTTACTGCAAGGTAAGCGCCAAACAGTAGAAAATAGAAAATATTTTCTACCGTGTGTTTTCGGTGCATGCCAGAGTTATAATTATTGCCCAGGGCATGCGGTAGCCAAGCAGTAATGCCAATATGGTGCATGTTGAATGTGTGTAGGCCCTTATGTGCCTTTGTGAAAGAGCCCCTGAGTGCTTCATCAAATTACACGTGTAATTTTGTGTCTTACCCATGTTACATATATAATATATGTGGTATATAAAATATATCCTTAGGTGGAATTTTGCAATTGGAAGATTACAGCACACATATATGTGTATAGGCTACTATTCTAATCATTAACTCACGTAATCAGTACATAAATGTAAACATCACTTTATAGCATTACCACAAGCACTCAATATGACAAATGGTTAAGGGGTCCTTTTATTAAGGCGCACTAATGGATTTAGCACACACTAATGATTAGCATGCACTAAATGCTAAGAAGTCCATAGGAGCAAAATGTGCTTCTCAGCATTTAGTGTGAGCTAATCAGTTGCTCATTCTAAATCCATTAGTGCACCTTAGTAAAAAGAGCCCTAAGTAGTTTAGCCTGCACTCATTACACCTCCCATCCTGCCTCTTTTGTTCAGGTAATTTTGCACAAAATGTTTGTGCAGTTACCTGGAAGAATAGGGGGGAGGGGTATATATTTAAAGGCCTAATCTAAAAAGCACTCACACAAATGTTTTAACGTGGGCCTCTAATTCATAATTATCAGGTAGGGATGCACTAATGGTTTTTGCACAGAAAGTTAGCATGGCAAGTTTTCCCAGATTTATATGTTCAGTTGAATTATTTTCTTGATCTGTATTTTTTTTTTAATGGAACCACTGGGCATAAAGATACTGGATGGAATGAAAGTACACGTTATGTTTGATACTGATAGTAGAGGATGCTTTGTTTTTTGGGATAAGCAGGTAGGGTAATTATGATATGTTTGACCTGGCACAGTTTAGATGAGAGTAAAATATCCTGTTGCATAACAGGAAACATGCCCTGGTCTTACCATTTCCTTCTTGCAATAAGGTAAACTGGGAGCTGCTTTCTCATATCAATAGTGTAAATGTGATTACCTCTGCTGTTTTTTTTTTTTTTTTAGTTTAGACATGAGAAAGTAGCTCTCAGTTTACCCTTTTTTATTATTTCAGCAAGAAGGGAAATTGTGAGACTAGACATGTTTCCTGTTATATAGCAGAATATTTTACTCCCTATTAAACTATACCAGGTCATGCATAACACGGTGATTACCTGTACTCTTTATTACAGTATTTAAGTCCACATCAGCATTAAATCTAGCACGTGTCTTTTTTTATTATGACTTGAAATATAATAATATATTTAGCTAGGTCTGCCTTGAAATAGTTCCACTCTCACATTAGCCAAAACATGCATGGATTTGTCATGCACTATATTAAATGCCTTCCAGAATAGCCTTACATCAAAAATGAATGATGAAAACATGGGGAGACATGGCTTTGGAAATGTTTTCCAGCACAGATTTCTGAAATAGGATGTGTGAGAGTACATATGAGTATGTGGGGGCATATGTGTATGGGAACAGTGGGTGAGATTTATGGTTATATTGTAGGGAGATATATAGGCAAGGCATGCATTGGTGTACAGAGCAGTGGATGTGTGTGAGGGAGAGAGAGAAAGAGCTATGGCTATATGGTAAAAAAAAGGGTATATGAGGTTTGGGTGCATAAGAATTAGTTTCCATGCAGGTAGGATGTGTGAGCTTGAGGATGTGGTTGTCTGTTATATTTTATTGTGCTTGCATACTGCCTTCATCAAACAAAACTGACTTGAAGTGGTTCATAACAATAAAGATAATATCAATCATAATTCGTATATCACATCATAATAAAATATATTACAGAAGCAAAATGCAGCAAATAAAAAAGGCACATTTAAAGTCAGATAAAAATATTTCTACATCATATTGAAAACTTCATTCATGATAGTGAAGGTAGAGGCTAAGATGATGTCAGTAATAGATGCACAGGAATAAGCTCAGCAGTGTTTCCTTCTTACCTTCAAGTTGCTGTTTTACATGCCCTGCTGAGATGGGAAAGAGGAACAGTATGACAAGGTACTGCCCCTCTGAGCCTAACCAACCACCAATATGTGGCAAGTAATACTGAGTGCATTTCAGGCTCCTCCTGTTTCCACAGTGGATCCTGCTTTGACCGGGCTCATGACTTTGGTTGCAAGCCATAGCAGAGAAAAGGCTTTGCTTAGTTTAAAGGAAAAAAACCACACCCTCATGGCCCAGAAGTGATTCCTGTCGAGTATTAAAGCAATTAATGGAAGGACAAAGTAGCTCTATACCAAGTCTGTTTCCTGAGGTACCACTGGTGACTCAGTCTTCCCCAATGGAAGGACCAGGAGTAATGGTTCCTCTTGATAACTTGAGGCAATTTTGCTGTTCCAGAGGGAAGTCCAGGTCTACTCCTTCCTGAGCTGAGAGGTATGTCCAAGCCTGCTGTTGTAACATTAGATTTGCTTTGGGACACTATCCATAGAACTCACACTTCTTTTTACTGTGGTTAACAACTTAGTGGGTAAAGTGAAAGTTACATCTCAAGAGGATACAGCTCATTCTCGAGCTTTAGACCAACATGCTGCCAAGTTTTAATGAACAGAATCTGATGTTTCAGTAATGCAAAATGTAAATGCAGTAGTGCTAAAGAATAACGTTCTTTTGTATTGCAAGTTGGAATATGTAGAAAATCAGTTAAAGAAGAGTAACTTTAGATTTCTTAAATCTCCTTTGATTTTGCCAATAGACAGGGTAAAAAGATATTTTAAAGAAGTTTTGGGGAAGGGAATGGAAGAGTAGCCTAATGGTTAGTGCAGAATGCTTTGGTCCTGGAAACCTGAGTTCAATTTCCATTGCAGCTGCTTGTGACCCTTCGCAAGTCTCTTAACCCTCCATTACCCCAAGTAAAAAAAATAAACCACAGGTTATGAGCCCTCTATGGACAGAGAAAGTAGTATTTGACTTTGCTGGTGGTGGTAAAGGAACTTGAGGTGGAGAATAGAGAACCATAGATTTGACTGGATTTGTAGAGTCATTGTTAGAGATTGTTACAGAAAGAACTACACTAGTGGCAACTTTTGCTTTTGAAATTGACCATAATCATATTTTGTATTTATACTTCAGCATGTGAATAAGCAATTTATTGGGTCTCTTGTACGTATATTTCCTGATTTATCTAAAGCTACCCAGAAGATGTAACACAATTTTTGGTCTTTAAACCAAGGGTTATTTCCTTGAGAGCAACATTTCTTTTTTCAAATTAAAATTTTCTAGTAAATATTTTGTTGTTCTTAAGGGTTTTTTTTTTAACTCCTAACCAATTCCTTAATTTTTTGAGAGCTAGAGAAGATGTGGAGATGCAGGGTGTACCTTCCCAGAATGTTGGAATTTAGTTGTGCGATTAAGGCTGGCTGTAGGTTCCACTGATGCGTTTTCTCTTACTTGTGTTTTCTTTCCATCTATTGAAATGTTTTTTGTTTCTTTTTTCCAGCTTGGCTTTTAATTTGGAGATAAAAAAGATTGTTTGTATTTACTTTGATAACTTATTACCTATAAACTGTTTATTTTATTTTCCTGTAATCAGGCATATGGTTGTGATTGGTTAATTGTAAAAATGTGTTAATAAATAAAAAAAGGAAATTAAATAACAACACAAAAATATGTCCTATAAATGCACATTAAACTTCATACCTTCTATTACACTTACTCACCATTCATATACTATTAGGGCCCTGTTTACTAAGCAGAGTTATAGGCGCGTTAACATTTTTAACGCACTTTAACCATGTACACGCGTTAACCATGTACATGCCTACAATATCCCTATAGGCACCTACATGGTTAGCACACACGCTAAGTGTAGGCACACTAAAAACACTAACGCATCTTAGTAAACAGGGCCCTGATACCCGGGGCGGATCGCTGATGTGCCCCGCCCCCCCCGGAACAGCGTGACTCCCCCGGTGAAATAACCCCCCGGGTGCAGCGCGACCCCCCGGCGAAAGAACCCCCAGGGTGCACGCCACTGGGGGGGGGGGTGCTGCGCGCCTGTCGGCTCTTCATTTCCATGCTCCCTCTGCCCCGGAACAGGAAGTGCCCTGTTGGTCTAGTGGCCTAACTAGGGCAATAACAATTCACAGTCGCACTCAGTTTGATCATCTCTACTACCAAAATGGTCACCATGAGCTTTGACGGCAGTCTCATGAGTTGCAAATTCCATGTATAAATACTGGCCCTTATACATAGAAACGCTGACTGATGCCACTCTTTGTGTACATATACACTTTTTTAAAAATACTGGTCCTGCTGTATGGGCTGGCAAAATGCATATTCAGCTTCTGGAGACCTTTATGTATTTTACAAAAAGCTCCATGCTAAGCAAAGTCTTTTGTAAAACACTCAGAAAGTGTGAATGTCCCAACCTGTATTTTATACTTTCTACATGGATCCATGGGGCTTTAAGATTCTAATTTTATAAACAGTTGTCACACAAAAACCTCTGGATGCTATATATCCAAGATTTGCATCCAACTAAATTGGCGAATGAGCCAACTAGTGCCAACAACTGGGTACCAATTGGCACCAATTTGAATTTGCACGTACATCTTGCTATGTGCCATTGTATAACAATGTGTGCCCAAATCCCATAGTGCACAACCCAAAAGGGGGCATGGTCATGGGAGGTGCATGGGTGGGTCAGGATTTGCGCATAGTGTTTCAGAATGCCAAGGAAGTATGCCCAATTTGGGTGCCAGGAACTACACCCGGTTTCAGCAGGCATAAGTCCTGGCACCCAAATTTGGGTGGCAAGGAAAAAAGAGGAGAAAACATCCTTGTAGACCAGATCATGCTCCAAAGGAGTAGAGGATGGCACATGACTTCAGGCACACAAGGAGAACAAAAAAATCTTTATTCAAAAGCATCCAACTTACCGGACACAGGTCTATGTTTCAGCAGAGAGCACCACCTGCAGCAGGGGTCAGATACAATAGCTCTGAATGACAATGCTCCTATATGTGGTGTTATGGAAGAATAGGCTGCTGAAAGGCACACTATCCAGCTTATTTTCGAAAGAGATTGCCGGCCATCTTCCGACACAAATCGGGAGATGGCTGGCGATCTCCTGAATCCGGCCAAATCGGTATAATTGAAAGCCGATTTTGGCCGGCTTCAACTGCGTTCCATCGCGGGGCCGGCGAAAGTTCAAGGGGGCGTGTTGGCATGGTAGTGAAGGCAGGATGGGGACGGTACAGGGGCATGCGTTGAGATGGCCAGCTTCGCCCGATAATGGAAGAAAGAAAGCCAGCCTTGACGAGAATTTAGTCCACTTTATTTGGTCCCTCTTTTTTTCAGGTCCAAGTCCCAAAAAAGTGCCCGAACTGACCAGATGACCACCAGAGGGAATCGGGGATCACCTCCCCTGACTCCCCCAGTGGTCACTAACTCCCTCCCACCCTCAAAAAAACAACTTTAAAAACTTTTTTTGCCAGCCTCTATGCCAAATATGCCAATATTTAAATTATTAACATCAATATTACAACCTCTCTGTTTTTTACTACAGATTGTTTGAAGTATTTCACTCTGTAGATTTTTTCAGAGGATTGTTGGCCCATGATAAAAAGCCTTATCAGGTGTGTCCACTGAGTTGGTACCCTGGGCTATTGAGGCCTCTTTATTTAAAATTGTTTAATATACGGACATTAGCATAGTCACTCTATAGAGCTATTTAGAGCTTATTCCTTAGTTTCTTATTACAGATAGCTCTATGCAGATTTGTTAATTTTTTGAAGCGTATACATTTTTTAAGGTATTCGTGTGTTCTGATTGTAAAATGGCAAATATATATAAAATGCCCAATATTCAAAGCCTGTTATCTGGATGGCAGCACCAGCTACCTGGATAACTTGCCAGAAGAGTAGCCAGATTGTGATGTCAGGTGGAGCAGACTGCTTAAAAAATAGACACCAGTGCAAGTAGATATTTAAAACCGCATAGGTGCCGTTTTCGTCTGAAATCTGTTTTGGGGAGCAGTTGCTCCTCTTGCATTCCCCCCCCCCCCCCTAGTTACGCCTCTGTAACTTGCTCTCCCTGGGACCAATCAATGATTTTCAGTGGTATTTTCTAGCTAATGCTGCTGAAAATCATTTGGCTGGCATCCACGGCACTATCCAGGGAGCACCAGGCTGGTCTGGGGCAGAGCTTAAGCAGAACTGGAAGCTATTCAAGTACCTCTGATATACAACACTGGTACCCACATAGGACTAAATTCTAAATATGGTGCCTGAAAAATCAGTGCCAAAGAAATTTCCACCTAGGAGTATTCTGTAAACCATGCCTAGATTTAGATGCGGTTTATAGAATATACCTAGCCAATTTATACAAGATACCTAGTGGCCATGCCTGCGCCAAACTCTAAGTGTGTCCATTTATGCCAAGTAAAACTTGGTGTAAATACCAGCACCCAAGTTAGGTGTGGAGCTGGTGCATTCTAATGCTACATCTAGATTTTCAGAACGCCCAAGTTCTGCCCATTCCATGCCCATGACCACTCCACTTTTTGGCAGCACGCATTAGAATTCATGTGCACCATTTTACAGAATAGACCCAGCAAGTTGTGCGCGTAAAGCCTAATTAATGCCAATTAGTATCAAAAAGTGGCAATTATCATCACTGATTGGCTTGTTAATTAATTAAACTGCATGTGTAAATCCAGAATACAGATTTGCACATGCCGTTTTGGTTGTGCTACACAGAATCCAGGGGATAACTATCTGGGTAAGTTAGCACAGTAAGATAGCTGAAAACTCAGGATACAATTGTAATCCATGCCAAAGATTACAAACATTTTTTTCCTATATGAGCCACAAATGCTTTTATGATATTTGAGTGCTTCTTCTCTTTTAGTAGGTAACAACAACCTATCTCTATTGCCATATTTATCTTGTGTGAAATCCTACAGACACTAATCAGGATAACCCCATTGCTCATATCTTTGTGAAAGCATCTGTGACTGTTGAAACCTTGTTCTTGTGAAAACAGCCTTTGAATCTGTCAAATATTTCCATATATTATTATTTTTTAACTCTATATGAATGTGCAGTATGAAAACAAAACACATGTTGTGGTCTGGTAGTTTTCTCTATTATATTATTGTTTATTATTATTTATCACATTTATATCCCGCATTAGCCTGAATAGAACTCAGGTTCAATATGACTTACATAACAATTAGAAAACCATGAACATGTTCAAAATATATTAACAGAAAGTAAAATACATCATATAATATTAGACCAATAAAACTTGAGTTAGGAACAGATGTAATTAAATACTTAGGGCCCTGTTTACTAAGGTGCACTAGCGTTTTTAGCATGTGCTAAAAATTAGCGCGCAGTAATGCTAGAGACACCCATAGGAATATATGGGTGTCTCTAGCATTAGTGCGTGCTAATTTTTAGCACACGCTAAAAATGCTAGTTTGCCTACAGCATGGCTTATTAAACAGGGCCCTTAGTAATTTAAGCTAGATAACTGAAATATGAAGCAAAAGGGTAAAGGGTTAGGATTTGTCGGGATAGACAGGAGTAGTGGGAGGTGGGATGCAGTAAAAATTAATGCCATGACTTTGTTTGAGAAGAATGCTTATCTTAAAGTCTAGACTGAAGAAGTGAGTTTTCAATAGATTTTGGAATAACAAATAATCAACGGTGCACTTTATGGTTTTAGATAAGGAGTTCCAAATTTTGAAATATAATGAAATGTGATAACTTGCATCTGTTTTGATAGCAATCATGTCCATAAAAGGAAATTGTTATCTATCAGATTTTATGGTGAATCACAAATGAGTGTGATAGGTATTGAGAGCCATCTCACAAACAGTTATATTTGTTGTTTCAGTACCTGACCACAGGACAAATATTTCTTCTATATGTTATTTCCACAGTTTCACCATTATGTGAAATGGATATTGGGATGTTTTCTGATATGTTAATTTTCTCTTCTGGCCTAAGTTTTTACCCATGATCATACTTTCTTAATGTAGATCAAAGTACATCAACTGCAGAATTTTACACCAGTTTTTGGAGCATCCTTTTAGTGCACTGCCCACATTGAGTAGCGCTATAAATGTGAAAATTGGTACCTGGGTTTTTGAAATTCATGGGCATAGTTTGGAAAGGGCAAGGGGGCATTGCCCTCTAAATGAGCTGCTTCAACCTGGCCTTGCAGTTAGAGAAGTGGTGCCATGATCAGGGCATGCTAAATGTCACCTTTACCTATATCAGGCAGGCAAAGATGCCACTTAAAGAACTCCCACATCTCTTCCTCCTGTGGAACAATATCAGAATGACTTGCTTAGAGAAGCAGACACAGAGGCTCTATTTAAAGGTGCATAAGTGTCAAGTATGTTTGTTTTGCTGCCACTGCTTCTTGCCTTGCTGGGTAGTCCTGCAGAGGACCTGGTGCAATATGTGGCTACATGCTATAGAGGGGCATAATCGAACGCAAACGCCTATCTCCATGGGCGTTTATCTCCGAGAACGGGTCCGTGAAGGGGCGAGCCGAACCGTATTTTCGAAAAAATGTACATTTTGGAGCTGGCCGTTTGTTTTTTTTTTTTAGCGATAATGGAAACTAAAAATGCCCAGCTCAAAAACGTCCTAATCCGAGCCATTTGGCAGTGGGAGGGGCCACGATTCGTAGTACACTGGCCCCCTTGATATGCCAGGACACCAACTGGGCACCCTAGGTCAGTGCAGTGGACTTCAGAAAAAGCTCCCACATGCATAGCTCCCTTACCACGGGTGCTGAGCTCCCAAACCCCCTCCCCCAAAACCCACTACCCACAAATGTACAACACTACCATAGCTCTTAGGGGTGAAGGGGGCACCTACATGTGGGTACAGTGGGTTTTGGAGGCCTCCCATTTACCAGCACAATTGTTACAGGTAGGGGGGGATGGGCATGGGTCCACCTGGCTGAAGTGCACTGCGGTACCCACTAAAAGTGCTCCAGGGACCTGCATACACGCAGGCCTCTAGGACTTGTTGCTGCTGTATAACATTGGCACACCAGTTGACACCTGAAGACTAATCTCTCCGAAAACGTCCTTTATTGGAATAAGCACGTTTACTCACAGTTAACTGCAGAGGTTGTGCCCCACTGACAATGAGTCTCCCTGGTACTGAGATTAGCAGTAGGTCAGAGCTGACAGAATGCTGTACAATGCCTTCTTTCAGCCACATTCAAGGTAAGAACTAAGTTGTCTAACATGGCTAACACAGGAAAGAGAACTAAAACTGGCTTACAAAAATGGCCACTACCGCATGGACTACAACAGGAAACAGAACAGGGCACACTCTGACCCAGTAGGCAGGGGGAAAAGAACCATGGGAGAAGAGCCTACCAACTACCAATATCGTGAGACTGTAACACAAGCTAATGAAATCACGGAGCCCAATACCCTACACCCACCACAATGCAATGCTGATGTGACCCTGTAGTGCACCCGAGAGCCACATCTGACCCAGGGAAAGGCTGTGAGAGGATCGAACACATTCTGCTGTCATGGAGGTGGGTACGGCTTTTGAGGCTGGCATACAGGCTGGGAAAAAAGTTTTTAAAGTGTTTTTTTTTTGGTGGGAGGGGGATAGTGACCACTGGGGGAGTCCGGGATGTCATCTCCGATTCCCTCCAGTGGTTATCTGGGCAGTTGGGGCACTTTTTTGGGACTTGTTCATGAAAAGAAAGGGTCCAAAAAAAGTGACCCAAAATCGCGGTAAAAACGCCTTTTTATTTTGATTATCAGCTACAGATGCCCATCTCTCCTTGGCTGATAACCACGCCCCAGTCCCACCTCCGACACGCCCCCGTCAACTTTATTTGTTTCCGCGACGGAGTGCAGTTGGAAACACCCAAAATCGACTTTCGATTATACCGATTTGGGCGCCTTTGTGAGAAAAACGTCCATCTCCCGATTTGGGTCGAAATATAGGCGTTTTTCTCTGCGTGGTGTGCTAAAAATAAATGGGGTATGTGATCATGATTCAGATCGCCACCTTGGACAAGGGGGAGGGGAAAGAGAAGAAGAAATGTTGCTGGGCTGGTGGAAAAAAGAATATTATGGGGGGAGGAGGGAGCAAAACCTGGAGGAGACAATTCCTGGGGGACTAGGGGAAAGGAGCTGGGAGAAGAGAGACAATTTGGATGGGGGGTCCTGGGGGGGGGGGCAGACTCTTGGAGAAGAGATTCTTCCATAGGGGTGGGGATTGGGGTGAGAAGCTAGGAGAATGAGGAATTTGTGATCAACTAGGATATTCCCATTCCCGGTGATTAAAAGATTGAGGAAATAAAACTAGACATTTAGATAAAGGAGAAAAATGCAGTAGCATGGCTATTAATTATTCTTGCTACGTATGAAGAAACAGACGATCCTCTAAGAGCAAGAAATGCAACTAAAAACTGAGAAAAATGGGGCAGAAAGATAAAACAATATATTCCTAGTTCTATTGGGCATCAAAGATTTCCATGCACAACTTGGTATGATGCTCATCACCAGAAATGGGCTGTCTTTGACACAATGAAAGTGTGAAAATGAACATTAGCAGTACATCTGAGAATCCAACATACCCTGGACTTATGTGAGATTCATTCGTGTAACTGTAACAAACATGCAAGTCAACTTATCTGAAGATATTGCTCTGGAAGGCATGAAATTACTTTTTGTCACTGTCAGCCATTTTGTTGCTCAAATACTGCATTTCTACATCTACAGATTATTGCTAAGATCACATTGCGATGGTATGGGGACCATGAAAGATTTTTCAGTAAGCTAGCTCATTTCAGTAACAAAAAAACAGTTCAATATGCTGTTTTACTATCCAGTCTATTTTTGGGATAACCACAATAGTTTAATAGTTTGAAACACTTGGAGGGGCAAAACCCCCCGCCCAAGTTTTCCTGAGGGCGTCCTCGCAGGACATTCCCGCGAAGGGACAGGGAAACCTGTATTCCCGAAACAAGATGGGTGTCCATCTTTCATTCCAATAATATGGTTGGGAACACCCAAATCTCAACATTTAGGTCGACCTTAGAGATGGTCAACCTAAATGTTGAGATGGTCGACCTTAGGGATGGTCGTCCACAGTTTTCGGCGATAATGGAAACCAAGGACGCCCATCTCAAAAATGACCAAATCCAACTCGTATGGTTGTGGGAGGAGCCAGCATTCATAGTGCACTGGTCCACCTGACATGCCAGGACACCAACCAAGCACCCTAGGGGGCACTGCAGTGGACTAATTGATGCACTAACTGAACGGAAAGCCCTTCCCTTACCGATCCCGTAGTGATTCAGAAAGGAATGGGCATGCATGAAGAAAATTGCATGCAAATGAGCTGCTCACTGTTAGCTCATTTGCATACGATTTCCTTCCTAAGGAGGGGAAGCCAGTGCAGAGCAGCCAAGCATTATGCATGGCTGCTCTGTGCATACCAAAGATAACTTCATACATGCAGACAAGCTGCGTATATAATAGCCGTCTACAACCTTAAATAAATTGCCATCTACAACCGTAGAAAAATACAAGTCCAGGTGAAGATGTCCAAGTGCTCATCAGGGACAAAATGTGGATGTTTTTGTGAGAAGGATGACCATGCCTTTACTATGCCACTGACACCCTCTTTATTTATTTGGATTTTGGATCAGAAGTAGCAGCAGTGGGATTTAAGCCACCTCTGGATTGCTAGGCCACTCCTCCACTCCCTTGAAATTTGGCCGTCCCTGTGGGGGGGGGGGCAGTTCAGGACGTCCATGTCGCTATGCCTCCGCTGACACACACATACCTCCCCCCCCCCCCCCCCAGGACCTGCATACTGCTGCGATGGACCTGAGTATGACATTTCAGGCTGGCAAAAAAAGTTTTTCAGGGTGGGAGGTTTTTATTGACCACTGGGGGAGTCAGGTGGGTTCAGTCCTGATTCCCTCAGGTGGTCATCTGGTCAGTTCGGGTACCTTTTCGAGGCTTGGTCGTAAGAAAAAAATGGACCAAGTAAAATCGCCCAAGTGCTCTTCAGGGACGCCCTTCTTTTTTCCATTATCGCTCGAGGACATCCATCTGTTAGGCACGCCCCAGTCCCATCTTCGCTATGCCTCCAGCATGCCCCCGGGAACTTTGGTCGTCCCCGCGACGGAAAGCAGTTGGGGACGCCCAAAATCGGCTTTCGATTATGCCGATTTAGGCGACCCTGAGAGAAGGACGCCCATCTCCAAATTTGTGTCGAAAGATGGGCGCCCTTCTCTTTCAAAAATAAGCCTGTTGATATCCCACCCTTTAAAAAAAAATCAAACTAGTTCATAATATAAATAATAAGATAGGAAAGAACTCCAGTATTAAAAAAAGGAAAGAGACAATCAATCCAGTAATTCAAAAACACAGACACAAGTTTTACAGGTCACCCAGTACTCCAGCCAGAGGTCAGCCAACCACCCTAAACGTCTTCTGAAATAATAGATTTTTTAAATTTCCTTTTAAAAGATATTTCCTTACACAAATTCATTGATCCATTGGAAGTCCATTCCAGAGGGCAGGGGCATGCCAATAAAAGACACTTTCCCTAGTGATCTTCAACTATGCATCAGAAGAATAGAAGTTCTAGAAAATAAAAAAAAAGGTACCAGCAGATCTTAAAGTTCTAGCCTGAACACAAAAATAAATCATAGATCTCAAATAAGCAGGAGTCCCACTAAATAAGGTTTTGTGCACCATAATCAAAATCTTATAAAAACAATGAGATTCCACTGGTAACCAGTAGAAACACACATATACAATAGGGTCACATAAAATAGAGGTAAAATTGGAGAGAATATTTCTTCACTCAACATGTAATTAAACTCTGGAATTCATTTCCAGAGAATGTGGTAAAAGCAGTTAGCTTAGCAGAGATTAAAAAAGGTTTGGCTAACTCCTTATAAGAAAGTCCATAAGCCAGTATTAAGATGGAATTGGGGAAAATCCACTGCTGATTTCTAGGATAAGCAGCATAAAAACTATTTTAATGTTTTGGGATCTTGCCAGGTACTTGTAACCTGGATTGGCCACTGTTGGAAACAGGATACTGGACTTGAGGACCTTTGGTCAGTCCCAGTATGGCAACACTTATGTTTTATGTTCACATGATCCTTCCACCCAGATCCTCCTAGAAATCGAATAGCCAAATTCTGTAGTGTTCTCAACTTCTTCCATAAATAGCGAGCCATTCCAAGATATACCACATTGCCATAATTACACTTAGATATTACCAATGAATGTAAGGAAACATACAAATCAAAATATGGTTTAATCATAGGTAGCATTCTTAATGCACAAAAACCCAACCTCACAACCCTTGCATACTTGCTGCTTAAATCGCAACCTGTAAGAGATGTATATATGCAAATGAATATGCTAATTCATCACACTCCATCCTGCACTGCCAAGTGAAACAGTAAAACTACTTCCATGTTGAAAAATCTTTCAAGGTATCTCAGAGTCCTGATTGAAAGAGAATAGCCAATTAGACACTGTGGGGGTAATACTGAAAATGTTGTTTCGAGTTAGGTGCCTAAAGGATGTGTGCTAAGCATGAATTCTAAAATAGCAATTATAATTGTAATTGCCATTATATAATACTAATGTAAGTCCACAGTTAAATACTACTCCTCAAAAAATCTTCATTGGATCCTGCCTGCCCTTCCAACTATCACCCCATCTCTTTCCTCCCTTTCTTATTCACACTATTTGAACATGCTTGTTCACCACCATTGTCTTGGTTTTTTCATCTCAAGCTATTCTTAATCCACTGCAATCTGGCTTTCACCATCTACATTCAACTGAAACAGCCCTTGCTAAAGTCTCCAGTAATCTGTTCCTAGCTAGATCCAAATGTATCTATTCTATCCTCAGCCTTCTCAATCTATCTGCTGCTTTTGACACTGCCGATCACCACCTACTCCTTGATATGCTGTCTTCACTTAGATTTCAGGGCTCTGTTCTTATTTGGTTTTCTTCTTATCTCTTCCATTGCACTTTTAGTGTATGCTTTGGTGGCTCCTCCTCCACTTCTATCCCACTATCAGTTAATGTACCTCAGGGCTTTGACTTGGGACCTCTTCTTTTCTCCATCTATACTTCTTCCCTTGGTGCTATAATCTCCTCCCATGGTTTTCAGTATCACCTTTATGCTGATGACTCCCAGATCTACCTCTCTACACCAGAAATTTTAGCAGGAATCCAGTCCCAAGTCTCAGCCTGCCTGTCTGACATTGCTGTCTGGATGTCTCACTGCCATCTGAAACTACACAAAGCCAAGACTGAGCTTCTTATATTTCCCCTAAGACCACTTCTCCTCTTCCTCCATTCTCTGTCTCTGGGGTCATTGTTGACTCTTCTCTCTCTATTTCTCTGCATATATCTAACAGACTACTAAAATCTGATGTTTCTTTCTCTATAATATCACCAAAATTCATCCCTTCCTTTCTGAGAACAGTACCAAACCCCTTATCCACACTCTTATCACCTCATGCTTAGACTTCTCCCAACTTGCTTCTCAAAGGTCTCCCACTAATTCATCTCTCTTTCCTTCAATCTGTTCAAAATTCTGCTTTATGACTTATATTCCACCAGTCACTATGCTAATATTAGCCCTCTCCTCAAGTCACTTCATTAGCTCCCTATCCATTTCCGCCTACAGTTCAAACTCCTCTTATTGACTTACAAGTGCATTCAGTCTATAGGTCCTCAGTACCTCTTCACTCTTATCTCTCCCTACACTCCTCCATGAAAACTCCATTCATTAGGTAAATCTCTCTTATCTGTATCCTCCTCCATTGCCAACTCCAGGCTCCATTCCTTTTATCTTGCTGCACCATATGCCTGGAATAGACTTCCTGATTCAGTATGTCAAGCTCCATCTCTAGCTGTCTTCAAATCTAGGTGCCTACCATTTACAGGCTGCTTTTAACTCCTAACTCCTATTCACTTGTTCAGTGCCTATGTCTTTTTTATCATTCCCACCTTAAGTATTTCCTTTATCTCTTTATTTATGCTGTTTGTCTGTCTTGATTAGATTGTAAGCTCTGTCGAGTTTACATGTTTAGTGTACAGTGCTGCATATGTCTAGTAATTCTATACAAATGATAAGTAGCAGTAGTGTAAGTACCTAACTTTAGGTGTGAGTACTTATTCCAGTTCAATGCTGGTATAAATGTTTGCATATAACTGACAGTATTCTATAACCTGAGCACGTAAGTACTAGGCAAGCCTCTGACTCACCCATTCCCCTCCTGTGTCCACATTCCCCCAGTAGTTATGTGCTAAAGAAATTATGTGGTAAGTGTATAGAATACTAAAGGGGGAATTCATCAAGGTGCAATAAAAGATCATCCTTTACAGTGCCATAATTCACCTCCAGATTCAGCAACCTGCTGGATATCGGTAGAGCAGATTCCTAAATCCTACATCACAAGCAGCATTATTCCCACAGCCCAATGTTCCCAAGCTGGCAGAGCAGGGTCCACCCCCTGGCACTAGTCCTCCAGCAAAATACCCTCCTTGGCATTAGCCCCACACTCCTCAAGATTTGTGGTCCCCCACAACCCCATATGGGCTACCTTTTAAAAGAATTGGTGGTCCAGGGAGTGTTTTGGGGCAGAAGTGAGGCCCAGTCCAGTGCCTTCAGTAAAATGGTGCCTCTAGTTGTAGTCCTGGGCAATTACCACTAGGGATGCCATTTTTATTGAAGGCATAAGACTGGACAGGAGTGACAAGGCCTTAATCCTGTCTGAAGATCCCCTGGACCACCACTGATTTCCAAAGTAAGACCATCTGGAGTGTGGGGAGTATGGGGGCTTCACAAAATTGGGAGGCTAAAAATCTTGGGGAGTGGGGGTGGGCAAGGCCTCAAATGTGGGGGGAACTGGTGCTGTGGAGGTCTTGTTCCAAGGTGGCTGGTACCTGGGAGGGATCCTGCTCTGCCTGCTCAAGAGCATCAGGTTGCTGCTTTGCACCCCGATATTCCCGGGTGGTGAAATAGCCCCAGCAAAAATCTGGGGTTATTTTATCGATATTTTAGGGCACTAGTTTTGACTTGTGGTATATCACCACAAGTTGCATTAGGGTGCTTAAATAGTAATGGGATGCAAAACATGGATTTGCATGTTTTCATGCTGTTACTGTGTCACCTTAGACAACTTAAACATTATTTACTGTTGTTCTAGTCAAGCAGCATCAGGATCCTTTAAGTCACATTAAGGGGTAAATAATGAAGCTTAAATCCCTAACGCTGCTTGATAACAGGTTTAAGGGTTTATTGTGAAGTTACTACCGCACCTATGAGTAATTACCAACTAGGTGACTTACAAACTAAAAAGAAAATGTGAAGAAACAGTGCATTTTAAGCTTGTAAAATGTATTAGATACTTTCCTGTTTTAATTATGTCCTGAGTGTATTTCTCCTATTTGGCCAGCAGGTGGTGTTTGTTTCTTTCTTTCTTTCTTTCTTTCTTTCTTTCTTTCTTTCTTTCTTTCTTTCTTTCTTTCTTTCTTTCTTTCTTTCTTTCTTTCTTTTTGCTGTAAAGCCAATTATAGAGAACTGAATGTTCTTTTTCTTTAACACAAGCAGGAAGCAAGAAGCAGTATACATTTAAAACTTGTTGACTTGCCTCTGATTGGCCTGGAGTTTGAAAAATTACCCAGTATTACTGACTGTTACTTCAGTCTTAGCCAGGGAGGAAAGAGAGACAGATCTCTTTGCTGAGGCTCTGTGAACATTTATATATCCTGACCTTCCCTGGTACTGTTTAGACAGTATATAGATGTTTAGTTAGTGTTATAATTGATCCATAATTCAGTTACCTGCTATTGTTTGCTGATTGCACATTTTGTTTGGTTCATTGTTCCAGTGTGACAATAAACCTGCTTAGTTTGTTGATTTTGCCTGTCTGGACTGATAAAGAATCCTGGTGGTTTGTGTATTGAGTCTGTGAGTGCTTTATGGGAACTCTGGGACCACTGGGAGTGTGACTCCAATAATCTAGAAATCACTGGGGATAATTTGAGAGCAGGAGACTCACCCAGAGGCAATTGTGACCCAGTCGGTGGGAGGAAAGTGCTAGTGTAGAGCACAAGTGGCAGGTGCATGTGGGCCTGAGTTGTGTTTGGGATAGACCCTCTAAGTGGCCATGGGGTAACCCCAGGTGGGTAGCTAGGTGTTTTGTGTCAGAAGGAAAGAGGAGAAACAAAGGAGAGAAAAAAAGACAGAATAGAAGGGGAAGAGGGGAGAGCTACAACATCCATAAGAAAGCAGGGAGGGGAAGACACATCAGGAATGGGAGTGATCTCAGCGTCCACTGATCAAAAGCCTAGGAGCACTACTGCAAAAGGGAGTGGAAAGCCTCTTCAAAGAGGTAGGTTTTAAGATCTTTCTTAAACTGTTCTAATATTGGTTGAGATCTGAGATGCTCTGGAAGCTGGTTCCAGAACTCTGGGCCTTGCACTATAAAAATGTAATGTTTAATTTTAGCATGAGTAATCTCTTTCTAATGTAGGAACAGTCAGGCGACGCCGTGAGGAAGATCGGAGTGGTCAATCTGGGACATATTGAGAAAGCACGCAGGCAAGAAATGAGGGTTCCCCAGAAGAGCGTATTTTAAATAAAAGAAGTACAATTTTATAAGTAGTCCGGTAAGAATGCAGGAGCCAATGAGAAAACTATAGTAAGGAAGTAACATGATTGTATTTTCGTGCATCATGTATAAGTCTGATGGCCGTATTCTGAACAAGTTGCAAGCGATGGAGGTCTTTCAGCGTAAGAGATATATGTCACAATGTCAGGAGTAGAAGTGAGCCCTTGTGCTGATCTAAGGACCAGCAGTCAGTAACCCAACGCTTCACCTGCGACAACCACCATTCCCCAGCGGTTGAGCCCCTGGGTTCAGGTGGTCAACAGGACTTAGGAAGTTGGGCGAGAAAGAGGTCTTGGCTCAGACAGAAGGAGGCGAAGACAGAGAAGAAGTCAGTACCAGGCAATGGTCAGGGCAGGCGGCAATCCAGCAGTAGTCAGTTCCAGGCAGTAGTCAGGTCAGGCAGTGATCCAGCAGAAGTCAGGTTCAAGCAGAAGTCAGGTAATGCAGAACAGCAACAAGATAAACACACCAGACACCAAGTAGGTTGTAGCTGAGGCAATGAAGTAGGGAAAAGTTCCTGGTTTTAAAGTGAAGATGTCTGACGTCAGAGTAGGTGCGCCCAGAGTGTAGGCGTGCCCAAAGTGAAGGTGTGCCCAAAGAGTGGAAGTCAGAAGGGAAGTATACAATTCTATTGAGGGGAGAAGGCTTGGCTCCAACCTTGATGTCTCAGGTACTTGACAATTTATAAAGTGAATTCCAGTAATCAAGGTCTGTAATAATGATAGAATGAAATAGGACATTAAGGGCTGGCAAATTTAACAGTGAGTGAATGGAGCGAATTAACCTCAATTTGTAAAACATCTAAGAGATGGTATAGGACAGATGATAACAATGGGTGAGTTTGTTGTCGAGAGGAATACAAAGTATGTTAGTAGTAGAAACCAATAGAACAGTAGAGATCTGAGGGGAGACTCACAAGTTCCTGTAAATAGAAGGTTACTTTCCTTAGGATTTAGAATCACTGTATTAGCCCATAACCAATCAGTAATCTGGACGTTTGGAATAAAGAACTGAAATGTCCTGCACATGTGACGGGCAAAGTAGCTGATGTCATCAGCATAAACAAGTGCAGTGAACCCTAAGGAATGTACCAGTTTCCGAAGGGGTGCTTAATAAATGTTAAACAATAAAAGAGCCAAAATAGAGCCTTGTGGTACACCGGAAGCAAGAGAAAAAGGAAGTGAGTCAGACTGTGAGGTTCTGATGATATAAGAATTTGATGTGAACTTCAAATTAATGCCAATTAACTTCAATTATAGCCCATTATTGATTATTAATATCAGAGTCTAATTTAACAATTAAGTTTCTCCTATTTAAATTGATGACAAGCTACAGGAATGGGGCTACACAAGCCTTTTAGGGAAAGTGGGTTTTATAGCAATGGAAGTCAAATACAGAGATAGCTTGAGATTTATTAGTGTGAAGTGTGGAAAAACTCTAAGAACTGGAGAAACATTATTCCCACTACTCTTAAACATAAGGAGTGCAAAGTGAAATTGAAATTTACTAGAGGAAGATATTTTAGAAAGGGGAGGCTTATATCAGATAATGACTTTATAATGATGATCGACAGACAAAAGCTTGTATACCAAGTAATTAAAAAAGCATAAGTAAAACATGTGGAAAGAAAATAAAGTGGAGTGCTCATACTTTTTTGAAAACATTCTTTGTGTGACAATATACCTGTGGAATTGCTACAGAATTCAGTTGAGGAAGAACTTAAACAAACAGATATAGGTTGTGGGACAACTAACAGACTCTCTCTTCAACCCATTTCCAAAAATGAACAATGCGCTAAAAGTCGGAGACTAAAGAACTATAAACTTGATATCATATTTATCTAAATTACTAATATAAATAATTGGAAATACAATCACACCAACTGTTGAACAATGAAAGTCACAACCGGACATTGGAAGAAGTGGTATTAATGTACTATGATTAGAAGCATAAAGATTGATTTGAAGGCAGGAAGATAAGTATCATTATTGACTATGTCAAGGATTTTGATAGAGTAAATAAGAAACTGGTAAAAGCAATGTGCAGAGTTGGTATACATAATATCAAATTGGGTTGACCATTAATATATACCTGAGAATTAAAAAACAAAATCATTTCCAGAATATCAGCAGAAAATGCAAAGAATGTGAAAACAAGAGATGATTAAAGTCAAGGATGTTGAGTCTCCTCACTTTTATTCATTTCTACAGTGAATTTTTAATCTTGTAAACTTTGGAAGTACAGGAAGGTATGAATATCAAAGACATAGTCTGATAAGTATTCAATATGATAATGATAGTACTGGCATCTTAAAAAACATATGAAATGATAAATAGATTGTAGGCATCCAGTAAGCTCTGTGAATAAGAAACTTGAGGAAAATGACAATTGTGATACTCAGCAAACAGAACACTATTACTATTGAAATATTTGCTAATGGAGCAAAACTGGGAAATGAAAAAAATATAAATATCTAGGAGGTTGAGCCATAGAAGATGAAACTGAATGGAAAAAAATTTGGAATGCAGAAAAATGATATTTTAAGGTATGAGAAGTTTTGTATAAGGAAAACAGATTTAAAGCTAAAGAAAAGACTAGTTCAGTAATATCATTTGAAAGAATAATATTAGAAAAAAAATAATAATAGAAAAGAAATCATAAAGACAAAAAATATAAGGATCTATTCATTTATAACCTCACAGTACTTCAAGGTGGTATCACTTCAGTGCTAGAAAATGAGGGGTCCTTTTACTAAGGTGTGCTGAAAAATGGGCTGCACTAGTGTAGGCACGTGTTTTGGGCGTGTGCAGATCCATTTTTCAGCATACCTGTAAAAAGGCCTTTTTTTATTATTGCAAAAAATGGACATGCGACAAAATAAACATTGGCGTGTGTCCATTTTGGGTCTGAGACCTTACCGCCACCCACTGATTTAGCAGTAAGGTCTCATGCGGTAACCGTGTGGTAATCATCTATGCATGTAGAATGACGATTATTGCCCAGTTTCCGCCACGTGCAGGAAAATAAAAATTATTTTCCAGCATGTGTAATGGACATGCGTAAAAAATGAAATCACCGCCTGGGCCACGTGGTAGGCGGGCAGTAACTCCAAATTGACGCATGTAGGATGTGCATACGTACCTACGCTACTTAGAAAAAGGAGCCCTGAATGAGCTATCAGGCTGTCTTTTGGGAAAGGCTACGGAGGGGAGCAGTTATCAGATCCTTGTGTAGGAAGAACAATTTAGGAGAAAGGTTTTGAGTTTCTAATTTGTTTGGGGAGGTGGGGGATTCATCTGAGCTAGTTAGCCCTTTAAATTTGAGCCAATAAGTGTAGGGGAATCCAAAGAAGATGCAGAGCAATCATGGCAAAAGGGCTGCACTGCCTTTGGGAATGCATATCTTTTTTTCACAATTATAACATAGGCAATAGCACACCCTCTTTCATCCACTAAACATTCAAACCAGAAATAAATCCACTTAAAGTAATTGTGACTTAAAGTTGGCTGCAGCTTTATTATTATTATTATTATTATTATTCACTAAACATTGAGTAAACACTTTACTCAATATTTAGTGAATAATAATAATAATAATAATAATAATAATAATATAAATAAAGCACTGAACTGATCATATAAACAATACAATAAAACCCATCCCCAGGCAGACAGTAATGTACTGACATATCAACATTAACACCAAAGGAATAGTCTGCAGTACTGCTGATCCATCCTACCCACCTCCAAAGTCCATGATCCCCTCCCCAATTCTCTTACTATATTTCCCCAACTGTTCCACTTCCACAATTCCACTGATAATGAAAATGTACTTCCGTATTTAGTAAATTTTATTAGATTTTAAGGGTAACAAACATCCTTGGTCTTTTCCCAGTGTGGCATTACTTATCCAAATTCAATACAAAATACAATGTTTTATAACTTCCATTCCATAAGAGAAACTATATGGTAACAGACATTTAACTGGATAAAAATTTAATAATGTTGTAGTTCAAAAGCTTGAATTGAGTGAATTCACAACAAGTATATACATAAATAAGCTTATATACAACTCCCTGCCAACGCCATTGTGACAAATAGACCCTCAACCCCTCAACAAACAAACCATCTCCACCACCTCAAAAATCACACTCACAATCCAGACCCCAAGCAAAAAACAGGGGGGGGGGGGGGGGAATGAGTAAAAAACGCCTTTCTTACCCACCTGAGCTCACAAAACCAGCAAGTCCGCTCAAATTTGCCCTTTCTCCCTGTCCGGTCCTGCCCTCTGATTGGTCCTCTTCTATGTTCATCCCCACCAGTGGCGTAGCCAAGGGTGGGCCTGGATGGGCCCATGCCCACCCACTTTGGGCTCAGGCCCACCCAGTAGCAGCACACCTATGATGTGGTTGGCAGGGACCCCTAAGCTTCACCAGCCAAAAACTTCCAACAACTGTCCCTCCTGCATACCTTGTAAATAGCAGATCTTCGCCTGCAGCGAGCAGCCACTGATACATACTATTTGCACCAGCCCCACAGCCTTCCCTCTAATGTATTTCCACCTATGTGGAAACAGGAAGTTGCATCAGAGGGAAGGCTGTGGGGCCAACATGAGCAGTGTGTATTAGTTGCTGCATGCGAGGGAGGGAGGATGTTTGAGAGACCAAATGGCATGCAGGCGAGAGAGGTAGAGACCAAATCACTTGTGGGACAGGGCAAAGTTATTCTGCCCACCCATCCTGGGCCCAGGCCCACCCAAAATTGGGTATCTGGCTATGCCCCTGATCCCCACCAATCAACATCACTTCCCCCTGCTGTTCCTAACCCCCTGCAGCAGGCAAAAATCCTGTTGTGTGGCTCCACCATGTTATCCCACCCCAGACTAAAACCTGAGGTGGATCTTTATGTTTGTATACCAGGCTTATGTGTTGATTAAAAAAAAACATGCGAAAATCAGTGTGGCTTAGTTTAGTGTGATTTTTAATACACTTGCTCCTTTATGCTACATCAAATCAGAAAAAAATCCATCTATTGCACTGAAAGGAAAAATACTGGGTTAGGGTCCATCTATGTTGTACTAATATATCAATCTGTGAAAAATGACAAACTATTATGTAAATTTATTGAAGATTATTATAAAAGTATCTCCCAACAATGGTATAAACTTTACTTTTAGACTTGTCAGCTATATTTTAATTATAGATCCCATTCATTTATAAATTCTTCTCTTGCATATATATTTTTTTGTTTGTTACATTTGTACCCTGCACTTTCCCACTCATGGCAGGCTCAATGCGGCTTACATATACAGGTACTTATTAGTACCTGGGGCAATAGAGGGTTAAGTGACTTGCCCAGAGGCACAAGGAGCTGCCTGTGCCTGAAGTGGGAATCAAACTCAGTTCCCCAGTTCCCCAAGACCAGAGTCCACCACCCTAACCACTAGGCCTCTCCTCCACTCATAAGTGAAAATGTTTTGCGCATGGATTTTTCATCACCATGCATAGAATCTGGCCATAAATGTGTCCTGTTGTGGCACCTGTGCCTTGACACCAAATTATAGATTGCCCTATTAGGCACTTACAATATGTGTCTTTACAAAACAGGAAATCTACTTATCTATCCACTCCTGACTCTGCCCACGTTTCAAAAATCTTCAGGGGGGAGGGGGTGAACGTATTTACTTCAGTCAAGCAGTTTATACAGTTTTTCAAATTGCTATTTCATTTGGTCATCCACACTATGGAACAAGCGAGCTTAATATTGGAGTAATATGATGCGATTGCATAATTCAACAGCTCATAGCTTTATTCATATACCTGTATTTCAAATTAAAATGTCTCATTCAATTTCCTCATTTAATTTTGTTTATGGTGCAGATACATCAACAATGTTTCTTTGTATAGATTGTAACACGTTCACAGTTTACTGGGTCTGTTCAATGGATTAATCCTACTTAAAAATTTGCTATGAAATGTCAATTGCAAAGCATTTCCATTTTACAATTTGCACATTATGAAACAACAGCAATATTTACTTAATACCAAATCAGTAGAGCAAATCCTTCATAGCCTCATAAACTGACTGACCAGTAAATTGTACTTAACTTTAAGGATGGAACCTATCAAATCTGAGTAGACTATTAAACTCAATTGGTGTATGAGATCATGTGGTTATTAAAGGGCTCTTTTACTAAGCTGTGGTTAGCCTTTACGCATGCTTATTGCAGCTTAAAATGGTGTATCGCTTGGCATGCCAAGGCATCCCCCAGTAAGCTGCAAATGTGTGTGCACCACTCATGGTCTAAAAAAAAAATATATATATATATATATATATATATTTTAATTTTTAGATAAGAGGACATGTCTGGGGTCAGGGAGTAGGCACTTCTATGCTAATCAGGTGACTCGTTGGCATTGCAAGGGGATTAGCATGTAAGCCCTTACAGCCTACAAAATAGGTGCAGGTAAGGGCTCACAACATTAGCACATGGCCATTAAATCTGAAAATAGAAAATTGGCCATTTTCCAGCTGCGTTAGAAATGGCCTTAGAAAGTGGAGAAGACCCATGTAAAAGTATGCTAAGGACACGTTTTGCCACAGTTTTGTAAAAGGAACCCCAAATTAGCAAGTGCATTTGTTCTCTGAATACATCCGCCATTGTCTATTTGGCTTAAACAATAAATTCTTAGGGGTAATTTCATAGTCATTTTCTCATGTATACGCCATGACTTGATAGCATGTAAAAGGTAAAATAGGCTAATCTACATGTGTTCTTGAATAATCCAGGCACAAACATTTACACCTGCTCAAGAGAAGGTTTAAATATCCATACCTACAAGGTAGGCAAGATTTCTCTAGTGTTTTGTAAAGACACATATTGTAAGTGCCTAATAGGGCAATTCTATAATTTGGTGTCAACTTCCTGAGCCCCTACGTCTTGCCCCATCCTTGGCCACCTTTAAATCTAGACTGAAAGCCCACCTCTTTAACATTGCTTTTGACTCGTAACCACTTGTAACCAATTGCCTCCACCTACCTTCCTCTCCTCCTTCCTGTACACATTAATTGATTTGATTTGCTTACTTTATTTTTTGTCTATTAGATTGTAAGCTCTTTGAGCAGGGACTGTCTTTCTTCTATGTTTGTGCAGCGCTGCGTACGCCTTGTAGCGCTATAGAAATGCTAAATAGTAGTAGTAGTAGTAGCAGGTGCCACAACAGGACACATTTATGGCCAGATTCTATGCATGGTGATGAAAAATCCATGCGCAAAACATTTCCGCTTAAGAGTATTCTATAAGCTGCACCTAGATTTAGGCACAGTATATAGAATATGCTTAGTTAATTTCCTAACACCTAAATCTAAGTGCCTCCATTTACACCAATGAAAATGTGGCATAAATCCTGGCATGTATGATTAGGTGGAGTGGGCCATGTTCTATAACAGTGCATGTAAATGTTTGAATGCCCAAAAAATGCCTATTTCCCTGCCCATAACCACACCCCTTTTTGCCTGCATACATTAAAATTTAGGCACAGTGTGTTACAGAATGCGCTTAGGGAGTTGTGCACGTAAATTCTAATTATTGCCAATCAGTGCTCATTATTGCTTGTTAAGTGATAACAATACTGATTGGCTTGCTAACACTAGGCGTGCTATATAGAATCCGGGAGTTACTGTCAATTCTATAATAGCATCAGGATGCATCTAAGCTGTTATCAAATACTAGTCGCATCAATGTGCTGAAATATAGACACACCCATTTACAGTAGGTCAATGGCTTCATTAATTGGAGCACCTAAATGCACCATGGAAAGTATACAACAGACAATACAATAAGTTGCAATTATTGCTTGGAGACACACCCATGACACTCATTGTATGCCCCTTACAGCTATGCAGTAACCCCTGAATTCTATAAAAGTTGCTAAAAAAATTGCACATGCAAATTTGGGTGGACACACAATTTAATTGAATGAGCTAATTAGTACCAATATTTGGCTTAACTAGCAATTGTTGTCACTAATTAGATTTAATTGGAACATACATGTATAAATTTAGGTGTGCGATACATGCCTACATTTTACATGAAAGTTCAAAAATGGGGTACTGAAATGGGAGGGTCATGGGTGAAACAGGGAAATCCCTAAAATCATTGTACATAGTTATAGAATAAGGGGAAAACACACTTGATAAGATCAACCTCTAACAATAGAAATAACTAACCCTCTAACTAAACTGCAATAAAACTCTATCCTTATTCACATTCTATCCTATGTATTACAAACATGTGTTATGATGTTATTAGTAATGTTGTGTGTGTGTGTGTGTATATATATATATATATATAGATATATATATATATATATATATATATATATATATATATATATATATATATATATATATATATATATATACATACTAGTAAAAAAGGCCTGTTTCTGAAAGAAATGAAACAGGCGCTAGCAAGGTTGTCCTCTAACGGCAATTATGTTTTTAAGGGAACTGTTAGGAGAGAGTATGTGAGAGAGAGAGAGAGATTGAGAGACAGAATGTGTGTGTCTGTCTGTGTGAGTGAGTGAGAGAGTGTAGTGTGTGTCCCGTGTGCGCCAATTATGCTCTCTCCCCTGCATTCATCCATATGCAGCAAACGTCCTCTGTGCCCTGCCCCCTTCATCCATCCATGTGCAGTATCTCTCCCCTGCCCCCTCCATCCATCGTGGTGCAGCAATTCTCCTCTGTCCCTTGCCCTCCCCCCTTCATGTTCATCAAATCTGTATTCTACCCTGGCCCCTCCTCCATCCACCCATATCCAGGGCCCCCCCCCTCCCTCCATCTCTCTCCCCTCTGAGTTCCAGGCCCCCTCCCTTCCTCTCTCTCTCTGTGCCCTCTGAGTTCCAAGCCCCCCTCCCCTTCCCCTTTGAGTTCCAGGACCCCCTACCCTTCGAGTTGCAGGATCCCCTCCCTCCCCTCCCCTTCGAGTTCCAGGACGCCCTCCCTCCCCTCCGAGTTCCATGCCCCATTCTTGTTCGAGTTCCAGACCCCTGCGCCTCCCTCCCCTTTGAGTTACAGGACCCCCCTCCCCTCCCCTTCAACTTGCAGGAAACCCCCTCCCTCCCTCCATCCCTCCAAGGTCCAAGCCCCCTCTCTCCTCCGACTTCCATACTCCTGCGCCTCCCTCCCCCTCTCTGCCATCCAAGCACGACCTGTCCTCCGGCAGCCCCTCATCTTCCTAAGTGCTGGCTGTATTTTTAAAATTCTTACCTTGGGGTGCAGTGTCCACAGTGAAGGCAAGCAGCGCTTCACACTGCCTTCACAGGTGTCTCAGCTCTGCCTCTGATCCCACCCTTCCGGAAACAAGAAATGAGGACGGGACCAGAGGCAGAGCTGAGACACATGCGAAGGCAGTGTGAAGTGCTGCTCGCCTTCATTGTGGACACCACATCCCAAGGTAAAAATTTTTAAAATTTTTAAAATACAGCCAGCACTTAGGAAGATGAGGGGCTGCCGGAGGACAGGTCGTGCTTGGATGGCAGAGAGGGGGAGGGAGGCGCAGGAGTATGGAAGTCGGAGGAGAGAGGGGGCTTGGACCTTGGAGGGATGGAGGGAGGGAGGGGGTTTCCTGCAAGTTGAAGGGGAGGGGAGGGGGGTCCTGGAACTCAAAGGGGAGGGAGGCGCAGGGGTCTGGAACTCGAACAAGAATGGGGCATGGAACTCGGAGGGGAGGGAGGGCGTCCTGGAACTCGAAGGGGAGGGGAGGGAGGGGATCCTGCAACTCGAAGGGTAGGGGGTCCTGGAACTCAAAGGGGCAGTGTGAAGTGCTGCTCGCCTTCATTGTGGACACCACATCCCAAGGTAAAAATTTTTAAAATACAGCCAGCACTTAGGAAGGTGAGGGGCTGCTGGAGGACAGGTCGTGCTTGGAAGAGTGGGAGGGAGGCACAGGGGCTGGCAACTATACAGAGTTCCCTCGAGGGCAGGGCGATTACGAACCCTACGAACACTACATGGCTTCACTGCCATGGAGTCAGCTTCAGAACATTTGAGGTGCGAATTATATATATATATATATATATATATATATATATATCTTTGTAATCAAAATGCCTGTTACATGAGCCACATTGAACTTGAATCCTAGTTGAGATGTAACCAAGGGGGTTAAAGGAAAGAGAAGGGGAAGGGAAAAGAGGGAAAAAATAATACTTTATAGTCTATGGGAAAATCAAAAGTAAAATGGGGTTGTACTTGTACTGGCGAACATTCCGCCGGTCAGCAAGGTAACTTGGAATGGGAAGCTAAGGAGGGGTTGTCTAGGAAACGGGAGCTTGTGACAGTTGAGTGGTACTTATGGCTTTGAATAAGAAGGTGTGTTGTGAGTGAGCTCTGAGAGAGAGTTGAGGATTTGAAGGCATTTGTAAGGGGTAAGTAGTATGGCTAAGGTAAAAGTGTGGGAATGAGAAAAGAGAAAGGAGGGTAATAGGGAAAGTGTGTACAGGAAGTCTGCCTGGTGTAAAGTGGCTATTGGATGATTGGTAAAGGGTAAATGGAAAGGGATTGTTAGTGAAAAGGGCAGGGCTACAGATAAGCAGTAAGCAACTCAGTAGATATACTAGACTGGATCACCACAGATAAATTAGACCTTTTATTCATCACAGAAACCTGGTTCCATAGCCCTACAGACCGCACCATCTTAGAAACATGCCCACCAGAATACAAAATCACCCATTGGACAAGAAATGGGAAAAAAAGAGGAGGCGAAATAGCTATTATCTATAAACCCGAATTCACCATCACAATCACGGGCGAATCTACCTCGCCGCAACTCGAAATTGCATCGACTAGAATTAATCATCCAAACCTAATAGGGCATCTTAACACAATCCTATTCTACAGGCCACCAGGAAAATGGCAAGACTCCCAAGCACAACTCATGGATTTCATCTCGAATTCCTGCATGTCTGCCTCAAACATCCTCATACTAGGAGACATCAACCTACACCTAGAAGATGACACCTCACCAAGCAAACGAGAATGAAAAGAATTCCTAAAACTCTGGGACTTACAAGTACCCAATACGCAACCAACACACAAAAAAGGACACACACTTGATATCATAACAAATAAATTCGAACCGGATTCAACCATCACAATTACTGACACAAGATGGTCAGACCACCACAAAGCAAATGTCTCTCTCTGCTTGCGAAAAACACACATAAACACAAGCAATAAACAGGAGCGAACAACATACACAACGAGAGGAAAAATAGACCCCACAATATTCTGGCAACAGATCTACCAGAACGAATGGCCAACAAACGCTGACACCATCCAATTCCTCCAAGAATGGGACGATCTATGTACAACAACACTAGACAAAATCGCCCCAACCCAAACCAGAACATCACACAGGAAAAAAACAAATCCATGGTTCACCGAAGAGCTGAAAAAACTTAAAACACAAGTCAGGAAACTAGAACGAGAATGGAACAAAAAGAAAGACGAACAAACACTAAACGCATGGAAATTACTTCGGAGAAAATACAAATACACCATAAAACAGACCAAAAGACTACATTACAAAACAATAATAGGACCAAACTACAAAGACACATATAAACTCTTCAACCTTGTGAATAAACTGTTAGACACCACACCAGCTACAAACAACGGCAAAGATGTACCAGATGTGGACAACCTTGCGAAATACTTCGAGGAGAAAATTATACAACTACGACTCAAAATACCTGCAAGCCCTATTGAGTACGCCACACTCTTAGATTGTCTTGACCCAGAAGAAGGAACATACCCTGCAGATAGAACATGGACCGAATTCGAAACACTATCAGAAGACCTCATCTCTGAAACTCTCAAAAGATATGCCAAATCCCACTGCAAACTAGACACGTGCCCAAACTACCTCATGAAATCGGCTCCTCAACAATTCATAATAGACCTAACGAGCCATGTGAACTTCATGCTACAGAACGGACTCTTCCCAAAAGAAAAAGGAAAAATCTTACTCACCCCAATTCCTAATGATACAAAGAAATGCACGAGTGAAATAACCAACTACAGGCCAGTAGCCTCCATAACACAAATAACCAAAATAACTGAAGGAATGGTAACCAAACAACTTACAAACTATCTAAACAAACACTCAATACTGCATGACGCCCAATCAGGATTCCGGTCGAATCATAGCACAGAAACAGTATTACCTGCTTATAATCGAACGAGACAAACGCCCAAGTTCCGACCTAAATCGGGAGATGGACGTTAATCTCACAAAAACGAGTAAATCCATATAATCGAAAGCAATGTTTCAGTGCGTCCGTGTCGCTCGTACGTGGACGTAAAAACGTCCAAATAAGAGGCGTGTCGGGGGCGTGTTAGGGGTGGTGATACGACGTGGACGGGTACAACGTATAACAAATAGCGAAATGGCTCTGGTTGAGCGGGAAGATGGGCGTAATATGATGGACCCAAAATAAAAGCGACCAGAGCAAGGGGGAAAGCGTCTTTAGACCCATTAGCGATTGTGTGTAGTTGGAGAGTGGCGATATTGTTGGTGGAAGAGCTGAAGTGGTGGTTGCAGAGAGAAAGCCGAGCATGTTGAGTACCTGTGACGGTCGTCTGTGTGCCCTGCCTCTTTTTGTGTCTTACCCTTTGACCGTTCCTTACTCCTACTCCTTTGCTCCATCGCCCCCTTCCCCTCCCCCTATCCCTCCCCATTCACTCTTCCCACGTGTATACTCTATTCCCTGACCTCCGTTTGTCTCTGTGTTCCTGTACTGTTTGGCGAGTGAGTGGCCAGAGGGCGTGGTGGCTGGAAGTGAAAGATCTGTGTGTGTTGCTGTTTGTTTGACTACTAGTCCTAATACTTGCACTGGTGGTGGGGATATGGATGCACTTAATGCACTTGTGGCATGCATGCTACACGAAGAGGCCACCCACCGCAGGAGGTATTCACGGCCCCGAGTGTTTAGGCCCCGCACCACCTTCCTACAACTCACTGACCAGCAGTGTCTAACAAGGTTCAGGTTTGATAGGGCCACCATTCGTCAGCTGTGTGAGCAGCTGACACCCCTCCTTCAGCCCCAGACACGTAGGAATAACCCCATCCCTGCCCACCTCAAAATCACTTCCGCTCTCTCTGTCCTGGCCACTGGCAGTTTTCAATCCGTATTAGCTGCTAACACAGGCCTCACCCAGGCTTCTATTTCACACTGTCTCACCCAGTTCCTGGATGCCTTCATAACTCACACCTCACACTACATCACTTTCCCCACCACCCCCCAGGCCCTGCACAACAACATGGCCGCCTTCTATGCTGTTGCTAGATTCCCCTCGGTCATCGGTGTGATAGACTGCACACACGTAGCCCTCAGACCCCCCCGGGCACACGAAGCCACCTACAGAATAGGAAGGCATTTCATTCTATGAACATGCAAGTTGTATGTGATGCCCAGGGGGAGATATTAGACGTGTGTGCCAGGTACCCCGGCTCCAGCCACGATGCCTACATCCTACAGCACTCGGGCATCTTCCGCAGGTTCGAGCGAGGGGAGTTCATTGGTGGATGGCTACTAGGTAAGTGCAACATGCATGTACCACCCATACTAGACCTCCTCCACTGGGCAACCCTCCGCCCTGGCTTTCTCCACCACAACCCACTATCCAAATCCCCCCGCCCCCCCTGTACCTGCTCCAAGCGATACACACTCATCTATCTCATTCTGCTTTTCTGCAAAGGTGACCGAGGCTACCCGCAGAGGACATGGCTCATGACCCCCCTGATCCACCCACAACCAGGGCCAGAAGAAACCTACAACAGGAAACATCGCAGCACCCGGGGGATCATTGAGCGCACCTTTGGTTTATTGAAAAACCGCTTCCGCTGTCTGGACCGGTCTGGAGGAGAGCTGCTCTACAGTCCAGAAAAGGTGGCCAAGATCTTTGTGGCGTGCTGCATGTTACACAATTTGGCCCAGCGCAGAGGACAGCCTCTCCCAGAGGAGCCACAGCCACCACCAGAAGAGGCCCCAGATGAGCTGGAAGAGGAGCCCCCTCCACCCCCAGCCCACAGAGCAGAGCTCAATGCCTACCAGCTTGGCGTAAGAGCAAGACAAAGACTCATTGAAACAAGTTTTAGGTGAAAGTAAGTGAACCTTTAATTTTTTTCATTCAGTGCATATGTGTGTGTTCAACCCCACCACCACCACCACCACCACCCCCCTCCCACACCCACCCCCCTCCCACCAACCCTCACCCTACAGCATGTCCCATCATTTTCCCCTTCCCTTCCCCCGTCCCCTCCTACCCCTCCCACGCCCTTCCTTTGCAGCTGGTGCTGCACGGGAAGTCTCTTCACCCTGTTCTGAGCTGCTGCTCCCAGTGTCCTCATAGGCGTAGTTTGACTGTTTCATTTGGGGGGGCAAAGGAAGGGGCGGGGCATATTAGCATATTCATTTGCATATATGTATATGCAAATTATGCTAATATGGAGGAAGGAAGGGAGCAAGAGCTGGCTTTTTTGGGAATAACCAGTGTTCGTTTGCCAATGGATAGCCACTGAATCAGAGAGGCAGCGGGTTTGGCGACAGGCAGTGGTGTGCTGGCAAATGTTTAACAACAGGCTCTCCCCCCAGTCCCCCTCTGCGCCCCCCCCCCCCCAAATTGCAGAGCTGGCTATAGCCGGGGAGAGAGCCTGGGGGGGGGGGGGGGTATAAATAAGTAAATATAAACTTTTAATGTTGAGCACCTGATTCTCAAAGTGAACATATTGTAAACACTATAATGAAAATAAAATGATTTTTTTCTACCTTTGAGGTCTGGTGACTGTTTTTCTGATCATGCTGGTGCAGTATCTGATTCTGCTGCTATCTGTCCTCTTAACTCCGTTTCCAGGGCTTCCTTTCCATTTATTTCTTTCTTCCTTTCTTCTTCATTTCTGGTCCTCAGCTTCTGCCTATTTTCTTCATCCATGTGCAGTTTTTCTCCTCTCTTCCTTTTCCCTCATCTCATCTCCTTCCTCATTCTTTCCTCCCCTCCATCCATGTCCAGCATTTCTTTTCTCTCCCCTGCCCTCCATCCACCCAGTCCAACAGTGACCCTCCTCTCCCCTGCCCCCATACCCAGTGGCCCTCTTTTCCCCTGCCCTCCATCCACTTAGTCCAGTAGTGACCCTCCTCTCCCCTGCCCCCATGCCCAGTGGCCCTCCTTTCCCCTGCCCTCCATCCACCCAGTCCAGCAGTGACCCTCCTCTCCCCTGCCCCCATACCCAGTGGCCCTCTTTTCCCCTGCCCTCCATCCACTCAGTCTAGTAGTGACCCTCCTCTCCCCTGCCCCCATGCCCAGTGGCCCTCCTTTCCCCTGCCCTCCATCCACTTAGTCCAGTAGTGACCCTCCTCTCCCCTGCCCCCATGCCCAGTGGCCCTCCTTTCCCCTGCCCTCCATCCACCCAGTCCAGCAGTGACCCTCCTCTCCCCTGCCCCCATACCCAGTGGCCCTCTTTTCCCCTGCCCTCCATCCACCCAGTCCAGCAGTGACCCTCCTCTCCCCTCCCTTCATTCCGCCCTCTCCCCGTTCCTCCCCCCCCCCGAGCCAGTTCTCCTCCCTCCCTCCGGATCCATCCCTCACCAACGATCTTCGAATTTTTCACCTGCCCGGCCCGCTAGCGCTGACTCTCCACTGCCGGTTCACGCTTCAAAATGGCCGCCGAGACTTCTCGCGAGGCCGCCTCTGAAAGTCTCGGCGGCCATTTTTAAAGCGCGAACCAGCAGGGGAGAGAGCGCTAGCGCCTAGCGGGCAGGCAAAGGATTTGAAGATCAGGTCGGTGAGGGACGGATACGGAGGGAGGGAGGAGAGCCGGCTCACGGGGGGGCCAGAGGGGGAGGAGAAGGAACGGGGAGAGGGTGGGGTGAAGGGAGAGCTGCCTGTTGCCGGCCCTGCGTTTGGGGGGGCATTGCCCCCCCTCGCCCCCCCCAGTCTACGCCCATGAGTGTCCTCCTCCTCCCTATCCCCACGGCAGCCTGCGGCTTCGGCTGTACCGTGGAAATCGGGCCACCTTCTTGGTTCTAGTGGTCTGGCCACAGACCCAGAATGGGAGCAGATTTGGTGGGTGCTGCAGGAGTGGGTGCGGAGGCTGAGGATCGCAATGCCCACCTCTTAGCTGGTGGTTGCTGGTGGTCAGTGGAGGAGGATGTTGATGGCAGGGGCTGCTCCAGCAGCACGGGGGCTGGAGTAGGCGCGGTGCCCTGAGGGCGCAGGTGTTGGATGCTCTGCTCCAGCCGTCTCAGTTGCTGGAGCACCTCCTGGTGGCCTTCACGTTGCGCCTGGAGGAGTTCCTGGTGTGCTCGCTGCTGTGCCTCCAGTGCTTGGCGCTGCAGCTCCAGTTTCTGCTGCCGGTACTCCTCCAAGCGCACGTTGTGGCGGAGTAGTTCCGTGGCCAGCCGCAGGAGTTGCCTCCTTTGGCCGGATGGCCTCTGGCGGGGAGCTGGGCCCTCCTCCTCCTCAACAAAGTCCTCCGGTGCTGGAGGTGCGGCCTCTGCTGGTGCAGGTGGTGGTGGTGGTGGTGGCAGAGGCTGGACAGCTGGTGCAGGTGGTGGTGGTGGTGGTGGCAGAGGCTGGACAGCTGGTGGTGGTAGAGGCTGGACAGCTGGTGCAGGTGGTGGTGGACGCAGAGGATGCACAGCTGGTGCAGGTGGTGGAGGCTGGACTGCTGGTGCTGCAGGCTGTGGAGGTTGAGGCTGAGGCTGGACTGCTGGTGTAGGGCGTTGGCCTTGCAGGCCACTAGGGCCAGCCTCCTCTGAGTCATCACCTGTATAGCACAAGAGTGAGGAATAGTGTTGGTGCAAATAACCCACTTTTGTCTTTCAGCATTCATATACATTGGTATGTCCCCCAACCTGATGACCCAGCAAAGAGATGGTGAGGAGGAATGGAATTGACACGGGTACGAAAGAGAGAGCCCCGCAGGCAGCTGGGTAGAGGTGGTGGATGAGCAGCCAAGAGAAGGACACCACTCACAACGTTGTGCTCAAGCTGTTAGTTGTATAATTGTTAAAATGAACAACATTGCAGCGTGTGTTGTGTTACTACTGACTTGCTAAACTGCATAGAACTGCTTTATGACCCCCATTACAGGCTCCTTCAGTTGAATGCATGTGGCCCACACTCAGTAGAGCACAGAGGTCACAGGAGGAACTAGGCACAGTTTGGTAATGGGAAAATAGGAGGGAGTAGTAGGGAAGGACGGCCCCCAAAGTTCTGCCACAGTAGTAACCTACACACACCCATAGGAACCAACTGGAAAGTAGTATTGGGGGTGCTAAGCCCAGTGACCAACACTCCTCCCTGCACAGCTACATGATCTTTCCTCAATATTGGGGGTGCTCACACACACACACAGCACCCACCCTGTCTGCTTGCTCCTATAACACACATGACCACTACCACTACTCAAATAGAGCTTACAATTAATTCAATAAATATGGGCACACAGGACAAGTAAGAGGAAACCCAATGACAACAGTAGGGATAGGGAGTAAGGGTAGAGAGCTAGTGAGTAGGGGTTACCAGGTCACAACAGCATCATAAAGGTGGCCTGTTAATATACATAAAGACAGCCAGAGATACTCCCCCCCCACCTACCTCCCTCCTCCTGCCCCCCACTCCTCACCTCCCTCCCCCTGACCCCAACTTCTATAACACAAGTGTACTGCAGCACAACAGATACCCCAACTGCATAATGAAACACCTACCTGAGTCCTCAGCCTGGCCCGAGGTGTCCAGGGAGCCAATCCCGTGGATGCCCTCCTGGGGTAGGAGGGAGTACACCATCAGCTCCATGGGTGTAAAGTTGGCAGTGTCATTGCCTGGGGGATTGGCCCCCGCCTTCCTCCGAACATCCCTCCTCAGCTTCCGCCACTTCCTCTTGCAGTCCTCCACGTCTCTCCCAGCATGGAAGACAGCATTCAGGCTGTCCCGTACTGCCTCCCATTCGCGCTGCTTTAATGTTGCTGCCAGCCTCTGCCCTGAGGGAGCAAACAGACTCCGGTGCCGCTGTACTATTTCTTGCACCAGGAGCTCCACCTCTGCTTCGACAAAATTACCCTTCCGGATCGGCGGCATGCGTGGTGGCATTGTACCAATGGGGTTTTCGAAAATACGGAGTGGGCGTTTATATAGGCGCCAAGAACGCCCATTGAGACGGGGGCATAGGCGTTTCTGATATGGGCGTTTCTTTTTCAATTATACACATAATTGCTAAGCGTGCCCAGTTCAGATAGCGATTAGGAACACATGGTTTCGATTATGAGTAGATAAGTATGGGCGTCTCCACCTGCCTTCCCTTTCTTCATTGCCATTTTACCTGCCATTTCCTGCACTTAGACCTTGCCCGTTGTTCGTAATAATCATTTACAGGGTTTTACCCTCACTTATATGAAGGTATGTGTTTAGCAATGTATGCTTGGGTACACCTGTGTATTTAGGGGGGGGGGGGGGAATTATTGTTGGCCCTCAGCCACCACGCCTTCCGTTTCCTGTCTTCCACATCCCCTGATGCTCCCTTCCTTTCTCCCATTCTCTCTGCCTGGTTGTAGCAGGCAGTGTGTGGGGGCCAAGAATTTAGTACAGTCGGCCCAAATCAAGCACCCCTCGGTAAGGGTCATTTCAATCAGGGAGATGTGCAGCTAATGTTCCAGAAGATAAAAGGCGCACTACACAGTCTTGAAACAGACGTTCATGGTAAGCTCTCATTTGTCTGCCACCTCTTCTCTTTGTGCTCATAGTCAAGGAGTGTGCATTCACTGTATGTATGTAGTCTGGAGTCAGATGTTAGGTAGCTCTCTTTTCACCAGGTTCCTGTGCACTGTACTGTGGGGTTGGCAGGTCCTCAGTGGTGTGGGCCAGCTGTTGGAGGTGCTGTATTGGTTCCCGGTAGCTTCCATCTTCCTTGTTTATGTGGTGTACCCCAGTCCCCATTTATGAAGTGGCCACCCATTCTCAAGGTCCATAGGCGGGGGAGGGGAGAATGATTAATGCAATGGATGTGTATAGCACATTATGGAACACCTTCCTAAATTGCTCCATAGGTAGTAGGGTAGGGAACATGCACATTACATTGTTTTTAATCGGTAGCCTGGACAAAAAATGATCGAGGTGGCTACAGGTAGTGCCACTGAGGCCTATGACATGGTGGTGAGGGAGAGGGGTGTGTGTACAGGTACCAACCCAAAGTAACTGGTGGTGGCTAAAGCCTGGTGGCTGCTGTGGCCTAGTGGGTAGAGCACCAGCCTTATAATCATAAGGTTGCTGGTTTAAATCCAACCTAAGGCAAGTCACTTCAGGGACAAAGTTTGACACAAACCCAGAATACTTGAATGTAACACACCTTGATCAACTACTGGAGAAAGTGTGATCACACCTGCAAATAATGAGCACCATTTTTATTTGTGCCCTTCCCTAACACAAGTATTACATTGCAACTGTGATGAAGTAACCATCCATCTATTGGGTTTCCCATTGTTTCCCTTTTGCTCCTCAGCATTATATACCATAGCTGATGTATTCAATGTGAAAATATGAGTCAGCTGTTTGTAGGTCCTTCTTGGCCCCCCCCCCCCCCCCACCAATGTGGCTTGTGGGTAAGGATATGTGTCCATCAGACAGCAAACACTGTGTATGTGGTACCTGGAGTTATGTGGAAGTGTGTACCTGGCAGATCACACGTGGTACACTATTAATCTCTTATTGATGGCACTCTGTATTGTGGGTCAGTATGGTGGAGGGGAGGGAGGAAGGGAGAGAGAGATGCTGGCTGGCCATTTTTATTAATGGACACAAATATCCATCCAGCCTCCCCGGCCCAACCCCCCTGCACATATGGCCAAGCAGGTTGGAATGAACAGGTGGCGTTCTGTATGGCCAACATTCTCAGACATACATCACCTTCTCATTCACACAGCACATTTAATGCTATGCATATTGCTGCCTCCTTCCTCTCAACTCAACAGCACCATTTGGTGATATGTAATGCACAAGGGAGACAAACACACACACACACCCTGATAGTTATATTGTAACAGAAACATTTATTTCCCCCCCACCCCCACCCCTACAAAATAAGCCCCAACAATGCCCTCCTCCCCCCCACAACTCCCCACACACCCCAACAATTCCCTCCCCCACCCCCCACAGAACCCCCAACATTTTCCTCCCCCCACACACACAACCCCAACAATTCCCTCCCCACCCCCACAGAACCCCCAACATTTCCCTCCCCCTACACACACAATCCCAACAATTCCCTCCCCCACCCCCCACAGAACCCCCAACATTTCCCTCCCCCCACACACACAACCCCAACATTTCCCTCCCCCCACACACACAACCCCAACAATTCCCTCCCCCACCCACTCCCCACACCCCCAACAGGCCCCCCCTATTTAAATTAAGGGCGGCCACGCCCTCTTAGCAAGGCCCTCTGTAGCAGGGCAATGAGCAGCCCCAGCAGTACCCTTAGTGGGCCCTGGAGCTGCTCATTGCCCTGTCGTAGGGCTCTCACCTCCTGCAGCAGCTGGTGCTGGCCAACTATAAGCTGCTGCTGGCCATCTACCAGCTGCTGCAGGAGGCGCACCACAGTGGCAGGGCCAAAGGCTGGAGGTGGGCCAGGGGACACGGAAGATGGCCCAGGGGATGGAGGTGGGCCAGGGGACACGGAAGCTGGCCCAGGGGATGGAGGTGGGCCAGGGGACATTGAAGCTGGCCCAGGGGATGGAGGTGGGCCAGGCGATGGCGCTGCCTGAGGGGAGGGAGAGGCCTCATACGGAGCTGCAGGTGGGGAGGGGTCCTCATGATTGTCCTCATCCTCCTCATCTATGATGAGGACTCCCTCCTCCTCCTCCTCCTCCTGGTGGGCTGCCTCCTGGCCTGGCTGCTGCTCCTCCTCCTCCTCCTCCTCATCTAGCTGCTCCTGCTCCTCCTGCTCCTCCTCCTGCTCCTCCTGGAGGTGGTGGCCCTCCTCATCCTGGCGCTCAGCTTCCTGCTGGTGGAGCCCTGTGTATGTAAAAGGAGTGTGATTGAGATCAGTGCATACACCATGGCTTGCATAGTGCAGTAGCTGGGTGGCGTGAGGCAGGGGATGGGGCAGGGTGTGGTAAGGCGTAGCCTATGCCCATGGGGAATGAGCTGCATCAGATGACATGAAACAGAACCCTGGACCCTCCTCTGACACACACCACGCAGGACATGTTGCCATACCAAATTCATTGCTGACCAGCAGGTTTGCATTGTGAGATGCAACGAGGGGTTGATGGGCAGTTGTTGTAGGAGTTATTGGGGGGGGGGGGGCAGTGGGAAGGGTGTTGAGCACAATTCTTTTATGTGATTTAGGCCATAACATGCAGTACAAGTAGGGCCTCAGGCAGCTGTACCAGGACACAGTAAGCCACCACAATAAGGGGAATAGTAAAGTGTGGCATATCATCTCATTCATCTCGGGGGGATGGTCGGACGTTGCAGGCACGCTCATGGGAGAACCCCTGCAACCTGCATCCTTGATCTGGGACAGATATGGTATTACTTACTAGGTGGCTATTAGGCACATGGAAGTGATATTGTACAACACATTTGCTTTATTCATGAAATGTATGTAGTAATCTGTACAGGTGTCCTGTTTTTGAATACTTACGGCGAGCCCTGAAGTGCCTTCGCACCGCCCGGATGAAGTCGGGCCTCTCCCGCCTCACCCGCCGGAACCGCCTCCTCAGGGACTCCAGGTCCCGGTGGACTCCAAAGCGTCTGTAAGATATAAGTTTGTAGAGCAGGGGTCAGGGGTGTTGGTCCTTTTTGTCCTCTGCACACATTCATTTGCTATTCACATACCAGAGAGAGAGGGTCTACAGTGTTGGGGGGGGGGGGCACCTCCATTGGTAGTGAATCATAGGAGCCACCTTTTTACCATTTTGGGGGGTGGAACCCCCAGTGGAGATGACCCCTCCCTCCATACATATTTGATATTGGGGGTGGGGTGGTGAAGCACCCACAGCAGCCACCGAGTTGGTTCCTATGCAGATGATGCTAGAGAGGTGGGCATGAGGCCAGACAGTACCGTTTGTATACATTATAATGTATGCTTGTTAAACTACTTTATATGTGTTATCATGACCATGTTATAAAGTATGGTATAGGTTTTATTGGTCTCATGCTTCCACTATTCGGAGGCGTTGTAACCCACTGGCTGCAAAGAGGGGTTGGAAAATGTGGCCTTCACATAACTAACGAAATTGTCACATAACACTAATAGCATTTGTCACATACCTAACCTAACGAAATACATTCTTGTAGGGATGTGGGAATGGTGGTCGTTTCAATAATATACAAATTATTAGTGATTGTGCATGTTCCTATATTACTCATGATCCTTGCATGGACACTCCAGTTACTGCTGGTAACATTGATGACGGAGCTGTTATATGTGTAGGTACAGGAGGGGAGGGGGGTTGGGCCATAACCTTACCTTTCTAACCTTTCCCGGATGCGGGACCAGGCTCGCATGGCCTGCAGCCTGGGGGGCAGGTGGTGGTGCTGGATAAACAGCGTATGCCGGTGCCTTAGGCACAGCCTGATGAGCAGCAAGCTCTCTTGTTCGCCAAAATTGGGCTCTCGCCGTTGTGCCATTTTTCCACGTATTGGAAAAGAAGTGCCTTATATAGACGACCTTGCGTGAGGGACGTCGTTTCATGCACAGCTCCATATATGGATGACCATTCCATATATGGCCCCTATCAGCACGTGGACGCCCTCGTAAGCATAGACGTCTTTGACGTGCACATGCCTGCAGGAGTGTGAAACGTGCCTTATATAGATGAGTATGACGCACCCCACCCGACCCTTTTCACATATACAGAATATGCATTTACTGCATGTTCAGTAGGTGTACAGTGCATGCAGATCCGGACATTCAGATGGGCACATATGATGAAAGTATGGGTGGAGCAGCATGATATGTCTGTAGTTGACACATATATGCGTTCCTCATATATTTCCGTACCTGGATGGTCTGAACAACATGTACTGTACTTGCGATACACCTATGTACATTATTTTACACACCACGTGATTTGGTCGTTTGCACCTGCAATAATCGACCGTGTTAGGGGGCCCAATTTAGTCACGCTTATGTGCTCGTCATTTGATTGTTTTCTTACAGGGATAATCGATTATCGAAAAACGCCCACACTATTTTTCCATTATACAGGTCTATTTTTGGACGTTTTCGTAAGAACGTCCTAATTCGTACTTGGACGATCTTTCCATTATGCCCCTCTAGTCACCCTCATGACTAGATTTAAGCAAATAATTGTAACTGGCAACAATATACCCCTCCTACAATTTGACATGTCAAGTGCCTTCGATATGGTTGACCACGGAATCCTATTACACATACTCGAATACTTTGGCATTGGAGGAAATGTCCTGAATTGGTTTGAAGGGTTCCTAACTCAACGTTCGTATCAAGTCACATCAAATTCGACCACGTCTAAGGCATGGACACCTGAATGTGGAGTTCCACAGGGATCACCTCTCTCACCAACCATCTTCAACCTAATGATGATCCCGCTGGCAAAACTCCTATCAAACCATAACCTCAACCCATATATATACGCTGATGATGTGTCAATATACATCTCCTTCAAACAAGACATTAACGAAATCCTCAACAAAATCAATCAAAGTCTACACATCATGAACACATGGGCAGATGCATTCCGTCTGAAATTAAATGCAGAAAAAACTCAATGCCTAATACTCACCTCCCAATACAACACAAAAGAATTCACAGCTATAAACACACCAAACCTGAACCTTCAAATCTCAGAAACGCTAAAAATCATTGGAATCACTATCAACCGCCACCTAACGCTCGACACTCATGCTAACAACACAACTAAAAAGATGTTCTACAGCATGTGGAAACTTAAAAGGATAAGACCATACTTCCCAAGAACCGTCTTTCGCAGCCTAGTACAATCCCTCGTGCTCAGCCATCTGGATTACTGCAACTCACTATACGCAGGTTGCAAAGAACAAACACTGAGAAAACTTCAAACAGCCCAGAATACGGCAGCCGGACTCATCTTTGGAAAGCCAAAATATGAGAGTGCAAAACCATTACGAGAGAAACTGCACTGGCTTCCACTAAAGGAACGCATCACTTTTAAAGCATGCACATTAGTCCACAAAATCATTCACGGCGAAGCCCCAGCCTACATGTCTGAGTTAATAGACTTACCACCCAGAAACGCCAAAAGATCATCCCGAACCTTCCTAAATCTCCACTTCCCCAATTGCAAAGGCGTGAAATACAAAACGCTACATGCATCAACCTTTTCTCACATGAGCACGCAGTATTGGAATACACTGCCACGCAACTTAAGAACAATCAATGAGCAAGCTTCCTTCCGCAGACCATTGAAGACCCATCTTTTCGAAAAGATTTACGGAAAGAACCAAAACACATAAAGTCCACACCTACTGTTCACGAATGCATCACAAATTCACCTCGGAACTCTTATTCCCGTAATATCACATCATTCATACCTTCAATCACAGAAAGATATATATCATATGTCTTTATGCCTTTTTATCGCCCTGTAAGCTCCCATTGTTTCCTTCCAATGTTTCAATGTTTGTGCTCCATTGTTACACTCCTAACGACACTTCAATTATTTCGCATAATTATGCAAAATGTAATCCATAACCAATCTGTAACAAATTGTATTTCCAACATTTAACTCATATTGTAAGCCACACTGAACCCGCAAAAAGGTGGGAAAATGTGGGATACAAATGCAATAAATAAATAAAGGGTGAATGGAAGAAAAAACCCAGTCTTAGGTGCAAAGGAGGGAAAAAGGAGACTGGAGGGGTTTTCTTCATATTAAATATTAAGGAAGAGGTGAAAAGAATGTTCACTGATTGAAGAGAGAGAGAGAATCTTGAGCAGAGTGAGTGACAGCTAAGCACCGCAGCACCCAGAATAGGGAATTGCAGTACAGCTTAGGTGTTAGAAGGGAATATCTACTTAATTTTATTTGGATTAGAGAAGTTGGCCACAGTATTGCAACATTGTTTAATATCCCTTGAAGGTTGCTGGCAATTTTCAGGGAGAGAGGGTCTTGCTTCCAATTATTTTAGTTTTAAGAGAGAGGTGTAGGGAGAAGAACGGAAGAAGAAGAGAAAATACCTCGATGATCCAGGCCCCAACGCAAGAAAGTGTTGCAACATTCAACATCAAACCAACAGCTAAGTGACAGAAATCCCTAAAGGAGTAATTCTGGGAAAATAGAGAAAAATGAGAAAAACAATATACTTACCTTGACAGCTTGAGGGGAAGGGAGCAGTAACCTGAAAGAGGAGGAAATAGACACAAAGCATCAAATTCTTTTACTTGACAATTATTAAGTACTTAAGTTCTAACGTTTGATCTTTAAGTATCACATGAAATACTTACATGATAATTATCTGTGTTGACTGGAGCAAGTCCGACCTGTTAATAAATCAATAGAACTAGAGTTAATTTAGTTAAATGTGCATTTAAGGTAAAAACCAGACATTACAAACTGTAAAAGTAGATGTTGATGAAATTCTTGATAATAATATTTTTCTTGATTTCTAATTTCTTAAATAAACTAATCTTTGTATTATAAGATTGGATTGGATTCTTCCTGATCAGCATAATCCTGTACTTAGTTTCTTTTCCTCCCACCCCTGTTGCAGTGACGGGACGAGGTTAGTTTTTTGTGACCTGCTTCCCCCTGCTCCGGAGCTTGATGAACACTCTCCTGGCACGACTACGGACAAAGGAGGGTTGTCATCACTTATTTACTAAAGAAACATCCCTTCAGAGCGGGGAAGAGAGCAACAGAGATAATATGTGATATATATGTCATAAAGAAATAATAAATAAATAATTTGTTCACAAACGTTTGTACCACATTTCAGTTAGTGCAAATGACTATACCTGAGGTGGAAATGACTGTGCCTGAGTTGCATTTATGCGATTTAGACACTTGGGCTTATAGAATAGCATGCAAGCAGATGCACATGCCAATACAAAATTAGTGCCAAGTGCAATTATTGATTGTTAAGTCCCATTAATTCATACTTGAAAGCATATTAACTAATTTAATTTTATGTCCATCTTGGATTCACACCAAAATTTTGGCACCAATATTTTGGCACCATATATAGAATCCGAGGGTAAGAGACTGACTTACGTCATAGAATAGCACCTAGAACTTATATATGTGTATGTAAAGGCCAAATATTGTTACCTTTGATGCACGTCTGTCCCACATGAACCTCATTCTACCACAACATCACTGTGTAACTGTTTATACCGGAATTAGCGAACGCCTTTACTGTACTATGTAAGCCACATTGAGCCTGCAAATTAGGTGGGAAAATGTGGGATAGAAATGTAACAAATAAATAAATAAATAAATAAATGTATGTGCTATTATTTTATGACATGCATGTGTATCTGGTGCTTAACATTAGACACTAACTCTGGGATTCTATCTATTGCGCCTTAATTTCCACACAGAAATCGAAGCGTGTTCTATAATAGTATGCGTAACTTAATTAGTTAACTAGCTAATCAGTGCTGTCAATTGGATGTTGACAGGCAATTATCAGCACTATTCGGCATTACTTGGTAAGTGTATTCTGTAATGTGTTCTGCTTAAATTCTAAGTCACATTGTTGAAAAGGGGGTGTGGCCATGGGCAGGGTGTGCACAGATTTTCTAAAATCTGTGCACTTGTTATACAAGTGGATGTTACTCTATGGTGCTCACTCATTAATATGATTAATGGAGGAAAGCCTCTGTTTGTCCCCGGTCACTGAATTGATGTCATGTGACTCTCGAGGACTAAATTCTTCATTGGCTCAAAACCTCCGTTGTATTAATTCAATTTTTTGATGTTTTGATTTTTTCTTTTTAAATTAAATTGTATATAACGATTTCAAATATTATTCAGCATATAGCACTTACCTTTGTGCTATATGCTGAATAATATTTGAAATTGATATATACAAAATTAACTTAAAAAGAAAAAAACAAAACGTCAAAAAATTGAATACAATGGAGGTTTTGAGCCAATGAAGAATTTAGTCCTCAAGAGCCACATGACATCAATTCAGTAACCGGGGACAAACAGAGGCTTTCCTCCATTAATGAGTTAGCACCACAGAGTAACATCCACTGGTTATATATTGGAATGAGTTTCCTTGATTGAGTGGTAGAGTCCATTTGATTTAAAGTACACTTGTTATACAATACACCCACTCTGTGCCTAATCTAGGCATCACAATTTACACCAAGTAAAACATGGTGTAATTGGCAGCAGCTAAATTTAGTTGCGTAGAGCAGGGGCGTATCTGCGTGGGGCCACAGGGGCCTGGACCCCCTACCATCGTTAACCCTCCCCCGCCTACCGCCAACCCTTTACTCGCCTACCGCGGTCACCTACCCCCGAGGTCCGCTCCTGCCGGTTTTTTAAAATATTACTTCAGCTGGCGGGGGACCCCAACCCCCGCCAGCCCAGCCGAGGTCTTTAACTTCTTCATCCTCGTGCTGTTCCTGCAATGCATCCTTCCAGTTGGACGGAGTTTGTCGTCGCAGCACGTTGTATGTGCAGGACGTCAACGTGCTGCGACGTCAAACTCCGTCCAACTGGAAGGATGCATTGCAGCATGAGGATGAAGAATTTAAAGACCTCGGCTGGGCTGGCGGGAGTTGGGGTCCCCCGCCAGCTGAAGTCATATTTTTAAAAACCGGCAGGAGCGGACCTCGGGGGGTAGGTGACCACGGTAGGCGGGGAAAGGGTTGGCGGTAGGCGGTGGAGGGTTAACGGCGGTGGAGGAGGGTTAACGGTGGTGGGGTGGGGGGGTTATAATGTGCCCCCTCACTCTAGCCCCTGCTCCCCTACCGCCGAACCTCAGATACGCCCCTGGCGTAGAGAGGCGCTCAGCATATTCTAGATACCATGTGGGAATGTAAACCTATTCTATAAAACATAGGCATACTTTAGAGAGTACATCTAGGTGCGCTTTTTTTCTGAGTGGAATTTTCAGGCGCCATACATATAGAATCTAGCCCTAACACCCTAATTCTAAATATGGTGCTTAACATTGTGCATTAAAATTTAAGTGTGCGCCCAATTTGTGTGTGCAGTTTAATTGAACAATGAGCCAATCGGGTGCAAACAATTATTGGCACTAATTGGTAACCTTTAGAATTTACGCATGCATCTTTCTAATCGGTATTCTAAAAACTGTAGGCAAATTTTCCGTGTGAGTCTGAAAAGGGGTGTGGCCATGGGAGAGGCATGGGCAGATCATGGGCATTCCTCTAATTTGTGAACAGTGCTATAGAATATAGTAGATTTATGCCTAATTCAGAGGTCCTTTTACAAAGGCACGGTAGGCTCTACGCACGTGCAGTGCGCACCAAAACGAGACTACCGCCAGGCTAGAGTGCTCCCTGGCAGTAATTTTGGATTTGGCATGTGCCTTTAACACCAGGATAAAATTATTGTTTTATTTTGTACCGCATGTGGCATTTCTGGCGTTAATTGGCAGTTGGTGCACGCTGTGTATGGTCACCATGTGTATAGCTCATGAGCCCTTACTGTTATCAATGGGTGGCATTATGGGCTCAGGCTGTAAATAGGCGCATTCTGGTTTCAATTTTACTGCAGGCCCTTTTCCTGGCCCAATGAAAAAAGCCTTTTTTCCCAGATGCGGTAAAAACTGGCCCATTGTGTACCAAATACATGCATCCACATTACCACAGGCCACTTTTTGCTGCGCCTTAGTAAAAGGACCCCTTAGGCGTAGGATTTACACCACGTTTCAGTTGGTATAAGTCCTTGGATCCTGGTGCTTAGCGCTATTCTATAAACAGCACCCAACTCAGAGTGCCATTTATAGAACAGCCCTTAGTGTTCATTTTTTTGGCACCCAAATTTGGGCACCATTTACAGAATCTAGTCCACATGTCTTTATAATTCAGTGCCTAAGAAGGTGCCTACTTGCCCTCTTAAACCAGGTGCCCTATTATAAAATTACCCTCCACATGCTCTGGACATGTTATAAGGCATGAGGAAGAGAAAAACAGTGTAGATCAATGGCATAAAAAAATGGTCTGTATTGATTTTTTTTGTTAAGAAGTAATCTATGTATTTTTGACCTAGTGCAGGTTTTTATTTTAATTTTTGATAAGAAAGTTTGAAGATATTTTTTCCTTTGTTTTTATAGGTATAGGCAGTAGAACATGAATGGGCTTATTTATTAGCAGATGGATTTAAGAGGATTTATTTATTTATTGTAAGGTATATTTGAACACCAATATTCAAAACATTTTTTTGACTATTTCATCAGATGTGAATAACATACTCCTAAAAATGAACAAAAATAAAACTAAAAAAACAGGATTATACTTATTACATTTTATGGACTTAGGGTATCCTTATTTTGATCTTCTTTTTAATTCATATGTTAGGTCTTTTCACACATACCTGTAGTTAGAATGTAACTTAGTAAAAACAAACATCAACTCCTAGCTGCTAACATTATGCATGAAATATGTCAGCATAATAACAGCATTAAAGAAGGAAGGCTGGTATATAATTAATCCACTGTAGTTCATAAAAAAAGCTATAAGCTGATCAAATTTCTTGAGACCATCATTATGAAAAACAGTAGCATACTTTACAATGCACTACAAAATGTGTTTATGAGACTGTTTTTAAAGAAAGCTGTAGCACTGATATGGTTCATTCCTAGAATGAAATTTAGCTCTGTTATACATCTTGAACTGCAGAAGCAAGACTGTAATTAGCCATGCAGCTTTTTTCATGTTCAGATAAGGAGTCCTATTAGCAGTACTTAGTCAATACTTAGATGTTCATCTTTGCAACCCTACAAAAAGTCTGATATCCTAATACACAATGCACTGCAGAAAACAAAGCAATTTCATTCTATGCTTGTTTGCAAAAACAACAGTTGTTCATTTTCTCAACATCAATAGCCTTTATGTGATTGGTGCCAAAATGGACTCCACCAGCAGAGATATGATGGGTAATAGTTAAAAACAGTTAAATAAAACATCACCTTCAACTTTTGATATATTCATCCTCAAACTTTCTCAATTGGCTTTGCATTTTTTTTCTTATACTGATTCAAGTCTGCACCATTTTTCAGCAGTAAAAATTATTTATACCCTGTGATATAAATAATGAATGTAATGTGGGCAGGGAAATACTGCTTACACATACAATATACAACATTTATCAATGTGTAACATCTTTCTATACAGGTATTTGCATTGAGAATACATCATTCCTTGTCAGTTTTTCATTTACTCTGTTACAGATGACAATCAATCATATGTGAGAGACAAACAGTTGTTAGTAATTTGGTCATATAGTATAAAAGATGAGTTTTATCACTAGTTCTCATTTCTGCAGCACACAATGTATTAAAATTGTATTAAAAACAATTGAGTGCTTTCTTGCTTCATTCTTAATCATGGAAACCCAGGGGGTTAAGGAAATTACATATACCCCCGGATTCTATACAGCTCGACTTAAGTTGCATGTGAAAATCTGGTCATATTCTGGATTTGATGCACAAATTAATTAATTAACTAGTCAATCAGCTCTGATAGTTGCCCATTAACAAGCAATTATTGACACTAATTGGCATTAATTAGAATTTACACTCACAACTGTCTAAGCATATGCTATAACGTGATGTGCGTAAATTCTAAGTCACACAGATAAAAAGGGGACATGGCCATGAGTATGAAATAGGCAGGTCATGGGTATTTCTAGAATCTAAGCACATTGCTATAGAATATACCTGGTCCGTGCCTAATTTAGGTGTCGACATTTACACCGTTTTATTTGATGTAATTGCCCACAACTAAATTTAGTCGTGTGGATGGATGCACAGCATAAACTGTGCAGAAATTCAGGTGTATTCTATGAAGTACACCTAAATTTAGGCATACTTAATAGAATATAGCTAGGCATATTTTTTGTGCCAATTTTATAGGCATGATATATAGAATATAGTCCATAATACCTTTTGGAAAGTAACATTTCTACCCTCCTACAACCAACAGTTATGCACTTTATAGTTCTTGATCTATCTATAAAACAAGAGCATTGATCTCTTCACATCTTTAGCTAAGATTACACTGAGTTAGAGCTATGAGAACTTGTTGACCCCCTTCCAGTCTGCTCTTTTACTTGCCAAACAGGACTATTACATCCAGTTGACAAATTCTCTTGGTTCAAACCCTCGACGTCTCTTTGCCACACTGAACTCTCTCCTCAAAGTGCCTTCACCTCCAACCACCCCCTCCCCCCTTCACTTTCCCCCCAGACTCTGTCTGAGTTCTTTCATGATAAGGTTCACAAGATTAAACTTGAATTCTCAACCAGGTCACCTCCACCTCTCCTTCCCTTAGTCCATTCTCTCAACCCTCCAACCTCTGCCTCCTTTTCTTCCTTTTCCGAAATCACTGAAGAGGAAACTACACATCTTATTTCCTCCTTGAAACCAACTACCTGTTTCTTTGATCCTATTCCCACCCATCTACTTAACACTATCTCTCCTACTGCCATCCCTTTTATCTGTCATATCCTCAATCTTTCACTGTCCACTGTAACTGTTCCTGATGCCTTCAAACATGCCATAGTCACACCACTCCTTAAAAAACCTTAATTGGACCCTACCTGTCCTTCCAACTATCGCCCTATCTCCCTCCTCCCTTTCCTATCCAAGATACTTGAATGTGCTCTGTTCACTGCCGTTGCCTTGACTTTCTTTCATCTCAAGCTATTCTTGATTCACTTCAATCTGGCTTTCACCCCCTTCATTCAACTGAAACAGTGCTTGCTAAGTCTCCAATGATCTGTTCCTGGCCAGATCCAAAGGTCTCTATTCTATACTCATCCTTCTCGATCTATCTGCTGCTTTTGACACTGTTGATCACAGCCTACTCCTTGATACGCTGTCCTCACTTGGATTTCAGGGCTCTGTTCTTTCCTGTTTTTCTTCTTCTCTCTCCCAGCATACCATTAGCGTATACTCTAGTGGATCCTCCTCTACTTTTATCCCACTGTCAGTTGGTGTACCTCAGGGATCTGTCCTGGTACCTCTTCTTTTCTCCATCTATACTTCCTCCCTTGGTACTCTGATCTCATCCCATGGTTTTCAGTATCATCTTTACGCTGATGACTCCCAGATCTACCTCTCCACACCAGAAATCTCAGCAGGAATCCAGGCCAAAGTATCAGCCTGCCTGTCTGACATTGCTGCCTGTATGTCTCAGCACCATCTGAAACTAAACATGACCAAGACTGAGCTTCTCATCTTTCCCCCTAAACCAACCTCTCCCCCTCCCCCATTCTCTATTTCTGTGGATAACACTCATCCTTCCTGTCTCATCAGCTCTTAACCTTGGGGTCATCTTCGACTCCTCCCTCTCCTTCTCTGCACATATTCAGCATACTGCTAAAACCTGTTGTTTCTTTCTCTATAATATCAGCAAAATTTGCCCTTTCCTTTCTGAGCACACTACCAGAACCCTCATCCACACTCTTATCACCTCTCGCTTAGAGTATTGCAACTTGCTTCTTACAGATCTCCCACTTAGCCATCTCTCTCCTCTTCAATCTGTTCAAAATTCTGCTGCACGACTAACATTCCACCAGTGTCGTTATGCTCATATTAGCCCTCTCCTCAAGTCACTTCACTGGCTTCCTATCCATTTCTGCTTACAGTTCAAACTCCTCTTATTGACCTATAAGTGCATTCACTCTGCAGCTCCTCAGTACCTCTCCACTTTCATCTCTCCCTACATTCTTCCCCGGGAACTCCATTCACTGGGTAAATCTCTCTTATCTGCACCCTTCTCCTCCACTGCTAACTCCAGACTCCATTCCTTTTATTTTGCTGCACCATATGCCTGGAATAGACTTCCTGAGCCGGTACGTCAAGCTCCATCTCTGGCCGTCTTCAAATCTAAGCTAAAAGCCCACCTTTTTGATGCTGATTTTAACTCCTAACCCTTATTCACTTTGTTCAGGGCCCTTATTTTATCATCCTCACTTTAATATTCCCTTATCTCTTGTTTGTTCTGTCTGTCTGCCTGTCCTAATTAGATTGTAAGCTCTGTCGAGCAGGGACTGTCTCTTCATGTTTAAGTGTACAACACTGCGTGCGTCTAGTAGCGCTTTAGAAATTATAAGTAGTAGTAGTAGTAGTAGAGAACTGATTATTTTCTGGTGGATATTTAGGTTGAAATTGAAAAAACTTTACAATAAGGAAAGGAAACACCCTAATTAAGAACAGGATATAGGAAAAGAATAACAGAACAGTTAATGAATGATACCAGTAAAAAGAAAAGGGTACAGGGCTAGATTCTATATATGGTGCCTGAAAATTCCGCACAGAAAAAAATATGCCTCGGTATATTCTGTAAAGGATACCTAAATTTTATAGAATAGGCTTAAATTTCCATGTGGTATATAGAATTACAGTGAGCACCTCTCCATATGACCAAATTTAGTTGCAGCCACTTACGCCATAGGTTTAAGAAACAGCCATGCCCCGCCCTTGGCCACACCCCATTTCAACTATGTGACTTAGAATTTACGTACACCATATTACAGAATACGCTTAGCAAGTTTTGCAAATAAATCTTAATTAATGCCAGTTAGTGCTGATAATTGCTTAACATCCTATTAACAGTGCTGATTAGCTAGTTAAACAATTAAGTTATATGCATTGTTATAGCATATGCTTTAATTTCCATGTGGAAATTAAGGTACAATATATACAATCCCGGGGATAATGTATGCGGGACACTGTCACAAAATGCCTAGCCACCCACCTAGGGTTACCCCACGGCCACTTAGAGGGTCTATCCCCAGTACAGCTCAGGTTCACCTGCACCTGCTGCTTGTGATCTACACTAGCACCCTCCTCCAACCAACTGGGTCACAACTTCCTCTGGGCAAGTCTCTTGCTCTCAAATTATCCCCAATGACATCTAGGTTACTGGGGCCACACTCCCAGTGGTCCCACAGTTACCAGAAAGCACTCACAGACCCAACACACAAACCACCAGGATTCTTTATCAGTCCAGACAGAGAGGCAATAAACGAATTATTTTTTATTGTCTCTAAAAATTGAACAATGTGCAATCAGCAAACAATAACATATAACTGAAATATGAATCAATTATAATACTAACTAAATATTTGTTTACTTCCTATAAAGTACCTGGGGCAATCGGGACATATACCTGCTTACCAGTTATCAAATATAACTATTTTACAAGGCTTCAGCAAAGAGATTTCTCTCTTCTTACAGACTGAAACTGAACTCAAAACCAGTAACTGCTAGTTAATTTCATACTCCAGGTCAATCAGATCACAGAACTCAGCACTTTAAAAATATACAGCATGTTCATCTTGTTTCCTGTTTGTTTTAAACTAAAGAAAAGAGCATTTGTTTCTCCATAACAGCTTTACAGCAAAGAAACACCACCTGCTGGCCAAATAGGAGAAATACACAGAAGACATAATGTAGGAAAACATCCAATACATTTTACAGGCTTAAAGCACAGAGAGCCAGATGCACAAAGGTCCCGTTAAGGATTCGTCTGCGTTTCCAAATCGGTAAAAATTTACCGATTTATAATCACAGAGGGATTCACTAAGAAAATCGCATGCAAATGAGCTGCTCATTGCTTTTGCGACCCAGCTCATTTGCATGTGATATGGGGGAAGCAAGTCGGTGAGCTGAGCGTGCGCAGAACAGTCAATCGCTATGCGTGGCTGCTCTGTACATGCTACAGACGGCTCTCATATACGCAGACATGCTGTGTCTAAGATAGCAGTAGATTTACCCTTTTTTTTGGCAGACACAAAAGCATTTTTTTTGGATGGGCATACCTGTATTGCAGCTCCCTGCCTCCGGTTGCTGGGAAAAAGTGAGAAAAACCTGGTTCTGCTGTTCTCTGCTCTTCTGTGAGGAATCAGCAGCATCAAGGCTTGGTTCCACCCCCAGCTGTTCCTGCTACTTCCTGCTATTGGCTAGCTGACATTCTAGAACGCTGGCTGCTGTCCCAACTCCTCCTCCCAGTTCACAGCTCTAAAGTTATGTCATCAGGGAAGCCCTGCAAGGAGAAGGAGTTGGGACAGCAGCCAGCCAATGAGAGTCCATCTTCAGGGAGATGGGCGTTCTAGGATGTCAGCCGGCCAATAGAAGGAAGCAGCAGGAACAACTGGGGGTGGAATCAAGCCCGTGTCCCACAGACGCTGTTTCTTTGATGGACCCTTAACTTCCTTGCATTTTTGGTAAGTCACCATTACTTTTATGCTTTACATTTCAGTACTCCCCCCCCCCCCCCCCAATTTCTTGCCAGCGTAAATTTAATTTGAAAAAGAAACATATGTGGCACGGCTTTCATACACATAAAGAAGCTGCGTGTAAGCTGTTATACTATTTTTTTGTGCTCCATCTTCCCTGCCTTGTTTCTCCCCTTCTCCTACTTGCAATAATGAAGAACCGGCAGGTCCACACCTCACGTTAAAATTTCCACGGTAAAGGTAGGGACTGCTTTTGTGCATGGGGTCGGAAATGGTAGTGCATTGTATCACATTCACATTATAATAAAAATTAGCTCATTTGCATTCCGTTTTCGTTAGTTGCTACCGTGACAGGAAAATGACTCGGAGAACCATTTTGTGCATGTCCCAGTTTACTACTTGCTTGCTAAACTGGTTAGATCCAGTTTAAAAACTATGTTGCGGGCTTGTTAATTTTAGTGCATCTGGCCCAGAGTTTCTTCACATTTATCAAAATTAAAATGAAAGAAAAATATATAGATAAGGTTAACAATGTCAAAACCTGCATAAAAGACCATCTATTGATACAATTTACATTTATTAATTAATTAAAACTCCTTACCATTATAAATCTAGGCTGTATTTAATAGTTAACAATGATAATAAAATACTTTAAATAACAAATAATATGATCAATGCATGACAAAAATTAATAAAAGCAACACAAAATAAAAACACATTTATAACTCTAAGGTGGTCATTTTAGAAGCACTAATCACATTTTAAAAATTCTAATTCTGGCACATTGTAAGTTTGTGTGACCAAAACATATAAGCAAGTATTTTTATAAAAGAGCAGGACAAAAAGGCATGTCAGAGACAGTACAGGGGCATTGTCTATTTACATCCCTGTTTCTGGCTAGCATATTGATGCATAGGCAATGCAAAATCTATGTTGGGACATAAATCATGCATAAGGGCCACCATAGAATATATCTGTGAATATTTGTTTTGGTGCTGGCTGCAAGAAAGATGAGAGAGCCTGTGAGCCTTATTGCCATTTCTATCCACACAGGTCTGTTGTTTGCAACCCCTCTGTCTCCACACCTACCACCGCCCTCCCCTCCTCCTACTTATCATGTCTATAGTGCTACAAGACGTACACAGCACTGTATACTTGAACCTGAAGAGACAGTCCCTGCTTGAAAGAGCTTACCCTCCCTGCCACTAATGCTCTGCTGCATTGCCTACTCCCACAGCCCCCACCAATATCATGCCAACTAACTCTTGCCCCCTCACCTGTCACCTTCCCCTCCCTCTCCCCCTATGGGTCTCCTCTGTGATTCTGTCTGGTTCTCATCATGTTCATCACTCTGCCCACAGCATCTTGTACTGTCTGACACACTGGAACAGTCCTCTGTCACTATGGCAGGTCTTAACCCATGCCTTGTGTGTGGTGTAGGCACTGAGGCTTTGTCCTGCCACAACAAAAAGATGTTTGCAGTGACTCAGCACTACCCCCCCCCCTCAAGAAACACATATACCTACCACTTCTGAGGTTTTCAAAATAGGAAACAAACTACTGTTTTGGAACCAGTAGAAACCTTACCATGCAGCTTCTGCTAGAGATTATACAATGGCATGCATCATATTTAAATATGCCTTACAAACGCATCTAACTAGGAGGGCTGTAAATGTTGATATTTGGTATGTCCAAGTTTCTGAAATTGCTAGCAGATCTAAATATTTAGGACTACAAAAACTATGCCTGCCATTTTACAAAGCTGGATGCTAAATGTTTTGCAACCCATGGCAGCACCTCAGAACACTGCTAAATGTTTTGCATCCCAAGACAGCACTAAAAGTTTTGCAGTGCTAAATGTTTTGCACCTCAGAGCAGTGCTAAGCGTTTTGCACACATTGGACTGGATTCAGTATATGGTACTAAAACAATTGGTGCTGAACAATATTCTATAAAATGACACTCCAGGATAGATGCTCTTTTTACAATAGCATATAGCGATAGAATCTGTGCCTAACTTTGGCCGCAAGTATAACATCAACTGAAACCAGGTGTAAATCCTAGCACACAAGTTGGGCATGGATTCCCCAAATTCTAAAACACTGCACACATTTTAAGGGAATGCCCTGACCCCCTCCTGTTGCTCCCATCATTATTCTCCCTTCTTAGATCCACGCAGAAACACTGCCATTTTGGGGTCATTTTGGTGCCTTGCTTCCATTATAATGATTTTCCATTCCAATTTGGCATGGAAATAATTTAGTTTATTGCAATTTATTATACCACCTTTCAAAACAAGAACCAAAGTGGTTTACAGGCTAGAAAAAACACAAAACACAATTGGAAACAGAACTACAATAATGCATAGAAAAGCAAAAGATTGAAAACAGAAATAGAATGGTTCATGAGGTGTCTTGCTTTGCCTACCAAATAAGCCATAACCCCATCAACCACCTGTAAACACCTCAGAGAATAAGTAAGCCTTAAGGGCCATCACAATTAGTGATGAGAGATAGGATGGGGGTCCCCAAATAGAGCACCTTATATGTAAGCAACAAAATTTTACAGTGAATATGAAAAGCTATTGGCAGCCAATGGTAATTTTGAAGAACAGGAGTGCCAGAAACAATGTGGACGTTCATATTTTGCACAGTCCAAAGCTTTTTAATAAGAGCAAGAGGGAGGCCAGCATAAGAAGCAATGCAATAATCCAATTTGGACAGAACAAAAGCATAAAGCAGTGTTGCACAAGTCTTTTCATCCAGGTAAGGATGGATAGACCGAAGAGAATGGAGAGAAAAAGAATGAACAGCCAATACCTGAGAAATAAAAGTAAGCAAACAATCAAGAACTCCCAAATACTTAAATCAGCCTTTCAAAGAAATAGGGATCCCCATGAATCAAGGGGACAAAAGAGGGGTATGCAGTATCACCTGTCACTCAAAGAGCCATAGATTTAGAGGTGTTAAAGCAGAGCTGGTGACTAGCGAGCCAAAAATCAAATCACATGAAGACCAGCCTGCAAAGAAGAGAAATCAGGAACATCAGGATCCTGTGTTAAAACCAAAGAATGTCTGCATACAAGTGAAAATGAATAACCATAATTTGAAGTAAAGTCGCCAACAGTGCCATAAAAATATTGAACAAAAAGGGGACAAAATCAAGCCCTGTGGCACACAATGACAAAAAAAAAAATCAGTTAAAATTCAGAAATTGAAGTACTAACGATCAATTGACGTTCATGAGTTACGAAGAAAACCAGTGGAGAATGGTACCATAATGCTAAGCAACATAAAAAGAATTCCATTTACTTGGGGGGGGGGGGGGGGAGAGTGATTCTATATATATATATAGCACTAAAAGTTAGATGCTGAAAAGATCTGCACTGAGCCTCTATTCTATAAAAAATGCATCTCCTTTATAGAATACTGGCATAGCACCCAGGTCACTCTTAACTTTGGATGCTGGACTTATGCCTGATAGAAACAGGTTTATGTCCAAAGTTAGGTACAGATTGGCACAATTCTATAACTTGGCATTTAACTTTTGGGAACGCCCATGACCTGCCAAGGCCCCCTCATGACCACGTCCCCTTTGGGGTTGTGTCAGGGAAAGGTTAGGCACTAAGTTATAGAGTAGCAAACAAGGGAGATCTGCATACAACTTCAATTAAGCCCCAATTAACACTAATTAAGTGGCCAATTTTTGCCCATTTACGTATTAAGGGGTCCTTTTACTAAGCCATGGTAAAAAGTGGCCTGCAATACTGTGGGCATGTGTTTTGGGCACACGCTGAGCCATTGTTTTACCGTGGCTGGGAAAAAGGACTTTTTTTAATGGGCCGGGAATGGGCGTGCACTGAATTTAAAACTAGCGCATGCCTACTTACAGCCTGAGCCCTTACCACCACCCATTGACCTTGCGGTAACTGCTCATGTACTACCTGTGCAGTAACCATGCAGCGTATGCCAACTGCTGATTACCGTTGAGAACACACTTGCAGTACTACTAGTACTACTAACTAGCATTTCTAAAGTGCTACTAGGGTTACGCAGCGCTGTACAATTTAAACATAGAAGGACAGTCCCTGCTCAAAGAGCTTACAATCTAAAAGACAAGAGAACAATCTAGAGACAAGTGAACAATCTAGAGGATGAGTGAACAGTTAATCTGATAGGGTGGATAGATTGGGGCATTCTATATATCTCGAGCGGTTAGGCGCCGAAGGCAGCATTGAAGAGGTGAGTTTTAAGCAGAGATTTGAAGATGGGTAGGGGGGGGCATGGCGTATGGGTAAAGGAAGATTGTTCCAGGCATAGGGTGAGGCAAGGCAGAATGAGCGGAGCCTGGAGTTGGCAGTGGTGGAGAAGGGTACTGAGAGAAGGGCTTTGTCCTGTGAGCGGAGGTTACGGGCGGGAACATAGGGGGAGATGAGGGTGGAGAGGTAGTGAGGAGCCGCAGATTGAGTGCATTTGTAGGTAAGGAGGAGGAGCTTGAATTGTATGCGATATCTGATCGGAAGCCAATAAAGTGATTTGAGGAGAGGGGTGATATGAGTATATCGGTTTTGGCGGAATATAAGACGTGCAGCAGCGTTCTGAACTGATTGAAGGGGGGATAGATGGCTGAGTGGGAGGCCGGTGAGGAGTAAGTTGCAGTAATCAAGGCGAGAGGTAATGAGAGCATGGACGAGAGTTCTGGTGGTTTGCTTAGAGAGGAAAGGGCGAATTTTGCTGATGTTGAAGAGGAAGAAAAGACAGGTCTTGGCAGTCTGTTGGATATGCGCAGAGAAGGAGAGGGAGGAGTCGAAGATGACTCCGAGGTTGCAGGCAGATGGGACGGGGAGGATGAGGGTGTTATCAACAGAGATAGAGAGTGGAGGAAGAGGAGAAGTGGGTTTAGGAGGAAAGACGAGGAGCTCGGTCTTGGACATGTTCAGCTTCAGGTGGTGGTTGGACATCCATGCCGCAATGTCGGATAAACAGGCCGATACCTTGGCCTGGGTCTCCGTGGTGATGTCAGGTGTGGAGAGGTATAGCTGGGTGTCATCAGCAGAAAGATGATACTGAAAACCATGAGACGAGATCAGCGAGCCCAGGAAAGAGGTGTAGATTGAGAAGAGAAGGGGTCCAAGGACAGATCCCTGGGGAACTCCAACAGATAGTGGGATGGGAGTGGAGGAAGATCCATGGGAGTGTAGCCTGAAGGTGCGGTGGGAGAGATAAGAGGAGAACCAGGAGAGGACAGTAGAAAATCATTTTCTATTGCAGGATTTGGTGCATTCCAAACTCAGAATTACCACCGGGTTCATACTCTACCCTGGCAGTAGTGCCAATTTGGCGCGCCTGCTACCCGCATGTAAGCCTTCCCGCACCTTAGTAAAACAGCCCTAATTTGTGCACGGATCTCAGATTCATGTGCAAATTTGAGTGCCTAACTCTGAGCAACCTGTTTGGAATCTGGGGGTACACTTTTTATATCATTGTCACAGGTGGCGCTAGATGTTTTCCCTTGGAAGCACTGAATGGAAACCAGCCATGGGGACCTACCAGACACTATGTACTTGTTCTATGAGGCAGGGTATGATGATGTGGGCTTGTGTGGACTGTTTTCAGCTTCATGGGCACCCTAAGATATACTTCTCTATTTTATGTTTCACATTGCAACATTGTTATTCATGTGACATTCATTTTTGATGGGTTTTTCAACATCTTGATCTGGTGCAGGGATATATTTATTTATTTATTTATTCATAACATTTGTATCCCACATTTTCCCACCTATTTGCAGGCTCAATGTGGCTCACATAGTTCCGTAATGGTGATTACCAGTTCCGGAAAAAAGAAATACATAGTTAAGGTAGAGGAGACAGTTTACAATGTTTTTACAATGCTTATACATTCAGCCTGTATTTGTAAAACATGTCATATGTGCTAGACATTTTGGTTTAAAAAAATCTATATGCAGACTTCCACGACTTTTCGCTACACATGTATAAGTGCTGGTGAATATAAGAATAACTTAAAATGTTTAGGTTAAATGTTTCAATTATTCTCAAAATATATTGCTGAAAACTGACCTGAATGCTGTCTTTTTTGTTTAAATATTGGAAAGTTATATTTTTTGCTTCAGCTTATATAGTTTTACAACTATTTGTTTGTTGTTATTTTTTTTACCACGTGGGGGGGCTTTTGTAAAATAGGCAGGTCATAAACTTAACAGCTGTAAGAAAAAAACAATATGGCATGGATTGGCTGTATCAACAATTTCAACAGCATCCCATGCTGTTGGATAATAAATTGGCTTGAAATACAGAGTAAACCTTGGATGGATAAAGTACATTAAGTTTGCCTTGAAATTATGGCATACTAAAATCCATCAGAATTATGAAGATGGACATTTTGTCATACCTAGCATTAAGATTCAATGAAGAATATTTCAAGGAGGTTCTCTTTCACCACTTTATTTTTTTTTCCTCTAGCACTGAACCCATTAAGTACTCTTCTTTACTACCTGGCTCTGAATTTATTTATTTGTAAAATTTGTTATACTGCAGGGTCACAAAAAGTATCAATGCGATTTACAATAATCTATAACATGAATTAGAACAGGAACATTTAATAATATGGGGAAAACAAAACTCAATAACACTTAAGGAGACAGTAATGAATAGCATAACATAATTACCAGTACAATAATGCAAATTAAAACCACAAACAGAATATAAGAGAATCAAACAATTAAGCAAAAAAGTAATAGTGAAAAAGCTTTGTTTCAACAAATCCCCCTGATATTCAAAACCATTTAACCAGACAGGTATGGCACCTGGTCAGTTAACTGGCACTTAACTGACTATGTAGCGATATCCAGTGGTGGATAACTGACTATCCTCCCCTGAATATTCCCAGTTAGTGGCTAAGAGATAACTGGTTGTAATGTGCGATATAGCCAGCTATGCCTGATTAATCAGAGCATAGCTGGCTTTTATAAGTGGCCCCATCAGGCCACGTAAATAGTGGAATATCTTTGGCCAGTTAAACTTAACCGGCTATCTCCAAATATTAAGTTAGCTGGTTAAGTTTAAACTGGCCAAAAGTAAACTGGATATTCAGTGTTGGTCTGGCATTGAATATCTGGGCTAAACACTGACCACAGGATTTAGCCTGGGCTCCCTCCCTCCCATGGTCTGAATATCAGTCCCCATGTCTTTAAAGCAGATTTAATCATCATGAATATTCATGGTATTCAGAATCTAGAGTAATAGGGAGTTGGTTCCAAAGATATGGGATCACACATCCAAAGGCAGATGAATACCATTTTCCTGAAGGATGATACTACAGGAAAACTGGAATCTGATAACCATAATGTTCTTGATGGTTCATATGGTATAAGGTGGATAAATGAATAAGCTTGGTGACCAGAGTAGAAAGATTTATGTGCCAAAAGAAAGATCTTAAAACTGGATTCTACTGACCACAGGGTGCCAATGTTGCTCAATCAGTAAAGGTGTTATATGGTTGAAACGGTTTGCATTATAGAGCAGTCTAATAGCAGTTGTAACCATTGGATAAAATACTGTGAAAGACTGAAAAGAGAGTGAGTAATCCAGGCGGTTCATAACTAGGGCATAAACAAGGATTTTTAGGGCTGCTTTCTCCAAATAGGGTCTAATAGAATGGATCAACCATACTGCATAAAAAATCTTCTGGGTCAAAGAGGAACTAAAGGTAAAACATTATCTTCAGTAACAAACTGACTAATGTACTAAAAAGGGCTTTAAACTAAATTCACTGGGGATGGGTGAGAAAAGCCCCAAAGTCATTAATAATCTTCAGGAATGTAAGACATCAAATACCTTTATAGAAAGGGAAAAAAAAGTAATATCTGGAGAGCTTTGTATACCAATGGCCATAAGTATGGGAAAGAAAGTTCTAGATCTAGAGGCTACAATGGTAGAAGCCAACAAATTTAGTGGCAGTCACAAAGACATGGTTCACAGAGAATCATGACTGGGATGTAGATATAAATGTCATAAATAACTATACCTGGCTATAATCTATTCAGGAAGAATAGGATATGAAAAAGGGTGGAGGAGTGGCATTATATGTTAAGAATAATATTAAAGTGACAGAATTGCAGGACATATGGGGTAAGGAATAAATACTGTGGGTTAATCTGGAAAGAGGGAAAGGAAATTGTATTTACATTGGAGTGATATACAGGCCTCCTTCACAGTCAGAAGAATTGGACAGTGATTTAATTGAAGACATTCACAAGATAGCTAGGAAATGGGAAGTACTACTGATAGGTGATTTTAATATGCCGGATATTGATTGGGGTGTCCCTACTGTGGGGTCATCTAGAAGCAAGGAAATCTTGGATTATCTTCAGGAAGAATTGTTCCAGCAGTAGGTAATGGAACCTACATGTGATGGAGGTATTCTAGATCTGGTGCTTGCAAATGAGGAGAATGTTTCTGATGTTATTGTTAGAGATCATTTAACATCTAGTGGTCACCGAATGGTGTGGTTCAAATATTATGACCATAGGCGTAGACTGGGGGGGGCGAGGGGGGGCAGTGCCCCCCCAAACGACGCGAGGCGCTGCCGCGCCATTAGTTAAAAAAAAAAAAAAAAGTTTAAAAAAAAAAAAAAACACATGCAGGCACGCGCTCCTCTCCGTCCGATTGGCTTCCCTGCCCTCTCTATCTGCGTCCCGCCTTCCTCTGACATCATTTCCTTTCGGCGGGACGCAGACAGAGAGGGCAGGGAAGCCAAGCGGACGGAGAGGAGCGTCTCCGTCTACTCCTCTCTCTTCCTCCCTCCCTCCGGCGCAGGCAGCAGTCTTTTCCAGCGTTCCTGGCAGCGGTAGCGTTGTACACGCTGCCTTTGGCTCTGCCCTGAAGCCTTCTCTTCAAGTTCCTGTTCCCGCATAGGTGGGAACAGGAACTTGAAGAGAAGGCTTCCGGGGCAGACCGAAGGCAGCGTGTATATCGCTACAGCTGCCAGGAACGCTGGAAAAGACTGCTGCCTGCGCCGGAGGGAGGGAGGGAGGAAGAGAGGGGGTAAACGGAGTCACCATCTTGGACCTCGCGCGGGGGGGAGGGGTGGGGAGCAGAGGGAAGATGGATAGTACTGGGAGGGGTGGGGAGCAGAGGGAAGGAGCAAGAGATGGATGGGACTGGGAGGGTGGGAAGCAGTGGGAAGGAGCAGGAGATGGATGGGACTGGGAGGGTGGGAAGGAGCAGGAGATGGATGGGACTGGGAGGGGTGGGAAGGAGCAAGAGATGGATGGGACTGGGAGGGGTGGGTGGGGAGCAGAGGGAAGGACCAGGAATTGGATTGGACTGGGAAAGGAGGTGAGCAGAGGGAAGGAGCAGGAGATGGATGGGACTGGGAGGGGTGGGGAGCAGCGGGAAGGAGCAAGAGATGGTTGGGACTGGGAGGGGTGGGGAGCAGAGGGAAGGAGCAAGAGATGGATGGGACTGGGAGGGGTGGGGAGCAGAGGGATGGACCAGGAGATGGATGGGATTTGGAGAGGTCAGGCACAGCAGAGGGAAGGAGCAAGAGATGGATGGGACGGAGGGATGGTGAGCAGAGGGAAGGAACAGAAGATGGATGGGACTGGGAGGGGTGGGGAGCAGAGGGAAGGAGCAAGAGATGGATGGGACTGGAAGGGTGGGGAGCAGAGGGAAGCCTACTGGAAAGAAGACACTGCATAAAACAGAAGACACTGGGATCAAAGCGAATAGAAAAACTACATGATCAGACATCAAAGGTAAATAAAAGTTTATTTTATTCATAATTTATTAATTGAAATGTCAGCTTTTTGAAATGTGCATCTGTGATATTTTGCCTGTAAATTTCATTTCCTTCCTCCATATTAGCATATTCATTTGCATATGTATATATGCAAATGATATGCTAATATGCTCCGCCCATTTTTTTGCCCCCCCAAATGAAACAGTCAAACTACGCCTATGATTATGACACAGGAGGACAGGGCTTATATAAGATTGAGGGTCCTAAACTTCAAAAGAATTAACTGTGCCAAGATGGGGAAATATCTCAAGGAAGAATTTGTTGGATAGGAACAGCTGAAGGAAATAGAACATCAGTGGGCAAAGCTGAAAGGAGCTACTTTAAAAAAGCAACAAACCTTTATTTTAGAAAAGTACAGAAAAAGAAATGGAAAAAAACTATCCATAGACGACGTGGTTGGAATAAGGAATGGGTCTGTATTTTGTCCCCGTTCTTTTAAAAAAATTCCCATCACCTCTTCCCCACCCTTCATGTATCTCAATACAAAAGTTTCTGTGATATCAACTTTGACTTTAGATGTGTCAAAATCTGTCAGTAACAAGTCTCTATCATTATGTTTAGCTCTTGTGTAGGCATTTCTCACCACTTTAGCCAGATATCCACGCTCTACCAGGGACTTACCAAGCTTTTTAGCCTGATTTTTAAAATCTCTTTTATTAACACAAATCCTCCAGAATCTCAAGAACTGTGAATAGGGCAGGCTGTTCTTCAAAGCCCTAGGGTGGCAACTGCCATACCATAAGAGGGTGTTGCAGTCAGTAGTCTTCTTAAAGACCCTGGTGTTAAATTGAATGTTCTCCCATGAGATCTCCATGTCAATAGTGTGCAGAAGCGAGCAGCACGTATGTGTATTTCCGAGTTTGCCACTGTGTTTTCTTGATGTAGCTGGGCACACCAATATTTATCCTCCCTTAACAAAGCCTGTGGGCGAAATGGGTTCCCATTGATTGATGAAACGCTAAGTGCCTTTTGATGTTTTAAATTGATATGATATCTGCACAATATCTCGTTGAGAGTTTGAAGATATATCAAAGTTAAACGTATATGAAAAATAAAATGAATATGCAGGAGGTTTTTGGCCAATGATGAAGCAACAACTCTTTGAATACAAAAGCAGTGTGGTGTATGATCACTGTGTACTCTGAGCCATTTGAGGTCTTTTCCTCCCTGCTATTTTTTGAGTGATTTGAGCTATCTACTCATAGACATCCCCACTACATGCAGATTGCAAGGAGACATGAGTTATATAGAGCTGGGGGGGGGGGGGGGGGAATCCAAACTTATATGTGCATTCCCATATCAGAAAGGAAGGCATGTGTGAGCCCTTATTGCCAGCTATTTTATAGACGGTAAGGGCTCGCATGCTAATCCAGTGCTAATTAGATAGCACATCGCAATGTAAGTGTTCTAACTGATTAGCGCAGAAACACCCACACTCTGTCTCCAGAAAATTTTTTAAATATGTTTTAGCATCTGGTTTGCACGCACACGTTTGGAACTTACCGTGTGATGCCTTAGCAGAGTTAAAAAAGGTACAGAGAAGGGCAATGAAAATGATAAAGGGGATGGGATGAACTTCCCTATGAGGAAAGGCTAAAGTGGCTAGGGCTCTTTGGCTTAGAAAAGAGATGGCTGAGAGGAGATATGATAGAGGTCTTTAAAATGCTGAGTGGAGTGGAACAGCTAGAAATGAATTACTTGTTTGCTCTTTTCAAAAATGCTAGGCCTAGAGGACAAGTAGTAAATTTAAAACAAACTACAGAAAATATTTCTTCACTGAACATGCAATTAAACTCTGGAATTCAATGCCAGAGAATATGATAAAAGAAGTTAGCTTAGTAAGGTTTAAAAAAGGTTTGGATAATTTCCAAAAAGAAAAATCATTATTAAGATGGGCTTAGGAAAATCCATTGCTTATTTCTAGGATGAGCAGCATAAACTCTGTTTTACAGTTTTGGGATCTTACCAGGTACTTATGACCTGGATTGGCCACTGTTGGAAACAGGATACTGGGCTTGATGGACCTTCCATCTGTCCCAGTATGTCATCGCTTATGTTCTATGTTTTAAGCTGTAAGCACACGCTAGTGCTTATTGCATCTTAGTAAGAGGAGCCCTAAGTGTACACCCATAATAGTACCAGCAGAGTGTCTAAGCATTATTCTGTAACAGTGTGCAACTTACATAGCACATAAACACAAAGGGTTCATATACATGGGTACAGCATTGTACACAGTTACATGCGTGACTTACTTTTGTAAGTTATGCCTCTCTGTGCCACATTTAAGTACCCGCAGTGACAACAGCCTGTTAGGCGTGCCAATACCAGGTAATTCTAGATGTCAGGCCTCTCAAGGGGAAACAGGATTTGTGAGCCCTTGGGCCACTGCCGTAGAGCGACAGTGGCAGGCAAAACCCCCAACCAGTACTGGGCAACACACCAACATGGCAGGGAACTGCAGACGTAGATAAGCAGGCAGGGATACAGGACTGGAACACACTTCACCTACACTTGACCACCATTCCTCAGGGGTTGAGCCCCCAGGTGCAGGTGGCCGGCAGGACTTACAGGATCCAGGAACACACACAGGGGAAAGGACTCAAGAGCAAGCTTGACTAACAGGGCCAGGAATCAGGACACAGAACTGGGGAAACCTCCCCAGGCAGTGGCGAATCAAGGGGGGGCAGGAGGGGCAGTCCGCCCCGGGTATCAGCTCGGGGGGAGGGGGTGCTCCCTGCCAGCTACCCCCCTCGGTGCATCGACACCCCCCCTCCAGTGCCCACCCTTCTCCATCCAACCAGCTCCCCCTACCTTTAAAAAACTATTGGAATCCAAAGCGAGGCGCTGCGCCTCGCGCCTGCACATAAAAGAAATGTGCAGCATCTCATCGGGCCTTCTCTCGCTCTGTCTGTCCCGCCCTTGCGAAAATAGGAAGTTGCGTCAGCGGAGGGCAGGACAGACAGAACGAGGGAAGGCTCGATGAGACGGTGCACATTTCTTTTACGTGCAGGCACGAGGCACTGTGCCTCGCTTCGGATTCCGATATTTTTTTTAAAGGTAGGGAGCTGGTTGGACGGAAGAGGGTGGGCACTGGGTTGGGGGGGGGGTGTCGATGCGCTGAGGGGGGTATGTCATCGTGCTGCACCCGGGGGGGGGGGGGGGGGTTGCAACGGCGAACTGCCCCACCCCGGGTGGCAGCCCCCCTCGCTACGCCACTGTCCCCAGGTAAGAGGACTCAGCAACAAGCTTGCACAAACAAGGACTGGAGGGAAAGGCAGAGGGAAACAAGAACACCAAAAAGACAGACAAGGCTAAACCCAAAGCTAGGCTACAATTACCACCTAATAACTGAACACAACACAGAAGGCAAAAGCCCACAGACAGAACACAGAAACAGAAGGCAAAAGCCCACAGACAGAACACAGAAGCAGAAGGCAAAAGCCCACAGACAGAATACAGAAACAGAAGGCAAAAGCCCACAGACAGAACACAGAAGCAGAAGGCAAAATCCCACAGACAGAAACAGAAGGCAAAAGCCCACAGACAGAACACTAAAGCCAAAGGCAAAAGCCCAAAAACAGAACACCAGAAGCAGAAGTGCAGAAGCACACCAACTGACCTATAGCAATGCAAAAGCAAACTTAGAAAGTTCCCAGGTGGTAATAAAGGCACTACTGGTGAGCTCATCAGCAGGGTGGGGCTCAGCAACACAAGAGCAGAGCACAGCCTGGCTGGAACAGGATCCCAGAATGGACTAGCCTGGACTGGAACGGATTTCAGGATTTCCACCCAGGCTTCAGGATTTACACGCTGACTTAGCTTGGCTGGAGGAACTCCAAAGCAAGTCCGACAGGAAATATAGTCACAATCGTGACACTAGCATTCTATAATGTCACCCATGTTGTTACATTCTGTTGTATAATAGGCTCTTACTGTGCATTTTTGGGGTGCCCAGTGTTGAGAATTAAGGGGTCCCAAGCCCCCCCAAGAAGGCTAGAGTGACCTTAATCTGACTCCATCTCTAAATAACACTAGTACTGGGGTAATCAAGGAGTTATTGCCTCTAAGGGAGATGTTAGATCTAAGGAAAAGATACCAGCCTTATGACAAACTGGATTTAGATTACAAGTTATACAATGCATTTATACTTACAGCCTTTGATCATTAAGTGAAGCCCACAAATCATCATTTGGAATGAGGAGTTTATTTGCCAAGGTACAAGTCAAATCAGTGATGGACAACAGGCATGTACAATTAATTATAGGAATATGATAAGCTGCAAACAGGTGTTAATTATTTGCTAATCTTTTATAATTTCTTTTATCAATTAGAGGTTTTACAAGGGAAAGCAATTAGGTAATTTGTCAATTCTGCTGGACACATTGGTTTCCCTTGGAGAGAGAGTGGCAACCCTATTCTCTCTAACTCAAACCAGGAAATACCCTGATTTTTATAGGTGCCCTCAGGATATGGATAATATGACAGTAGATATACCTGATTGGATCTATGCTAATGTCATGGTTGTCACTGATTGGCTCATGCTAATGAGTAGCTTCTATCTTGCTACGCCTTTCCTTTCTCACACCAGCTGACCAGCTGACCACAATCCTGCTCACAGGAAGTCTCCCTCCTCTCTGGAACAGCTAGTTCCCTATTTTCTTTGCACCTGCTATGACTCACTTATTTCTCAACTTGTTTTTCTAACTTACATTAGAGAAAATTCCACTTTGTAACAGATATGGGCTTCCATTTTGTGTTGAAATCCTCCATTTTGTTTCCATATCTATTGACTTAACTTTTAGGCCTCAATCTGGGCTACAAACTAGGCCATACTTTTCCAGTAAGCTCCCAGTTATGTCAGCCATCAGATTTCTGACTCAGCCAAGGTCTGTAATGGCCTGAGCTCTATGACTGGGCCCGCCACCATTCCAGTGGGGGGGTCTCTGGCTGTACCATAATTATACATTCCCCACTTGTCACCCCCTCTGGGGAGGGGTGACACAAAGCTCGTCAAGCTTGTCATCATCCATTCCAGAAGGTAGCAAGCTATCAAACGAGAGGGCGAGTTTTGGTCCTACAAATTGCTAGAAGGTATGGTGCAAGACAGGAAACTTCATTCTCAGGTGATATATTATTTGGGGCATATGGAATTCCCTTTATATTACCCAATCCCTTGGGCTTAATCCTGATGTCATCTCTCTTGAGACTTACTCAAACCTGTAGTGAGAGAGGTTTTATGAATGGGACAAATTCATGAGTTCATCTACAAAATCTCATGAAGTATAGGTATATGGGTAATAGCAATTTCAGGTGGATCATGCTAATAAATACTTTCAGGTCTTTCTATGGCTTCTATTGTATCTGTAGCATAGTGCATGGGGAGATAATCTAATGTATGTATCTCAGTGGTCCTCGGAAGGAATAGTGGTTTTGATTAAGCATTGTTATGGTGGCTCAACAAATATACGGTTAGTACTCTGATTGCAGGCTGTTTTAGGTTGTAGGTATTCAGAATCCTTAAACAGGTCGGAATGCCTAGACCTTACTATTACTCATCATTAGCATCCAATCATGAGCACTAAAAAGTGGATAGCAAGTATGAGGTTGCCTTATACAGCAAAAATGGTTAATCCTAGGAAAATTTATATTAACAAAGGTCATGCATGAATCTTGACATATGCATAATGACCTGAAAGTATGGGAAACATTTTATATATCCGTTACCCCACTTGGAGCTTAGTCAAACCTACAGAAAGACATGCAGCTTAAGCAAGCCTACACCAAAGTTAAACAATTGCATAACTGGTTGATACTAACAGGGTTTACACCTACATTATGATATCATAGCCAGTATTAGGGTTTGATGTTACCCTTGTATCTGAGCAATATCAACTTCAATTTAAATTACATAAACAGAAATAACGGGGAAACTCTTAGAAAAACATTTAGAACAATAAAGGAAATAATAGGAAAATAAAAATAAAACCTTTTCAATATATAGACAGGATTACTGCTAAACTGAAAATAAACTGAAAATAAAACAAAATATGAATCTATAATGTCCATAAACAGCAACTGTAAATCTCAAATGAAGTATCAGTTGGTTCTGAATTCTCTTTCTTTGATCATGGTTGAGGCGGTGGAAGCGCTGAAGAATCTGGACGGAGATCTGGAAGATCTAACAGGGCTGGATTTTCACAGCAACTTGGGCAAGGAATCAGTAGAAGTGACAGTCTTAATACTAGGAAGTGGCATTTGCAGAATGTATCCCCACTTCTGGCTTGCATAATGTGCAAGACAGATTGGTAATTATTACGAAGAGGTGATCAAATAACAATGGTAAAGTATATGGAACAAAAGAAAAGAGTACAAAAAAGGAAAAAAACCAACAATATAAATTGATTGTTCGAGTTATTGATGTATGGAGGGTCAAAAATATGGTGAACAAAATAGTCTAAAGGCACGGATAATGCGTTGCAATCTATTGCCAGTAGGTATGGAATCTTCACCTGCGATGACTAACATTCACCAAGGGTTGAGCCCTCAGCTGCAGGAGGCCAGCAGGACTTACAAGTTAGATGATTCAGAAAAAAGGGTAGGTTAGGAAATAGTCATAGTCAGAGCAGAAGTCTAATGTGCAGGAATTTAAAACTCATAACTAGTCCAGGTGATGGAAGTATCTTGTGGAATCACGGTCGCTGTCTGTTGTAATAGAGAGCTCATACGTAAAGTGCCATGTATGTTCTGGAAAAGATGAGCAGCATGCAAAAATATTTAATATAGCAGAATATTTAAGAGCATAACCGAGAAGGTCTAAATTAAGGACATCATTTGGACAAAAGAAAATTCTCATTGGAGAAGTTGGTGCTCCTTCTTCTTGTCAGAGGTCAGTTGCAGCAGAAGTACTAAACTGGAATAGAGGCGGTAGATCAGGAATTGGATTTGCAGTCTTCAGTCAACCTACAGTACTGATTAAATAGAGATGACATACGAGTAATGCCTAGTATTTAAATCTTAGTACAGGATCATTAGAAAGAAAAAAATCAAAGAATGCATTGTTAGTTCCTTGGTGCACCAGTATGTGGAGTATAGACTCAATATATAATATCACAAATTACAAGTAGAAAACAAGTTTTCTCTGAAGAGTTGATGGTGCTGGCACAGGAAGTCAGCAGAGTCTGAGGAAACACTGTGGTCAGAGTCTGCTCTAGGAAAATACAACAGCCTTTAATATGATATTTAGAGAGATAGAGAAAAGCCAATATCAGAAAAGAAAGATGTAAAAACTATATATTTCTATGAGGCCTCCTCACGTGACCTTTACAAGGTTTAAATAGATCAAATGAGAAGGACAATAACATATAGGCCTCTGTAATAGTTCAGAGCCAATTTGGAAAATGAAAATTATATCAAATTCGAAAATGATCCTTTCTATGCTTTCACAATTTGGGCCCTAAACTATGACAGCATATCAAGATTCACATTCAGAGGGATAGCTAAAATAAGCTTATATATTCCCAGGAATCAATTTACAATTTAAAGTATATTTTAAATACAGAGGAGGAGCAGCTTTATAAGTAGGAAACAAATAGAACCATTTATTAAAACATTTTAGTAATAATCAAAAATCAAGGATATAATAACAATTTTTATTAATGCAATAAATGCATAAATTGACCCTTAGGGTATGTTCATATGGACCAGTATGATAAATGGAACAGCTTGTAGGCCTACATTGTAAATTGAATTCTAAACAAAGTAACAAGGATAACACAGAATCATAGAATAACCCATCTAGTTATTAAAAATCTGAAACACGTAATGAATTCCTGCATCATATACTGAGTTCAAAGCATTTGTAAAGTTGAACTTTAGATAAAATAAGAACTACAAGGGTTAATCTCTATCATTCGGTCTTAAGGAAATCATGAAATAACGGTGCTTCCTGTGTCTAATTTGAGTTTACTACTCACTACAAGCATTGGACATTATGGTGACTGAAGATAGGATTAAACATCAGACAAAAACTGTAAGTTCAAGTTTTCGTATTAAAACTTCATGCTGGTGGAATTGGTCTTCATAGAATTAATACTTCAGGAGAGGAAAAGGAGGAAGAGAAGGTTATTACTTTATCTGCTTCCAGAGATACGGTTCTCAATTGTAGCTAGTCTTATCTGAACATAGCTCTGAAATAATAGCAACCTGAATTTCTTTAGTTCTGATTTACCAGTTAGTTATGTTATGCAAGGGTTAATCATGCAAGGGTTAATCTCCAAACCCTATTGCATAGATTATAAAGCAGGCACTGTAGTATTATGGAATCCGGACATGAAATTTAACTGTGCCATTTGAGGTCTGAGAACCAAAAATTCTGAAACTCTATACAATAATATATCTTAAAACTATAAATCTTTAAGAGGCAGGAAAGGAAGTTTGTAAGTAGTAGATAAGACGTGAAAGGGAAAATTAAAACAGTTAATTTATTCTTACGTATCCCATCCCCAATAGAGAGCCAGGAAGAGAACATCAGCACTAGTTATTGTAAAAAACGTCACAAATAAACTGTTTTAGATGGCATATAATATAAAACCTTTTATAGTAAACATCTGGAATAATTATGCAATTTTCAAAGAACACATACACGGACACACACTTATAAAATTAAAACTAAATAAAGTGGATCTCTTTTACTAAAAAGTCTGTCACATGATACCTGAATAAGTATCATGTCCGGTATATCTGTCTTATCCAGATTTAGAATCCGGATGTGAGTACCGGAGCCAACAAAGATTAATTATCGTAAACCCTTAATCTATTTATAGCTACTAGAACTAAAAAGTGCTTGCATTTCTAGTGAAAGCAATTTATCGGAAGTAAATAACAACAATCTATTTAATATCATGTCACAAGTTAAACAAACATTGCTTAAATGGAATAATATACAATTCTGGGAAAAAAACACTCCTTTGAGATTTACTACCACTGCAGTTGATAGGCAATCTCTCAGAGTAACCTTAAAGCACTAATTTAAACATAAAGAAATGATTCCTTAATAAATAGCTGGTGTAATTTATGCTATTTACCACAGGACACACAGGAACATATAGACGTAAAATTAAAACAGTAACCTAACCCTGATAAGTAGGAAACTTAAAGCTCAGAAGAGGAAGCAAGATATTTCTAGATGTAGTTCAAAACCAATCATTGGAATTGTGCACAGTTAAGGAATTGTTTAGGGTTTCAAAACAAAAAACATAAAAATAAATATTCCAGTAGCCAATCACAAGTCACAGCACACAGACAGAAAAGGAAAACCACACTCATACACAGACACAGTTATTGTCCCACATAAAGAGGTCCCTCTGTATTGAGGACAAAATCTTAATCCTAAATTTGGTAAAATAAAACATTTAAATTAGAGCTAATCCAACAGGCCATGAAAGTATACAAAGGCAAGCTTAATAGTAACACATACAAGAAATGAAAATGTACTCACGATTCGTGCAATGTAATCTCCAGCGCAGAAAATCAATTGAGAAAGAGAACAGTTGGCGGGATCACTATGCCCTTCCGAACTCTCGGTGGTATAGGGAGATCAACCGCAAAATAGAAAGGTTTGTTTCGGACGGAAAGTCTTTACCAGAGATCTGAATAGATGTCAGATCACCAGTATCTGGTGTTGGGTGCGGAGAGGAAGATATGATATAATGGGTAGTGAATAACATCACCCAATATGTATAACAACGGGACCTAGTGAGCAAGTGGTCTACAAATAAGCTTTAGACCTGTAATATGCTATAGAAAATGAACTAGAGTAATAATATATATATTGATCAGTCCTACAACCGGGTACAAGATCAGTGGTTGAAAAGGCAGCTTCAGGGATAGCAGGGAGACCTAGAAATGATAGTGTGCTAACAGGTTACAAAAACATGCAATAATTATTCTGATAGTAAAACATGCAGAGACATAACACAATCATACTCACACATCTGCTAATGTACTCCAACATAGGGACCCAAAATAAAAATTACTAATTGGCGGAAAGCTCAATGCTTTTGCCTACTAGTGACATTAAAAGGGAGAGAGACAAAAACAGCAAACAGGGAGGTACCCAAAGAGTGGGTGAATAAGTGAATAAATACCTAGTGTCAGCTATTATATATTTATACTACTCTACCCCTAATTAATGAAAACTACTCCCCAGAGTGTGCTTCTAAAGACATAAAGGAACCCGGTTTCCCAGCCTGCCAAGAACTATCCCGTATACATGGCCATGAGCTCCAGCCCATGATAGAGGCCCCAAAAAGGGACATTGCAAACACTCCCGAAAAGGACTCAAAAAACCAGCGAATACGGTGTCATGAATCGGAGAGTAGCGGTCCCATGGGTTTCCGCTGACTATTGAACTTCTCGTATACAATTGAACTTCTCGTGTGCGACTAATCACCCCAAAGGACCTGTAGCTTGAGAACTTCTCGTGTACAACAATCCACTCAAAAATTTGTGGTTAGGAAACATCTCGTATATGACTAACCAGTCTAGAACGTTGAAAAGTTAGGAAAACTTCCCGTATAAGACTAACCCTCCAAAAATATTGAATGCCCGAGTCAACCTGTACACAATCGCAACGAAAGTCGTTAGACGTCTCTTTATTAACCCCGCGGTCATATGTACAAGCAACTTTTACGTGGGCAATAATGCCAAATCCGCAGGCCACTCCGAAAATGGAATGGAAGTCTGCTTCTACTAATTGAGATACCGTCATCCATTGAAGGGTTTGTGGCCCCCAAATGGGTGTAAGTCCCGGACATCGGTATCAAACCCAATAGTAATAGCGTGACACTGGTATATAAGAAAACAATAAAAGTATAGCATGTCCCAGGGAAAAGCCCCTGAAAATTACTATAGAAGTGGTAGAAAAATAGAGAGAAAAACGAAATATTCCAAAGCAAAACAAAACAAATGTAAGCTCTTCGGGGAAGGCACAGTCATAAAAAGAGCCTTTAGTTGGAACACCTTAGTCAGGACAAAAAATGTGAAAAATTCCACGTTCATCATTCACTAGACAATATATTTTCCACTCAACAAACCAGGAGAAGGAAACTCTAAAGCATTAGAGCGGAACAGTAACAATAAAAAAGACTGCAATGCAAGGGCAAATAGTACAAATAAATTCTTTCGTTCAGTTATACCTGTAGTACAACAGGAAAGCCTTTTTAATTGAAGATAAAGTAGAGAAAGAAAAAGTTGTGTAGCTATGACCATAAAATAAAAACACAAAACTTGAGCAGCGCGGTACAAGGATAAAAGTCAAAGTCTGAAAAATATCTGACATGCAGAAAATGGGGAAGTGGGTGGGACTTAGAGATAGATGGACAGGCATTGCAAACCATTAATCAAGCAGCTTTATATTTTCCCCAGTACCGGGGAGAATAAGAGTGAAGAAGGAAGGGAAAAAAAAAAAAAATTAAATAAACATATAGTGTTGTGGAGTTTATAATATGATGGTACAAAAACAAAGCCAATATTAGGAAACCAAACCTACGATGCAGTGCTATAATCTTAAAAGTGAAAGCAAAAAATACATGCGCACACTGCAGCATGTAGAGAAGTGCACATACAACGAACTCTGCAGACCACTAAATGATTCATCAAAAGATAAGTAATTTTACAACTTTGATGCTTACGGAGAAAAAGTACCTGTAAATCTAGTTAAGCAGATTAAATTTGCATAAAGCTGAAAATGCGATACAACAGGAAACAATGTCATAAATGAGCTATGTATAAAATGTGAACACAGTATTACTGTACCAAAAACAAGTGAGTGGTTTCATACCTTACTGCAAATAAAAATGACATGCACTAAAGAGGGAGGGAGGTGGGACTTTCAGATTGATAGACAAGCATTAGAACCCAATGAGCAAGCAGATAAGTAATTTTCCCTACATCGGAGAAGATAAAGAATAAATAAACAGAACTAATAAAATAAAACCAGGTTGTAAATTAATGTTCTAGGAGGGTTAAGATTACAATGCAGAAACAGAGTCTATCCTTAAGAAAACAACGAGCCAGCGCCACAATCATGAAACTGAAAGTAAAAAGCATTCAAACACAACTGATTTTGCAGAAAAGTGCACGTATACAGAGGGTTATAAAAAGGATAAGTATTTGGGAGGAATATATTTCTAATAAATATGCATTGTGTAATGCCTACAGAAAAGTATGCCATAAAACTAAGTTACACCTTTATAAAACAGTATTTATGATAGAACTGACAACGATGGCATACACCATTTACCTATAGAACGCAAGCACGGTATCACAGTCTTAATAAAAATGAAAACCCCAGCTTCTCACGGCAAAGCTAATCTGTGGTTTACTATCTAACTTGCATCCTGAAAAGTTACAGGCACACAGTTCTTACAGGAAACAAATGCATATTAATCATGCCAGTCAGAAATAATGCCATAAACCAAGTTCCGGAGACAGAAATACCATACTAACAAGGCAAAGGATACACAAATAGCTTCTAAGTCATATTATCATGAAACTACATTTCAGATTGTCACTTCAATGATCCCCTCACGGCTAAACAAATGCTGCATATGTTTGTCCTAATCCAAAAACGGACTCACACAATTACAGTTCCCAATATTACATTGCAAAGTATCAAATGTAAATATCCTTATAATAGTCTTTGGTTAGAATGCTAACAATCAATTGCTTATAGTAATATCCAACTGATTATCTAATAAATTTATTTCACAATAGAAATATAAAAAAAACAGTGAAAGACAGGATAGAGAGAGACTTATCAGGGGTGTGCCCAAAGGATGGAGTGATACCAACGATCACGCCCTTAGGTACGCCCATAATGGGAGGGTGTGTTAGAAAAGCAAAAGTATTATCAACACGGAAGATGGTGGCAGTCTGTCAAAAGTAAAGGCACAAGATCACATTTACGGTGCATAAACGGACACCAAGCGCTCAAGGCATAAGATGTACTTGCTGACAATAGTTAGAACTGGCAACAGACCTGTCATAGGGTATATTTATAGTCAGAGAACTAACTGACAAGATGGTATAGCAGATAAATAGCTGACAGGGAGCAGAACATAATCTTACTGACAGACAGCATGTATATAAGAGAGAGGGACAATGTAACAGAGTGACAGACTAGAGCAGGGAACATAGCCAAAAGAAAAGGAAGGTGCTGTAGTGACCAACGGAAGCAAATACAAAGTACAGAACAAGACATTATTAAAGAAGGATTTAATGATAGATTCCAAAGTTAGAGATTAGCAGATACGAGAGGGAGAAAATGCAGAGAAGAGGAAGGAAGTGGGCACCGCCCAGGGAGCCAGGCACTTACAGAAGAAAAGAGGAAGTTAAGCAGCTACGCACTTGTAAATTGAGAGAGTCAGTGAAAGCCTTACAAAATCGGAAGAAATGGGACCGCAAATGCATGCAAAGATAGGAAAAAGAAATCTAGATAGAGGAAGGGAGGGGGAATTGGGAGAATGACACTAAAAAGAGCAAGAGAAAAAACAAAATAGTGCAGAAAAAAAACCCACAGCCGTAGATAGGAAACAGGCAAAAGTATTATGCCCGTAAGTGGCTAGAATGCAGAGCACCGTAAACCGGAGCTTTCAGAACGAGAATGAACATAAGAGGAAGAGGGACAGGAGAACAGGGAGAAAAGAACTGAGTATACGAAAGGACGGACAGAGTTCACTGACTGCGATAGGAAAGTATAACGGAAGGGAAATTGGCAGTGGCTTAACCACAGGAAAGAGTGAAAGCTTAGAGAGAGAAAGGAGAATGCTGTAATAAGGGGTATGAAACACCGGGGAGGAAATTCTGGATCTTTATGAGGGACAGCAATCAATTGGAAGATAAAACAACAGAATTTTAGTCAAGAACTATAAGTAACCCCACTTTGACAAAAATTCTGGTAGCGTGTTTAAATCGAACGCCAGGGGTCACCAATGTTGAGAATTAAGGGGTCCCAAGCCCCCCCAAGAAGGCTAGAGTGACCTTAATCTGACTCCATCTCTAAATAACACTAGTACTGGGGTAATCAAGGAGTTATTGCCTCTAAGGGAGATGTTAGATCTAAGGAAAAGATACCAGCCTTATGACAAACTGGATTTAGATTACAAGTTATACAATGCATTTATACTTACAGCCTTTGATCATTAAGTGAAGCCCACAAATCATCATTTGGAATGAGGAGTTTATTTGCCAAGGTACAAGTCAAATCAGTGATGGACAACAGGCATGTACAATTAATTATAGGAATATGATAAGCTGCAAACAGGTGTTAATTATTTGCTAATCTTTTATAATTTCTTTTATCAATTAGAGGTTTTACAAGGGAAAGCAATTAGGTAATTTGTCAATTCTGCTGGACACATTGGTTTCCCTTGGAGAGAGAGTGGCAACCCTATTCTCTCTAACTCAAACCAGGAAATACCCTGATTTTTATAGGTGCCCTCAGGATATGGATAATATGACAGTAGATATACCTGATTGGATCTATGCTAATGTCATGGTTGTCACTGATTGGCTCATGCTAATGAGTAGCATCTATCTTGCTACGCCTTTCCTTTCTCACACCAGCTGACCAGCTGACCACAATCCTGCTCACAGGAAGTCTCCCTCCTCTCTGGAACAGCTAGTTCCCTATTTTCTTTGCACCTGCTATGACTCACTTATTTCTCAACTTGTTTTTCTAACTTACATTAGAGAAAATTCCACTTTGTAACAGATATGGGCTTCCATTTTGTGTTGAAATCCTCCATTTTGTTTCCATATCTATTGACTTAACTTTTAGGCCTCAATCTGGGCTACAAACTAGGCCATACTTTTCCAGTAAGCTCCCAGTTATGTCAGCCATCAGATTTCTGACTCAGCCAAGGTCTGTAATGGCCTGAGCTCTATGACTGGGCCCGCCACCATTCCAGTGGGGGGGTCTCTGGCTGTACCATAATTATACACCAGTTATTGAATTGTCCCTGGGGCTTATCCAGATAACAGCTGAATATTTTCAAAGAAAGGAGTAGAGGATGACACAAATGTTTTCTCCCTGTTGAGTAGTTATTGTGCCACCCACTACTCCTTTCTGTGTCTTCTCTTGCTTCCGTAGAGGTTGATTGCCTATTTCTGCTTTGGACATTAGCTGAATAATGTATCCATCGTGATAATTTTGTAGCACTGCACCTCGATCACCCTCCCTTTACCCTTTCACTATATGGAAAGTATCAGGCCAGTCAGAGAGATCTTTGGCCTTATATTATCTCTATATTGGCCCCAAACTCAGAAAGCAGGGTTATACCTTCACCAACCACTAGTGTTCAAATAATGGGCCCAACATTTTTTGATAGCTCCTTTATCTTGCCTCATTTAAAATCTTCCTATGTGCAATTTGTTGAACATTTCTAAGCATCAGCTAACTTCTGTGGGCATTTTCACTGTGGTAAATGTTCTTTCTCCTCTTCCTTATGAAGTGTGAACTTTTGAACATCCGTATTTACATTTCAAATATTTCCTGAAGTAATTTTCAAATTGCACTACCTCTCGGATGATTTATGCTGTTCTGTGTCCTTGCAATTTGATTTATAACAGGCAAACTAAGGGGAAGATTAAAACCTGCATTACTGAATATCTCAGCTGTGTTTGGAATTCCAGAGAGGAATCTCCACTGCTTGAACACTCAGCTGAAGATCTGAACTTTTTTTTTAATGACTGTGTCTATACATCTTCAGTGTGGTAGTGATATTTTTGACATACTATTATGTAGAGAACAAAGCTGGATTTACTGCTGACAGACAATAGCACTGGAGGGATTTTATCAAGAGGATGGGGTGGCAGGCTTTTCTATAAATGTAAATAAATGTTAAGTTTTCTCCTCCGTGGAGCTAAAGAAGAAAAGGCTTGTGATTTAGTTTTCTATTGTCACATTCAACCACTGATTAGAACCTGGTAAAAACAAAAAAAAAACAACAACAATGCTATTTTACTCATATTTAATCCAGTGGTTCCCAATCCTGGTCTTTGAGGCACCCCAACCCCAGTCAGGTCTTCAGGATTCCCACAATGAATATTTGTGAGACAGGTTTGTAGGCACTACTTCCACTGCATGCAAATCTCTCTAATGAATATTCATTGTGGATATCCTGAAAACCAGACTGGCTGGGGTGCCTCCAGGACCAGGTTTGGGAACCACTGATCTAATCCATAAAAGTATATTATTCCTTTTTTTCATTATATATATCTGTATAATAATCTGTGTCATCTAAAGCTTATCAAAGCTTTGAATTTCCCCCTTGTGCTTCCAAATTCATTAGTGATTGATTCAATAAAATCTTAACTCCCATCTTTTTCCATTTAGCACCTCTGATTGGTATAAGTACAAGCCTTCAGGTAATCCTTCCTTATGATTAGCAACACTTAGGTAATATGGAGGGGCATAATCGAACGGGGCTGGCCATCTATATGGGCAGCCATCTCTAAGGCTGGCCCCGTAAAGTGGCACACCCGACCGTATTATCGAAATTAGATGGCTGGCCATCCTTTGTTTCGATAATACGGTCGGGGCCGGCCAAATCTCAACATTTGGGCCAGCGTTAGAGATCGCTGCCATTGTTTTCCCGCCGATAATGGAAACTAATGGCGGCCATCTCAAACCCGGCCAAATCCAAGCCATTTGGTTGTGGGAGGAGCCAGCATTTATAGTGCAGTAGTCCCCCTCACATGCCAGGACACCAACCGGGCACCCTAGAGGGCACTGCAGTGGACCTCACAAATTGCTCCCAGATGCATAGCTCCCTTACCTTGTGTGCTGTGCCCCCGAAAAAACCCCAAACCCACTCCCCACAACTGTACAACACTACAATAGTCCTTATGGGTGAATGGGGGCACGTACATGTGGGTACAGTGGGTTTCGGGTGGGTTTTGGAGGGCTCACTTTTATCACCACAAGTGTAACAGGTAGGGGGGGGGGTGGGCCTGGGTCCGTCTGCCTGAAGTCCACTGCAGTACCCACTAAAAACTGCTCCAGGGACCTGCATAGTGCTGTGATGGAACTGGGTATGACGAGACTGGCATAAAGGCTGGCACAAAAATGTTAATAATTTTTTTTTGGGTGGGAGGGGGTTGGTGACCACTGGGGGAGTAAGGGGAGGTGATCCCCAGTTCCTTCCGGTGGTCATCTGCTCAGTTGGAGCACTTTTTTAAGGCTTGGTCCTAAAAATAAATGGACCAAGTAAAGCCGGCCAAGTGCTCGTCAAAGCCGGCTTTCTTTTTTCCATTATCGGCCGAAGTCAGCCATCTCGTAACCACGCCCCCATCCCACCTTCGGTACCCTGACGACATGCCCCCTTGAACTTTTGCCGGCTCCGTGACGGAATGCAGTTGAGGCCTGCCAAAATCGGCTTTCGATTATACCGATTTGGCCGAGCTTATGAGATGACCGGCCATCTCCCAATTTGTGTCGGAAGATGGCCGGCCTTCTCGTTCGAAAATAAGCAGGATGGAATGTTAGTGCAGTTTCAAAAACTTTTACTCTGCAAATTGTAGCTGTGGGTACTTAATAAGCATATAAACATTGCAATACTGGGACAGACCAAAGGTCCATCAAGTCCAGTATTTCCAACAGTGGCCAATCCAGGTCACAGGTACCTAGCAAGATCCCAAAAGAGTACACTAGATTTCATGCTGTGGATTTTTTTTCCAAAGTACAGCTTAATGATAGTTTAGGGATTTTTCTTCCACGAATTAATCCAACTTCTTTTTTTTTTTGAAAACCTGCTAAGTAAACTACTTTTACCATATTCTCTGACAATGAATTCTAGAGACTAATTATATATTGAAAATTATTTTTTATTTGTTTTAAATGTTCTGCTTAGTACATTCATTGCATGCCCCATAGTTCTTGTACTTTTAGAAAGATTAAACAAGTGATTCACATCTACCTGTTCCACTCCAAGCATCAATTTACAGACCTCTATCAGTATCCCCTCAGCTGTCTCTTTTCTAAGCTGAAGAGCCCTAACCTCTTTAGCCTTTTCTCAAAGGTGAGTCATACCATCCATCATTTTGGTTGCCCTTCTCTGTACCTTTTCTAATGCAGCTATATATATTTTTGAAATTCAATGATCAGAAGTATATATAATATTTGAGGTGTGGTCTCAGCATGAAGCAATATAGTGGCATTATGATTTCTCTGTTCTGTTCATCATAACCTTGGCACCCGCACAGTATCCCAGCTCTCTCTTGGCAGAAATTGGCTGCATTTGTTTAGTTAAATAATCAATGAATGCACTATACAACAATATTATAACCCCCCTGTCAGAGTGCCCTTAAATCAACTCATTCACCACATTTCCAAGGCTAGTTGGTTAGGACCTAGCCCCACTACTCCCAATAAGAATTTTTCACCAAATCACAGAGAATTAAAGTGAGACTTGAGGAGATGCCAAGCCTTCACCTCTGCTCAAGGCACTATCGCACACGAGCTTTTCACTCCTAAAACTACAAAACCCCTGTGCATTTCAATTCTTTCATTTTACCCCAACCCAATTGGCTGCTAGCTTATTGTCCTTTTGCCTCACAGCTGCGACCCTGTATCCTTACCTCCCAACCCCATCCAAAGTCCCAAAGAAAACAGCCAAACACCAAGGCCCCCACCCCCAACAACATGACTCCTGAAACTCCCCAGTTAAAATGCTTTTCCTCACCCCATAATTCCCTCACACCCACTCCTGCCCTCTTCCTCCACCCAAAAATCCTTTTCCCGCCAAACTTCCAACACACTGACCCTCTACCCTCCACTCTTACACTTTTCACCAATCCTGTTCCTTAACCTTTTCTCTCACTCCACTCCTAGATATAATGCCTTGGCTAACCTGTCTATCAAATCTCTTACTGCAATGCCCTTCACCCTCCGTTTCCAATACAACGTACAACGTGCAGCGACGTCAGACTCTGAAAGGAGCAGCTTTGAACAGCACGGACTCCGGAGGATGAAAAATAACTTTAAAAGACCTCGGCTCGGCTGGCGGGGGTTGGGATCCCCCGCCAGCAAAGGTAGGTGATGACGGCGGGGGGGGGGGGGGGTCGGCACTGGCAGTGGTTGCCGGGGGGGGCTATAATGTGCCCCCTCACTCTAGCCCTGGCCCCCCCCTACCGCCGCATGTCAGATACGCCCCTGGCGTGCCCAATTTAATGACTCGACAAGCAATAATAAGCACTAATTGGAATTTATGCGCAGAAATTTCTGCGCACAGCATGTTATAGAATATGACTAGATTGTAATGTGCTCATCTAAGATAGGGGTGTTCTGCTAAAAAAAAAAGTGGGTGCTCGTAAAAGTTCTGTGCATAGTTATAGAATTTGTTGCATCCTGAAATTGATATGGGTGCTCAGATTTACACCAAGTTTTCTTTGGTGTAAATCTCCGTTCCATTCTTTAGGGTGCTTATCCAGCATGTACATATATTTTACTTTTAACATTTTACATTTAGGTGTTATCTCTTTCAGGATTTTCTACTTCTGTCACACTAACCTGTAACCAAAACTGTAACACATCTGTGCCAGAGCTTTCTTCACTCTCTACCTTACCTTTAGTCATGGTTAGCTAAGTGCAGCACTTACCTTAAGAGTAAGGAGTTCAAGCAAGAAGTGTTCAGCTGCAAAACATCAGCAAATTGATTTATCACATGCAAGATTTTAGCAGTACTATTATATAAGAACATTTTTCACATAGAGCTTAGGTTTCCAAAGCTTTATCCCTGAAACTCAGTAGGTTCTATTAATTCTTTTTCTGTAAAAACTATTAAACAACGTTTGTAATGTTTCTCCTCTTATTATCTAATGACCTCACTTATCATCTACTACAGCCAATATGCCTTTGAAAGTCTCCCAACTCTGCCACACACATTTTGGTGTTAGTTGATGGCAAATGCAGGGAGAACTGTCAACTAATTTATATACTCACAAACGGTCTCTATACTGTGGTATTATAGCTAACACACTGCTTTCTGATGCTACCAACTAGGGTTCAAGCCTAGCTGTAGGAGCAAACACATGTAAACCAAGTTAGCTACCATAAGTCATGGAGAGGGAGCTTTGGTTTGACAAAACAGATGTAAACAGAAACTGAGCTTGGATATCTCTGCACCTGCCAATATCTCCTTAGATAGCAAACACAGTAAAGGTTACATAGTAGATGAGAGAGTGTACAGGTTAAGACAAACGACATAGGAGAGGGAAACCAAAGTACACTCCCACTGAAGCAAACAAAAGTACAAGGAGCCTTCAAGACAGGGGGCGCTTTGAAGGCTCCTTGTGCTTTTGCTCTGTGCTTTAATAAAGAACAGTCATGACCCCGGGTCGGTGCCATGTGTACTTGTGTATCATGTGTTTACTGTAACGGTATTCCTGGGAGGCCATGGGCACCAGAGATGCCAAGTTTCACAGTGCCAGACTGGAGATTTTGGGCCAGTCCTGGTTTTTCACTTGCATTTCAAGCAGTGTGGGATTAACAGTGACTGACCCTACCCAATGAAATAAATGCTGCAAATTCTATAATGCACCAAGATGGGGTTGTTAGAAATCCAGGACTGGCTCAAAATCTCCAGCCTGGAAATGACTAACTTGGAATCTTTGTGAAAGGAGATAGTAATAGGAAGGGGGTCAGACTCAGTTGAAGGTCCCTCATATGTGTGATAGGCTTGGCTCTTCAACCAGGCCTTTAATGGAAGAAGTAACTAACTTGTTAGTCTCACTCACACACTCAATGAGTGATTCAGGCTGCACAAACTGCAGTGGGACATGTTTACCCACTCCTACTCTAGCTGAGATAATATTTAACCATCTCTCTGACCTCATATGGTTTTGCTATTTCCCAACCCAATATTCTGGAGGCGGTAAGAGCTCCCACACTAACCTGGCAATAACCTGGCATCATGCGATGTTCTCTGATTATCGCCAGGCAACCCACTGGTGCTAAAATATAAACAATAATTTTTGACGTTAGAAATGCCACATGGTGGGAGTTGGCACTACCTCTGGGCTTCCATGCTAGCCTGGCACTAGGGCTAAATTGCCATGCGCCAAGCCCGTGGTAACTCTACCATGGCTTAGTAAAAGGGCCCCATAGTGAATATTGCACTTGTGATATGACAGTCAAAAAAAGATACCAAGGGTGAACAATGATGAGATTATGCTAATAAATGTATTCAATGTAAAGTGCTCCAAAGTTGTATGGTTTGATGATGAGAAAGGTGAAAAATGACTGCATGAACATGCATAATAAACTAATGATAAAAACATGCCTATTCTGTCAAATTTAAAATCACTTTACCAATTATTGAAATCCATTCTGTCAATAAATACTATCCAGTACTTAAGATTTAAAACAAAAGAGGAATTAATTTTAAAACATTTAACCAAATGTTAGCATCCAATGAATTATCTAATATTTAAAATAAAAAAACAACCTTAGTTAAAAAAATGTGTGTGTATATATATATATATATAATATTGATACCCATGTTTGAATTATTAATCAGCATCAACATTTAATCATCCATAGCCTTTTAGAACCAAGAATATGATCCAACCCAGATTAAAAACAATATCCTTAAAAGCCATCACTTTAATAAACTTCATAAACCTAAGAGTTCATAAAAAAGCAGCTTTGGAAAATGAATTCATAGATCTAGATCACAAAATAATGATATTTTAGGTAGGAATAGAAATGCCACAGGGGAGTTGATTATAACTATTATTATGCTTGGGGAAAAAAAAACCTAATCAAACAATGATCTAAATGTTAGAACTGCCATGAAACACAAAAGGCAGTGATACGAACAATATAAAAGAAAACAGTGTACTGCAGGGGCGTAGCTATGGGTGGGCCTGGGTGGGCTGTCTCAGTGATCCACCAATCAGTTATCAGCCATAGTACTCCAATCGCATTAGCTCAGTCATATGTAGGAAGCAGAGAAGTACCCCCAAGCTAAGCCCTGCAGCTCTGGTGTTATTTTTTAGTTTTTTAAAAATTTATCAGTGCTTTTTCCCTCCAGGCCCGCCCAGCCACCCACCCAACATCCTTCGCTGCTACCGCTGCCTTTTCCCGCGGCTCTGGGTATGGCCGTCCGGGAGGCAGCATTCAGCGTTGCCTACCTGCTCTGAAATAATTCTTCTTCTCCCCAGGCTCAGCTGCATCGGTTTTTTGCCCGTCGCGCAACACTGCTATTCTCACAGGCAGCTCTGCTGCCCCCCTGCCGCGTCCATCTGGCCCTCTCTATGCACTTCCTGTTTACATAGGGCCAGATGGATGCAGCAAGGGGGAGCGGAGCTGCCTGTGAGAATGGCAGCATTGTGCGACGGGCAAAAAACCGATACAGCGGAGCCTGGGGAGAAGAAGAATTATTTCAGAGCAGGTAGGCAATGCTGAACGCTGCCTCCAGGACGGCCATACCCAGAGCCATGGGAAAAGGCAGCGACAGCAGTGAAGGATGTTGGGTGGGCGGGCCTGGAGAGAAAGTGGCTGAGAGCTGCTCGACATGATGGGAGGGAGAGGAGGAAGGGGCTAGAGAGCTTCTGGACATGGGAGGGAGAGTAGGAAGAGGCTGGAGGGAAGGGACAGAGCTGCTGGACATGGGAGGGAGTGGAGGAAGGGGCTGGAGAGCTTCTGGCCATGGGAGGGAGAGTAGGAAGGGGCTGGAGATCTGCTGGACAAGGGAGGAAGAAGGGACTGGAGGGAGGGACAGAGCTGCTGGACAAGGGAGGAAGAGGAGGACAGGACTGGATGGAAGAGAGAGAGCTGCTGGACATGGGAAGGAGAGGAGGAAGGGGCTGGAGATCTGCTGGACAAGGGAGGAAGAGAAAGAAGCGACTGGAGGGAAGGGAAAGAGCTGCTGGACATGGGAGGAAGAAGGGACTGGATGGATGGGAGAGAGCTGCTGGATGTGGGAGGAGGAAGAGGGGGCTGGAGAGAAAGAGTTGCTGGATGTGGGAGGAAGAGGAGGAGGGGATCTGGATGGAAGGGAGAGAGCTGCTGGACGTGGGAAAAAGAGGGGAAGGAGAACTGGAGGGAAGGGAGAGAACTGCTGGTACAGTACAAAGAGAGAGGGAAGGGAAACAGAGAAACCAGATCAAGGAGATGAAGGGCAGTGGCGTTCCTAGCCAGGATGGCACCCGGGGCGGATCGCCAATGCGCCCCCCCCGGGTGCAGCGCCCCCCTGGTGAAATGACACCCCCCCGGGTGCATGCCGCTGGGAGGGGTGCCGTGGCGCGCGCCTGTCGGCTCCGAAAAGTTTGCTAACTTTGTTCGTTCGCTGCAGCTCCCTTTGCCCCGGAACAGGAACCTGTTCCGGGGCAGAGGGAGCTGCAGCAAACAAGCGAAGATAGCGAACTCGGAGCCATGTGTGCGCCGCGGCACCCTGCCGCGGCGTGCACCAGGGGCAGGCCACCCCCACCGCCCCCCCCCCCTTGGTACGCCACTGATGAAGGGAAAGGGAACAAATACTAAACCTACAGCGTGAGGGAGGAAGGAAAGGAGGGCGGGCAGGCAGGGAATCAAGCAACCAAACCAGATGCTGAAAAGGGGAGGGAATGAGAGGGAGAGAAGCTGGATGGGGTAGGATCAGAGAGGGTAGAGCTATAATGGCACTGGGGACAAAGAGAGGGGAGAAGCTGGACAGAGAAATATAGGGACACAGAGTAAGGGAGATACTAAACATGGACGAAGATAGAGGTACAAAGATGGAAGAAGATGGATAGTGGACATGGAGAGAGAGTAGAAATATCAAATGGACATGAGACCTTGGTGAGTGAGTTAAGAGAAGACAGAAGGATGTAGAAACCAGAGCCTGGGACCAACATGACTTGGAAAAATAAAATGAGCAGACAACAAAAGGTAGAAAAAAGAATTTTATTTTTCTATTTTGTGATTAGAATATGTCAGATTTGAAACATACATCCTGCCAGAGCTGGTGTTAGAATATGGCTGGGGCCCAAGGCAGATATTTAGGAGGGGACCCCAAAGCTTACTAACAGGCTGCACCTTCTTTAGCTTCCAGCTGGCCTGGGGTTCTCTCTGGCTAGGGGGCCAAACCCAGTTGCCCTAGTTGTACCTCCCCTAACACTGTCTCTTGCATGTGCTATCATATTTTGCACAGTATAGGAGAAAATGCATCTCTTTGTATTTCTCTGTGCTGTGCTAAATGCAAGGTCTGGCTTCTTGGGATTTTGATTTAATTTGTTTATGATTTGTGGTCACTTATTCTGTATTTGGCATTTGTGTTCTGTGTGCGTGACCAAAGTATTCTGTTAGCATCAATTTTCTATGTAGTATTCTATAATACTTTGGCTTGTTCAGTTTTCTTCATAGTTGTATTGATATTTTAGGGCCCCACTGTAATATTTAGGGCATATTTGGGGGAAGCATATGTGTGTTGGTGGACCGTGGCTCAGTGGAGGATGAAGAGTGCACCCTCTTATATTTCCCCTAACTCTCAATGTGGCCTGCAGCCACTGAGGCCAGCACTGCTACTCCCATTGAAGTTATTGGGAGTGGGGTAGGTATGCAGTAGGAGCAGGGGCGTGGGCAGGGCATATCAGGTGGCAGGTGTTTCTCTAGTGCCCATCCATCCAACCTGTTGGCCCACCCAAAAATTGCCTTCTGGCTACACCACTGGTGTACTGTCCACATTCTTTTTTTTTTTTTAGAGAAATCAAATAAATTTGAAAAGTTCCTTCACTGTACCTTAAGAAACATTTTCTCATGCTGTAGTCAGGAATACTAATTAATCCTAACTAAATCCCAATTAAATTAAATTAAAATTTAAAAGAAAACAAAACTGATTAGTCAACAGTTCACCTCACTAGCACTACTTCTCAGACACCACCACAGCAATCTCCTTCAGAGCGCACCAAGAGAAAAGAATTACACATGTGCAGTTAGCTTCTGCTTTAGAGGGGGCTCAGTGGGTGGGGCTCATGCCGAATCAGCCAATTGCCTGGGTAGCCTGCCTGTGAGACTGAAGTTACCAAGGCCCCCTTTTACCACAGCTGGACAAAGGTTGTTTTTGGCCAAAAAAAAGGTGACCCTGTGCTAATCACAGGGATTGGCACCATTTCCGGGGGGACCCCCTACTGTCACCTTACTGCATTAACACGGAGGTAACTGGACAGCACCAATTACCGCCGGGTAAGCCCCAGTACTACAAAAATAAAAAAGATTTTTGTTGCACCAGAAATGGTGCATGCTGGGGTTTAGAACTACTGCCAGGCTCCTGTGGTAGCCCAGTGGTAGTTCTGATGTGGAGCGCAACAACACCAACGTTGTGGCTTTGTAAAATGGTAAAAGGGCCTCTAAACCCCAAGCGGAGGCTTTGGAGGTTAGCGGCGGCCCTGTCGAGCACTCGACCCCGGAAGGAATGATATCAGGTCGTAGGGCGGGACGTACTGATCCTTCGCCCTCCCCTATCCAGGAGGCTCCGCAGATCGGACTCGACGGGAGGCCTAGACCGGCAGTCGTTACTCTTGAGACCCTCTGGGATGCAATCCAGACCCTTAATTCGTCGCTACTTCAGACAACCAATTCCTTTAAATCTGAACTAAAGGATTTAAAAACATCTTATCAAACCTTGGAAGCGAAAGTCAAGCAGCAGGAGGAAAAATGTGAGTTGAACTTGCTTGAAATTAAAAAGCTACACACAGTTGTAAGTAATACAGTAACAGAAAAAGAACTGACTCAAAGGAAACTTGAATTTATGGACAATCAACTCAGGCGTAATAACCTGAGATTTTTGAATTTTCCGAAGTCTCCTTTAGAGATGTTGAGAAAATATTTCCTCGAATACTATATTACAGGAATTAAAACTACTCAAGCCGCAGCTTCCGACTTAAACTTGACACAATTTTTGGAATCTTCCTTAGAAACAATTACGGAACGCACAACTCTTCTTGCTTCCTTTGCTTTTGAATCCGATAGGAATCATGTTTTCAGACTATACTTTAAATTTATCTTAGCCCAATTTCTGGGTTCGAAGATATAAATTTTCCCAGATCTTAGTAAATCTACTCAAAGAAGGAGAAGAGAATTTCTGGGACTTCAGTCCCAGGTTCTCTCTCTGGGTGGTACATACAAGTTGAAATTTGCCTGTAGATGTATTATTTCCTTGGAAAATGTATATTTTGTATTCTTTGAACCAGAAAAACTGAGGCAATTCATAATTGCCAGAGAAAGTGGGGGTGAATTGGTTATGGATGCCCCGGTAGGAAGCTGAAACCGCTGGCAGGGAATGGACTCTACCCTCACAATTGTTTGTTTAAAGACTTTCCGCAAAAAATTGCCTTGTGTCTTGATCAATATAATGTGGACTAAGTAACAATATCATTACATATTTGTTTTTTTCTTTTAATGGACAAGGATTTGTCATATATAATTTCCTGTATTTCCCACATTTATTATATGTAAATGTATATTTTGAAAATTGATAAATAAAATAATAATAAAAAAAAGGGCCTCTAAATGGGCAGGACTTATGCCAGTTCAATCAATTGACTGAGGGGATCTTTTACGAAGTGGTGGTAAGTCCAACGTGGCCCTACCACTTGTTAATCCGGAAATACTACTGGGCTACCGCAGCAGCCCAACAATAGTTCCCACCTCCAGTTCACACAACTTCTGGTGGTGCAAAAATATTTTAATTTTTGTAGCTCCAGTGTTTACCTGGCAGTAATCGGACAGTGCCATGCGCTGCCTGGTTACCACCTGGTTAGCATGGGAAGCCCCAAAATGGCGGTGTGACAAGTGTTTCACTTGCCTCATGGCCATTTCTTAAAGAAAAAAAAGACAGCCTTTTATCCGCTGCAGTTAAAGGTGCCTCAGCCTGTGTCAAAAAACACACACTGATCCAAGCACAGGCCATCTTTTACTGCAGCTTGGTAAAAGAACCCCTGAGTGACTTGCTGAATTCATGCCGAATCAGCCAAGGAGGGTTTTAGGACAGGAGCAACATGATGTCAAAACGTTAAAGCCGTCTCCCCCACACAGCTGCCATATTGTGTGACCCCAAACATTTGCAGATACTATTGAAAGCAGTAGCAAACTTGTGTGGTTCATGACTGCATAAGTGTGTTTTTATTTTCATTTGACAGCTGTTTTATTTATTTAAAAGCTTTCCATATGTAACCCAATTTTTTGTAACCTCTAGGGGGGTCCCCACAATTAGGGCCCGAGGGTCCAATAAAAGTGTGCTGCTGTAGAACACCTGCACCTGTGGACCGCGGCTCATACCCTAGGACACCCTTAGAGGTTAAAAAAAAACCTTGGGTTACATAACGGAAGCTTTAAAAAAAAAAACCCACTTAGACAGTTATAAACCTTACAATTTTGCTATTGTTTTCAACAGCGTCTGCGAATGTTTAGGGTCACACAATATGGAGTCAAGTTCCACCCACTGGCTACAGCCCACAGAATGGGCTAGATAGGCATATGCCATCTTCTGTCATAAAACCTCCTTGGAATCAGCTGATTATCTGAACTGCCTGCCTGTGAGACTGATATCACAGAATGGGTAGGACTTGTGCCAGTTCAGCCAATTACCTATTGTGATAGCTCCCGTTTGGCGCCCCCTTCTGGCAGGGATAAGGCTTTTACCCTCTGCTCTAGGAAGCCTCTCTCCCACGAGACACATGTGGCCCTCTTTTTGCCCACAATGAGACACAAGTAAAACCAGTCAGTAAGATGCAGGTTCTTTAGTATGTCTAAACCAGAAACTGGGTCATCAAAGTACATTCCACATATTCCTGCAACCTCTTATGCAAATGTTTTTCTTATACAGCATAGCACTAAGCACAACTTACTTTACAAACAAGCAATCAATAGGACCTTTTCTTCATATCCTTTTTAACAATGTTTACATTACATACCCTCTCCTGCCTGACCTGGCTCAATCTCACAATCCAGGCTAGGTTTTCCTATTGGTCCCATACAGCACAACTGTAAGTATAGATGATGGCTCACTTTACAAACAAGCAATCAATGGGACCCCTTATCATTTATAATAAGGATTAAATCACATTCCTTTTCAACCATTCAAGTAACTAAGGGGTATTTCTTAATAACTGACTCTTCTCCCACTGTTCTACTTTATAAACTCAGAGTTAAACACCATTTCTTTTCACCCTTTAAATTAGCTATGGGGGCTTTTCTACTACCCTCCCCCCCCCCCCCCCCCCCCCCACTGCGTTAACACTTAATGAGAACAAACACTATTCTTTCAACACTTAAAATAACTATAGGGTTATATAAGTACATAAGTATTGTTATACTAGGACAGACCAAAGGTCTATCAAGCCCAGCATCCTGTTTCCAACAATGGTCAATCCAGGTCACAAATACCTGGTAAGATCCCAAAAAAGTACAAAACACTTTATGCTGCTTATCCCAGAAATAGTGGATTTTCCCCGAGTCCAATTTAATAATGGTCTGTGGACTTTTCCTTTAGGAAGCCGTCCAAACCTTTTCTAAACTCCGCTAAGCTAACCGCTTTTACCACATTCTCTGGCAACAAATTCCAGAGTTTAATTACACGTTGAGTGAAGTAACATTTTCTCTGATTAGTTTCCGCTTTTTCACTAGCTCTTCCCCCACTACACTATCCGGACCAAGGTATTCTCTGTTCCCTTGTTCCCACAGATTTCCATACAACATCAGATGCCTCTCCATTTACCACAGTGGTTCCCAAACCTGGTCCTGGAGGCACTCTCATATTTTATTTTTTAGGCTTCTAGCATTTGTATACAGACATTTCAAACAATGTTTTATATTCCTATTAACAACTTGTTCAACAGTTGATAGTGATAATTTGTAATCTGCTTTTTATTTAAAGGCACTTGATTTACTATGACCTTTATTGTAACCAGTGGGTTAAATATTTATCTGGCCCAGGTGTCGCATTTGTGTCCAATTGGGAGACCTATTTTGGGTCTGGCATTTTTTTTATGGCCTTCAGACAGTTTAAATGCCATTTTCAACATTGGTGGCCAGTGTTGGGTCTAAGGGGGATCTCTGGAGGCTTTTCAGGGCCTCCAGAATGTGGTCATGACAAGTGCGACCATCTGTGGCACTGCCTGGCCAAGAAGTGAGACTCTCGGGACCAGACATGCCAAAGAAAATGTCTGGTTTTGGCCTAGTTGGATCCCTGGAGCCACATGACTTTTTGTGCATGCATAATAGCACTCCGGAGACTCAACTAGGCCCAAATCGAAGTCGTGACTTCAATTTAGCCAGTTTCAGTTCCGCAGTTTTCATGGCCTTTTTCCTGATGTTGCTGGGGGTCCATCAGAACCAAAACCAGTGGTGGGGGACATCTGAGTAGCTTTCTGGGCTCAAGGTAAGGGGTTGGGTGGCCCAAGATTTCATTTAGTTTTTTTTTTGTAAAAAATATGTTTTAGGTCCCAGTGGACTGGGGAGTAAAGGGTTCATTTTCTTAGGAATCTGACTGTAGTAATGAGTCCCTAAGAAACTCTTGGGGTGGGCAAATACAAAGACATTTTTGAAAAAACAATTTTGATGAAAAGTGAAGGTTTTGTTTCAGGGCAACTTTGAGGGTTAAAAGTGGTTTCTTTGAGCAACGGTCGCTCAAGGGTGTGTGTAGGGTAATGTTAATGTACACACATACAGAATTGCCCCTACAATATTTGCTTGCCAAACTACTATCATGTTTTTTCATTATCATGTTACCCAAGATCTTCTGCTATTACTAAATGTACATTTTCTTTATAATTCTTATATATTTCTTAAATATCTCTTACTATGTTTGCTTGTTAAAATTCTACTATGTTTTATCATTATCATGTCATCCAAAATCCTTCTGCTATTACTAATTGTATACTTTCTCATGTATTCACATTATTCATGATGTATTGTAAGCCACATTGAGCCTGCAAAGAGGTGGGAAAATGTGGGATACAAATGCAAATAATCAATAAAATAAATAATTATATTTTAGTGTGGACATCAGTGGTTCCATGGGAGTTTTGGTGGTACTATTGGACAACATCCTAGGAACATCTTTATTTGTGGGGTAAAATTTGTGAGATTTTAGGGATATTGATAATTTTAAATGAATCTTATAATAATTTTGGTGGGAATTTTGTTAAAATTTTTATTTTCCCCATTATTTCTTATGGAGGAAACTGAACTCAAAATGAAGAGTGTCCTTATTCCAAAAAGATTCTATGAAGCCAGAAAAAAATAAAAATAAAAAAACTAAAAACTAAAGGTTCTGTGCAAGAGGTGTGATTGGCTGGCTTTGGTCAAATGACCAAGCTCGGGCTGCATTGCCTAGGGTACAGTTCCACTGTCTGCTGGGCAAAAGAGCTAAAGATTTCAGAGGGGTCAGATGTGTGCTCATGTGCTTTTTGAGTGTGAAAGAACTGTATCACAGCAAGCCATTGTAATTGGTTTTAAATAGTCCTGAGTGAATGGGCTAAGTTTGCTTTGATGACAGTCAGTGATATTTTAACTGTATGCGTGAGAGAATCTGAATTTAAAAGTTTTATTCTCAGATAACCTTTTACTAAGTTGTGCCAAAAAATGGCCTGCACTGGTGTAGGCATGTGTTTTGAATGTGTGCAGATGCATTTTTCAGCGCACCTGTAAAAAATCCCTTTTTTTATTTTGGCCAAAAATGGATGTGTGGCAAAATGAAAATTGGCACGCGCCCATTTTGGGACTAAGTCCTTACCGCCACCCATTGACTTAGTGGTAAGGTCTCACACGTTAACCGGGTGGTAACAGTCTACGCAAGTAGCATGGCTTTTACCACCCGGTTGGCGCCGCGTGCCAGAAAATAAAAATTATTTTCTGGCACGCATAGTGGACAGTGGACATGCGTAAAACATGAAATTGTGGTGCTTTAGTTCTGGAGGCTTAAGGCTTGTTCTATCTGTTTTCAGCTTGCTACTCTAAAACAGGAGCTCTGCAAACTGAAGCAGGAATTGGATGCAATTAAAACAGCTTGTATTACTGCACAAAATCATACCAGTTTCTCACCACTGCCTCAAAGAATAAAACTGCCTAAGAATAGATGGATCACAGTAGGTTCTGGCAGACTATTAACTTTTGAACACAGTTCTGATTTCAAACATGCTGACTTTAGTAAAATGGGGAAATTCCGGAAGAAAGAGCTGATGGACTGGGAGGATATACGAGAAAAGTGAAATGCCTTCCAGGCTCCTCAGCTACCAGGAGTACTAGGCAAATAATCAGAGATGAAACTAAGGAGTCTAACACTGATGCTGTTATCCACTTGGGAACAAATAACATGGCCAATAATACCCACTTGCAGCACAGAGAGCTTTTCAGGAGCTGGAGAAGGGGTTAAAACCTTTGGTTCAAACAATAGCTTTTTCTGAAGTACTACCTAATTTTGGAAAGGGAGAGAAAAGTTTGAGAATTTCAATAGGTGTCTCAAACAAAGCCTGGTGTCATCAGGAAGGTTTTAGGTACATAAAACAAAAGACTATATTGCAATGATGGGCTGCATCTCAGTGTAAACAAAAAAGAAGCAGAAACTGGGCCTTCAGGATTGAGAAAAAATGGAGTCCTTTAATATCACAAATACCCGACACGGGCCGTGTTTCGGCGTACAACCGCCTGCATCAGGGGTCTGACATAAAGATACATAAAAATAAATTAAAACCATAAATTGGTTCAACAATATCAATAAACCATAATTGCACATCATTGTCACACCTTCAAACCATATACATATACACTTATATTTACTATACTATATACACACCACGCACAAATATATGTATATATATACACATGCATATGCGGATATGGATATTTGAGCTTATAGAGATATATATACAGGTGGGCATATATAGATATCATCTAGAAGTATACGCTTTTTTCAAAATGTTTTTTTAATGCTTTTTAAATGTTCTTTTAAATGTTTTCTTTTATATATATACATATATTTGTGCGTGGTGTGTATATAGTATAGTAAATATAAGTGTATATGTATATGGTTTGAAGGTGTGACAATGATGTGCAATTATGGTTTATTGATATTGTTGAACCAATTTATGGTTTTAATTTATTTTTATGTATCTTTATGTCAGACCCCTGATGCAGGCGGTTGTACGCCAAAACACGGCCCATGTCAGGTATTTGTGATATTAAAGGACTCCATTTTTTCTCAATCCTGAAGGCCCAGTTTCTGCTTCTTTTTTGTTTGCCTTGTTGTACTTGTATGCTGTTTTCCCTCTCTTTTGTGACTGCATCTCAGTGTGTCAGGAAAAAAAAATCCTCGGTGAGAAATTCAGAGAATATGTTTCTAGGTGTTTAAACTAGAAGTTGGAGGTGGTATATGGAGGCAGGTCACTTCCAGTGGTCACCCTCAGCTAAAGACAATCACTTCCTACCAACATAGCAGGAAGTGAGACCAAACAGAAAACTAAATAGAAGATGAGACTGCCACTGAAATGTAGCTGGAAAGTGATGACCACAAATGCTTGCAGTTTAAGCAACAAAGTTCATGATCTGCAAGCCCTGAAGTTAGAGACAGACTTAGACATTGTTCCTACCATGGAGACATGGTTCAATGATTCCCATGAATGGGATGCAAACATACCAGGCTACAATCTATTTAGGAAGGATAGAGCTGGTCATAAAGGTGGAGGAGTAGCTCTGTATGTGAGAAACAATATCACAGTGACTGAAATGCCAGGGGCCTGGGGAAAGGAAGAAGTTATATGGATAATCTTGACAAGAGATGATGGAATCTCTGTCCACGTGGATGTTGTCTACAGACCTCTAACACAATCAGAGGAACTAGATAAAGATCTGGTTACAGATATCCAAAAGTTGAGAAAGAAAAGAGGTGTACTGTTGCTGGGAGATTTCAACCTGCCAGATGCGGATTGAAAAGTTCCATCTACTGAATCAGAAAGAAGTAGAGAGATCATGGATGTCTTTCAAAGTGCTCAGCTCAGACAAATGGTGGCAGAACCCACAAGGGAGGGAGCAACACTGGATCAGCTGCTCACAAATGGGGAAAGTGTGTCTAATGTCTGGATGGATGCCCACCTGGGCAGCAGTGATCATCAGTTTGGTTTGATATAACAGCTAAAGAGGAGGGCAGCCACTGAAAACTAAAAGTCCTGGATTTCAAACATGCTGACTTTAGTAAAATGAGGAAATTCCTTAAGAAAGAGCTGATGGACTGGGAGGATATACGAGAAATGGAAAGGCAGTGGTCCAGGCTGAAAGGAGCTATAAGTATGGCTACTAACCTTTATGCAAGGAGAGTAAATAAAAGCAAGAGAAAAGGAAACTGATATGATTCTCCAAGCAAGTGGCTGAGAAAATAAAGGCTAAAGAGTTGGCATTCATAGAATACAGAAAAACTCAAGAAGAGGAACACAGAGATGAATACCGGATGAAATTGAAAGAAGCCAAGAGAGAGATATATCTGGTGAAAGCACGAGCAGTAGAACAAATGGCTAGAAATGCAAGGAGGGACAATAAGAAATTTTTCAGGTATATTAGTGAAAGAAGGAAGACTAAAAATGGAATTGTGAGATTAAAAGATGCTTTGAATCTCTATGTGGATAACGATGAGGAAAAAACAAATGTGCTGAACAAATATTTCTGTTCTGTGTTCACGGAAGAAAATCCTAGAGAGCCACTATGATTGACTGGAAAAAGGTACATATAAGAATGGAGTGGATATATCACCATTCATGGAAGAAAGTATTTGAGAACAACTTGGAAATTTAAAGGTGGACAAAGTCAGGGGACCGGACGGGATCTATCGCAGGATATTGAGGGAGCTCAGAGAGGTTCTGGCGGGTCCTCTTAAAGATTTGATTCATAAATCCTTAAAGATGGAGAAGGTTCTGTGGGAATAGAGAAGAGCAGATGTGATCCCTCTTCACAAAAGTGGTGACAGAGAAGAAGCTTGAAACTACAGGCCAGTAAGCCTCACGCTGATTATTGGAAAAATAATGGAAGGGATGCTGAAAGAAAGGATAGCGAATTTCCTGGGATCCAATAGACTACAGGATCCAAGGCAACATTAGAATGAATGAGACTGTTGGGCAGACTGGATGAACTGTTCAGGTCTTTATTTGCCGTCATTTACTATGTTATATGTTACTGAGTCTTAAGTACTGGCCTAGTTCTTAAACAAAGAAAAGAAATTATTTGTTTTCTGCCATTTTACTGTCATCTTAAGCAGGTCGAATGCTTGAAGAATCCAGAGCTACAGATCTCAAGGAATAAGGACCTGGAAACGAAACCAAAAGAGAAGAGAATTTCCTCATCTGTTTTGGTGAGGCCCAAGGAGAAGTCCCAGGATTTGGGAAGTCAGAACTCCTAGCTCTAAAACCCAACTTTTATAAGGTCAGCATTCAAAGATCCTGGCTGCCAAGTGCACTGAAGGATTAAAGCTAGAGGGCTGGAAACCCAGTGAGGCAGTATTCCAATTGACCCTGTAAACTTTATAAGCCAATATTAATAAATGTGAAGCGGAGAGGGTGAGATAATACTTATTCAGAATTACCTCTTGAGTTCTGAAGAAGAAACAGTTAGAAATGGAGAATTATATGAGAGGTATCTTCCACCGCAGACATACAAGTTCTTAACTGGCATCTGGAGCTCAAAAAATTATGGATTGAAAGCTGAGTATGAGAAAAAAAAGTATATTTAGAGTTTTAATTGTTCCCTTTATTTATATGTGAATAAAATGATCTGTTTTTTTGTTTTTAAATCACACTCTAAAGACTTTACTTTGATCACTAAGTCAGGACCTGCCTTGGGCTTAATCTTGTTTAGGAATGCAGAGAGAGAGAGAGAGAGAGAGAGAGAGAGAAAGAGACAGACAGACAGATAGAGAGACAGAGAGAGAAACTGCTTCCATTTAAAGCATCCATAGAACACAGGGGTCCATTTACTAAGCTGTGCTAAGAAATGGACTTAGGACACCCTTATGTGGGCCTTTCCCATGTGTTAAGTGTAAGCAGGTGTAAAAAAATAAATAAACTCACCTGGAGGCTGCTGGGGTTCTTCTCAGTCAGGGTAAGTGAGGAGGAGGTGCTGAAGTCTGTGAAGCAGGCTCTCTGGGGGGGTGGGGGTCCGGGAGCAGTACTAGAAATAAAAGGCAGCAGAGGTGGAGCATGTGTGAAGGATTGCACATGTGCAGAAGTAGCAGGGAGCTAGGCGTGAGGACAGCAGAAGCATTTGAAGTTAATTTTCCATTAGTGGCGGAGCCTGGGAGCACATGACACACAAACCACATGCCAAAAATTATTTTTTTAATTTTCCTTGGAGGGGCATGTCTGGAGGCGGAGAGTGAACATTTCTGTGCTAATCAGTTAGCACATCTACATTGCCATGCACTAACTGATTAGCATGGAATATGCATGTGAGCCCTTACCACCTACAAAACAGGTGGCAGTAAGAGCTCTTATGCTAAGCTGTGTTAATGGCTGTGCTCTAATGGTAATATTAGCATGTGGTCATTAATTCGGAAAATGGAAAATATGCCATTTTCCGCTGGGGTAAAAATGGTCTTAGCGTGTAGGAAAGGCCCATGTAAGGGCACGTTAAGGCCACCTTCTACTGCAGCTTTGTAAAAGGACCCCTAAATGCACTTCTTTCCTACATGTGGAAAGAGTTACTGACAGCCCTGTCCATCTTGTTAAAGTTAAAGAAACTGTCTTTATTTGGGGTTATAGACTTGTCTCATCTTTCCAGCATGTGATATACTTTCAGCTTCATTACAATATACTTGAGACTCGTTTTCCTTTTTCAACAAGCCAAATTGCTCTCCTGACATCAGCTTAATCGGAATAGGACAGGCAAAGCACATAGAGTGACAGCATGATCAAAGAGTGTGTTGCTAAAAGGATTTGAACCCCTTTCAGACTCCACAGGTACTCATTAAATATGCTCTCAAACAGTGCTCTGTAGGAAACCATTGGAAAAAGGCAGCTTGATGACTCACAAGAACTACTTCATAGTTCCCATTTAAGAAAAAAAACTGCGCTGAGATAGGAAAGTATAAAGCATGACAGATGGAATACTAACCGCTATGAAACATACAAAAAGGACATTTTCCCTGGATACGTGCAACACCTTTTCCTTAAGTGAATCAAATTATCCCTGTCCATAAGAGTAAAAAAATAATATCCTCAAGATGCCAAGGACCCGACAGGAAGGCTTGTCCAGGTTTAATGGTGGATGCAGATTCTGAAGTTTACTTTCACAGCATTTTTTCTTATGGGTTAGGTTTGATGTCCTGACTTCTCAGGTATGTTGGGGCATAGGGGGAGGCCAGCAAAGGGAGGGACATGACAGTTTGTGAGCAACCATGTAAAAAATGTGAGCGACACTCCTGGACTGTATGAGCAATCACTCAAGTGCTCACCTTAGAGAGAGCACTGGTGCTAACTCTTGCAAATGCTAAGCAGGAGGAGACCCCATGAAATTTCTTTTGAAATAATTATGTTTATTGCACAATTAAAACTTTAAAGTGGTAGAATAGCTCAGTTTCAAATGTGTCAAAAGGACAATAAAGTGCAATAAAAATAAAAAAACATTACAACATTTCTTTAAAATCCACAGCTGTGTGTAAATTTTCTATTTCTAAAATGTTTAATATCAAATATATAGCACAAAGAACAGTGGAGAAAGCAAACAACACATCAACCAGTGTTGGCCACCAGCACTTTAATAAATATGTTCCAAATAGGACATTATCTTCTAAATGACTCGATACTGGCCATGTTTCAGCTGCATAGCCTCTATCAGGAGTCTGAAAATGGGATCAATATCAAATATATCCCATAACCCCTGCCCTGGGCCTACTTGTACTTTCCCTGAGGTCTACAGGGGTCTGGGCAGTAGCAATCTCCAGCCACTGCCGCCTGGCTCTGGGTTCAAAATAGCTTCAGTGACCTACCATAATGGTAGTCTCATGGTACTACATATAAAAGTCAAGTTGCCATATAAGAAGAGTAGCTTACTCAATTGGCTAAAAAGGGGGAAGCTTATTTTCAACCATGAGAGTACATTGGGAGATCTGCACAGTGCAAAGAACCTTTAATCAGGTAGTTTGTCAAAACAGTATTGTTGGGTCATTGAAAACTGTGTTTCCATCTAAGCTAAGTTATGGCTAATAATTGTTTTTTGGACATTGCAATGAAACAATTTGAAGTCTTAAAAATATTCTCTCGGAACATTGTTATACATGCTGAATTACATAGGCTTTGTTATAAACTATGGGACAAATGATGATGAATGAAACCAGCACCAATTTAGCCAACTTTGTGTGATGTCTGATTTTATTCACATGGTAAACTTTACATTAACAAAACCAATATGCCCCATTTATACATACACACAAATGAAGTAATTCTATAAAGTAGAAACTAACATTTACACACATGTTGCACATGTACATGTTTAGAATACCAGCATGTATGTGTGAATATCTGTATTTTACATCAAATATCTCAAGGCCTGTCAACAGGGAGTAGCTTTTACTAAAGGTGGTCATCACATGGCCTTGGCAGAGAGACATGACTGTCAGGACTACATAAATATCTTTGTCTGCAGTGACTGGCAACTATTATGGCATTTTGGCACAGAAACTCAGGACTTGCCTGACATTGATTAGTCTCCTATTGGCTGTGTCTTGGCTGTATGGGACACCTGTCTACAGTTTAAGGTTTTGTTGTACTCCTTGGATGGATGATTACTTAATCAATATACAGTGCTTACGAGTGGTCTCTGGGCATTATGTCTGTCCCCTGGAGTCCCAGCGGTCAGTTTTTAGCCATCAGCAGCTATGATGAAAAGTTATGGATTCTGAACCATGTGACCTGGAAATCAATTACAGAGCTGGAACATTTGGCAACAATCAATGATCCCAAGGTAGTTGTATATAAGGAAGTGGAGACATGCAGAGTTTTTAGAGACAAGGATGCCAGCCAGCCTACAGGACCAAATGCCACCAGCAGTTTATCCAGCACTCACAGCAAATATGAGATTTCTCAATCATCATTCTCCTTGTGAATCATCAAGCTAGATCCTGATAGGACCAACCCAAAAATAGGAGTTGAAGCATTAGCTTTCATTCCTGATAATCATTACCTGGCAACTAAAAATGATAATATGCCTCATACTATGTCAATGTGGGATGTTCAGAAAATGAAATTGTTTATGGTCTTGGAACAGGTGATATGATGGCCGTTTGGGTGGAACAGGTGATGGATGTCCACACGGGAGTTATCTACAGACCTCCTGCACAAATGGAGAAGTTAGACAAGAATCTGATAGATGATATTCAAAAGATTGGTATGAAAGGGGAGGTGCTACTGTTGGGAGATTTCAATTTGTCTGACGGGGATTGGAATGTCCCGTCTGCGGAATCGGAAAGAAGTAGGGAGATTGTGGATGCCTGTCAAAGTGCCTTGCTTAGACAAATGGTGACGGAACCCACAAGGGAAAGTTTGATGCTGGATCTAGTGCTCACTAATGGAGGTAGTGTTTCCGATATCCGGGTGGGTGCCCACCTATGTAATAGTGATCATCACACCGTATGGTTTGATATAAGGGCAAAGGCGGAGTGCGGATGCACAAAAAAGTACTGGATTTCAGACATACTGATTTTGATAAAATGGGGGAATACCTGAAGAAGGAGCTGTTGGTGTGGGAAGGTGTAGGAGAAGTGGAAAAATAGTGGTCCAAGCTAAAGGCTGCTCTAAATATGGCAACTGATCTTTTTGTGAGGACAGTCAACAAAAACAAGAGAAGCAGGAAGCCTATATGGTTCTTCAAACAAGTAGCTGAAAAAATAAGAGCAAAAGAGGCTTTGTTCAAGAAATACAAAAGAATGCAACGATAGGATCACGGAAAAGATTATCGGATTAAACTGCAAGAAGTGAAGAGGGAAATATGGCAAGCAAAACCGCGAGCAGAAGAAAAATGGCTGAAGATGTAAAGAGAGAGGTGCCAAGGAGGGGCATAATCGAACGGCGCACATCTTCGGGGCCGGCTCCACAAAGGGGCGGTGCCAACCGTATTATCGAAAAAGATAGCCGGCCATCTTTTCTTTCGATAATACGGTTGGGGCCGGCTAAATCTCAACATTTAGGTCAAATGTTGAGATCGCCGGGTTTACAGATGGCCAGCTTCAAAAAAGTGGGGAAAAAATCCACTTGCTTGTGAGGGACGTCCTAAATCAAAACTACTTTTGCTTGGCTTTTTCAGTAGTATAAGTGAGATTTAAACCAGCCACCTCTGGATTACAAGAGCAGTGCTCAAATCACTTGGCTATTTCTCCACTTAATTACATGTCTCTCCCTTTTGATTATGCCCCTTCAGGTCTCTCTCAGCCAATCACAGACAGGGGTCTCAGCCACTCACAGACTGTGATTGGCTGAGAGAGACCCCTGTCTGTGATTGCCTGAGAGAGACCTGAAGGGGCATAATCAAAAGGGAGGGACATGCAAGTAAGTGGAGCTGTGGCCAAGTGGTTAGATTACTGGTCTTGTAAAAGCCAAGCACAAATAGTTTTGATTTAGGACGTCCCTGACCAGCACTTGGATTTTTTTTTATTTTTTTTGGGTGGGAGGGGATTGGTGACCACTGGGGGAGTAAGGGGAGGTCATCCCCGATTCCCTCAGATGGTCATTTGATCAGTTGGGGCTCCTTTTTGAAGTTTGGTCGTGAAAAAAAAGGGACCAAGTAAATCCGGCAAAATGCTCGTCAAGCCTGGCGAAGTAAAGCAGATGGGTGTAGCAGGGAAGAGTACTACACAGTGGACTCAGCCTACACGTTAAAAAGCAAGTGGCTGTGCCTTCAGCTGGCTGCTCTTCTTGTCCTTCTTCTGGTTGGGTAGAGCCTCCTATTGCTTGAATTGCAGGGATGTCTGGCAGATCCAGTAGAGCAGATCAGTACAGCTTAGGAGTTGGTGAGTATGTTGGGGATGTGGGTGGACATTTGAGGGATAGTGGGGTTTGGGAAGGGTAGGGGTAGTTGAAGTGAGGGAGGCGAGAGGTTTGGGGATTTAAGTTAGTCTGTAACCAATATTGTAGGATGGGGTCAGGGGTTATCTGAAAAAGGTGGAAAGGGTTTACAGTCAAAGGATAGTGTTGCTTTAAGGAAGCGTTTGAAAGACAAAATGTTTTTGTGGCAGTTGCAGTATATTGTTAAGAGGTTGGACTTGAAGAAGGATAGGAGGGGTGGTGTGGCTAAAGTTATGCAAGTTTGGGACACATCAGATTCATGGGATTTCTCTGTGACTTCTGACTCAGAGTCATCTTCTGATGTTGAGTTGTTGGATCCTAGGTCAGGCACATCTGTGGGTGAGGGATCTAGTGTGAGTGCTGTGGCTAAAGTATCACAAAAGGAACATATGTTGTGAGAGATTGCCCCTATAGATTCTCAGTTGTCTGTTAAGTGGCATAATAGGATTTTGAAAGGATATTATGTGGATTTATTTAAGCTTTTGGAGCAGGACAGGGAGGGTGATGACTGGAAAAATGTAAGGAGGGGAAAGATGATAAGAGAAAAGGAAGAGGGTGGGTATCTTGTACAATTTTCAATTGGTTATTAGGATTAAATATTTATTCCAGTGTGCTGGGTAAGGTTCAGCCATCCTTGTTTTCTGGCTTATAGCGACAATATGGCTGTAGTGCAGACAGTTAATAGACAATACGCTCGTTGTGCACTATTGGTAGAATTGCTGCATTTTATTAGTACATAAGTACATAAGTAATGCCATACTGGGAAAAGACCAAGGGTCCATCGAGCCCAGCATCCTGTCCACGACAGCGGCCAATCCAGGCCAAGGACACCTGGCGAGCTTCCCAAACGTACAAACATTCTATACTTGTTATTCCTGGAATTGTGGATTTTTCCCAAGTCCATTTAGTAGTGGTTTATGGACTTGTCCTTTAGGAAACCGTCTAACCCCTTTTTAAACTCTGCTAAGCTAACCGCCTTCACCACGTTCTCCGGCAACGAATTCCAGGGAGATGTTTGGTATTAGATACCACCTTGAGTTCTACGCATATTCCTAGGATTCATAATGATTTAGCAGATGCTTTGTATCGATTGCATTGGGCTTGATTTCATGTGCTAGCTCCTGGAGCAGACCTGTGTCGATGAATATGCCTGTGGCCTTCTGGAAGATTTTTCTGGATCTGTCACTGATTTACTTCAGCATGCCTTAGCTCCAAGTACACTAAAGGCTTATACTCGGGATGGAAGCCGTTTTGCCATTTTGTATCAGAGAGTTCCAGGTGACTGTCGTGGCCTATTGATACTCAGGTTTTGGTGGATTTTATAGTACTTGTAATGAGGGTGGATTAGTTCTCTGGAGTTTTATCTATATCTATGACTGCAATTAGTTTTGTATCTCAGTAGGATACTGATGTAGGGGTGTGGGTTCACCTCATAAAGTTGTAAGACATCCCATAGATTTTGACAAATTAATAAGTTTGATGAAGGTTTTAGAGGTAGTTTGTACTTCAGAGTTTGAAAATCATTTGTTCAATTAGCCTTTTCTTTGGCATTTTTTGCAGCTATGCATGTTGGGGAATTGGTAGCAGCTTCTAAAACAGCTTCTACTTCTACAGATTTGTTAGTTTCTGATGTGCATTTGAAGGAGAGGGAGTTGTGTTTTGACATTAGATGGTCAAAGACTGACCAATTGGGAAAAGGCTCTTTGGTGAGACAGTATAGGATGGGGGAATTATTCTGTTGAATAATTAGATTGGTGCAATTATATATGGAGGTGTGGCCTCCGTCTATGGGTTTTTGCTTAGTTCACCTAGGTAATTCCCCACTTACTCACTTTCAATTTGCAGCACTACTTAAGTTTGCTTTATGTCTTTTAGGTTTGGATCCTTTGTTATTCAGGATTCCTTCCTTCAAGATTGGGACCACCTCTGTGGCAGCAGCAGCAGAGGGTGGGTCACCAGCGCTTATTCGGCATATTGGACAATGGATGTCCAATATGCATTTGAGTTATGTACGACCTTTGAATGTGTGATTTTCTTTTGTTAGTCCCTGCCTGGAGTCATGTTCCCATGGATGTGTGCATATGGATTTGCAGGCACTTTTTCATATTCTGTGCTGGAAAGCATGCTGAGGAATCCCATGGGGCACACACCTTGGAATGGAAGCAGCTGGTATTTCTATTCAATGGTTAGGTCACAGAGGCATGTGCTGGGACCAGCTGTTGCCCACTTTGATCCACAACGTTTCTTTTACCCTGATTTAATTTTAATTAATTTGGGAAAGAACGATATTTGTTATACAAATGGGGTTGATTTAATCATGGGTATAAAAAGGACTTTGCTTTGTCTGACATGTCATTTTCCTTGTACACGCTTAGTTCAGTTGCAAATTCTTCCTCGTTTAGTCTGGAAAGATGCTATATCAGTGAGGGCGATAGAATGCCTACGGAAAGGGTTAAGAGGGAGATTTCTAAATTTGTGGGATCTTTTGGAGGTATGGTTCTCACTCATGAGTTATTAACACCTGATTGTCCTGGATTGTACCATATAGATGGGGTTCATTTGTCTACATTTGGATTAGATATATTTATTAGTACTGTTCAGGACTTGTTGGAAGCAGTTTTTTGCCTTAATTTGGCTGCAGCTTTTTTTGGAGGGAGGTGGGTGGAGGGAGCGATGACAAGATGTAGTTTGTCATCGCTTTGGTGGAAATTAAGGGGAGCAAGTGACAAGTGGCATTAAGTACTAAATTTCATAACATGATGGTGTGAGTATTATTGGCTTGTGTGCGGGACTACCACAAGCTGACAGGAGGCCTTGACGACACCACAGGTCTCTGGAATACATGAAAGAATATTGAAAAATGTTGAATGGAAAGAGTTTACGGTCAAAGGATAGTGGAAAGTTGGGTGTATAGTTCATCATCGACTAGCACCAGAAAGTGATAAAATTAATTGAAGGCCACTTGCTGTTTTGAGATGACTAGTTATGTGTTTATTTATTTGTTTACTTGATGTTAATGGCCAAATACTGTTTCCACTTTAAAAAGTTTAAAAGTGTTTTTGTACTTATGAGTAAGTACGAAAGGGGATATGATTGTCAGTGTTATGGTAGACTGAGGATTTAAAGAAAGGCGTAAATAATATTGATATTACTCCCTTTGAAGTTCAGGGCTGCATTTTATAAAGTAAAGGGAAGGGGGATTAATAGGTTAAAGTGAGGTTTATGTGATTAAATTATTGGGTTTTAAATATTAAGAAATAGAAAATAATTTTTTATTATATCCTGTTGGGTGGGGCTATGTCACAGCAATGGAAATTAAGGGAAGCAAGTGACATTAAGTACAACTCGTGCACTTGGCACTTGCTCCTTTACCCAGAAAACAACACACTGCAAGCATCTTGAAGAAAGTTGGATTTTTATTTTGGCCGCAGCCAGGAACGTTTTGCTTATAATTCCAAACACAACATACGTCATAACATAATTACCGTTACAGACACTTAACCACATATTATCAACTGTTAATAACTTGGGGTACACAGTTTTGAACCTGACAAATGCTTAGTATGCCCCCCAGGTTGCCGCACAAGCAGCCTGTGGGTTCCCTGTGCCAATTACCCGCACCCGTATAATCCTGGAGCATCCCGCTTAAGGTTGCCCCGCCCTAATATCAAATCAGCGTTCTGGCCCCCTGGCCGCCTAAGCCAGGAGACACGCTGTTCACATTTTCCTGCTGCCCTCTGCAGCCTTACTGTTGCTTGTGCTTATCACTTTGTAGGAGGTCTTTCTGCCCCCGTTCTCAGCATCTCATTTTGTACTGTTACTGCAAAGTTGCTGTGTACCCCCCGTCGTTATTGCGTCTACCTCCCCTCTTAACGCCTGCTGCGACAAGTTGGCCCCTATTAATGGGCGGGCGGGATGGGACAGCGCTGCTTACACCTGGCCGTCTGGGGTTTCCAAGGGCGGTTTCTCTTTTTTCCTTTCCTTTTATTGCCTTCCTTCCCCTCCCTCCCCCCTTTCCCTGCCTTAACCCTTTGCCTACCTAGTTCTTCTTCCTTTTCCCTGGGTCCTCCTCCCCCCGCCCCCTCCCCTTCCCTACAGTCGCTGGCCATCGGCCCGGTTGTGCCCAGCCTCCCTTTAGGAGGTGGCTGGGTTCTCAACTCGTGCACTTGGCACTTGCTCCTTTACCCAGAAAACAACACACTGCAAGCATCTTGAAGAAAGTTGGATTTTTATTTTGGCCGCAGCCAGGAACGTTTTGCTTATAATTCCAAACACAACATACGTCATAACATAATTACCGTTACAGACACTTAACCACATATTATCAACTGTTAATAACTTGGGGTACACAGTTTTGAACCTGACAAATGCTTAGTATGCCCCCCAGGTTGCCGCACAAGCAGCCTGTGGGTTCCCTGTGCCAATTACCCGCACCCGTATAATCCTGGAGCATCCCGCTTAAGGATGCCCCGCCCTAATATCAAATCAGCGTTCTGGCCCCCTGGCCGCCTAAGCCAGGAGACACGCTGTTCACATTTTCCTGCTGCCCTCTGCAGCCTTACTGTTGCTTGTGCTTATCACTTTGTAGGAGGTCTTTCTGCCCCCGTTCTCAGCATCTCATTTTGTACTGTTACTGCAAAGTTGCTGTGTATCCCCCGTCGTTACAGCGCTGCTTACACCTGGCCGTCTGGGGTTTCCAAGGGCGGTTTCTCTTTTTTCCTTTCCTTTTATTGCCTTCCTTCCCCTCCCTCCCCCCTTTCCCTGCCTTAACCCTTTGCCTACCTAGTTCTTCTTCCTTTTCCCTGGGTCCTCCTCCCCCCGCCCCCTCCCCTTCCCTACAGTCGCTGGCCATCGGCCCGGTTGTGCCCAGCCTCCCTTTAGGAGGTGGCTGGGTTCTTTCAGTTTCATAAGATGACGGTGTGAGTATTATTGGCTTGTGTGCAGGACTGCCACAAGCTGAAAGGCCTTGATGACACTGCAGGTCCCTTTGGAATACATGAAAGAATATTGAAAAAGTTTGAGTGGAGAAGTTGGGTGTATAGTTTATCACCGACTAGCATCAGAAAGTGAAAATTAATTGAAGGCCACTTGCTGTTTTGAGATGACTAGTTATATATTTCTTTATTTGTTTACTTGATGTTAATAAAGCTGTGGCCAAATATTGTTTCCAAATTAAAAGGTTTAAAAGTGGTTTTATTCTTATGAGTGAGTATGAAAGAGAATGCAATTGTTAGGGTCTTTGTTTGGTACAATAAAGAACTCTGTGATAGATATTCCCTGTGTTGATGCTTGTGTCACAGTCTCTACTCCTTTATTTTACTTGGACTTCACATAGAGGTGTCTTCCTGTTTTGTTATGCATTCATGACATTGAAGATTCAGGATGACCAGCAAGGGGTGGATCAATTGATCTCATTTGAAATTGATTTACCAGTTTTTTAGAAGATACTGAAGATCTGATCAATACTAGATCTCCCCTACTGGTCACTTTGGCCTCTGAATTGGATAAATTGGTTGTGTTAAAGAAATATTTTCAGAAACAGGATGAGGTATTTTGTGGAGCAAATATTTCCTGATGTTTCCAGAGCCACTCAACTCAGACGCAAGGCTTTTTTAGCTATGAAGGCTAGAGTTTTGACTCTTGGAACAAAATTTATTTCTTAAGTTCCCATGTAAGTGTATAATTGCTTTCCAGGGTAAAGAATTTATATTTTGGGAATCTTTACAATTACAACAATTTCTTAAAGGACATGACAAGTAATAGCTTTTGAGAAAAGATTGAATATTGGGTACTGAAGGTTATTGATGCCAATTTTGTCAGGTTTATCTTGGCTAATTTCCTTCATTGAGTTTGTTCTAATGATAGGTAGTACCACCTCCCTTGATGTGGGCTACTATGATTTTCCTTGTTCTTTATTTGGTTTTTCCATATTTCATCCTGCATTATGTTTTTATGTGATTACATACTTTAATTGAGAAAAATGACATCAAACAACATATGAAAAAAAATTATCTTGAATATGTTGTGCTTTAAATTTATCTATCTATCTATCTATCTATCTATCTATCTATCTATATACACACTTTTATCTACCTCTGGTAGCCTCATATTGTGGTTCATTGTAAGGTCATTGGCCCATCCCTACTTTTATTTTACCTTGGTTTTACACATAAGGTTGTTTTTGTCCTTTTTTATTTTTTTTTGGGGGGGGGGGGGTGCTGTGCATAACCATTTACAATTTTTAAATTATGCTTTCTTCTTTTACTTGAATCTCAAATGATGCAGAATAGAGGTGGTGATTTAAAACATTTTTCATGGAAATCCAAAAATAAGATAGCCAGTTGACTCAAGGGCCCTTTTACTAAGCTGTGTTAGGCACTAATGTGTGTCTAACACAGCTTGAAATGGTGTATCATGGGAAGCGCTCAGGCATTAAAATATTATTTGTGAGGGTGGACATATCAGGAGCATTCCTGTGCTAATCAGTTAGCTGCTGACTGGTTAGTTCGGGATTACCACAAGAGTCCTTATTGCCTACAAAATGGGTGGCAGTAAGTGTTCATGAAGTAATTTTTATTAATGGCGGTACACTAATGGTAACATTAGTACATGGCCATTAAGACAAATAATGGAAAACTGTGCATTTTACAGGTGCAGCAAAAATGACCTTAGTACATGGGAAAAACTCGCACAAGAGCATGCTCAGGCTACTTTTTGACCCAGCTTAGTAAAAGGGCCCCTCAATAAAGAGTGAACAAGATGTTTTACACTTTAAATCACTGTAATTTGTCATTTGGAGTATGTTGATTTATTTCAGATTAAAATAAACTTCAAAATCCAGTATCATGTGGGCAAAAAAGATATTGAACTTGCTTGTTTGTCCCCACTCACCTAGATTCATTCAGTAATTCTAAGAAATTTAAAGGGAAAATGTTATAATCGATAAACCATAGACTCAATGAATAAGAGCTAATCTCTTAGGGGATCTTTAAACCAGGAGTTCATTTTATAGCCTCTTCTGTGGTCAGTTATTGTATAGTACAGCAATTGTTTAGTTGTTAACGGAGTGGAGGAGTGGCCTAGTGGTTAGGGTGGTGGACTTTGGTCCTGAGGAACTGAGTTTGATTCCCAGCACAGGCAGCTCCTTGTGACTTTGGGCAAGTTACTTAACCTTCTATTGCCTGCTGCATTGAGCCTGCCATGTGTGGGGTACAAATGCAGCAAAAAAAATTCATGTCTCCTTACACAGATGTGACAATTCTTTCTCTCTGTGGCAGAGGTCTGTGCATGAGAGGATAAGCACATTGTATTCTAGCAGACAGCACCTTTTAACAATATATGGATCAATTGAGTTGCAGGTCAGTAGAAAGAAGACCCAAACTTCTCAAGTTCTGCAGTACCTTTTTGTACACTAACTTCTAATCTAAAAGCCACTTCTGGACAGGGAGCACCATATGGCAACTCTGAGAATTAAAAAAATATATATATTAACCTCCTTCACCACCTCAAAAATATATAATACACGTTTGAAATGAATTGGCTAGGAAAGCTTCTTACAGAGATCATAGAGCACAGAAGAGTGCATTAGTTGTTTGATGGTTCCACATTAAGCAAAACCTATTCATTTTCAATACAAAACTGATTTTAATATGATTTTTAAAAAGAGCTAATCAATAAAGATCCACATTTCTCTTGGTCTGATAATTTCCTAAGTTTACAAATATCCTCTAGAGGTAAAGAGAAAAAAAAGTGATTATTTCAGGGGGATGTAAAAAAAAAGAAGAATTAATGAATGTTAGTCAACCATATAGTGTTGTGTGTGCCAGGAAGTTCTTATCATGAGAGACGGGACTCTAAATATGTTCAGGAGCAATTTACTGAAATACTTTTATCAATAACTATGATGGTATAGTTTATGACAAGAAAAGCATGGTCTGCTTTTCATGCAGTTTGTTTGATCTCTTGTTTTTTTTTCCTCTGATGGGAAACTGAGTGCTAGTTTGACTATCCAGAAAATAGAATGAAAATTGAATGGCATTTGCTTCTATGGGACACACTAATCTGTGCTACTTCTTTTCAACAAATAGGAGGATATATCTCAATATTTTCCTGTGGTGAGAAAAAATGCTGCAGATTTATCACAGAGATTCTGCTGGTGCTGTCAGCTTGAAAAGAAATGTGGCTGGAAAGCTGGAACCAGAGAAAAAGTGCAGTAAAAATGACATAAAATCTACTTCATCTATCCTATCCCCAAACCACTATGGTTCAAGAGTAGAATTAAATAACTTCCTGCTCCTCAAAGAAGACCGTTTTTCACTTACACTTGGTAAAGGTGAAACTATTTCTGAGTTGTGATGTGTGACATTGTTTTCTTTTAAAGGAATTCAAATGGTATTTCAAAAATAAGGATGAATAATATGGGATGGGACGCTGATTATTTGTGGTTCCTGTTAGCAATTAAATACCATGAGAATGTATTTCCTGATAATGCCTATGGAAAAGGTACAGCGAAGGGCGACGAAAATGATAGTGGGGATGGGACGACTTTCCTACAAAGAGAGGCTGAGAAGGCTAGGGCTTTTCAGCTTGGAGAAGAGACGGCTGAGGGGAGATATGATAGAAGTGTATAAAATAATGAGTGGAATGGATCGGGTGGATGTGAAGCGACTGTTCACGCTATCCAAAAATACTAGGACTAGAGGGCATGAGTTGAAGCTACAGTGTGGTAAATTTAAAACGAATCGGAGAAAATTTTTCTTCACCCAACGTGTAATTAGACTCTGGAATTCGTTGCCGGAGAACGTGGTACGGGCGGTTAGCTTGACGGAGTTTAAAAAGGGGTTAGATAGATTCCTAAAGGACAAGTCCATAGACCGCTATTAAATGGACTTGGAAAAATTCCGCATTTTTAGGTATAACTTGTCTGGAATGTTTTTACGTTTGGGGAGCGTGCCAGGTGCCCTTGACCTGGATTGGCCACTGTCGGTGACAGGATGCTGGGCTAGATGGACCTTTGGTCTTTCCCAGTATGGCACTACTTATGTACTTATGTAATACTTGCAATAATAACCTGCTTATATAATCGAAAGAGAAAAATGCCTATATAGCGACCCAAATCGCGAGATAGACGTTTATCTCCCAAAAACGAATAAATCAGTATAATGGAAAGAACAATTTCAGAGCGTCCGTGGCGCACGTACGTTCAGAGAAAAACGCCCAAATAAGGGGCGTGTTAGGGGCGGTGTTACGAGGTGGTCGTCTACAACGTATAACGGATAGCAAAATGATTTGGGGTGGGCGCGAACATGGGCTTCATTGCTTAGACCCGAAATAAAAGCGACCAGAGCAAGGGGAAAATCGTCTTTAGACCCATTACTGATTGTGTGGAGTTGGAGAGTGGCGAGATCGGTGTTGAGAGAGAGCTGAATTGTTGGTTGCAGAGAGAAAGCTGAGTGTGTTGAGTACTTGTTACGTTCATCTGTGTGCTCTGCCTCTTTTGTGTCTTACCCTTTGACCTTTCCCTACTCCTACTCCTTGCTCTATCGCCCCCTTCCCCTTCCCCTCCCCCTATCTCTCTCCATTCACTGTTCCCACGTGTATACTGTAGTCCCTGACCTCCATTTGTCTCTGTGTTCTAGTACTGTTTGGCGAGTGAGTGGCCAGAGGGCGTGGTGGCTGCAACTGAGAGATCTGTGTGCTGTTTGTGTTTTACTACTAGTACTAATACTTGCACTGGTGGGGACATGAATGCACTTACTGCACTGGTGGCTGGCATGGTACAGGAAGAGGGCACACACCGCAGGAGGTATTCACGGCCCCGAATGTTCAGGCCCCGCACCACCTTCCTACAACTCACTGACCAGCAGTGTCTAACAAGGTTCAGGTTTGATAGGGACACCATTGTGCAGCTTTGTGAGCAGCTGAAACCCCTCCTTCAGCCCCAGACACGTAGGAATAACCCCATCCCTGTCCACCTCAAAATCACTGCCTCTCTCTCTGTCCTGGCCACTGGGAGTTTTCAATCTGTATTAGCTGCTAACACAGGGCTCACCCAGGCTTCTATTTCACACTGTCTCACCCAGTTCCTGGATGCCTTTCTAACTCACACCTCTCACTACATCACTTTCCCCACCACCCCCCAGGCCCTGCACAACAACATGGCCGCCTTCTATGCTGTTGCTAGATTCCCCTCGGTCATAGGTGTGATTGACTGCACACACGTCCCACTCAGACCCCCCCGGCCACACGAAGCCACCTACAGAAACAGGAAGGCATTTCATTTCATGAACATGCAAGTAGTATGTGATGCCCATGGGGAGATATTAGACATGTGTGCCAGGTACCCCGGGTCCACCCATGATGCCTACATCCTACAGCACTCGGGCATCTTCCGCAGGTTTGAGTGAGGGGAGTTCACTGGTGGATGGCTACTAGGTAAGTGCAACATGGATGTACCCATACTATGCCTCCTCCACTGGGCAACCCTCCACCCTGGCTTCTTCCACTTCACTCCACAACCCACTATCCTAATCCCCCCTCCCCTGTACCTGCTCCAAACAATACACCCTCATCTATCTCATTCTGCTTTTCTCCAAAGGTGACCGAGGCTACCCACAGAGGACATGGCTGATGACCCCCGTAGTCCACCCACAACCAGGGGCAGAAGAAACCTACAACAGGAGACATTGCAGCACCCGGGGGATCATTGAGCGGACCTTTGGCCTGTTGAAAAACCGGTTCCGCTGTCTGGACCGGTCTGGAGGAGAGATGCTCTACAGTCCAGAAAAGGTGGTCAAGATCTTTGTGGCATGCTGCATGTTGCAAAATTTGGCCCAGTGCAGAGGATAGCCTCTCCCAGAGGAGCCACAGCCACCAGAGTAGGCCCCAGATGAGCAGAAGGAGGAGCCCCCTCCACTCCCAGCCCAAAGAGCAGAGCTCAATGCTTACCAGCTCGGCGTAAGAGCAAGACAAAGACTCATTGAAACAAGTTTTGTGTGAAAGGAAGTGCACATTTATTTATATTAAGTGCATAAGTGTTCACCCCCACCACCACCACCCCCACCCCTCCCCCCTCCCACCAACCCTCACCCTCCAGCATGTGCCATCACTTTCCCCGTCCCGTCCCCTCCTACCCCTCCCACGGACTTCCTTTGCAGCTGGTGCTGCAGGGAAGTATCTTCACACTCTGCTGATGTGCTGTTCCCACTGTCCTCCTCCGTATCCACACAGCAGCCTGCGGCTTCGGCTGCGGTGTGGAAATCTGGCCACCTTGTTGGCTGTAGCCTGGCCACAGGACCCAGAATGGGAGCTGGTTTGGTGGTGGGTGCTGCAGTAGTGGCTGCGGAGGCGCCCGATCTCAAAGCCCACCTCTTAGCTGGTGGTGGTTGCTGCCCACTGGAGGAGGATGTTGATGGCAGGTCTTGCTGCACCACCACCGCTGGAGTAGGTGGGGTCACCTGAGGGCGCAGGCCTTCAATGCTGTGCTGCAGCTGTTGAAGTTGCTGGAGCACCTCTTGGTGGGTTTGCTGGTGTGCCTGGAGCACCTCTTGGTGGGCTTGGTGCTGCGCTTGGAGCACCTCTTGGTGGGCTTGGCGCTGCGCCTGGAAGGATTCCCGCTGCGCCTGCAGTGCTTCCCGCTGCAGCTGTAATTTTTCCTGCCGGTACTCCTCCAGGCGCACATTGTGCCTCAGCAAATCAGTGGCCAGCCGCAAGAGTTGCCTTCGTTGGCTGGATGGCCTGTGACGAGGAGCTGGCCCCCTATATGCATCCTCATCAGCAGAGTCAACCAGTGGTGGAGGTGCCGCCTCTGCTGGTGGTGCTGGTGGAGGTTGAGCCTCTACTGCTGGTTCAGCTGCTGCAGGTGGTGGTGGTACAGGCTGTACTGGTGCAGGTGGTGGTGGTACAGGATATACTGCTGCTGCAGGCGGTGGAGGTTGAGGCTGTCCTGCTGGTGTAGGCCTTTGTTGGGCTTGCAGGCCACTAGGGCCAGCCTCCTCAGAGTCATCACCTGTATAGCACAAGGGTGAGGAAGTGTGTTAGTGAAAATAACTCACTTTTGTCTTTCAGCATTCATATACATTGGCCCCCAAACTGCTGACCCAGCAAAGAGATGGTGAGGAGGAAAGGAATTGACACCGATGTGAAAGAGAGCCCCACAGGCAGCTGGGTAGAGGTGGTGGACTTACAGCCAAGAGAAGGCCACCGCTCACAACTTTGTGGACAAGCTGTTTGTTGTATATTAGTTAAAGTGAAGGACATTTCAGCATGTCTTGTGTTACTACTGACAGTGGCATTCCTAGGGGGGCTGACACCCGGGGCAGATCGCCGATATGCCCCGCCCCCCCTGGGTGCAGCACCTCCCCCCCCCGCGGAGCAGCGTGACACCCCCCCCCCACCGGCGAACCACCCCCCGATCCCCCGGTGAAAGACCCCCCCCCCCCCCGGGTGCACACCGCTGGGGGGGGGGGGGGGGGTGCCGTGCGCCTGCCGGCTCTTCGTTTTCATGCTCCCTCTGCCCCGGAACAGGAAGTAACCTGTTCTGGGGCAAAGGGAGCATGAAAAAACGAAGAGCCGACAGGCACGCGGCACCCCCCCCCCAGCGGCATGCACCCGGGGTGGACCGCCCCTCCTTGGTATGCCACTGACTACTGACTTGCTAGACTGCCTAGAACTGATTTATCACCCCCATTACAGGCTCCTTAAGTTGCATGCATGTGGCCCACACTCACTAGAGCACAGAGGTGATAGAAGGAAATAGGCACAGTTTGGTGATGGGAAAATAGGAGGGAGTAGTAGGCAGAGCCGTAGCGAGGGGAGCTGACACCCGGGGCGGGTCGCCGCTGTGCACCCCCCTCCCCCTGGGTGCAGCACGGCGCACACTCCTCCCGCTGGAGCGCACCCCCCCCCCCCCCGGAGTGCATACCTGCAGCGAGGGATGGGCGGGAGGGCCGATCCGCCCCGACTGCACGTTGCTGGGGTGTGTCGGCTCCGCGCTGGTTCACTGCTCTCTCTGTCCCAGAACAGGAAGTAACCTGTTCCGGGGCAGAGAGGGCAGTGCACCAGCGCGGAGCCGACACCCCCCAGCGGCGTGCACCCGGGGCAGACCGCCCCCCCGCCCCCCCTTCCTACGCCACTGGTAGTAGGGAAGGAAGGCCCCCCAAAGTTGTGCCACAGTAGTAACTTACACACACCCATAGGAGCCAACTGTAAAGTATTATTGGGGGTGCTAAGGCCAGTGCACAAAACTCCACCCTGGACACCTACATGATAGTTGCTCAATATTGGGGGTGTTCAAAAACCCACAGCACCCACAGAGTGTGCTCCTATGACACACATGAATACTACCACTACTCAAATAGAGCTTACAATGTAATTAAGATGCACACACAGGACAAGTAAGAGGGAAGGTAAATGAGTATGGAAGGGATAGAGAGTAAGGGTACAGAGCAAGTGAGTAGGGGTAAGGAAGTCAGGACAGCATCATAAAGATGGTCGTTTATTCTACATATGAGCACACCCGCCTGAAACTCGCTCCCCCTCCTCTCGCACCCCACTCCCCACCTCCCACCTCCCGGCCCCAACTTGTATAACACAGTTTAGTGCAGCAGAACAGATAGCCCAGTTTCATAATCGTCAACCTACCTGAGCCCTCAGGCTCTGCCGAGGTGTCAAGGGACCCTATTCCGTGGATGCCCTCCTGGGGTAGGAGGGAGTGAACCATGAGCTCCAGGGGGGTGAGGTCTGTGTCATGTGGTGGGGGATGGGCACCAGCCTTACGCCTCACATCCCTCCTCAGCTTCCGCCACTTGCGCTTGCAGTCCTCCACGTCCCTTGCACAATGGAAGACTGCATTGACGCTGTCACGTATCGCCTCCCACTCCCGCTGTTTGGTGGTTGCAGCCAGCCTCTGCCCTGTAGGAGCAAAGAGATTTCAGTGCCGTTGCTGGATCTCCTGCACCAGTAGCTCTCTCCATCTGAAAAATTTCCCTTCCGGGTTGGGGGCTAACGCGGCGGCATTGTACCAATGGGGTTTCGAAAATACGGAGTGAGTGGGCGTTTAAATAGTCACCAGGGATGCCCATTTTGGACAGGGGATAGGCGTTCCAGATATGGGCGGTTTCTTTTCCATTATACACACATTTCCTAAACGTCTCCAGCTGAGGTAGGGATTAGCCCCATGTGATTTTGATTATTGCCATTTAAACTGCCATTTCCTGCGCTGGGACGCAGCCGGTTGTTCTTAACATTCGTTTACAGGGTTTTACCCTCACTTATAATAAGATTTGTGTTTGGCAATGTATGCTTGGGTACACCTGTGTATTTTTTTTTTTTTTTTTTTTTTAGGGGGGGGGGGGTTGTGATTAGTGCTGCCTCTCAGCCACCACGCCTTCCGTTTCCACTCTTTCACATCCTGTGAGCCTCCCTTACTTTCTCCCATTCTCTCTGCCTGGTTGTAGCAGGCAGTCTGTGGTGGCAAAGAAATGGCTACAATCGCCCCAAATCATGCACCCCTCGGTAAGGGTTAGTTCACTAAGGCAGACGTCCACCTAATATTCCAGAAGATAGAAAGCACACTACACATTCTTGAAACAGACGTTCATGATAAGCTCTCATTTGTCTGCCACCTCTTCTCTTTGTGCTCATAATCAAGGAGTGTCCATTCACTGTATGTACTGTAGTCTGCAGTCAACTCTCAGCTAGCTCTCTTTTCACCAGGTTCCTGTGCACTGGTTGGAGGCCATCAGCGCTGTACTGTGTGGGGTTGGCAGGTCCTCAATGGTGTGGGCCAGCTGTTGGAGCTGCTGTATTGGTTCCCGGTAGGTTCCATCTTCCTTGTTCATGTGGTGAACCCCAGTCCCCATTTATGAAGTGGCCACCCATTGTCAAGGTCGATAGGAGGGGGAGGGGGAATAATATATGCAATGGAATAATATATGCAATGGAATAATAATGCAATAGCACATTATTGAACACCTTCCTAAAATCCTCCATAGTTAGGGAACAAGAACATTTCTAACATTTGGTAGCCTGGAAAGTAGGCTCAAGGTGGCTACAGGTACTGCCTACTGAGCCTTTAAGACGTGGTGGGGAAGGAGAGGGGTCTGTGTACAGGTCCCAACCCAATTTACCTGCAGGTGGCCATAGCCTGGTGGCTGCTGTGGCCTAGTGGTTAGAGCACCAGCCTTGTAATCACAAGGTTGCAGGTTCAATTCCCACTGCTGCTCCATGTGATCTAGGGCAAGTCACTTCACTCTTGGTTGGCTCAGGGACAAACTGAATCATCCTGTGACAAAGACAGACCCAGAATACCTGCATGTAACTCACCTTCAGCTACTACTGCAGAAAGTGTGATCAAACCTCCAAATAATGAGCACCATATTTATTTGTAGCCTTCTGTAACTCTTGTATTTATATTGCAACTGTGATGAAGTAACCTTCCATCTAACGGGCTTCCCTTCCCATTGTTTTCCCTTTTCTCCTCAGCACTATATACCATTGCTGATGTATTGAATGTGAAAATATGAGACAGCTGTATGTAGCTCCTTCGTGGGCCCCCCACCAATGTGGCTTATGGGTAAGGATGTCTGGCCATCGGAGAGCAAACATCGTCTATGTGCTACCTAGGGTTATGTGCAAGTTTCTACTTGGCAGATCATAAGTGCTAGACAGCAAATCTCTTATTGATGCCACTCTGTGCTGTGGGTCAGTATGGTAAAGGGGGAGGGGAGGGAGAGAGGCTGGCTGGGCATTTGTGTTCGTGAACAGTAATATCCATCCAGCCTCCCCGGCCCACCCCCCTCCCCCCGCACATATGGCCATGCAGGTTGGAATGAACAGGTGGCCTTCTGTATGGCCAACATTCTCAGACATGCATCAACTTTCTCATTCACACTGCACATTTCATGCTATGAATATTGCTGCCTCCTTCCTCTCAACTCAACAGCACCATTTGCTTATATGTAGTGGACAAGGGAGAAACACACACACACACACACCCTGTTATTTAAAGTGTAACAAATAGATTTATTTTCCCCCCACCCCTGCAAAACACCCCCCCAACCCAACAAAGCCTCACCAACATTGTGATTCCCCCCACATCTCCCCACAACCCCAACAATTCCGTCCCCCCCCCTCACAACTCCCCACAACCCCAACAATTCGCTCCCCCCCACAACGTTACTCAAGGGTGGGCACGCCCTCTGAGTAATGCCCTCTGTAGCAGGGCAATGCGCAGCCCCAGCAGTACCCTCAGTGGGCCCTGGAGCTGCTCATTGCCCTGCCGTAGGGCTCTGACCTCCTGCAGCAGCTGCTGCTGGCCATCTACCAGCTGCTGCAGGAGGCGCATCATTGCACCAGCGCCAAGGGCTGCTGGAGCTGGACCAAGGGCTGGAGCAGGCCCAGGGGTTGGAGCAGGGCCAGGGGTTGGAGCAGGCCCAGGGGATGGAGCAGGCCCAGGGGAAGGCGTTGTGGCAGGTGATGATGGCGCTGCCTCAGGGGATGGGGGTGGCCGAGGGGAGGGAGAGGGCTGTGATGGTGGTACAGGTGGGGAGGGGTCCTCCATATAGTCCTCATCAATTATGAGGACCCCCTCCAACGAGCCCGACTCCTCCTCCTCCTGGTGGGCCTCCTGTGCTGCCTCCTCCTCCTCCTCCTCCTGCAGGTGGGCCTCCTGGTCAGGCTCCTCCTCCTGCAGGTGGCCCTCCTCATCGGCCTGCTCCTCTTGCTGTTGCTGGAGGCCTGTGTATGTAAAAGGAGTGTGATTGAGATCAGCACATACAACATGGCTTGCATAGTGCAGTAGCTGGGTGGCCTGAGGTGGGGGATGGGCCACGGTGTGGTGAGGCATGCCCTATGCCCGTGGGGAATGAGATGCATCAGATGACATGACAAGGAACCCTGGAACCTCCTCTGACACACACCACACAGGACATGTTGGCATACCACACTCATTGCTGACCAGTATGTTTCATTGTGAGATGTGACGAGGGGTTGATGGGCAGTTGTTGTTGGTTTTATTGGGGGGGGGGGGGGCAGTGGGAAGGGTGTTGAGCACATAAATTTTATGTGAGTGAGGCCATGACATCCAGTAAAAGTAGGGCCTCAGGCAGGTCTACCAGGACACACTATCCAGCCACCCCAGAAAGGGGGATAGTAAAGTAAGGCATGTCATCTCATTCATCTCGGGGGGATGGTCATTGGAAGTTGCAGCCACACTCATGGGAGGGCACCTGCAACCTGCATCCTTGATCTGGGACAGATATGTTATTACTTACTAGTTGGCTATTAGCCACATGGGAATTGATATTGTACAGCACATTTGCATTATTCAATAAATACATTTCCAAATCAGTACAGGTGTCCTGTATTGAATACTTATGGCGAGTCCTCAGGTGCCATCACACTGCCCGGATGACGTCTGGGCGCTCACGCCTTACCCGGCGGAACCTCCTCCTGAGGGACTCGAGGTCCCTGTGAACCCCAAAGCGTCTGTAAGATATAAGTTTGTAGAGCAGGAGTCAGGGTATGGTCCTTCTTGCCCTCTATACACACATTCATTTGTCAATCAAATAGCAGAGAGGGTCAACACTGTGGGCGGGGGGGGGGGGGGGACCACTTCCATTGGTACAGATTCATAGGAGTCACCTTTTTGAAATTATTGGGGGTGCTAACCCCAGTGGGGATCACCCCTCCCTGGACACATACAAGGAATTTATTCAATATTGGGGGTGCTCAAGCACCCACAGCAGCCACTGGGTTGGCTCCTATGCAGATAATGCCATAGAGGTGGCCATGAGGCCAGAAAGTACCGTTTGTCTGCATTATAATTTATGCTTGTAAAACTACTTTATATGTGTTATCATTACCATGTTATGAAGATCCTTCTGTATGCTATACATTTATTTTGTTAAATGTTTCCACTATTCATGATGTACTGTAAGCCACATTGACCCTGCAAAGAGGTGGGAAAATGTGGGATACAAATGCAAGAAATAATGAAATAACGAAATACTTTATTGTAGGGATATGGGAATGGTCATCCTTTCAAGAAGTGCTCCAGGTGCAACGGGAAGCAGTACAGGCCCCACATGAAGTGGTAGAGCAGCTCCAATGGCTGGAGCACAGCATTGAGGGCCTACGCCGTGACCTGAAAGCACCTAATAAAGGCCTGATGCAGCCACAACAACTGGCGTCAACTTCCACCACTGCACAGCAACCACCTGCTAAGAAGTGGAGCTTGAGATCCTCAGCCTCCCCAGCCACTGGTCCAGCAGCCACCACACCAGCTCCCCTTCTGGGTCCTGTGCCCAGGTTGCAAGGCAAGCCACAGAGAGCAAGGTGGCCGGACTTCCACAGGGCAGTCGAGGAGCTGGAGGGGTGGAGGGTGAGGGTTGGAGGGAGGGGAATATGCACACAGCGGGTAATGGTGGTGAGAGGGGGGTGGTGTTGGTGTTTGTGTGAAAATACACAGTGATGGAAATAAATATCAAGTTACTCTCACACAAAGCTTGTCTCGATCAGTCTTTTCCTGGCTCTGACCCCCAGCTGGGGTGCACTCTGCTCTGTGGGCTTCTCATCATGTTCATCTGTGGCCTGCTGCTCTGGTGGCTGTGGCTCTTCTGGGAGGGCCTGTCCTCTGCACATTGCCAAATTATGTAGCAAGCAGCAGGCCAGTAATATCTTTGCCACCTTTTGGGGGCTGTACAGGAGCTCCCCTCCAGAACGGTCCAGACATCGAAACCTGTTCTTCAGTTGTCCAAAGGTGCTCTCGATTATGCCACGGGTAGTCCGATGTCTACTGTTGTAGTTCTCCTCTGACCCTGTTTGTGGGTGCACTATGGGGGTCATAAGCCAACTCCACTGTGGGTAGCCTCTGTCACCTTTGGGGAGAAGCAGGATGAGAAAGATGAGTGTGTATTGTTTGGAGCGGGTACCTTGTGGAGGTGGGGGGGGGGGGGGTAGTGGGTTGTGGAGTGAGCTAGAGGGAGACAGTGCTGAGGGCTGCCTGTTGGAGGGCAGATCAATGCTGCACTTACCTAGGAGCCATCCGCGGCTGATCTCCCCTCGCTCAAACCTGCAGAAGATTCCTGAGTGCTGCAATATATAGGCATCATGGGTGGAACCTGGGTATCTGGCACACACGTCTAGAATCTCCCCCTCGGCGTCACACACAACTTGCATATTGAGTGAGTGGAATGCTTTCCTGTTCCTATAAGTGGCCTCTCGTGCCCGGGGGGGGGGGGGGGGGGTGTCTGAGTTCGACATGTGTGCAGTCAATGCCGCCTATGACTGAGGGGAAGTGAGCTCCAGCGTAGAAGTCAGCCATGTTGTTTTGCAGAGCCTGGGGGGTGGTGGGGAAGGTGATGTACTCAGAGGTGTGGGTAAGGAAGGCATCAAGGAACTGGGTGAGGAAGTTAGAACTAGAAGCCTGGGTGAGACCATTGTTCACAGATAGTACAGACTGGAAACTCCCAGTGGCCAGAAAAGATAGAGAAGTAGTGATCTTTAGGTGCACAGAGATGGGGTTGTTCCTATGGGTCCTGGGCTGTAGGAAAGATTTGAGCTGGTCACAAAGGTGCTGAAAGGCAGCCCTATCAAAGCGGTACCTAGTGAGACACTGCAGGTCAGTGAGGTCTAGGAAACTGCTACGGGGCCTGAAAACTCTGGGGTGTGAGTACCTCCTGTGGTGCCTCCCCTCTTCCTCCAACATGTAAGCCACCTGTGCATTTAGTGCCTCCATTTCTCCACACTACAGGTGCAATGCAATGCCACCAGTGCTCACCTCTCCCTACCAACTTGGTGAAACACAGCAGCAGCAACAAACAGAAGCTGCCACTCACTCTCCCACCACCAACAAACACCCACTACAAACTCTCCTGCCACACCCTCTAGCCACTCACTCTCCAAGCAGCAAACGACAGTCTTCACAAACACGCTGCAGCAGTACACAGGACAAAGAGAAACAGACACTACAAACAGGTAAGGGAATGAATTATGAACTTGGGGACAGTGAATGGGGAGGGATAGGGAGAGGGGATGGGGGAGATAGAGGAAGGAGTAGTGGTGTCTGGGTTTGGGAGCTAGGAAGGGTAGGGACAGCTGAAAAGGTAAAACCCAAATGAGGCAGGTGAGGGTGAAAACGTTGCGACTACAGCACACAGACAAAGGTAACAGGTACTGAACAAATTCTCAGCTTTGTCTCCCAACAATGCTCTCACCACTCTCCAACTGCACAAAATTGCTAATGGGTCTAATGACGACTTCCGCCTTACCCTGGTCGCTTTTATTTCAGGTCTAACTAAGGACGCCCATGTTCCGACCCATGTGAAACCATTTCACAAGCCGTTATACGCTGGGGGCGCCCATCTCGTAATGCCACCCATAACACGCCCCTAACACGCCCCCAATACAGGCCACAAGTACCTGGCAGAAACCCAAATAGTAGCAACATTCCATGTTACCAGTCTTGGAGCAAACAGTGGTTTTCCCATGTCCATCTCTATAACACACTATGGACTTTCCTTCCAGGAACTTGTCCAAACCTTTTTAAAACCCAATATACCGTTACCATATCCTCCGTCAAGGAGTTCCAGAGCTTAACTATTTTTGAATGAAAACATATTTTCTCTATTTGTTTTAAAGGTATTTTCATGTAGTTTCATAGAGTGTCCCCTGGTCTTTGTACTTTTTGAAAGATCGAAAAATTGATTCACTTTTACCTGTTTTGCTCCACTCAGAATTTTGTAGACCTCAATCATATTCCCCTACAGACGTCTCTTTTCCAAGCTGAAGAGCCCTAAACTCTTTAGCCTTTCCTCATATGGGAGGAGTTCCATTCTCTTTATTTTTGGTCACTCTTCTTTGAACCTTTTCTAATTCCTCTCTATATTTTTTGAGATACAGCGACCAAATTTCAATGCAATACTCAAAGTGAGGTCGCACCATAGAGCGATACAGAAGCATTATAATATTCTTGGTCTTATTTTACATCCCTTTCCTAATAATTCCTAGAAAACTGTTTGCTTTTTTGGACACCACTGCACTCTGGGCAGACGATTTCAGCATATTGTCTACAATGATACTTAGACCTTTTTTCTTGAGTGCTAACTTCTAAGCTGGACCCAGCATCAGGTAACTATGATTTTGGATTATCCTTCCTAATGTGCATCGCTTTGCATTTGTCTACATTTAATTTAATCTGCAATTTGAATACCCTGTCTTCCAGTTTCCTAAGGTCTTCCTGCAATGTTTCACAATCCATATGTGTTTTGACAACTTTGAATAGTTTTGTGTCATCTGCAGATTTAATAATCTCGCTCATCATTCTGATTTTCAGATCATTTAAAAATATGTTAAATAGCACCAGTAGTATTAGAAAAAAAATAGAACCATAACAAACTGCAATGATTTAAATATAAAAGTGAAAATGGTGCTCTGAAACACAAATGTGATACCTCTTGACTCAAATCACCACCTGGCCATCACTAATTACAAACAGCTCAAAATACTGTGGCTAGACTGATCTTTGGAAAATCCAAATTTGAATCTGCAAGACCACTCCAAGAAATTTGCACTGGTTTCCTATTAGAGAACGAGTAGCCTTCAAAATATGCACACTAATTCACAGGATAGTCTTCGGTGAAGTCCCAGAATATATGCTCAAATTGATTGACTTACCACCCAGAAACAGATTCATTACCTCAAGATCATATCTGAACTTGCAGTACCCAGACAGTAGTGGCCTTAAATACAAATCAATTTACGCCACCAACTTTACATACATAGGCACTCAATTATGGAATGCTCTACCCAAACAAATAAAATCTACCCAGAACTACCTAAACTTCCGAAAATTATTGAAATCAGTATTGTTTAAGAAGGCTTATTTCCGAGGTCTAACTTAACTAGAATTAAATATTACTATAAATTCAGATCCAAGGACAATAATTACCTGTTATTATCTCTTGCCTCTTTTGCTGTTTAATTGTTATTTTATATCTTTATCCTCAATTTGTATAATTGTTGTCTTGTAATGTAACTGGCACTGCAGACTTATGAAAGCCACTTTGAGCCTGCGATCAGTGGGAAAGGTGGGATATAAATGTAATAATAAATAAATAAATAAAATAATTCAATCATTGCACCAATGATTTCTTGAAGATTGCTCCATCTACAGATAGTGTGATATATATTTTTATGGACTGAGAACTGAACTTTCTGGTAGGGGAACTTGGTGTAATGATTGAACTAGTGATGGCGGGTGGTAATTTGAATCACGTGGTATCATGTTTGTATATCTGAGCACCATTTTCACTTTTACATTTAAATTATTGCAGTTTGTTATGGTTCTATTTTTTTCTAATAGTACTAGTTATTTGAACCATATATTTTGTATCCCACAAAAATTTCTTTGCTAAATAGCACTTAGCACAAAAAAAGGTCTAGGAAATGGTTGTTTTTGAAACAAAAAAGTTGGATGTTTTTCTGGTTTGAAAATGTCCACATATGCTACTGGATTTTTGAATGTTTTTCGTAAAACGCCCAAACTGGATTTAGCCGTCATATCGAAAATGCCCCTCCACATGTCTAGTAAGTTATAAATGTCCAAATGCTGACTTATGTCACTTTTTGGACATCTATCTCTTTTGAAAATGAGCCTGATAGTAACATAGTAAATGACGGCAGATAAAGACCTGTACGGTCCATCCAGTCTGCCCAGCAAGATAAACTCATTTTACATAGTATGTGATACTTTATACTCGAGTTTAATTTCTCCTTGCCATTCTCAGGGCACAGACCGTAGAAGTCTGCCCAGCACTCTTCTTGTATTAAGTTCTAAAGCTAACGTTGAAACCCCTTAAAATTTACACTCCAGCCCATCCATATCTATTCAGTCATGATCAGGGCATAGACCATAGAAGTCTGCCCAGCACCGGTTTCGCTTCCCAATTACCGGCGTCACCACCTAATCTCCTCTAAGATTCCATGGATCCATTCTTTCTAATCAGAATTCCTTTGTGTTTATCCCACGCACATTTGAGTTCCATTACCATTTTCATCTCCACCACCTCCCGCGGGAGGGCATACCACATATCCACCACCCTCTCTGTGAAAAAATACTTCCTGATATTACTCCTGAGTCTGCCCCACTTCAAGCTCAATTCATGTCCTCTAGTTCTACCACCTTCCCGTCTCCAAAAAAGGTTAATTTGCAGATTAACACCTTTCAAATATTTGAACATCTGTATCATGTCACCCCTTTTTCTCCTTTCCTCCAATGTATACATGTTCAGTTCGGCAAGTCTCTCCTCGTACGGTTTGCAACACAAATCCCATACCATTTTTGTAGCTTTTCTTTGCACCGCTTCCAGTCTTTTTACATCTTTAGCAAGATACGGCCTCCAAAACTGAACACAATACTTCAAGTGGGGCCTCACCAACGACTTGTAAAGAGGCATCAACACCTCCTTTCTTCTGCTGGTTATACCCCTTTTTATGCAGCCTAGCATGCTTCTGGCTACAGTCGTCGCCTTGTCACATTGTTTCTTCACCTTTAGATCTTCAGACACCAACAACCCATGGTCTCTCTCTTGAGTCAAGATTACTAATCTCTCCCCTCCTATCCGGTATCTCTCTTTTGGGTTTCTGCACCCCATGTGCATCACTCTATACACTTCATGGCATTAAATATTAACTGATGAATATATCCAGAAACCATAATTCAAAACAACAAACTAAAAATATATAAATTTGTGCAAACTCAAAAAAGCAAGAAAAATATACTTTAAATGAATAATTTTGTGCTCAGTTTTTTTGGTGTGCTACTGTAACCCAAAGAGTTGAGAAGCGTATACACACATTGCTCACATCATCGCACACCATGCCTCCAGCCAAATAATGTCATTTAGTAGCAAACTTTTCAAACACTATATGAACAGGTGTTAGAACTACTTAGCTTAGATTGGGTGTGGACGTAACTACTGGTCTTCACTTGCTGAACAGTGAGTAAACCACATTTTCTGAATAAATAGTTTTTTAATGATATAGTTTATTTAGATTATTTGTTTAGATTTTCTTTTCTGATTTATCAATAGATATAGTTTGATTTTTTGTTTGGGGTTTTAAATGTTTTTATTTTACTTTTGTAGATCAGTTCCCCTGAAGATGCTGATTTACTGGCAAAACATGGCCTATGTTGGGAACAGGGAATTTTGAAAATTCACCTTTGCACAGATTCAGAGGAAAAAGTATTACAGTAACCATTGACTCAGTGCAGTGTCCGCGTACTATGATCTATTAAGGCGCTGCACTCATATATTGGGAATTGAGTGAAGACCAGTAGTTCCCTCCACACCCAATCTAAGCTAAGTAGTTCTAACACCTGTTCATATAGTGTTTGAAAAGTTTGCTACTAAATTACATTATTTGGCTGGAGGCAGGGTGTGCGATGATGTGAGCAATGTGTGTATATGCTTCTCAATTCTTTGGGTTACAGTAACACACCAAAAAAACTGAGCACAAAAATTATTCATTTAAAGTATATTTTTTTGTTGATTTTTTTGAGTTTGCACAAATGTATATATTTTTAGTTTGTTGTTTTGAATTATGTTTTCTGGATATATTCATCAATTGGGGTAATTGAAACCGATCTACTTTGGATACCCAGTACCCGAACTATATTAAATATGAACTGCCAGACCCTCGATCATTCTTCTAACGTTTGGAGATCCCTTCTCATTGTTTCTACTCCCTCCAGGGTATCCACTCTATTGGCTATTTTTGTATCATCCACAAAAAGGCAAACCTTTCCTTCCAACCTTTCAGCAATATCTCCCACAAATATATTATACAGAATAGGCCCCAGCACCGACCCCTGAGGAACTCCATTGCTCGTCTTCGTTTCCTCCGAGCGGATTCCATTTACCACCACTCTCTGCCACCTGTTTTAATCTATGATTTACTTACTGGGGATTCTCCTGGTTTGTTTTGGAGTGATGGGATTAATTTATCAGAGATAGGATTAGATATATTTTTCTCGGGCATTCAAAATATCTTGGAATCCTGTGTACAGTCTCACCGGTCTGCAGCAGAAGTTGGGGAGGGGGCACAGAGACAAGCAGGGCTGTCACCACAAGTGGCAAAGGAAAGTGAGGTTAAGTAAAAGTGGGTAAAGTGATCTGATATGTACAAGAGACAATTGAGGGTCTGGTGATGGGAATTGGTTCATATGTGTCACCGTTATGGTCCTTGGAGGAGGGGAACGTGAAAAGAAGAGTCTTGTGTCACTGCAGGTCCTTTCATTAAGGTGTTATGATTGGTCAGTGAAATTTTGTTAGCTCAACACCATCTAATAAATAAAAAATTGCAAGTTGCAAATTATTGTTCAGTACTGAATTAATATTCATATCTAAATATGTAAATAATAAAGCTGCAACCAGTTTTGCCACTAAGTAAGTCTGGCTGGTTAGTTATTTAATAATATAGGGTGATGTATGTGAATGCCTGGGTTATGGGGTTTGAACCTGTGTTTTTTGATTTATAGTCCACTCCATTAACTACAAGGCTACTCCTCTGTTTAACTGAGGCCTCTGTGTTACCATATTTTTGAAAATGATGTCAGATAGATATTCATGTCCTTGTTGTTTTGTCGTTCAAAAGTTGGACATTTTACTTTGGACAGTGACTGTTCATTTTGGATGTTTTCAGTCCAAAAACATCCATTTCACAGCCATAGTCAAATAGGATGTCTAGATGTTTTTCCTGTTTGATTATGACAGCGACAGCAAAGAACATTCCTTGCATGAATAATGCATTATCAGATACTCTCTTATTTTCAGTGGACCTGGTTTTGAGCGTTGGCTCCTGAAGTGGATAATAACCCTACCCCAGCCTCAGCAGGCTTATGAATAATTGTACAGGAACTCTTAGGAGTATGCTGATACTGTTTTTGCTCAGGCAGCACTTAGAGAGCTTATCAGGCTGGTTGGCAGAGCTTTAAGGAACTTTTACCTGTGGAATATTTTGACTACAGAAATTGTATTGATCTACAACATGTGCTGTGGTTTATTGCTTATGCTTCAGAGATAGATATGTCAGTGTCTTTGGCTAGTGTTGCCTTTGTTTCAAAGCTGACAGGTTTTAAGAATCTGATAGCTTCTTTCATGGTTTTTGCCATTTACTGCATGGCTTTACAAGATAGAAAAGGCAGAAGGATACTGAAGTAGCCTATTTCACATGATGTATTTGTTAAATTGTGTGGTGTTTTGGCAGACATCTGCTCATTTTCAGTATGCAGTAGCATTGTTTCAGGTAGACTTTTTTCTTTTTTTTTTACAGCATTGCGCATGAATGAGTTGGTGGTGCAGGAAAAAAATGCAGATGGTTGCACGGGACTTTTAAGGGAGGATGTTTTGAAGGGAAGACAGATGATCCATGTGAAAAGGGGTTTGGAGTAGCCTAGTGCTTAGTGCAGTGGACTTTGATCCTGGGGCACTGCATTCAATTCCCACTGCAGCTCCTTGTGACTCTGGGCAAGTCACTTAACCCTCCATTGCCCCTGGTACAAAATAAGTACCTGAATATATGTAAACTGCTTTGAATGTAGTTGCAAAAACCTCAGAAAGGCAGTATATCAAGTCCCATTTCCCTTTCCGCCCCTTTCCCTACAGTGTATACTTGGACTGGTTGTGCAGCTGGTGTATTGTGCATGCACATTTTTGCACTTCCATGCTTCTAGGGGGGATTATTTTGTTTGTGTCTTACTGATAGGATCCCTTGATCATATTTCAGTTTGGGGCAATTCTGATCATATCTAGGGTAGGGTAAGATACAACCCAAGTCTCTGTAGAACACATTGCTTTAAGACTGAAACCAATTCCTATGTTGCAGCACAAGGCATTTCAGATCAAGTCATTTAGCATTTGGGGTGTTGGTATTCTCACAAATTTAAATGCTACATCTGATAATTGTTTAAGTTCAATCCATTTCATTCAAAATTGTTTCCCTCTGCTCCTACAGGTTCTGATGCACAGGAGATTCATGTATGGATATGTGGGCATTCCTTTGCTTCTTGGGCCAGAAAGAGGACAGTAGAGTCAAAATGTGAACTGCATTTGAACCCAGCTTCTTGTGGCATTTGTCCACATTGGCTTGACTTTTGTGGCAGGCATTGGTGTCAGCTGCTACCTTTACTGCTAGAAGCACAATATTCTTTAAGTTAATATTGTTTATCAAATCACTTGAGGAGGAATATTTGTTAGGTGAAAGGTGTGCATCTTATTCGACAAATGAAAATATATTTGCTGTTGATTCATTGTTATTTTTTGTTTGTTCTCATTATATGTTTTCAATTTATTCTCATGTGAGTTTGGTGTGATGCCGTTAATCCTAAAGCCATTGAGAGGATTAGGAAATGAGTGGATACAGAAGTTTCAAAATTTGTAGTAAGATTGCAAAGTTTAGTTTTGTCCCATGACCTTTGATATTGGATTTTCCTGGAGTGTATCATGAGAATGGGGTTCATCTTTCTGATATTGGTCAAGAGATATTTTGAGCACCATACAGGACCTGTTGTAAGATGGTGGTGATACTCTGAATGCTGCATCTTTGGAGTGGGATGGTGGCAACATACATTAGAGCCAACTTTTCAAAGTGATTGGGGGTGCTAACCCTGACAGAAATTAATCCTCCCTGAGCACAAACAAGGAGTTTGCTCATTATTGAGGGTTCTCAAGCACCCACAGAGTGGGCTTCTATAGCGACATGCAGATGGGAGTCCCCACTAGTGGGGGTGTTTAAGAAAAGATTATATCTCCCTATAGTGTTATCGCACCTTCAAGTTGGCTTGAAGGGGAACAATGGCAGAAGGGAGCATACTCCTGAAATCCAGAGGATATGAGCATTATCACCGTCCACTGAAGGATGGGAAGAAATGTTATGCTTGAACACTGATACCCTCAACCTACTGTTACTGCAATTTATAGGGACTGGGGAGTGTGGCCCTGTAAGAAGTACCAGTATGACTAATCCATTAGTGTCCAATGTTCCCATCAATCTGTTCCCATATGGCTTATTACAGGAACATTGGACACTAAAGGGCTAAACTGACACCATCTAGCTGTGTGTAATAAGCCAATGTGAGGTAGAAATTGTCCTGTCATGGTTGTCGCCGTGCCCTGTATCTATACTCACCCCTCCTCCCAGTGACCAGGTCCTGTGGCTGCTATGGACTGCTTTTTCCCTGTTTCCTGGTCATGTTGCAGAGATCATTCTAGTCCTATTCTGGTGTTCTAGCATTCCAGCCTTACTCTGGTGTTCCTGTAACCAAACCTCACTCTGGTGTTCCTGCAGCCAAGCCTCGCTCTGGTGTTCCTGTAGCCAAGCCTCATTATTAGTTGTGACATCATCAGTAAAGTTCTTTATAAAGCACCTTGGAACTCTCATGCCTTGCCTTTGCAACAAAGGTCTTCAGATGAGTTCTCGTCTGTGTGTGTTTGTTGCACTTCCAGCCTGCTTCTGCTTTGTCTCCAGTCTGTAATCTTGCTTCTGTTCCAGCCCTGCTTGTCTTCAGCTTCTGTCCCTGCCTTGCCTGTATTCTGTTCTGCCTGTTCCATCCCTGCTTGTCTTCAGCTTCAGCCCCTGCCCTGCTTGTATTCTGTCCTGCCTGTTCCAGCCCTGCTTGTCTTCAGTCCCTGCCCTGCTTGTATTCTGTCCTGCCTGTTCCAGCCCTGCTTGTCTTCTGCTCCACTTCCTGTCCTGTCTGCCCAGTTCTGCCCGTCTTCAGCTTCAGTCCCGCTTGTTCCAGTCCTGCATGTCTTCAGCTTCAGTTCCAGTCCCACTTGTTCCAGTCCTGTCTGCATTCAGCTTCAGTTCCAGTCCTGCCCGTCTTCAGCCTCAGTTCCAGTCTTGCTTATTCCAGTCCTGCCTGTCTTCAGCTTCAGTTCCAGTCCTTTCAGCTATAGTTCCAGTCCTGCTTGTACCAGTCCTGTCTGTTTTCAGCTTCAATCCTTGGTTGGGTGGTTTGCCTGCTGCTGCCGTTCACTGGCAGCAACCCAAGGGCTCACTATCCTTGAATCCATGACATGTCCAATGCCATTTGTTGATCAAGTTGGTATTATGAAGTGTTGATAAAGATGTTGTGAAGTTTGCCACTACCTTTCCTGGTCTATGCTTGTTATTATTTCCAGGTATTTTTTGATGGTGTTAAGATTTGACTTGGAAATGGGGGAAGGGGGAAGCGGTGCACATGCTCATAATAAAATCTAAAAAAAATAGTATACAAATAAACTGTATAACATAAACCATATATACAAATCTACCACTTGATTCTTAGTTGTATATGATACATTACTCACTTTTTATTAAAATAAAATATTTTTGTTTAAAGTAGAGTCCTAGTGATAGGTCTTTTGCAAAAATGAGATCACTTATTTACATGAAACTCTTCCAAGAAAATGCAGTTCATATGTGATTAATTTTCAGGTTAAAAATGACTAATTTAAATGTTCAATTATGGCTTAGTAAAAGGCATTAGGACTTAACATGATTCTTTTGGGAGCTGACATCATTAAGCAGGAGTATCTAATCATCTGGTAATAGCTTCTGAAATAAAATGTCATCTAATGCTTTATGTGAAATTGCATTTACTTTTCACTAGAATGTAAGTTCCAAGCTCAATATAAATACCTGTTTTTCTATATAAAACTTGAGTTGTTTTGGAAATATTAATTATTTTATCAAAGCATTTGTGCTAATAAAATATATAGGGGTCCGTTTACTAAGCTATGGTAAAAAAAGGGGCCATAGCATGATCTTATGCAGGTTTTCCCCCATGCACTAAGACCATTCTTACTGTAGCCAGAAAAATAGCTGATTTTCCATTTTCTGAATTACTGCTACAACTACTACTACTAATAATTTCTCTAGTGCTAATAGATATACACAGCACTGTACACCAAATATGTAAGAGACAGTCCCTGTTTGACAGAGCTTACAATCTAATAAAGACATACAAACAGGAAATTAAGGGATAAGGGAATTACTTACAGACATGGGTACTGAACAGGTGAATAGGAATTAGGAGTTTAAAACAGTCTCAAAAGGGTGGGCCTTTAGCCTAGAATTGAATACAACTAGAGATGGAACTTGATGTACTGACTCAGGAAGTCTATTCCAGGAATATAGTGCAGCAAGATAAAAGAAACATAGTCTGGAGTTCGCAATTCATCTACAACTAAAAGAAATTTACCGGCGGGACATTACCCTTGTGGATCATGCTCAGTTTGCAGTGTCAATATGAAAACGAATATTGTACACATTCCATCATCCAACAGTAGAGGAGTGTGGTAGCCGTGTTAGTCAACTCTTAAGGTTATCAATAGAAATCAAACAAAATAAAACATGGAAAAGAAAATAAGATGATACCTTTTTTATTGGACATAACTTCATACATTTCAGTTATACATTGGGTGACATTACCTATTTAGTTACCAGCAATATTCAGACCAGTACCCAGATCAGTACTAACAGATAAAGTTAGAACAGACTTTTTGCTTCCCTAACTTTATATGAGCCATTACCCAGTTAACACCGCTAACCAAGTATTTCCTGGCTCAGCCCACACTTCACCCCTTCACTACCCCAGCACTACCCAAATAGTGCCAAAATGGTCTCTCCATATTTTCAGTGGCACAATCCAGGTAATTGTCACTGAAAATCCAGGTATGATGTATTCAATGGGCCCCTTTTACCAAACTTCAGCAAAAGGGAAGTCTCTCTTTCCTGCAGGAAATGGCCATGTGGCAAGTAAAGCACTTGCCATGTGGCCATTTTGGGTGGAGCCCTTACTGCCACCCATAGAGGTGGTGGTAAGGGCTACTGCACTAACCCAGCAGTAACCAGGCAGTGCGCACACTGCCCGATTACCGTTGGGTACACTCCAGATATGACAGTGCGCTAGGGGTGGGAAGTACCACCGGAATGCTGTGGTAGCCCAGCGGTACTTCCTGTTTAGTGAGCAGTAAGCCCGCGTTGGACTTACTGCCACTTAGTAAATGGGGCCCAATGGGACTTCTCCTGGTAGGAGTCTCTCTTTCCCAGATAAATCTTGCTGAATACAGCTTGATTATGTACAGCTTGAAATTGTAATAAAGGATTTTCGCTCTATATTTCCAGGTACAATAATTCACACATGTATAGATGCCTAATTATACTCAACTGTTTGTTTATTCTCAGTGTTCTATTTTGTGATATTAAATCCTTCCTTAAAAGGCCTGGAATACACTACCGCGCAACCTAAGAATGATTAACGAACAAGCTTCCTTCCGAAAACTACTGAAGACGCACCTGTTTGAACAAACTTAAGGAAAGAACCAAAACACATAGAGTCCATACTCACTGTTCATCAATGCAACATACATCCACTTCAGATCCCTCATCCTGTAATCAATTGTCCCACTGTCTCCTCCTAATGTTTCCATGTTGATGTCCCATTGTTATATTCCTAATGATAATCGCATGTCTCACACAACTCTGCACAATGTATTCCATATTCAAGTTGTTACAAATGTATTTCTACTATTCATATCTTATTGTAAGCCACACTGAGCCCGCAAAGAGGTGGGAAAATGTGGGATACAAATGCAATAAATAAATAAATAAATAAAAATGAAATCTTAACAAGACACTGGACAGTATTCAGTGCTATTTATCTGGCCAAGAACGACTCCTGGCCAGTTAAATAGTACTTAACCTGCTAAGCGCTAATATTCAGCACGAGTTAACCGGTTATCTCTTCTGAATATTAACTCTTAGTGATTAGCAGCTAACTGACTATATCTAACGATATAACCGGCCAGTTGCGAATAGTCAGTGCATTATCAGCTAAGTTAAGTGGCCAAATAGGACCACATAAATAGTAGTCCTATTTTTGGCCGCTATAAACTTAACTCATCAGCGTTGAATATTAACTTGGTCAGTTAAGTTCTAACCAGCCAAAAAAAAAAAACCCTGTATATTCAATGCCAGTCACTGGAAATGTCTCGGCATTGAATATCCAGGCTCAGTGTCAATCATGGGACTTAGTCAGTCTGCTTCCCACTAGCTGAGCACAAAGTTTATTTTTTAATAGTTATTTATTAACCTGGTAATCTATTACCAGATTTCTCTATCCACAACCTACTTTATTTCAATCATTCCTTTCTTTTATTGAACATATTTCAACACGTATTTTTATTTTGATATTTTAAAGACCTTCAGTCTCTTTATATCTATTATCTTCTCAAATTCATTATCTCTGTCCTAAATTAACCACCCTGTTTACTAAGCTGCCCTAGTGGCTGCCATGCGCAAATGCCCATATAGTCCATTCACTTTGAATGGGATGTCAGCATTGCTGCGCGGCTTAGTAAACAGGGAGGTAACAGCGCTGATTTTATGTATTAGTCTTCTTCCATCAACATTTCACTTCATCTCCTCACTTTGAATGTGCTTACCAGTCCTCTCTACCCATCACATTTACCAGTTGCATATTAAATTCATTTTAAGGTCTTAATAATCATATCATTCATCACATTGCTCTTTCATTTTGCCAATCAATCACTTTGCTCACTTGCTATCTCCTTTTTATCATGTTTCTAATTTTACACACTCCCTGTCTGCCTATTAGCCATGTCATCTCATTTTCAGACTTTTTGATTTAAGTTGTTTATGATTTGAATACTGTAATTAAAGTTATTTTTGTATATAGCCTGGAGCTCTTGTACTTGGGCAATTATTACATCTGAATACTTAAAATAAATAAAATATTACTCTGCTTCTCTCATTTTAGTACAATCAACTTTCTCTAACACCCATTCTGTTATGATATCAATGAAATGCTTTGATGTCCCCATGCATACCCCCACCCTCCCACTCTGTCAGACAGTCAAAGTAATGCTTTGATGTTTCTCTCATATATACTATCTGCTACCTCATTTGCTTATTTCCGACCAGAGGATGTGGTATCAACGGTTAGCGTATCTGGGTTTAAAAAAGGTTTGGACAAATTTCTGGAGGAAAAGTCCATAGTTTGCTATTGAGACAGACATGGGGAGGCAACTGTTTGCCCTAGGATTGGTAGCATGGAATATTGCTAATAATTGGTTTTCTTCCAGATACTTGTGACCTGGCTTGGCCACTGTTTGAAAATAGGATACTGGGCTAGATGGACCATTGGTCTGACCCAGTATCTTATGTTCTTTTGGTCTTATGTACATAACAAAAGGGTTCACATGAGAAAAGCATGGGTGATCAAGGTCATTATAACTATTTAAGCATGTGCTTTATAGAGTAATGTCAGGCATTTAAATGCTGCAGTTTGGCACGCCCATTTATACCTGCCATAGACCAAACTTAAATGGTGGCACCTAATTGCTGACTTTTTCTAGTACTGTATCATAGATTAGGCTACTAGGTACTTTTCCATCATCCTAATATTTTGAGAATTGTACTACTTGGGTATATGTACTTTTAGCCAGTTGTTTATCCATGCTTATTGGTCTAACTCTTCAAAGAACTTCCTCTCCTGTTATGCAAATTCTTTTGTTTCTTTCATCATGTATGTCAGCAGAGTCTCATTCTTTCTTTCTATTCTTCAAAACACTTGTCCCGAGTTTAACAATGAAGATGTGTCTATTTATTCTCTTAGTTCAGCATTTTCTTGGTATTTGGGTTTTGGATTAAGTATGTGTAGTAGACTTATGATTATTTTGTATATATAATATGCTTCTATAAGACCTATATCTCTGTCTCACTGATCATTTCTCTCAATAATTTATTCTGGATTGTTCTACCTTCATCAATTCCTAGATATTTATGTATGCCTATCTGATAAAATTCTTTTACTATATATTTTAGTCCAGTCAGGGAGGTATTTTCAATTTTTGTTTAGTTCTGCTTCAAGAAAGGAAGGACAACTTAGCACATTTGTCAGGTCAAATGTCACCCCAATATAATCTGAGATACTCTTAACTGCTCAAAATTATTCCACTAAATGATGACAGGCAGTATAATGCTAAAAAACATTTTCAAAACATAGTTGTAAGTTTATCTGTGGATTATTAGCCTCTCCAATATTAAGGCAAAACAAGAGTGGTGATAAGATACCTCCCTAAAAGAGTTCTTAGGTCTTGAAGTTCATATTTATAATATCCTGTTTCTAACAGTGGCCAATCCAGGTCACAAGTATCTGGCAAGATCCCAGAACAATAAAACAGATTTATGCTGCTTATCCTAGAATATGCAGTGGATTTTCCCAAGTTCATCTTAATAATGGCTTATGGACTTTTCTTTTAGGAAACTATCCAAAAAAAATTTAAACCCTGCTAAGCTAACTGCTTTTATCACATTTTCTGGCAACAAATTCCAGAGTTTAATTACATGTTGAGGGAAGAAATATTTTCTCCACATTTGTTTTAAATTTAGTACTTAGTAGTTTCATTGTGTGCCCTCTAGTCCTACTATTTTTTGGAAAGAGTAAGCAAGCAATTCAAATCTACCATATCTCCCCTCTTCTGTCTCTTCTCCAAGCTGAAGAGCCTTAGATTCTTTAGCCTTTCCTCATAGGGAAGTCATCTCATCCCCTTTATCATTGGCAATGGCCTTCTCTGTACCTTTTTAAATTCCACTATATCTTTTTTGAGATGTGGTGACCAGAAATTCATACAATATTTGAGGTACAGTCACACCATGGAGCGATGAAAAGGCATTATAACATTCTCCGTTTTGTTTTCCATTCCTTTCCTAATAATTGCTAACATTCTGTTTCCTTTCCTAGCTGTCACTGAACACTGAGTAGAGGGTTTCAACATATCATCAATAATGACACCTAGATCCTTTTTCCTGGTCAGTAACTCCTAATGTTGAAACTTGCATCACATAACTATGGTTTGGGTTCCTCTTTCTAACGTGCATCACTTTGCACTTGCTCACATTAAATTCATCTGCCATTTGGATGCCCAGTCTCCAAATCTCATAAGGTCCTCTTGCAATTTTTCACAATCCTCTTGCAATTTAACAACTTTGAATAACTTTGTGTCATCAGCAAATTTAATTACCTTACTAGTTATTTCCATTTCTAGATCATCTATAAATAAGTTAAAAAGCAGCAGTCTCAGCACAGACTCCTGGGGAACCCCACTATCTACCCTTCTCAATTGAGAATACTGACTATTTAACTCTACTCTCTGTTGTCTATCTTTTAACCAGTTTTTAATCCACCATAGGACATGAGGTATTTTGTGAAATGCCTTTTGAAAATCTAGATACTCAATATCGACTGGTGGAACTTTATCTACATGCTTATTCACCCCTTCAAGGAAATGTAGTAGACTGGTGAAGCAAAATTTCTCTTCACTAAATCCATGTTGATGTGGAGGAGCTTTCGAACGGGGCACCCAAGTTTTCCTGAGGGCGTCCCCGCAGGACGATCCCCGTGAAGGGGCGGGGAAACTGCTATTATCGAAAAAAGATGGGCGTCCATCCTTCATTTCGATAATACAGTCGGGGATGACCAAATCTCAACATTTAGGTTGACCTTAGAGATGGTCGACCTAAATGTTGAGATGGCCGACCTTAGAGATGGTCGTCCCCAGTTTTCGGCAATAATGGAAACCGAGGACGCCCATCTCAAAAACGACCAAATCCAAGGCATTGGGTCATGGGAGGAGCCAGCATTTGTAGTGCACTGGTCCCCCTCACATGCCAGGACACCAACCGGACACCCTAGGGGGCACTGCAGTGGACTTCAGAAATTGCTCCCAGGTGCATAGCTCCATTACCTTCGGTGCTAAGCCCCCCAACCCCGCCCCCCAAAAAAAACCCATTCCCCACTACTGTACACCACTTCCATAGCCCTAAGGGTACAGTGGGTACAGTGGGTTTTGAAGGGCTCACATTTACCACCACAAGTGTAACAGGTAGGGGGGATAGGCCTGGGTCCGCCTGCCTGAAGTGCATTGCACCCACTAAAACTGCTCCAGGGACCTGCATACTGCTGTCATGTAGCTGGATATGACATTAGAGGCTGGCATAGAGGCTGGCAAAAATGTTGTTGTTTTTTTTTTAGGGTGGGAGGGGGTTGGTGACCACTGGGGGAGTCAGGGGAGGTCATCCCCGATTCCCTCCGGTGGTCATCTGGTCAGTTTGGGCACCTTTTTGATGCTTGGTCGTGAAAAAAAATGGACCAAGTAAAGTCGACCAAATGCTCCTCAGGGACACCCTTCTTTTTTCCATTATCGGCTAAGGACGCCCATCTCTTAAGCACGCCTCAGTCCCGCCTTCGCTAAATTAGGTTTGCTTTGATTAATAAATTATGATTTGTTATTATATTTAAAATATTTATGTAGCTTTGATTTGTTTATGATTTTTGTTAGAGGCTTTATTTACTGATTAACCAGATTTTCTTTTTCTTGTTGATACATTATGGTAAAATAATGCATGTTATTGCCATTTAAAGTAGTTTAAGGGACAAATAACATGTGTTACGACCAAAACACTCCTTGGTAACTACCCTTCTTAGACATTTATGCAATATAAACATCTAATTGCCAGTTTGCACATATCTAAAACCCGAATAGTGCTTCTAAAACAAGCACTAATCATTTGAGCTTCAGACAAAGACTGTGCTGAAATGTAGCATTGTGTGAGAGCAAGGAAAATCGCAAGGAAAATCAAGATGTAAGTCAAGATAGGATCTATGATTCCTTACTCTCTGTAAGTCTTTTTTCACATTGTACTACAAGAATTTAATGCAAGTTGAGAAAAAAACAGGAGTGGGAGTGGGAGTGAAAGCTGTCACAAATGAAATTCATTTTTGGGCAGAAGTAGATGGGTGACCTTCTGTAATCGGATACAGCACCTTACAGCTGGGAACCATGAGTCATCTGCAACATCCATTGCCATTTCCATTGATTGCCATTAGAGTAATCAATAACAGCAGAGAAAACCAAGGCAATATTGTCTTGGTAAAATGAATTAAAATATATACTATATTAGTAGTTTCTCCAAACTAGTGTGTGTGTATTCATGTGTGCTGGTAAGGAAGAGAAGGATAGAAAAGACAGATTTTTGATAGGGAGTGTAAGCAAATTGTTTCATTTTTATTGTTTATTTTGTTTATATTTTGTATTTATATAATTCCATGTCATTTTGTAGCAGAGCATTGTAAATATATACATTCATTAGTCTTGCATTTCTTTAAAAAATTTAGGGCCCCTTTTACCAAGGAGCGCTAGCGGATTTAGCGTACGCTAATGATTAGTGAATGTTAAATGCTAAGACACCCATAGAAATATAAAGGTGTCTTTAATGTTTAGACAACACTAATTTTTAGCACACGCTAAACCTGCTATCCACTAACTTGATTTACCATGCATTGACCTTCAATTTAACACAAGGTAAGTAAATAAGCATGTGTTAAAAATTTTTACACATACAAAAATACATATTTTGAACAGTTATGAATCTGATAATGACACTGGAGTGTTTGAGAAATGAAATTTGTAAGCAAAGTTTGAAGAAAAGTATTTAAAATCCTTTATGGTTCCTACTGCATTTCCTTTTCTCTCTTATTTGATCTGCTAATTTTGCACAATAAGAAATTATGTTTAAAGTTACCTTAGGGTAGTAAGTACTTTGGCATTTCAACTTCCCTACAGAAAATGTGATCAATAGATACTTTGATTATGTTATTTTACTGAAACTAACAGACCGATCTAATTCTTGATTTACACGCTCCATTGCTTTACCCTCAGGTGGTTCTCTCTGTCATATACATTCTGTGGCTTTTGTATGATCTGGTTGTTATTATAAAGTACTATAGCTGAAAGTTAATTTTTGATTCTATGTTACTACTATAGATGCTCATGAAAAAAAAAAGAAAACTTCACCAGAACAATTCAAATGAGTCATCTTTTAATTCAAATTTTGTATGAATTAGAATTTTACCTTCATATTGTACAGTATCATCTTTGAATAAAATCACAGCAGCTTCCAAAATTACATAGGGGCCCTTTTTCCAAACAGCAGTAAAAAGTGTCCCTAGTGCGCAATTAAGCGGATCTTTCCTGAGCGCTAAGGCCATTTTTATCGCCGGGGTAAAATGGCCAAATTTTGTTTTTTGTTTTTTTTTATTAATGGCTACATGCTAATTTTGCCATTAGCATATAAGCCCCTACCAACACCCATTTCCATGCCTGAGCTGGAAAAACTACATTTTCCTAAAGTGGATTCGTTGGTGGTAGCAGTCACCAAAAGGACACACTGCTTGTGCTGAGTTATGATTTTACTTATAGCTTCAGTGTTGGTTAAATGCTGTTTAAGAAGAAACAGTGGGGTCGTTTTACAAAGGCGCGCTGAAAAATGGCTTTCAGTAGTGTAGGCGCAGGTTTGGGGTATGGGCCAATCCATTTTTCAATTCGCATGTGAAAAAGGCATTTTTTTTTGCCAAAAATGGACATGCAGCAAAATCAAAATTGCCACATGTCCATTTTGAGTCTGAAACCTTACTGCCAACCATTGACCCAGCAGAAAGAATCCAGGCGGTAATGACCTACGCGCGTCAAATGCCACTTGGCGTGAGTCCAAAAATAAAAAATATTTTTCAGAAGCGCATATCAGATGAAATTACCACAAGAGCCATGAAGTAGTCAGGCGATAACTCCATTTTGGTGCGCATTGGGCGCGCGTAGACGCTTATGCGGCTTAGTAAAAGGACCCCAGTGTGTTTTAAGCCTTTAAAATGTATTGGATATTTTCCTGCATTGATTATGTTCTGAAGTGTATTTTTCCTATTTGGCCAACAGGTGGTGTTTCTTTGCTGTAAAGCTGTTACAGAGAACTGAGTGTTTTTTCTTTAGTTTGATACAAACAGGAAGCAAGAAGCTGTATATATTTGAAATCTAGGATGGCATGAGAGGAGAGAAAATCAATGCAGCGACTGTGGATGGCGCGTTCAAGTATTTTGGAGAGGAAGGGGAGGAGAGAGATGGGGCGGTAGTTGGAGGGGCAGGTAGGGTCAAGTGATGGTTTTTTTTAGGAGAGGTGTGACTACGGCGTGCTTGAAGGTGTCAGGGACAGTTGCAGCGGAGAGAGAAAGGTTAAGGATGCGACAGATTGAGGGGGTGACAGTATGGGAGATGGTGTTAAGTAGGTTGGTGGGGATGGGATCGGAGGAGCAAGTGGTGCATTACGAGGAGGAAAGAAGGCAGGAGGTTTCATCCTCGGTGATCTCAGGAAGGAGGAGAAGGAGGCCTGGGTTGGTTGGTTGAGGGAGAGGGTTAATGGGTGGAGAGGGGGGGTGGGGGGTGATGGCTTGGTAGTGAACTCAAGGTTGATCTTTTGCACTTTCTCGTGGAAGTAATCAGCCAGTGATTGAGGAGAGAGTGAGGGGGGAGTGTGAGCGGGGGGCACCTTGAGGAGGGAGTTAAGGGTGGCGAAGAGACGACGAGGGTTGGAGCTGAGAGAACTGGTCAATTGGGTGTAATAGTCCTATTTTGCAAGGAATAGGAGGAGTGGAAGGAGGAAAGCATGAATTTAAAGTGAAGGAAGTCTGAATGAGTACGAGATTTCCTCCAGAGGCGTTGAACAGATCGTGCGCAGGAGCGAAGGTAATGGATGCAAGGGGTCAGCCAAGGCTGGGGATTAGTACGCTTTGTGGGATGGGAGGTGGAAGGTGCGAGGGTGTCCAAAGCAGAGGAGAGAGCGGCATTGTAAGTGGAGACCGCTTTGTCGACAGTCTCGGAGGATATGATGGATAGGTTTGTTATATCCTGGTTCCAACAGTGTGTTATAACCAACTCATTTACCAGAGATCAGTGGATACTCATTATTGATTGGATTCTGTTCTCTCTGAGGCATAGGCAGGATCAGCAGGGACTTAGCTGGCAGTAATCACAGGGCCATCAGCTCTCAAGCACAAACTGTTGTTTTGATTGTTGCTGCTGTGAGCCAGTGGATATTTGTGAGAACTGGGAAGGAAATTTGGAGGACTGTGGAGAGGGGGGGGGGGGGGGGGGACAGTCGCATCTCTAGACAGAAAACTTTTGGGAAGCAAACAGGAGGGCAATCCAAAATGACATTTCTGCACATCATACCCCCCCCCCCCCCCACATACACACACTTTTAAATTAACAATATAAGACACTATAGTGTTCTATACATAAAGAAACCCTCCCCCCCCAACCAATTTTAGCTACCTGGTAAATGCACAATTATAACTGATACCCCCAATTATAATTGATACCCCCCATCATTCAACAAATTCTTCTTTATGGAATTGAAGTCTGGATTCTCTCCAGGATTGGAGATAATCTTAGTACATTCCCTGCACCTCCATTTTTGTATCACAATACAATATTCCCAACAATACTACTGCTACTTATCATTTCTATAGCACTACTAAATGTAAGCAGCGTTGTACACTTGAACATGAAGAGACAGTCTCTGCTCGAAAGAACGTACAATCTAATCAGAAGAGACAAACAGGAAAAATAAGGGATAGGGGAATTACTAAGGTGGAAATGACAAAGCATATATGGGTACTGTACAAGTGAATAGGGGTTAGGAGTGAAAAGCAGCATCAAAAAGGTGGGCTTTTAGCCTAGATTTGAAGATAGCCAGAGATGGAGCTTGATGTACTAGCTCAGGAAATCTATTCCAGGCATATGCAGGGTTGCCAGATGGGGAAAAATTTTCCCCACCCAAAATCAGCCCTAAACCCGCCCAAAGTCAACCCCCGCCTCCAATGTCATCGACCCCGCCTCCAACATCATCAACCCCGCCCCTGGCATCACCTCTGACGTCGTTAACCCCCCCCCCGACGTCACCTCTGATGTCATTAACCCCACCCCCGATGTCAACCCCGCCCTGGAAAAGCTTCTATTGGACCAAATTGGACCAATAGAAGCCCCAGAAAAGCTTCTATTGGACCAAATTGGACCAATAGAAGCCCTGGAAAAGCTTCTATTGGACCAAAAATTGGACCAATAGAAGCCCCGGAAAAGAGCCCAAACCCGCACAGCTGCAGTGAAAAAGAAGCCCAATTTCCCACAGCCAGCAGCCAATGAAAACATGGTGCAGCAAGATAAAAGGAATGGAGCTTATATCCCTTACAACACACCATACAAATCACCTTCAGACTGTGATTATCACCTCAGGAACAGCACATGCTCCATTCACTGCTAGACACTTTTCTTAAAGCAGACAGATTGTTTGTGCAGTGACTCTACAGGATGTGGAGACCAGAAGCGTAGCCAGGTTTTGACATCAGGGGGAGCAGATCTTTTGTAAAATATGCATCGGTGCAAGGTTGAAGGGCTGATCCGCATAGGCGCCATTTCATTCAAAATCTGTTTGGGGGAGCAGTCCTGGGCATTTTTAATTTTGGGTGGCCTCTGCCCATAGTCTGCTTTCAAAAAGGGCCAGACACTTTGCAAAACAACACAAGACCCTGAGAAAAGACACCCAAAACCTCTATAGGAAACTTATCAAACCATAACAGCCCTGACACCTATGAAAAGACAGTGCTATAAAATAAATATTACACTAGGTTCTAGAGCATCAATATAGTTACTACTGGGAAAATAGAAAAAGCTGGACTTTTACAGATTCCTATACAAGACATTACAAGTTTCAAATTTTTATTTTTATTTACTACCCCGCCCTTTGGGAGCCTTTAGGTGGTTTATAATCTAAATAACATAAATAGAAAACAGAGAACAGACCTTTTTTGGAAACAATGATAGAACTGGACCATAAGAAGAAAAAGTGGGAGAAATCAATTTGTGATAGTGCAGCAGGAGGGACAGAACAAAATGAAAAGGAGGCTTATACAAGCCAGAGCTGCACAGAAAAAAGAAGAAAACCAGTGAAAATTAACTATATGCATCTTTAAATAGATGTTTTTTAACATCTGTCTTTAATTTTATTAATGAGGTTTCCAATCTTAGTGAAGGTGGAAAGTCATTCCACAGACAGGGAGCTTGGACACAGAAAATAGAGTGTCTAATGTGGTCATGTATAAAGACATGATACTGGGAACTACAAGTTGATTTTGTAGTGCAGACCTGAGTGATCTATGAGGGCAATATGGAATAATGTGAAATTAGAGATAGAGAAGTTATCTGAAATGTAATATTTTATAAGTGAACAATATAATTTTATAGGTGATGCAATGGCTGATCGGTAACCAATGAGCCTTAACAAGATGGGGTGTGATGTGGTCATAAACTCCTACTATTTGTTATTAGTTGAATAGTGGTATTTTGAATCATCTGGATACATTTTAATTCTTTTATTCTAAGTCCTTGATAGAATTGCAATAGTCCAATTAGGAAATAACAAGAGAGTGAACCAGGACGTTAAGAGCTGAAGGAAAGATAAGTGAACCTTTTTGAAGATTGAGCTGCTGCACGTCTTTTTCAAGACTAAAATTCAACCTACACGAGACTTCATTCTGTGTGCTTTGTCCACTAACCTTTTGAGACAAATCATCCAGACTCCTGAGGAAGGCACTTGTAGTGCCGAAACAGGGCACCTTGTACAGTCTTCTTTCAATAAAACCATAATTTATACATTGGACGCCTTGGATCTGCTTCTTGAAGAGCCTGGTTCTGTTCCCACCCCTGTACCTAGTACTGTTCTTCCATGGGACACTGCTGTTCTCATCCATTCTCTGGTTCTGGTGGTTTTGCTTCTCCAGACAGAGTTTATAGAAACATCCACAAATGACTATAGCAATCTGTGATTTAAAAGAAAGATCTGAAACCAGGAGAACACCTAGGATACAGATAGAGTCTGTTTGTGTGATTGGAATATTGGCAAGACAGATATGTATTGGTAGTGAAGTCTGTCCTGCAATTGAGAAATCAACAAGCTTGGATTTCTCAGAATTAAAAGCAAGATAGTGTTCCTGAAGCCAGTTAGAGATAGTAGAAAGTTTAAGGTTTAGTTTTACAATATCAGCGGGAGTACAGAATCCTTTACCTCAGTCATATATGCAGGACATGGACAGATCTTTACTTCATACAAAACAGGAGAATCTGAAAAATACCATGCAGACAAACATTTAAATGGTGACCCCCCCCCCCCCCCCCCAATAAAGCCAAACTTAAATACTTTTCTCCTGTACTCTGCTAAATACAAAAATAGAAAAGATGTACATTTCTTAAAGTGGACACATTTCAATTCTTAAAAAAGTATTAAATAAAAACAAATTTCTTATTTTCTACCTTTTTTGTCTATTTCATTTTATAAAACTGGACTGGTCCCAGTATCTCTTCCACTTTCCATGTATCAGTCTTTTTCTAAATTGTTTTCCACATTGGCCTTTTCCATTTCTTCTCTCTCCTCTTCTCTTCTTCCATTCCCTCTCTACATCTGTCTGGTACTAATCTTTGTATTTCTTTTTTCCCTTTTCCTCTTCTTTGCCTTTATATCCACTCCTTTCTGATTTTACTGGTCATTCTTCCCTTTTCTCACCTTCTAGTCCTTAGTCTCATTCTTTTCACCCCTCAGCTCCCTATCAGCATTTACGATCTTCCTTTCATCCACTCTGCAGAACTCCCATTGCCCCCACTCTTTCTCTTTCCTTCCTCAGTTTCCTATTTCCCTCTTTCATCCACTCCCTAGACCCCATTTCCATCCTCTGAACTCACCCTCACTGCCCTCATGTACCCTCCTCTGCCTCTAATCTCCTCACCGGCCCCAGCTCCATCCCTGTCTCTTTCCTTTCCTCCCTTGCCTCCAGGCCATAAGTCTATCTCCTATTGCCTCTCTTTCACCATCTTTTTAATCTCATTTCCATCCTCATTCAACCTCTCCAAAGACTCATGCGCTTCATCTCTCATACCCCTCCACAGTATCTCTATTTCTTTTCAATATGTCTCATCCTCACTTCAGTCCTCCAGGTCATTCACACTATGTCTCATATTCTCCCTATACCTCATCCCATTTTTATTACCCCATTTCACATGCTCACTCATATTCCTAATCCATTTAACACATGCCCATTCGTACCTACCCCACAAAATTCCTATCAGTCTCACCATTCCCTAATGCACACACACTCCTCACTATCCTCTCCAAATTCCCACTCAGTCACTCCCATCCATAATTACCTGTTCTGTCCCCCAACACACTCCCATTCAACCACCAAGTCCCAGTTATTTCAAGTCCAATTTTTCTTTGTTCCCCTTCTCCCTTCCTAGTTCCATTCTGCTTCTGCTCTAGACTGTTCCCTTCCCTACCCTTTGAGTCCCATCCAGCTTGTGTTGCGTTTCCCTCCCCCCAGTCCCATCCAGCTCTACCTTGTTCCCCTCCCCCTCCTAGCCACAGCCAGCTTCTGCTATACTACCCACTCCCACAACGTCACATCCATACTGCTCTGTTCCCTTCTCTACCCCTCAAGTCACATCCAGCTTCTGCCTTGTTCCTCTCCCCTCCTAGTCACATCCAGCTTCTACTGTGTTCCCTTCCTCCCCCCCCCCCACTACTACAGTTACATCCAGCTATTGCTCTGCTCTTCATTCTCCCACACCCCCGAGTCCCATCCATCTTCCCCCCTTCCATTCCACTGTCCAGGCAGCCTTCCCAGTATGTGCGAAGTAAACTGGACATGGCTAGGGAGGCTCCCGCAATCTCAAAGCTCCCTCCCTCTCTCTCTTAGCAATGGTAGTGATTCCTACAGGCTGCCTCACTTGACCCCAAAGCATTTTCTGCTGTGTTACACCTGACCCAGTCTGAAATAAGAAGTGGCATCAGAAGGGGGCGGGACATTTCAGAGAGAAGGTTTCCTGCTCAGCCACAGGCAGCCTATCAGAATTGCTGCCCCTTGAGAAAGGGAGAGAGCGACAGAACTGTGAGAGCCATTGCAAAGAGATCGAGTCAGGCAGCCGTGAGCCACGGCTTTCACTGTGCTAGCAAAGGTGGTGCAATTAAAATTTTTGGAGGGCATTTGCACCCCCTTGTGCCCCCATTGTGATGCCTTTGGGGAGAGTGAAGATAAAGATGCAGGCACAGGGCAGGCAGCACAAGGTCTATGTGGGGGGGAAGGAGGAGGACAGGAGAGAAGAAAGATGCAGTCACTCACAAGTTTGTGTGACTGCATCTCTCTTCTGTCCTCCACCCCTGCAAGACTCTGTGACTCACAGATCAGACAAAAGGCAAGAGAGGCCCTGCAAGACTCTGTGACTCACAGATCAGACAAAAGGCAAGAGAGGCAGGAAGCACACAGTGTGAGGACAGGAGGGAAGAGAGATGCAGCTTGGTAAAAGGACTCTAAAGTAAGGTAGTGCAATGAAACTCTTAGGTAAAGTCAGTAAAATGAATCCAGTATAAACCAGAGGAAAGTCTTTATTCAAGCAAAATCTAATCACAGATTTGACACAGACTCATGTCTTGATGTGAAATGCTTGCTTCAGGATTCACTAAAGCTACATACAGAAACAAAAAAAACATATATCAATGTGCAAAAGTTTTCATGGCTTCTAATCCAAGACAGAATATTTCATGTCATACAATTACTATAAATAATATTTCTTTTCCAATCTGAGAAGACTAAGAAGGATTAGACATTGCTTTGAATCCCTACAATTTAGATTCATACAACTAATTTCAAAGAGGCTGTAAACTTTGCAAAATGTAGCAATTCATTTGATCTATTCTGCTAAGAAGTATGATAGGACGTTTCCCCTCTTGACGAGGGCCACTAGCTTCCCATTAAAACTAAGATACATTTTAATGCTTGTACAATCGAGTTCAAAACTTTACATGGTCCTTCAGAAACCTACTGAAAACAATTTAGCCTTTCAGAAAACAAAGAATTCTATTTGAACATTATCCATTCACACAATTAATTTCACTTCTTCTTTCCTCCCTAATCCTATCTAGCCCTAATTGTACCCATATTTATTTATTCATCTTCACTTCTTAGTTTACAGACTTAATTGTGATTTAATCTTCTTCTCTATCCATCTATTATTGTAAGAACAGTTGTATCCAGGTTAATTCACCACATATGTTATATTTGTTATACAAAGCCATTGTTATAGCATTATTTATTGTACTTTATAATCTGTTTGTGTAATTTTTATATGCATTATTCATTTAATTGTTTGTTATATAAACCACATTGAACCTGAGTCACTCTTGGGCTAATGTGGGGTAAAGTTTTCATAAAATAAATGGTCTCGTTCCTGAATATATGTTCTCATTATTCACTCTTCCTTGTCAGGATGACCCCATAAAACTATGGAATACTTTACTTTTACATCTCCTGTCTTCAAAATTTGTCAGATTTAAGTCAGTTTTCCAGTCCTCATCTATTTTTATGGGAATAAAATTCTGGTATGAGCTCCCGGGCACTCTTAGATCTTTCAATAGTCTCTTGCTATTTATTTAAAAAAAAAAAAAAAACCCTTAAAACATGGCTATTTGAGACATTTTTGAAATGTTTAATATTTAATTTATTTGATTTTTGTCCCTTTTCTTGATTGTTACTTCCCTGGTATGCCTGGTTCTTTTTGATGTAAACTGCATAGAACCGGCAAGATGGTTGTGGTATAAAAGTACTGTTTGTGTAGTTTAGTTCAAAGAGAGAGTGATATAAAATGGTATCATTTTTGGCAGGAAAAATGTAAGTACCCACTTTCAGCTAGCTGTAATTCCTAGGTCCCTTTTCTAGTTTCATTTTGCTTTAATTGCCTGATTGGTGGCAGGTTTCTGCTAGTCTCTGTGATTGTCACAGGTTAGCAAAGCAATGTTTTAATAGCTAGAAGTGACTGAAGCAGACTTTATTGCCTCTCCCTGACAGACCTGGAGCTAGATTATCTCAACCTCTTTGGCATCATATATAGAAATATTTCTGCCACACTAGAGTCATGGGGTCCTTGTCCACCTTCTCTACAGTTCATTCATTTATTTTAAATACGAATATACCCAAAACAGAAGCAGGAAACAGAACACCAACAAGTCTGATGTTTTTATTGTAAATAGCAATGTTGGGTGATTCTTGCTGCTAACGATACAGGACATCAGATTTGTTGGTGCTGCTTGCTGTGCTGTTTCCTCCAAGTATTTGATGGTTAATCTTTGCTGTGACGCTGTCTTACTTTCTCATATAAGTGGCTCCTCTTCCTAACATAAATCTTTTAGATTAATTCAATATAGGATGTGAACACATGCAGCACAGATGGCTGAAGCTTTTTGGGATAGAAAGCAGCACAAAGCTAGGATTTGGGTGAGTCACCATCTCAGTGTTATTGGTTATAATACTAACTACAGTGACCTTTCCAGCACTGGTATCACCCTTCTACCTCAATAGATTTTCAGGACCTGCCTGTGTATAAATCATAGGTGCCTAGAATCTCCTATGGTGAAGTTTTTTTTCTCATAAATCTTTTCTTTACATGTGACTAATGTCTTTGATATGAAATCCAAAGAAGGTAACTGTGATTGAAAAAGCTCATGTAGAATAGTGTTGAGAATTTTTGCTAATGCAATAAAGCATTTTAATGTGCCAACAATCTCATGATTGGATTGCATTCTTAGCATTAAGTCACTGTATTTTCAGGTATATATATTTATTTCTTCTGTGGAGAAAGGTTATGGAAGGTTGAACAGGTGCATGAAAGAAACTATTCTAAGTAGAATGGAGCTAATGATAAATTCTTCATAGGAAACTAGGAAAACATCACTGATCATATAAGTATAAATCAGTATGGTGTATCCTTTTGGCCATCTCAGCATGTTGGCTGACGTGGTTGGTGCACATTTTCCACCAGATTCTATAGAGCGCGCTGAGATTTCTGTGCAGAAATCTAAGCATATCCTATATAATAAAACGCACCTCCAACATTCTGAAGCTGACTGCATGGCTGAGGCATTCCTGCTCTCTGTATCCATCTCCTGAATTGACATCACGTACTTCTGGGTTTGTCACAAGCAGAAGTGACCAACCACACGAGGTTTCTCGGCTTCAGAATGTTGGAGATGCATTCTATTAAATGGGATTGGTCAGTTCCTTGAAGCACAGCCAGAGCTAAGCGTCCTGCACAGTAATGCTCAAACACCAGAGAGAGGGAGGGAGGGGGGAGGCCTGACACCAAAGAGGGGGGGAGGTATCTCTGTCATACACACACTCTCTCTCACACACTCTCTTTCTCTCACAGTCAATGTCTTTCTCTCACTCTCACACACTGTCTCTCACACACTCTATGTCTGACACAGTATCATATTCACTCTCTGTGTCACACAGTCAGTCACACACTCTCTTGGTCTCATACACTTAGTCTCACAGAGAGTCTGTGTCTCTCACACAACACTCTCTCTCTTGCACACACTGTATCTGTGTGAAACACACACTCTATCTCTCACACTGTGTCTCACATACGCACTTGCACACACTCTCATTCTCAAACACACACTCTCTCTCTCATAGACACACTCGCACATTCACTCTCTCTCTCTCTCTCTCTCTCTCTCACACAGTCACTCTCACATACACTCTCTCAAACATACACACTCCAAGGAAAACCTTGCTAGCACCCATTTCATTTGTGTCAGAAACGGGCCTTTTTTACTAGTTCCATAATAATGTGCATAACTTAATAAGTTAACAAGTTAATCAGTGCTGATAGTTTGATGTTAACAACCAATTATCAGGACTAATTGGAAATAATTAGAATTTCTATGCACAATTCACTAAGCATAATGTGGTATGCAGAAATTCTAATGTACACAGTGAAAAAGGGGGCATGGCCATGGGCGGGCTGAGGGCATTCTGAAAAACTACATGCAGGGATATAGAATACACCAGGCTCCACGTGTAAGTTAGGTGCTGGTATTTACACCGAGTTTTACTTGCATAAATGAACATGCCTAGTGTAAGGCACTGTCATGGTCCACTGGACAAGAGAAGGAAAAAGAGGAGGAGGCATAGCAATAATCTATAAATCTCAATTCACAGTCACAACAACAGCAGAATCTATGCTTCCCCAACTTGAAATAGCCTCAGTCAGAATCAACCACCCCAACCTACGTGATCACCTAAACCTAATTCTATTTTACAGACCCCCGGACAATTGGCAAGATTCACAAACGTACTTTATGGATTTCATATCGAATATTTGCATTTCCATCCAGGACCTTCTCATAGCAGGAGACATCAATCTTCACTTTGAAGATACTAACTCAAGCAATGTTTTGTGAATGCAAGGACTTCCTCCAACTATGGGAGCTCCACTGGCCAAATATGCAACCCACCCATAACAAAGGACACACACTAGATATTATTACCCACGAATTCTCATCAGAACCTAATCTCACACTTATAGATACAAAATGGACAGCCACACCATGGTCCGATCACTACAAAGTAAACCTTTCCTTCCGCTGGAGTACAAAAAAGGCACAACAAAAACAAGAGCAAAAAACCTATACTAAGAGAGGCAAAATAGACCCACTAACATTCTGGCAACAATTCTACACCGACGAATGGACAACACCTACAGACTCGCCCCAATTTCTCCAAGAATGGGACAACAGATGCAGAACAGTACTGGACAACATAGCACCACTTCAAACTAGAACCTCACATAGAAAAAACTAAATACCATGGTTTAATGAAGAATTGAAAGAACTAAAAACACAGGTCAGAAGATTAGAAAGAGCATGGAGCAAGAAAAAAGATGAACACACACTCAAAGACTGGAAACAGCTACAAAGAAAATACAAATACACTATCAGACAAACTAAAAGATCGTACTACAAAACCATAATAGGACCAAATTACAAGGATACACACAAACTCTTCTCACTCGTAAACAAACTCCTAAATACTACACCGATTACCTCTAATAATACAGACACCCCATCCACAACCAATCTTGTGAACTACTTCAATGAAAAAATTATAAAGCTCTGACTCATGATACCTACCAACATCACTGACTATACAAACATCCTTGAATGTCTAGACCCAAAACCTGGGGAATGCCCAGCAGATAGATCATGGACCAACTTTGACATGCTATCATCAGATGAAATCTCACAATGGCTCAGAAAATATGCCAAGTCACAATGCAAATTAGACATTTGCCCTACTAGCCTAATAAGATCCGCCCCCAAACAATTAAAAAAAGACCTCACAAATCATGTAAACCACAGGCTTCAAAATGGTCTCTTTCCCACGGACAAAGGAAACATCTTATTTACTCCGCTGCCAAAAAATGCTAAGAAAATCACAATGGACCTAACCAATTATCACCCAGTAGCATCTATTCCACTCATAACCAAACTGATGGAGGGTATAGTGATGAAACAACTCATTGAATACCTAAATAAGCACTCAATTCTACACAAAACTGTACTAGTGTCCGCAATGAACTCATTCAAACAGGTAATGGCAACTGGTAACAACATACTCCTCCTACAATTCGACATGTCCAGCGCCTTCGACATGGTTAATCATGGAATACTATTACATATACTAGAATACTTCGGAGTAGGAGGTACAGTTCTCAAATGGCTCAAAGGATTCCTGACCACAAGATCATACCAAGTAACAACGCACACGGACATATCACCTCCATGGATACCTGAATGTGGAGTGCCCCAGGATCCCCCCTCTCACCAACTCTCTTCAACCTAATGATGATACCTTTAGCAAAACTTCTAGCCAATCAAAACCTCAACCCCTACATATACGCAGACAATGTCACGATTTACATCCTGTTCAAACATGATCTAAATGAAATCACCAACGAGATCAACCAAAGCCTCCAAATCTTGCACTCCTGGGCGGATGCATTCCAGCTAAAACTCAACGCAGAAAAAACACAATGTCTTGTACTCACCTCGCAACACAACACAATTACTCCACCATAACCACACCATACTGTTCTCTTCCTGTCTCACAAAATCTGAAACAAAAAACAAAATTCGGTCAGCTTCTACTTTCAGTTAAGAAATAAATGTTTTTTCCCATAAGTTTTTTTTCTGTTTATACACTCTGGAATCTGAAGGAAAGTTTGGTTCAGGTTTTGAAGGAAATACCTACTTGTATGGTGGGGATAGATTACTTGCAGATATGGTAGGGGATGGAATGGATCTTAGCAAGTGTGGATGGGTATGGGTTAGATTCCATTGGAGATGGGCAGGGATAGTTGAAATGTTTGTCCCCATGCAACTCTTTAGCTTTGTTTCCATTAGTTTTGGGGGCAATAGATCATATGAACAGTGCATTTAGGCAACCTGTAGGAACTGAAGGCAACTACAGAAACCAAAAGGTTTTTCATGCCTTCAACACACAGGTGTTCTGCAATGTCACAGGTCTCATCATTGATGTTTTCCCATGCATCCCTAGCTCCTGTTATGATGTATGGCATTCATGGCTACATTGATAGATGTGTTTGGTCCCTCAGGAATGGGAGGACTAATTACTTTTCCTCTGCCTCCTTACTATTTCTCTTCATTTGACTTCCATTGTTCCATCCCCTGAGCTAAGTGCCCTTATTTATACCTTTGTGAAAACTGTAAACAGTGCATCTGTATAGCTAAAGAACATTGTTACAAAAATATCAAATACAAATCCACTCTAACTTGAGATTTCTTTCATTTAGGCACTACATGGTGGAATTCTATCCCAAAGGAAAGACAACTCAATAACTATCCAACCTTTACACAAATTCTTCAAGGTTTTTCTTTTCAATAAATTCCTTCGCCAGATATTGAAATCGATTATAGCCAATTTCAAATATTTAAGTAAATAAGAGGGTTTGATTCTTCTTCTGCTCTACCTAGCATCATTATATCTGGCCTACTGATATATACACTACTGACAATATTGTCATTAAGTGTTAACTAGCACATCTGAAGAAAATTTGGAGCAAATGATGAGAACTTCTTGACACCAAATGCTATGTTGACTTACAGTCTCTGATGTACTAATATTCAAGATAAGCAGGTACTCCTTCACACTGAGACTTTTGGGACAATCTTCAGTTTCCTGGTATTTATTTTGATCAAGAGCAGTGTGGGTTTGTTTAACTAAAGCCATAAGGGAAGTTTTGGTACTATGGTTGCACTCAGGCTGCATGGGGTCAAAAATGTTGTTGTTTCCAAGGAAAGAATTGAGCACATTAAAAACAAATTTTCTGCAATTTTAGAGATAGACAGAGGGAATGTTGGGAATTGAGTGATAATAGGAGATGCAAAAGAGCCTAAGGTAACTGTTCTTTACATGAGATCTAACATAAGCAGTCTTCTAGCAAGATTGTACAGTGCATTGAGAGAAACCGATAATGGTAACGAAGTGGCCAACCACCACCAGTAATAATGAAGGAGCTCGTAAATTCAAGTCCATGTTCCCCATGAGGCCTACATCTTACCAACTCCACTTACCTTGTAGCCCCAAAGTGAAAGGAACAGTCATAACAAGGACAATTTTCTGTGCCTGTTTCCCCACAACATAGTAACTGGGCCTCCAGATCTCCTCACTGAAACATAATTTCACCTTAGGTCCCTCCAAACTACCAGAATATACACGCCTTAGAACCTTCTATTCAAACATGATTGGGTCTTCTGTGTTCGCAAATACCTGACTCAGTTTCAGACCTCCACTTACTAGCAGATAGGTGCAGATTATTTTCTTTCCTGTCAGTCAGAGAATCACATATAAAATGGTGTCATGGACACTCTGACCTGAATGCCAAAGCTAGTGATGTGATGGTTGAGGGCCCATTTGTTGTATGTTCTGGTTGTCAGGTGCACCACAGCCCTAATTATTTTCTAGCAGAAGAAGGGTGTGTATTGATACACATTAATGTATCCACCAGCACAAACGTTATCTATATTTAATTATGTGTAGTTAACTTTCTCGCATAACATGCTCACATTAAGCCTCCTTGGTATTAGCATTGCATGTGTTGTTTAGCTTTAATACATAATAGTATACATAATAGTCCACGTGAAATAAATTTAATTTTATTTAGAGCATTTCTATACTATTATCATGATGTAATGCTAGAGTATAAATAATGTTAATGCACATTAAGGGGAAAATCCTATATATGGCACCTAGAAAATCTGCATGGAAAACATTTCCGCCTAAGAGTATTCTCTAAGGGGCACCTATATTTAGGCATAGTATATAGAATATGGTTAGTTGATATCCTAGCTCCTAAAATTATGTGTCTCCATTTACACCAATGAAAATTCAGCGTAGGTCCCGGCATGTAAATTTAGGAATATTCTATAATAATGCATGTACATTTTGGAACACCCATGAACCACGCATTTCTCTGCCTATAACCACATCCATTTTTGCCTGTGCACATTAGAATTTAGACACAGCATGTTACAGAATACACTTAGCAGGTTATGTGCATAAATTCTAATTATTGCCATTTAGTGCTCATTATTGCTTATTAAGTGCTGTTAGCGCTGATTGGCCTGTTAAGCAAATTAAATTACACATGTTGTTACAGAATTCACTTGGATTTTGGTGTGGAATGCTAGGTGTGCTATATAGAATCCAGGGGTAATTGTGTACAACAAGAATAACACCTCTTAGTATACTGACCCCTTTATAGGTTAGCGAGTAGAGATTAATTGTAGAACAATATTGTAGATCCACATACTGTGTTTCCACATATTTCTAATACATGAAGCATAAACTACCTATACACTATTCATGATCTGATCTAAACACTATATTTTAAACATCACACTGAGCTTGCTAAATAAGGAAGAATGCTGATATTTTTACAGGAACTGAATTTTGATGTTTGCTGTGCATATTTAAACATTTAAATATGCAGACAGTCCCAAACATATTCATTTACACTTATGCTTCTTCCAGAAAGAACCATATGGCATCAAAAGACATGCAACTAATGCATCCAGACTAATCTATTCTTGATCTTTTTTTTTTTTAATGAGAATTCAATATAGCTCATGTCCTTTCATTTGCTATTTCTTAACACCCATCGTCACCCCCCTTCATTCCTCTAAATTCATTTGTCATTTTAACTAATGTTTTAAAATCTTGTTTCTATGAGAATTGAAAATAACTTGTGTAAGGTAATTGAGTCACAGGAGGTAGTAGAATTGTTGATCTGTGTTATATGTAAGGCAAATGGCTAGTGGGTTAGTGATGAAAAAAATAGAATCAGAATTCTATAGAATTAGGAATACAGTTTCTAACACATTATATGACCTGGGCAAGTCACTGTACTTTCCTATGCCGCAATGTACCCAGTTGCTATATAATTTTGTAATCATGATAGCACAGCTCCTTTTCTGTACTCTATATGCTGTCACTCAGAATTTATGACTAGCCACCCTGGACCTGACTGCAACTTTGTCTCTGAAGTATTATCATAAGAATAGATATTGGGATCCTGTCCAGCTGAAGGGTATTATGTGAAAGAAAATGATTATTATTTTTGGCAATTTCTGTAATATCATTTGCAATGAATGTAGCTTTAGTAAGAAGGAGAAATCAGTGAGAGTCAATGGAACATTTCAGTGCTTTGAACTGAAAGGGAATTGGATGGACAAGTGAACTGGTGCAGGGTTACAGTTTTATGTTCCAAAATCCAGCTCTGGTTAGTAGCAGGAGTGTGCATGGGAAAAAAAATTGTATTTATTGTTAGTAGGGGCCTATTTACTACAGTAAGTAGAGATTTTGCATTTACTGTGAGTTAATAGTCAAATCAATGCAAAGTAACTGCAAAGCTCCCATATTAATTTTATGGAGCATTCATTAACTTGGAAAAAAGTTCTGTTATCAAACATTGACTAAATTACAGATAATAGATAGTTATAGTTTATTTCACTTTCCATACCACCTGACTCAAAAACAAGATCACAGCGGTTCACAATATTAAAACATTAAAAACAAAAAAGAAAAGAAAAATGATGTGAACTATATCTATTTGAGTGGCATAGACAGCACCATGCATCTGCCACATTAAGGGCCTCTTTTACTAAGGTGCGCCAGCAGATTTAGTGTGCGCTAAATGCCAAGACATTCATAGGAATATAATGGGCATCTTAGCAGTTAGGGCCAGAATCTATATATGGCGCTTAAAACATCTGCATGGGAAACATTTCCGCTTAAGCGTATTCTATAAGATTTAGGCATGGTATATAGAATATGCTTAGTGGATATCCCAGCACCTAAAACTATGAACCTCCGTTTACATCAATGAAAATGTGGTGTCAATCCCTGCATGTAGAGTCTGATAGGTATGGGTGGAGAGAGGGATCTTGGGGTGATAGTATCTGAGAATTTGAAGGCGACGAAACAGTGTGACAAGGCGGTGGCCGTAGCTAGAAGGTTGTTAGGCTGTATAGAGAGAGGTGTGACCAGCAGAAGAAAGGGGGTGTTGATGCCCCTGTATAAGTCATTGGTGAGGCCCCACCTGGAGTATTGTGTTCAGTTTTGGAGGCCGTATCTTGTTAAGGATGTAAAAAGAATTGAAGCGGTGCAAAGAAAAGCTACGAGAATGGTATGGGATTTGCGTTACAAGACGTATGAAGAGAGACTTGCTGAACTAAACATGTATACTCTGGAGGAAAGGAGAAACAGGGGTGATATGATACAGACATTCAAATATTTGAAAGGTATTAATCCGCAAGCGAACCTTTTCCGGAGAAGGGAAGGTGGTAGAATGAGAGGACATGAAATGAGATTGAAGGGGGGCAGACTCAAGAAAAATGTCAGGAAGTATTTTTTCACGGAGAGAGTAGTGGATGCTTGGAATGCCCTCTTGCGGGAGGTGGTGGAAATGAAAACAGTAACGGAATTCAAACATGCGTGGGATAAGCATAAAGGAATCCTGTGCCGAAGGAATGGATCCTCAGGAGCTTAGTCAAGATTGGGAGGCGGGGCTGGTGGTTGGGAGGCGGGGATAGTGCTGGGCAGACTTATACGGTCTGTGCCCTGAAGAGCACAGGTACAAATCAAAGTAGGGTATACACAAAAAGCAGCAAATATGAGTTATCTTGTTGGGCAGACTGGATGGACCGGGCATCTACTATGTTACTATGTAGATTTGCACAGACTGGGCCACATTCTAGAACAATGTACGTTTCTTTGCCCAGTTAGCACGCACTAAAGCAGCTAGCATTCCTTAGTAAAGGGTTCCCTAAATAAGCATGTGGTACAATAAAGCCCATTCTGCATTTACTCTCCGCCCATTCTCCACCCCATTCAACTTTAGCTGTTATTGCTAGCAGATAACACAAACAATTTCTGCATTAACTGTTAACACATGTTAACAGACTTGATGGTTACTGACTTTTGGAATTAGAACAGTGCATTTTCTGTGCAGGTATTGCAGTATATGCATTGAATCTGTGAATGTATTGTGGAAACCTATGTGACCCATGATGAAGGTTTTTCTGAAACTTGGCCAGGTTGGGTCCTGTTTCCATTAAAGTTGACATTTGGATAAACTCTTGCAGTGTTTGGCCTTCTATTGATCACTGATGCTGTTTGCTTGTCATTTTAGCATGTGCCAGAATGCAGAACAGAACCCAGTTTTCATTTTCATGTAATTTTAGATAGGTGGTAACTATTCAAGTCTTTTTTGAAGCCTTGCACAGCAAATCTGTCTGCAAATGTCAACTGCTAAAGGGGTAGATCGTAAATACTTGTAAAAGTTGATTTTAAAATGTGACTATTCACATCTAAAGAATTGCTGCAGATGCATAGACTCAAATGGGTTATGGTTTGGACAGTCCAAAAACTTTATAAGCATATGTCCCACATTCGGAAATACACATATATACCTGAAAAAAAAATACACCAGGTTGGCATTTATACCTGCTCAAAGGCATGCATAAGTGACAGCTACCTACAGGTTTGGAGCTGGGGATCTTCAAAAAGGTAGTAATTGCACTTTTCTTTTTGGGGTAGACATTCAGAAAACTTTAACTGCATGAGGGAAGTCACATTACCCACCAGAGTGGAGGTCTATGCTGAGAGCTCCATGGCCCACACATTTTAAAGCTGAGTCCTCCAAATGTGAAAGTTCAGGGTCTGGTACAGAATAGCATGAGTAATCCAGATTCATCCAAGGATGACAGTGAAAAACACACTGTTGATCTTAGAAACATAGAAACACGACGGCAGATAAAGGCCATATGACCCATCCAGTCTGCCCATCCTCTGTAACCCCTAATTGTTCCTGTTCCAAAGCGATTCCACATGCTTATCCCATGCTTTTTTAAATTCTGGAACAGTCCTTGTCTCCACCACCTCCACCGGGAGGCTATTCCACGCCTCCACCACCCTTTCTGTGAAATAATACTTCCTTAGGTTACTCCTAAGCCTGTTCCCTCTTAACTTTGTCATATGCCACCTCATTCCAGAGCTCTCCTTCATTTGAAAAAGGCTCTCTTCCTGTACATAAATGCCCTTGAGATATTTAAACGTTTCTATCATGTCTCCTCTCTTCCAGAGTATACATGTTGAGTTTCATAAGCCTGTCCCTATAATTTTTGCATTCAAGACTGCTTACTAATTTCGTAGCCACCCTCTGGTCTGACTCCATCCTGTTTATATCTTTCCATAGGTGCGGTCTCCAGAACTGCACACAGTACTCCAAATGGGGCCTCATTAGAAACTTATACAATGGCACTATCACCTCCTTTTTCCTGCTGGTCATGCCTCTCTTTATGCACCCTAGCATTCTTCTGGCTTTGACCGTCGCTTTTTCTACCTGTTTGAAAGCTTTAAGGTCATCAGACTCAATCACCCCCAAGTCCCGCTCTTCCTTCGCACACTGAAGCACTTCACCCCCTATATTGTACCGTTCCCTCGGATTTTTGTGACCCAAGTGGATGACCCTGCATTTTTTGGGATTAAACCTTAGTTGCCAAATATCGGTCCATTCCTCTAGTTTTGCTAGGTACTTCCTCATGTCATTCACACCTTCCAGGGTGTCCACCCTGTTGCAGAGTTTAGTATCATCTGCAAAGAGACAAACCTTACCAGACAGCCCTTCCACAATATTGCTCACAAAGACGTTAAAAAGAGCCGGCCCTAGGACCGATTCCTGTGGTACTCCACTGACAACATCCTTTTCTTCAGAGCAAGCTCCATTTACCACTACCCTCTGTCTCCTACCATTCAACCAATTTTTAACCCAATCAGTTACTCTAGGTCTCATACTGAGGGCACTCAATTTATTTATCAGTTGCCTGTGCGGAACCGTGTCAAAGGCTTTGCTGAAATCCAAGTATACCACATCAAGCGCCCCTCCCACATCCAACTATTTGGTCACCCAGTCGAAGAAGATAAATTCGTCTGACACAACCTGCCACTAGTGAAGCCATACTACCTTGGGTCCCGCATTCCATGTAGTTCAAGAAATCTTACAATCCTCCTCTTTAGAAGCGTTTCCATTAGCTTACTCACCACCGAGGTCAGACTGACATGTCTGTAATTCCCAACCTCCTCCTTACTTTATTTGTTACATTTGTATCCCACATTTTCCCCACCTATTTGTAGGCTCAATGTGGCTTATTTCCACTCTTGTGCAAAGGAACCACATCTGCCCTTCTCCAGTCCACCAGGACCACTCCAGTTTCTAAGGAAGCATTGAAGAGGTCCATCAGCGGAGCCGACAGAACTTCTCTGAGTTCCTTAAGCACCCTCGGGTGTATCCCATCAGGCCCATCGCTCTGTCTACTTTTAGTTTGGCAAGCTGCTCACAAACACAGTCCTCCGTAAACGGGTCTTGGTCTACCATACATCCATCTCCTTTAGCCTTTGTTTTCTGCAGCCCTACCCCCGGTCTTTCATTCGTGAACACAGAGCTAAAATAATTGTTAAGCAGTTCAGCTTTATCCTTATCATAAGTACATAAGTACATAAGTAGTGCCATACTGGGAAAGACCAAAGGTCCATCTAGCCCAGCATCCTGTCACCGACAGTGGCCAATCCAGGTCAAGGGCACCTGGCACGCTTCCCAAACGTAAAAACATTCCAGACAAGTTATACCTAAAAATGCGGAATTTTTCCAAGTCCATTTAATAGCGGTCTATGGACTTGTCCTTTAGGAATCTATCTAACCCCTTTTTAAACTCCGTCAAGCTAACCGCCCGTACCACGTTCTCCGGCAACGAATTCCAGAGTCTAATTACACGTTGGGTGAAGAAAAATTTTCTCCGATTCGTTTTAAATTTACCACACTGTAGCTTCAACTCATGCCCTCTAGTCCTAGTATTTTTGGATAGCGTGAACAGTCGCTTCACATCCACCCGATCCATTCCACTCATTATTTTATACACTTCTATCATATCTCCCCTCAGCCGTCTCTTCTCCAAGCTGAAAAGCCCTAGCCTTCTCAGCCTCTCTTCGTAGGAAAGTCGTCCCATCCCCACTATCATTTTCGTCGCCCTTCGCTGTACCTTTTCCAATTCTACTATATCTTTTTTGAGATACGGAGACCAGTACTGAACACAATACTCCAGGTGCGGTCGCACCATGGAGCGATACAACGGCATTATAACATCCGCACACCTGGACTCCATACCCTTCCTAATAACACCCAACATTCTATTCGCTTTCCTAGCCGCAGCAGCACACTGAGCAGAAGGTTTCAGCGTATCATCGACGACGACACCCAGATCCCTTTCTTGATCCGTAACTCCTAACGCGGAACCTTGCAAGACGTAGCTATAATTCGGGTTCCTCTTACCCACATGCATCACTTTGCACTTGTCAACATTGAACTTCATCTGCCACTTGCACGCCCATTCTCCCAGTCTCGCAAGGTCCTCCTGTAATCGTTCACATTCCTCCTGCGACTTGACGACCCTGAATAATTTTGTGTCATCCGCGAATTTAATTACCTCACTAGTTATTCCCATCTCTAGGTCATTTATAAATACATTAAAAAGCAACGGACCCAGCACAGACCCCTGCGGGACCCCACTAACTACCCTCCTCCACTGAGAATACTGGCCACGCAATCCTACTCTCTGCTTCCTATCTTTCAACCAGTTCTTAATCCATAATAATACCCTACCTCCGATTCCATGACTCTGCAATTTCTCTCCCTCAGCTTTGAGCCTCACAATGCTATTATGGCACTTCCTCTTGTTACTTACATATCTGAAAAAGGTCTTATCCCCCAATTTTACCGTATTAGCTATCTTTTCCAACATTTGCGGCTTCGCTTTCCTGATAGCTTTCCAGCTTCTCTTCACTTATTTAGGTAATCTCTCCTGTCTTCATCTTTCTGAGTCGTCTTATAATGTGCAAAGGCTAGCCTCCTTACCCTTATCTTTTCAGCTACTACATTTTTTTCAGCTACTACATAAGGGGTTTCAGTAGGAGGTGGGCTTATAGTCATGGCAAGAACCCCCAAGATGGTGATGGCAGGTGCCATGCTGTCAACACAGTAAGGAGTATAAGATAGCAAAGGGGACAATTGCTCCTCCTCAATGTGGTCCAAGATGAGGGAGTGATTCCATGAGTTGAAGCAAGATGTGTCGGCAGTCAGAGCAGAGATGACGCTACTGAATTCAGATTTGCAGAATGACAAGACAGAAGTGGAAACAGAAAAGTGTGCACTGACCATTACTATCTTGGAAAAGCAAATGGATCAGTGGAATTGTATGAACCTAGAATTACAAGAAACAAAATGGAAGATCTAGAACACAGAAACAGGATATGTAATATCAAGTTCTGTGGGACCCTACTTTCATATTCAGAGAGTGTGCAGGAGACCTATGACATAAGAATTGAATGGGCACGCAGTGCATTTAGTGGATCTAGGAAGAATATGCCTAAGAAAACAGGCAGTTACCGGTAGAATGAGCTGATCTCAGCTAAGGCAAGGTTTGTTGGAAATATAACCTGGGACAAATACAAAACAGAGATGCTCGAAGACTTATCTCTGCTAACCTTTCAAAAGGAGAAGAGATCTGAAAGATGTCACCAATAACCTGCATAGTGAAAATGTAAGATACCAATGGATACATCCCTTTGCACACTTCTTTACAATTGGAGGTAAACCATATTGATTTCAATCAAGGAAAGAAGTGAACCATGTTTGGGAAACAGCAGGAATGGCTGTACTGGACATTCATCATGCAAGAAAGTTACCACTGAGAAAAGCTCAATGATGGCAGAGAGTCTCTAGTGGGTGTGGGAGCCTGAAGAGGCAATTGGCATCTGCAAGTTGTGGTGGATATGTGAATAGTTGATTGGGAGCAGGACTAGGGAATCTTGGCTATGTTTGGATACAGGCTTCAGATGTACTACTAAGGGAAGAAGTGAGAGAGAGAAAGCATGAAAGAGATTTTGGGGGGCAGTTGTCAGGGAGCAGGAGGGGGAAGCTCTGATTAAAAAATGTATTCTGTAGTTCCTAGGAGAGGTGGTATTGATTTTCTCCTATAGGAGGATGACCTGCATTGGAGGAGTGAGGCAAGTGATAGTATGTGTGGGGGGGAGGGGGAGGTGGGGACCAAGGTAGATAGTCATTAGAGGATGTTATGACAGCAGTTCATGTATCTAGTTTAAATGTTTGGACAAGTTCATGGAGGAAAAGTCCATAGTGTGATATTGAGAGAAATTGGGAAAACCACTGATGTCTTTGGGATTGGTAGCATGGAATCTTGCTACTATTTGGGATTGACCACTGTTGGAAGCATGATACTGGGCTTGATGGATCAGCAGTCTGTCCCAGTATGGCTGTCCTTATGTTTTTATGTGGACGGGAACAAACTGTATTGTGCCAGAATAATGTATGTTTTAGGAAATGGGCTTAGGATGAAATGGGAGGGAAAGATTGGAGGATTATGTCTATGAATGTCAAAAGACTAAATTTGCCCTATAAGTGACCATCCTTAGGGAAGCTTACTGTTTGGATACATCTGGCATAAAAGGTTTCCTCAGGTTGTTTTCAGGATTCCAATAGTGAACATTCTGGGATGAGGAATGGATGTTCCCAATGTGGAAAGATATTTCCAAGCTGTCCAGTTGAGGGCAGTGTTGGAATGGTGGAGATCTGTCTTAAAACAATGGGTGGTGATTGAGTAAGGTATAGTGGGTCACTGTCCTATGGAAACCTTTATTTGGCTCTCAGTCAGGCAAAGAGAACCACTAAGATATTATCTTTTATAGAGCTGTTAAGGGCAGTTTGGCAGAAAGTGTGCAAGGATGTCCTAGGGTAGGGAGGATGTCCCACTTAATCACTTTGAAGGTGGCTTCTGTGTTATCCCCTGGTATAGCAGGAGCAGAATTGAAGATGTGGGCAGATTTGGGGTTAATTATAGAATAACTTTATGTGGCTAGGATATTTAAATCTTTTATTGACCTTCAAGAGAGGTATCATAGTTCAAAGGGGAATTTATTTTTTCTGTACCTTCAGTTGAGGCATTTGCTTATAAGTGCTCCCTATAGAGATGAGGTCCAATAGAAGCTCATGGAGCTGAAGTATTTCAGCAAATAAAATATCAATCTCAGTTAATCTAGTTGAAAATGGGTTCAAACTACCATTTTACTGGCACCTGACACTTCAGCATAATTCCCGAGTGCCCTAAGGGCACTATGCAGGAGCAGCTAGATGTGATAGTGCTCTTGAAACACCCAGGTTTTGTGGACCCTGATGCAGCTAAAGAAAGAATATTCTTTTGCAAAACGCAGGCCATCGGTGGTCCTGGGGAACTGAGAAGCTGGCTATGACACATTCTGAAGTTAAGTGTGTCTGTTCAAGAAAAGTGTATCTTATTTATTAAAGAAAATAAAGTCTGTATTGTTAAAAATTATAAGGAAGGTTTTTCAGCCGATGATGATGAGTTGATCATGAATTGATCGTTTAGCTCTAGAAGTTGTATAACTTAGAGCTCCTTGAGGCTTTTCCTTCCTTGCAATACGGATTAGTAGCTGTACTATTTTTTGTATTTTGAATAGTGGGGCATTTTCTTGTTTACGTTTATCATTAATACATTCTTTTCACTTCTTCTAATCACTGTACTACAATAGGTGAATTGTAGATATTAACATTTTCTTAAAAGTCCAGACCTATAAGCAGTTAAAAAGCTGGCATAAGTAAATAGACATTTGGAAATCACTTTTCAAAGACAGTTATGTAGTTTAACAATTTTGCTTACAAAAATGGACTGTCTAGAAATTGCTCTCTCTCAGTCCACCTAAAAATACAAATGATGTTCCACAATACATTTAATCTTAGTTGAATTTAAGTAGATGCTCCTCGTTTCTTTTATTTCCTTCTCTTGAGTGAGTGGATTTAATTAAGAACTTGCAGTTTGCAAAGCATAACATACATGGATTGGATTGATTTAAATGATAGGAAAAATTATGATGTCCATTCTTGATCATGATATATGTTCTTGATCTTTTTTCCAGTCACTTTAATCAGTCAAGTCCGTGTGCATTATATTGCTACAGGAAAGTAATTTCTTTAATGAAAAACAATGTGTGATTTAGGACCAAGCACATTATGAAAAGTTCTGGTTTGAAAGCTCAGAACATTTCTCTGGTAAGGTTAACATACTGAAAGAAAGTTTCATCTTCTGTCATTTACCCTTGCTCTTCCTTCTTCTATTTAATAATCACTTGACAATTTTAGGATGACCAATTACAACTGTTTCTCCATGCAATGAAGGTGTGAGATGACAACAGAGAAGAAGGGAAATGAGCAATAAGGGGTATAAAAGATAAGTGGGTCACCCACTAGGAAACACACTTAAAAATCATGTGGCAAGAAAGGGTTACCATTGAAAGAGGGGATAGTGAGGGGCAAATTTAAAGAGAATAGGATGTTGTAGGAGAAGTCAAGATAAAGAAGATGAGGAATGGAAGACATAGCAAGCTGAAGGGGGCTCAGTCTGGGGAAGACTTTGAAAGGAAAATTGATAGAGGTCCTTTTGCTAAAAATAAGCGTGCGCTGTACGCTAGAGACTCCCATATATTCCTGTGAGCATCTCTAGTACTTAGCACACGCTGATCATTAGCACATACTAAAAATATTAATGCAATATATAGATTCTGGCCCTAACCACTAAGATGCCCATTATATTCCTATGAATGTCTTAGCATTTAGCACACACTAATCATTAGCACACACTAAAGTGTACAACTGCTGAAAAAGCCAGTGCTAAATTGAAATAAATTGCATCCAGAAAGTGAAAAGATTGTTTTCTTACTTGAGATCACATTTTTCAGCACTGTAGAAAAGCTCTGTCTCTTCCACAAGAACTGAAAATTTGAAATTGCACACCAAGCGTATAGGTGAGGGTGTACAAGGATTGCATAGGGAAATAATTCCTACATTAAAACTTATATCAATGAACCAGAAGAAAAAATCAAGCAGAATATTTCTAGATGGCATCTCTGCAAAAAACAATCAGGAAATGTCTACCCATTTATATACTTTCTGAATGGATCAGAATCCAACATATACCGAACCATTTTTATATGCAGTTTATAGGTAGCAACTGTAAGATTAAAAGTGGAAAAGAAACAATGTTTATAAGATTTAGAAGGGGATACAACTTAATTTCCTTACAGAGCAGGTACATAAAGTAAACTTGCATAAAACTGTCTTGTAATCTCAAGAGCTCAAAAGAATTCTGCATTATAAAAATTTGTGTGCTAATGATGACAGCAATATGAATATATTCTAATTAAATTAGCAGCTGTTTTCAGTACAACACAATTACTATGGTTTCATTTAGAGAAGCTATGCTCCAAAAGTCAGATTCAATTTAATCAAGAAACAACTAGTAAACAAGAATGCGTATGAAAAGTTCATTGGAAATGTGAAATTGTTGTAAGAACACTGAATAAATTGCAAATTTTCAGCTGTAAATGAAGCACAAAGCATATTTTTACAGACCTGGCACCAAGGGCATAGTGCCGGCTGGCTGACAATGAGCTACAATACTTTTAGCCTTAAAGGGAAGAAACTAATGGTACTATGTTTGCCTTTCTAGAAGGATATGGTTTCAAAAAAACTCAAAATTCTAGCAGCATCACTTAACCAATGACAATATGCAATAGTTATGTGATTTATGAAATCTTTTAACTCTCCAAACATAAAGAGAGCAAAAAAATAAAAAAAAGATAATAAAATGAAAGGATGGAAGAACATACAACAGGATATGTGTCTATAGAAATACAGGTATCTAACTTGTGCACCTTGTTAGCCAGGATATTAAGGATAAAGTAGCTCCCATATCAAATATTATTGATCACATACATCTACAGCAGACTTGATCAAGACAAAACCACAGCTCTAAATTACCACAGTTGACCTCATAAACCACTCACATTTGCTGGACAGGCTTCTGGAAAGTGGTATAACTGACACTGGATCCATATATAACTGGCTAATAGGTCCAATTCAGTGCTATTCAATAACACACTTATCAACATCTTATTCACTCACACATAGAGTACCTGAAGGCTCCATCCTGGCCCCCTTTCTATTTCTCATTTTCTTAGTGCCACTGGCAGGTCTGATGCAGTCATTAGACTTGTCATTCATCTACACAAATGATATACAGATGCTATCAACAGTTGATCCTGTGCAGCTATAGGAAATCTCTGCACTGAATCATGAACTCACTTAATCACTAACTGGATGCAGTCTCACAAACTAGGTATGAATTTTCTTCCATCAGTCTTATGTCCAATTCACAGCTCCCTTATTGCTCGCAGGAACAAACATCATTATCGTTAACTTAATGAAGACATTAGGGGTACTTTTTGATAATAAACTAACCTTCCACCAGCACATGTCAAGGGGCATAATCGAACGGAAATGTCTATCTCCATGGGCGTTTATCTCCGAGAACGGGTCCGTGAAGGGGCGGACCGAACCGTATTTTCGAAAAACATGGACGTTTATCTTTTTTTGAGCTGGGCGTTTTTGTTGTTCAGCGATAATGGAAACCGAAAGCACCCAGCTCAAAAACGAATAACTCCAAGACATTTATTCGTGGGAGGGGCCAGGATTCATAGTGCACTGGTCCCCCTCACATGCCAGGACACCAACCGGGCACCCTAGGGGGCACTTAAAAAAAGAAAAAAAGGTAAAACAGCTCCCAGGTGCATAGCACCCTTCCCTTGGGTGTTGAGCCCCCCCAAATCCCCCTCAAAACCCACTGCCCACAAGTCTACACCATTATTATAGCCCTAAGGGGTGAAGGAGGGCACCTACATGTGGGTACAATGGGTTTGGGGGGCGCTTTGGAGGGCTCCCATTTACCAGCACAAGTGTAACAGGTGGGGGGGGATGGGCCTGGGTCCACCTGCCTGAAGTCACTGCACCCCCTAATAACTGCTCCAGTGACCTGCATACTGCTGCCAGGGAGGTGGGTATGACATTTGAGGGTGAAAATAAAAAGTTGTGAAACGGCATATTTTGTGGTGGGAGGGGGTTAGTGACCACTGGGGGAGTCAGGGGAGGTCATCCCCGATTCCCTCCAGTGGTCATCTGGTCATTTAGGGCACTTTCTGGGGCCTTATTCGTGGAAAAACAGGGTCCAGGAAAAGTGCCCTAAATTCTCGCTAAAAACGCATATTTTTTTCCATTATCGGCGAAAGGCACCCATCTCTGATCGGCCAATAACCACGCCCCAGTTCTGTCTTCACCACGCCTTTGACACGCCCCCATCAACTTTGTCCGCATCCGCGACGGAGTGCAGTTGAAAACGTCCAAATTCGGCTTTTGATTATACCGCTTTATTCGTTTTTGTGAGATAAACGTCTATCTCCCAATTTGGGTCACAATATAGGTGTTTTTCTATTTCGATTATAAACAGGATTGTCAATTATCAAAAACTAATTCTTCAAACGTAAGATGTTTCATTCAGTTCACTCTCTCCTGGCCCAACAATCCTTCTGCATTCTTGTCCTATCACTGGTTCTCTTTAGATTACTGTAATGCCATTTTCTAAGGCCTAAGGATTTCTGAGATTACATGTCTTTAACTTATACATAATATAAATATCAAATCCCAGTGCACTACTATATTAAGGTGCTTATTTTTGAAGCAGATGGACATCTCAAAAGGCCAAAATGGGCTGCCATCTCCATGGAATGTCCAAATAGCAATTTTCCAACAGGGAAGGCCCTAGGGACATGTTGAGGGTGAGTGTTATGATTAGGATGTCCTAATGCAATAACAGATATCGAGCCAATGTACAGAGATAGAACTGAGGACATTCAACTCTAGACCTGATATAAAAGCAAACAAGTGAAGTCACTACCTATCTTTTGTGACCAATCTGTGTTGTAGCTGAGTTAGAGAGTAAAGAGGTGGAGTTTGTTGCTGTGTTAAGGAGAGTAGAGAGTTGGATTATGGTTTGCTTGCCATGTCTGTGTGTCCCAGTATGAAACGTTTAAACCCCACATTTCCTGCCTTGCCTGTTGTATTTGTCTCTCCCTGAACTTGTTGTCTCAGCTGCCACTCCCCCCCCCAATCCCTGCTATTAGGCCCCTCCTTTGTTGTGTCCTTCCCCTAACAACTCCTCACTTTCCCCAACCCAGCACACCTCTTATTGTAGCTCCTGACCTGCCTGTACTATGTTTCTCACTGTCCCTGTGTTTAATGCCTCTCTGTTTGTGCAGTCTCTGTTTGTCAGTGTGCTGTGTGCCTGTGCTGGTGCTGATGCTGGTTGAGTGTCTTACTAAGTGGTCTGAAGCCCTGCAGAAGGTAGTGATGTACACAGTGGTATTAGTGGTTTTCACCTGTGGTGGTGGGACAGCTGTACAATAAGCATGAATGACAAGGTATGCATTGTTAGATGTAGCTGAGAGTCGGGAAGAGTAGGCTAGGAGGAGGCACCCCTATCAAAGAATATTCAGGCCAAAGACCCAATTCATGGACCTTACTGATGAGCAGTGCATTATATGGTTCCACATTTTTAAAAATTATTATCATTATTAGATTTAAACTTGAAAAGAAAAAACACACAATACAAATATTACAAAGCAAGAAACATATGACCATCAAGAAATAATAATGTACTAATTAGTCCATAATAATGAGAAAGGAAGTGAGGAAAAATTGTTGAAGCTACAGGATGAATATCCAGGTCAGTAGTGTACCTAGGGCAGGGTGGTGGGGGTGGTCCGCCCTGGGTGCACACTGCAAGGGGGTGCAAGGAGCAGCCGCACAGCTGTCAGCTCCACCAGTTCCCTGCTCCCTCTGACATTACTTCCTGTGGAGCCAACAGCTGTGCAACTGCTCCCTGCACCCCCAGGAGGTAAGAGTGATGCACTTGGGGGGGAGGTGGAGGTGATGCACCAAGGGGGGGGGTCATGATTTGCGAGAGGGTGATGTTCCAGGGGGTGCAGTGATGATCCACCCCGGGTGGCAGCTGACCTAGGAATGCCACTGCTCCAGCCAGTTGCTGCCTGCTTCCAGCCTTGAATTTTCCCCAAATCCAGGTCAAGGTCATATGGAGGGGCATAATCGAAAGGGGCGCCCAAGTTTTCCTGAGGACATCCTCGCAGGACGTCCCGGCAAATGGATGGAGAACCCCGTATTATCGAAACAAGATGGGCGTCCATCTTTCGTTTCGATAATACGGTCAGGGACCCCCAAATCATGAAATTTAGGTTGACCTTAGAGATGGTCGTCCTTGGAGATGGTCGTCCCCGATTTGTGGCGATAATGGAAATTAAGGACGCCCATCTCAGAAACGACCAAATCCAAGCCCTTTGGTCGTGGGAGGAGCCAGCATTCGTAGTGCACTGGTCCCCCTCACATGCCAAGACACCAACTGGACACCATAGGGGGCATTGCAGTGTACTTCATAAATTGCTCCCAGGTGCATAGCTCCCTTACCTTGTGTGCTGAGCCCCCCAAAACCCACTCCCCACAACTGTACACCACTACCATAACCCTTACAGGTGAAGGGGGCACCTACTTATGGGTACAGTGGGTTTCTGGTGGGTTTTGAAGGGCTCACATTTACCAGCACAAGTGTAACAGGTAGGGGGGATGGGCCTAGGTCCACCTGCCTGAAGTGCACTGCACCCACTAAAACTGCTCCAGGGTCCTGCATATTGCTGTCATGGAGCTAGATATGATATTTGAGGCTGGCATAGAGGCTGGAAAAATATTTTTAAAAAATATTTTTGAGGTTGGGAGGGGGATAGTGACCACTGGGGGGGGAGTAAGGGGAGGTCAACCCAAATTCCCTCCAGTGGTCATCTGGTCATTTAGGGCACATTTTTTGGCTTAATTGTAAGAAAAAACAGGACCAGGTAAAGTCGTCCAAGTGTTCGTCAGGGATGCCCTTCTTTTTTCCATTATCGGTCGAGGACGCCCTTGTGTTAGGCATGCCCCATTCCCGCCTTCACAACACCTACGACACGCCCCTGTGAACTTTGGTCATCCCCGCAACGGAAAGCAGTTGAGGATGCCCAAAATTGTTTTTTGATTATGCCGATTTGGGCGACCCTGTGAGAAGGACGCCCATCTTCCGATTTGTGTCGAAAGATGGGCGTCCTCTTTCGAAAATAAGCCTGATAGTGATCTTGTCTAGGTTTTCCTCCTTTATTTCAGTCAGCAAAGCATTCCAGTAGATTCAGCAAACACAAGAAAGCAAAATGTGCAGTCCAATGATTCAAATTTAATACTCATCCCCATCCCCACTTTGAGGAGTATCCTATTCAAAAGTTCCAAGGTTCAAACACTCTGCTCTCAGCAGTCTGCCCTTCCACTATAGAGGGGCTAGCAGCTCACCTCCCACTCCACAGCACTAACCCTGCTATGGCCTCCCACAGCTACCTTTTAAGTACCTGAAGTTGTCTTTCATGAGGTTTTCCATTCCATTTCAACACCTTCTGCTGGGGGAGGGTGTCCCTGCTTCCAGGCTAGGTCTCAATGTCAGGTGGAGCGCCTCACTCTCCTTGCTCAGTCCTCCTCCTTTCTCAGCTCTGTCTGTTTTTCAACTGGGCTTCAGAAAACTTTTCTCCTCCACTTCCTCTGAGAGGAGACATCACATATTATTTCTGTACCTGAGGGAACTGGACTTCATCCCCTGAAGCATCCCCCCCGGTGGCCACTTGTGGTAAGTTCAGCTCTACTCTTGAAAGAGTTACCCTGTTCCTTTCTATCTGAGGGTGCCCTGGGTCTTCCTTCTCTCCCTTGTTTCTATAGCCCAGAGCCCTTTCCCTGAAGATGAGTTTCTTAGGAACTCTCCTACACTCCTTATGTGAGAAATTAATGGTAAAAATGCCATGGGGAGCCGGGACTATGCCTTCCCCGTCACAAATATAAGAAGAACAAAAAACAACTAAAAACAAAATAAAGGCTTACACTAAGGAAAGCATACATATTACTAACTGCTCCAATTTTCCCCCTTAACAATGATCCAAGCTTAAGAAACTGTAGCTGATTAGAATCAAAGAAAACATATTTAGTTGAGGCAGTAACTATTAAACATTTACAAGGAAATTGTAAATGGAAAGTTGTCCCCAGAGATTGGATCTGCTGTCGGAGTACCACATTTTTTTCCCTGCGTTCCTGTGTTACTCTTTCAAGATCTGGAACGATTTAAATTTTCTGTCCCATAACTAAAAGATTCCTATTATGAAAATAAAGATGCAGAATGTGGTTACAATCTTGAGGGGAAACATGCCATGATGAACGTTGCATGACTAACCACTTCTGAGTCAAATAGTTCCAGAAAATCAGTTAAGTCCAATCTATCTTGTATCAAATCCACATTCATCTTAGTAGCAGTTTCATGGGACTTTTTCTGAAGAATATAAAATGTCCTGTTTTAATAGGGCTGCCTTGCAGCACCTCTGACAACAGCTAGAATGCCTCCTTCAGGCCAGGGCAGGAAGGAGCAATCCTGTCCTAGGCCATTCAAGATTACAGCTTCCCCTTGCCTTTCTCGCTACCAGAGCCTTCAGGCTGTGGTGACAGTCACAACAGTTCTCAGCCAGCCTGGTATATCACACTGTCTATCGCAGTTTTTAGATGCCTTCCTCAACCACAGCTCTGACTACATAGCCCTTCATAGTACAGTTCAGGAAATCCAAGACACCACGACACAATTCTCTAATATGGACCACTCCCCCTCTGTCAGAGGTGTAATAGACCTCACCCATGTGGCCCTTAGACCCTCAAGTAGGCCACCTACAGAAACAGAACATCATTTAATTCAAAGAATATGTAGATTGTGTGTAATACACGGAGGGAAATAGTAGATGTATACACATGTTATATGGAGTCCTGACTTGATTCCTACATTCTATAACACTCAGGATTCTGCCAGCATTTTGAAAGGGGCAAAATCACTGGCGGCTGGCTTCTAGGTAAGCATGACTGTGATTATCTCCCTCTGCTCATTCCCCCTCTCCCCAATCATTTCCACAGATGCTTCCACCAACCAAAAGCCCTCTGCTCCAGATCCTATGCCTTACACCAAGGTGCCTATAGCTGCAATACACACCCATATCAGTGACCTTTGCTCCCTCCCTCACAGGTAGCAGAGGGTACCCCCAATGTACCTGGCTCATGACACCCAATGTGCACCCCCAAAATGCAGCATAGAAGCACTACAATGCAGCCCATCAAACCACATGTAGCATCATTGAATGCACCTTTGGAAATCTGATGAACAAATTCCGATGCCTCGACCATTCTAGAGAAAAGCTATGGTAAGAACTGGACTTATTTAATATTGGATTAGAATATAAATCAGAAATACATAAAAACACAAAAAGTGTCTTGTTTAAGAATGAGATATGCATTAGAGTGAACACAGAGCTTAAATGAAGATCTCTAATCTTCTGCTAAGTAACTTGCAGATCAATGGTGCCAGATATTAAGTCAAATGTGTGAATTGTAATTTTTAATCTTTAATCTTTCAATATATGATTTTGATTATATGTTTATTTTATTACAGATATTGTATTCTTGACCCCTGAGTTAGGCAGTCTTTACCGCCGAAACACAGCCCCGTGTCAGGTCTCTATTTGGTACAATAAAGAACTTTGTGATAGACATCTCCTGTGCTGAAGCTTGTATCACTTTATCTACTTCTTTGTTTTCCTTGGACTTTACATAGAGGTGTCCTGTTTTGTTGTGCACTCTGTATCCTCCTTGAACACAGCTTTGTTAGGTATATGTGAGGTGTGGCTTAGTGGTTGCGGATGTGGGCGCTGCACACAGTGGAAATGGGTTTAATTCCCACTGTAGCTTCTTATGCTTCCAGGTTCTTTTCCCCACCCTAGCTGCTGCTATGCACTATGTACCTGTATGTACCATGCTAAGCACTTTCCCATGGATTCTATATAGGCTTATTCTATAAAGTATACCTAAATTAAGGCATACTTTATAGAATACGTTTGGGTGTGTTTCATTTCAGTGCCAGTTTTTTAGTCCTTTGCTTTTGACTGAAGAAGGTGGCTGCAACACATTGTAGTGTATGTGGAGGTTGTGACTGCACTGTCTCAAAAGTTACTGCATACACATTCATTGTTCTAGGAGGTGGCAGTTACTGTGCTGCTGTGTTGTTGTTACTCACCTTCCTCTACCAGGTGCTGCATGCTCTGCTGGATGAGGCTTGTTCTCTCTCTGTCAGTGCAATTGCCACCTTAGCACGTCCCAACGCACCACATAGCATCTGCAAAATACAACTTTGAGAGGGCAGGTTTCATGTAGTGGCCCTTCTTGGCTTAACAAACCAGCTTCCTATATGACATATTTTGCTATGCTCCTCAGACAAACTGTCACAGCTGAGATCAGCCAGTTTGGGTGATTGCTAAAGAATATGCAGTCTCTGCATGGCCAGAGATCCTGGCTGTAAGTGGGTGTTGTGATTGTGAATGGCTTGGAGCACTTCATTGTTGACATGTGCAGTGTGACAGGGAGGTGGGAGGTGAGATGCACAGTTAGTTGGTCATGACATATGGAACTTATGATTGCAATCACTGCAGCTGTGGCATGATACCACTATGCATATGTATATGTGAGCTTGGAACAACAGGCCAGAGCTTGGATGGGGGTATCTGAGAGATGTGCAAGTCTTCATTAGAGCCATTAATAAACTTACCTCAAAGAAAAACTAAATATGAGGCAAGAAACTTTCCACTCTGCAGACTTCACTTACTTAGGAATCAAATGGTGAAACTCCTTACCACCCAAAATAAGAAATATACAGGAATATACTAGATTCTGCAAAATCCTCAAATTGTTCCTATTGAAACAAACCCTCACAAGGAACAACCATATCTCAAACAACTAATTATTACCTGAATTGGTTATTACTCTATTTACCATTAACTTTCTCTTTGCTTCATGTACAATTTCTCATTCATAATAGATTTTCTAAATGTTAAACATCCATAGTTATCCCAGTATGTTTATGATACTGTATTGTAAAATTGGATTCTTACAACAAATTACTTTCTTATGCATTATTCTTTGTTATGTATCCTATACTGTTTATTGTAAGCCACATTGAACTCAAACTTGTTTGGGATAATGTGGGATATAAATGTCACAAATAAATAAATACAGTAAATATACAGACTCTCCAAACTCAAGCCTCTATGTGACAGCTATAGAAGTTATTCAGAGGACACCAATTTTCCCTGACATAGACAAATGAAACATAATTCATGTTGGCTGTTCTTCCTGATTTTACCTGATAGAAGATAAGTGTCTTCTCAATATATATTGAAATAACAATGATGTTTTAAAAAGAAGAGCATAGGAGCATAGCAAAATATGTCATATAGGAAGCTGGTTCGATTCCCACTTCAGGTACAAGCAGCTCCTTGTGACTCTGGGCAAGTCACTTAAACCTCCATTGTCCCATGTAAGCCGCATTGAGCCTGCCATGAGTGGGAAAGCACGGGGTACAAATGTAACAAAAAGAAAAAGATTGAAAAGCTAAAAGTTAAAAAGTAAAAAATGGTCTGATGAAGAAATATGGGGCCGGATTCAGTAAATGACTGAAAAATAGGTGCTGGGAAAATTCAGTAGTCAACGCCATTCTATAAAGGGTGCTCTAGGATGAGTTCACTTTATAGAATAGTGCCCAGTGGGAATTCTCATGCCCAGCTCTGGGCATGAGAAATTATGCAAGCTGAAAACTGGTGCAAATCCTGGCATGCAAGTTGGGCATGGATCCCTGGAATTCTATAACAGCTTTTGAGAATGCCACTGACCCACCCATGTCCTTCCCAACTCACCCCATTGTTTCTTGTTATATTATTAATATAACAACAAAATCATATTGGAAAAAATACTCTTAACAGGAAACCATAAATTTGACCATGTCACCCCTCTTTTGAAGCACAAACATTGGTTTTCAATTGCATCTAGGATTCTATTCGAATTACTGACTTTGATACATAAAATATACAATTCCAGCCAACCCTAAACCTCTCATATCTTCTAATTCCCTATTAACTGACCAGATGCTTTGCTCTCAGAATCAACACCTCTTGATAGTTTCCACATTACACCAAATATAATCCTCCCGATATTCAAAAGGGTTTAACCGGACGGGAGAGGCTCCTGCCTAGTTAAATCCCGCTGAGCAACCCGGCACCTGCTACTCAGCAGCCATTTAATCGGTTAGTGCCGCTGAACATCGCCACTAGCCACCATCTCCTAACTGGTTAGGTTAGGGGCGGGCAGGGGCAGAATGTGGGTGGAGTACCATTTGTAGAATTTGGCCTTAAGTGCTCATGTGCTAAATCAGCACTAGCCAGTTAGCTCACACTAATGAGAATGCACTAGTTGGGTAATACTTCCATGCTCATTCCCCACCCATGACATATGCTTCCTCCTGAAAAACACTTTTAAAAAATAGGTCATGATTAGTGGACACTGACAGGCAAATTTCCACAAAATATTTTAACAGGCTTTGAGGTAAGCCTTTTTTCCACCAAATGCATGTTAGCACTTAACACGGTTTAGTAAAAGGTCTCCTTAGATGTTTATACAAAATTACCCCCCCCCCCCCCCCCATTTACTAAGCTGCGCTAGTGGCTCCCATTAAAAATGAATGGGCTGTGTTGGCATTACAGCCCCGGCAGCCGCTAGTGCGACTTAGTAAACAGGGGGGGGGGGGGGGGTAAATGTTTAAGTACTGGTTTATGCACGTCTAAAATACAAATAGCCCTTCTAAAATGAAAATGTATATGTTTCAGTATATTGTAGTTTAACACTTATTTCTTTCTCCAGTTGGTCAATATATTTTGTACAGTGATAAATGACTCCATGGATCATATGTTTTTGTTTTTTCAGATTAAGACACCTGTACTTAGAATAATGTAAGAAGTATTTTAAAATGTTGTAATGGCAATTGCGACCCCAAAGTCAATTCTTCAGATGTGACATGTCATTTTGAATATAGCTGATCATTCACCAGGAATTTTGCATCAGCTTTTCTTTGCTGTGTCTCCTTGAGTTGCATCAGTATTTTAAAGTCATTCACTGAGATTTCTGAAATTCAAAGGAGATATAGTAAATCCTCTGATAAATCCCATCCTATCTTTTGAATCAGACCTTTTTCATTGTAAACTGGTAAGTCTACCACTCAAATCTCCCAATGAACCTCTCAGAACTGTACCTTTCTTCAAACTGTATTCCTAGCATTTCTCCAGTAATTCTTCAGGCATTATAACATTTCACACCTTTTCTAAAAATAAAATACAATTGTAAAAACCCTAAGTATCTCCTAAAGAAATGCTCAGACTGCCGGACTTTAGACATCACGGAGTAGAGATCATTATAGGAGGCAATTCTGGAACTGTGCTTCTTTGAACAAAGTCTGTGAGTACTTATTACTTATTCCTTATTCTCAAAGTGGAAATATATGCCTATTTCATTCTGAAAGCACCTTGATGTGTCTTTCATGACTGGTGGCATATCCGGACCATGCAAATTAAACTAAAACTTGCCTCCAGTGCTTTAGTACCATTTTTTTTCCTGCAGGTACTATTGTCAAGGAAAATAATTTACATGCACATACCATTTCTTTAAAAAAAGCTATAAAAGAAGTTACAATAAAACAAAACCATTCAATACAAATGTAATAATTAATACAAACCCAGTTCACCTCCTATTCTGGCTCTGCAACCCCAAGGAAAGGATCCAAAGAAGCTTACTGGAGATTAGGTAGGACAGCCAGTGCTGGGCATACCTCTATGGTCTGTGCCCTGATCAAGGCTGAATAGATTGGGATGGGCTGGAGTGGAACTTTTCAGGGACTTTGACAACTTCAGAAATTTTAGAACAAGGCTAGTGCCAGGAAGACGTCTGCAGTCTTTGCCCTAAAAATGGCAAAGATAAATCAAGATCAGATATACTTATGATGTATCACATCATACCATATGTATTGAGTTTGGATGGACAGTACAGGTCTTTATCTGCTGTCATCTACTATGTTACTATGTAAGTGACAAAGCAGCTCTGTTCTTTTTGACATGGAAGGAGATAGCACAACTGTTTCAAGCCCTATCCTGACACAGTAACCCCCTCACTCCCCAGCATAACTTCCTGAGTTCCACCAGCGCCAGTCAGCTGCACAATTTCAACTTCTAAGTTGGGGGTCAATGAAAGCAAGTGATCAGGAAAAATTGATGCTTTCATATATAAGTCCATTTTAGGTAGGAACCAAGACAGCAGCATATTTTGCCCATAGATAAAAACAGCGCTTGATGACCTGTTATAAAATTAGGCTTCACAAGTATGCAGTGAATAAGAGTGTAGCATTCAGAAGAGAAACAGAAAAACAGAAACAGTAAAATAGAAAATAGAAACAACAACAGGTGGAGATACCCAGGGAGATAATGATGCCACTGGAGCCACACTCTGGTTATACATTTTAATGGTGACCTGACACGGCCGTGTTTTTGCAAGTGCCTGTGTCAGAGATCCTTGTTTTAAAAGTAAGTAAACACAATCCAGCTTATAATCGAACGAGAAAAACGCCCAAGTTCCGACCTAAATCGGGAGATGGACGTTTATCTCACAAAAACGAATAAAGCGGTATAATCGAAAGCCGATTTTTGGGCGTTTTCAACTGCACTCCGTCGCGGATGCGGACAAAGTTTATGGGGGCGTGTCAGAGGTGTGGCGAAGGCGGAACTGGGGCGTGGTTATCTGCCGAACAAAGATGGGCGCATTTCACCGATAATGGGAAAAAAGTATGCGTTTTTACCTAGAATTTAGGACACTTTTCCTGGACCCTGTTTTTTCACGAATAAGGCCCCAAAAAGTGCCCTAAATGACCAGATGACCACTGGAGGGAATCGGGGATGACCTCCCCTGACTCCCCCAGTGGTCACTAACCCCCTCCCACCACAAACAAATGATGTTTCACACATTTTCATTTTCACCCTCAAATGTCATACCCAGCTCCCTGGCAGCAGTATGCAGGTCACTGGAGGAGTTGTTAGGGGGTGCAGTGGACTTCAGGCAGGTGGACCCAGGCCCATCCCCCCCCCTACCTGTTACAATTGTGCTGCTTAATGCTTATTAGTCGTCCAACCCCCCCAAACCCACTGTACCCACATGTAGGTGCCCCCCTTCACCCCTTAGGGCTATAGTAATGGTGTAGACTTGTGGGCAGTGGGTTTTGAGGGGGATTTGGGGGGCTCAACACACAAGGGAAGGGTGCTATGCACCTGGGAGCTCTTTTACCTTTTTTTTTGTTTTTGTAAAAGTGCCCCCTAGGGTGCCCGGTTGGTGTCCTGGCATGTGAGGGGGACCAGTGCACTATGAATCCTGGCCCCTCCCACGAACAAATGCCTTGGATGTATTCGTTTTTGAGCTGGGCGCTTTCATTTTCCATTATCGCTGAAAAACAAAAACGCCCAGCTCACACATCGTTGAATAAAACATGGGCGTCTATTTTTTCCCAAAATACGGTTCAGTCCGCCCCTTCACGGACCCGTTCTTGGAGATTAACGCCCATGGAGATAGGCGTTTTCGTTCAATTATGCCCCTCCACGTGTCCAATAGCACTATTTAAGCAGCCAGGAACAGCTCCTGGCTCATTAAATAGCGCATAGCCGGCTAAGAACTATTATTCAGTATAAGATAGTCAGTTATCTCTGCTAAATATTAGCAATTAGCATAGAGCAGCTTACTGGCTATCTGTGAATGTTCAAGTGCTGGCCAGCTAAGTTTACCGGGCAAAGCAGACTGCATAAATAGCAGTCCTATCTTTACCTGCTATTACCTTAACTGGCCAGTAGTGAATATTCACATAGCTGGTTGTTACAGCTTGTCAAAATAACCCTGTACACTCAATGCTGGTCACTGGAAATGGCCTGGCATTGAATATCTGGGGTCAGCGAGCAGCAGCGGCAGCTAATGCTACCTGCTGCTGGCTGAATATCGGGGAGAATGTGTTCATAAGAACCTTTTAACCAATGAATAGGACTTGACCACTAAACTCAATCCAAGCTCTGCTTCTCACCAAATCGTGGTCTAATCAACGTGACAGTATTTACTGTTTTATGGAGGTTTTTTTGCCAGTGAAGATTCTATCCATAGACCGAATTGAAATTAACTTGAGTCCGGGGATACAGAGGCTTTTTCCTCCATAAAACAGTAAATACTGTCACGTTAATTAGACCACGATTTCATAAAAACCTTGACATATCTGTTATAGCAAACCACAAAGGAATGAGTTTGTGAATTTTTTCTGTTTCAATGCCATTTTGAAAGGTGTAGCAGTATTTTATTGGGTCAACTGATTATATGAGAAGTTAAGGTTTGTGAACACATTGTGTTTACTCACATTGAAAAACATTGACCTCTGATGCAGGCACATTCAGAAACATGGCCATGTTAGGTCACCAATACAATTTATAACCAGAGTGTGACTCCAGTGAAATCATTATCCCCCTGGCCATCTCCGCATTTTGCTGTAAGGATATAGCATTACATTGCACTCAAAGATTGTTTTTTTACTAAAGCATGCTAGCATTTTTAGCACACGCTAATATTTAGGGAGCGCTAAACATTAGCGATGTCCATACATTCCTATAGACATTGCTAGCGTTTAGCATCTAAAAATGCTAGCGCAATTTAGTAAAAGAGGCCCAAAGTTCATTTTACTTTTCCATTTTGAAAATAATTTCCCTAGAAAGCTCTGAAATTGGAATCATAAAATAAGAAACAACTCACCTGCTCCCTGTAACTTGAGCCAAGTGATAGCACTGAGAATAAGCACCTGGCCCCTGTGCAATTATCATCTTTCTCACAATACATCTATCGAAGTTCAAACCTAAATAATCTTAAAACTGATTAATCATGCTAGTAAGCAAAGAAAGGCTTATAAATAGCAATCTGACCCTAAGCCTCAGTAATCTTTTAATTTTAAGCAATATGAGTACACGTTTGCATGATTAAAGATTTAATTATAATTGAAGACAGAGAATACTCTCTGGATTTAAAAAGGGTTGCAAATGCTATAAAATATATGTCCACTATTCATGATATATTGTAAGCCACACTGAGCCTGCAAAAAGGTGGGAAAATGTGAGATACAAATGCAATAAATAAATAAATAAATAAATAAATATAACTTTTTTCTAGATTCCTATCTCTGATAATTTGTTCTAATATGTTTGATTAGACAAGGCTGAATTTTCTAACTCCAAGCAAAAAAGGGTTAAGAAATGAAGTTTCATAGCCATCTACCGAAGTAAATAGCCATTAAGCTAGGAACATTTGCTATCTGGAAACTACCCTCCCTCAGTCTTGTAAAAAGTATGATCTGTCTTCTATACCATGACTTATTTTATCCAGACTCTGAGATGGCATTCCCAGAAGCATATTTACATTGGGGAGGTAAATAACACAGATTGGATTTTAAAATCTATATGTATTTATTGTATTGGAATGTATTAACTGCTTTTATGAAGAGGTTCACAGGAGGTACAACTTGATATAAAACTTACAATTTTGTTAACTGCAGCACAATAGTAAAATGACCAAATATAACTGTAAATATAATCAATGAGGTAAACCTGGACATGGCAAATTGAATCCTAGAAATAGGAGTAACAGAAATAAAAGTATTTAACAGCAGTGTAAATCAATCATGTAACAGAAATATTATAAATGTCAATAGAATTGTAATAACATAATAGGCATCATGCAATAACATTCATATAATATAGATATGATATTCACAATGCTAGCTCAACACAAATGAAAACACCTTAATAATCATGCAAACATTCAAATAACAGAGATCTGATGCTAATGTTGTTCGTGCAATACAATGAAACATCGTAAAAGGTAGCTGAGGGGGCAAGTGCAGTTCAGATATATAGACAGGATAAGATGGGTAGTACAAAGTCATTAGGATAGGTGGGTGGCTAAACTGAAGACAAATTATATGTTCAGTTGAATAAGATTTGAGGAACTGGTATAAATTACAGGATGTGTGGCAAGCTAGTCCAGGTGAAGAGTGAGTGGGCAGTCATTTGCCACAAGTATGAAAGGCTTGGGGGAACAGCCAGGCTTTCACTTGCTTCCTGAATTAGAGGTAGTCTCATGCTTAGAAAAGCCCCTCTGCGAATGAGTTCAAATTATGCAATTTCATTTGATAAGGGTACAGATAAGGCGATCCTTGTGAGGACCTTAGAGGCAGGCTAACATATTCTTTAAGTACTCTATCCCATTTTGTCACAGGACCTTTAAAATCAAAGTATTAAATTTGTATCTGTAAGGTATTGATATCCAGTGTAGTTTTAGCAGGAAGGCTGTGTTGTAGTCATGCTGCAGCATTCTGAATTAGTTGGAGCTAGTGCAAACTCTTTCTAGTTTGTCCAACATATAAGTCCTGGACCACTATGATCAGACTCATATTTTCAATATGTGGAGAGAAATTTCATGGTTGCCAGATGTGATAAAAATAATTTGTAAAGGTTATTTGAATTTGTGGGTGTTTGTGTAAATGATAGCTGGCCCTGAGTGTTTGAGCTTTACTATCAAATTATGGCATTCCAGTTTTGTTGTTGCTGTTTTGATTCTTTTCAGTATAAGGAAAATGGTATATCAAGTGAAAATAAATGATAAATGATCAAATAAGTGATGATACTTCCATTCAATGACTAGTGGACTGATCTCCCCCCACAACTGACCTGACAGGATCTGAATCTCCTAATCTTCCCACCAACATGTCAAAATTAACCCCAGTAGTCTAGGAGCCCTGCCTCCTTCCCAATCCCACCTGACAGGCTAAGCTTTGGGAGTCTAGCAGCACCCTTCCCCAACCCTCCTCGGATATATAAAAATAAATCTCTGGTAATCTAGTATACCTCCTCCCATTCCTGAACCCTCCCTGAACACCTTAACAATTTGAAAGACAAGAACGATACCCACTTGCTCCTGCTTCCTACACCAATATCATTCAAAATGGCAGCATCTAATAAATAGGCATTGCTCTTGTCATGAGTGGTAGGATCCAGAGGAATGGATGGGGTATACTAGACTATATATTTTATGCAGGGTGCATGGTTGTCAGAGGGAACGAGGGTCTATCACACTATCACGTTTTTTGGTGTATCAGAGGCGGGGGGGGGGGGGGTGTCAGGGAATGAGGGCCTATTATTTATTTTATTTTTATTATGACATTTGTATCCTGCATTATCCCAAACAGAATTCAGGTTTAATATGGCTTACAATCCAATTATAAACAGATACTATCTCTGTCCCTAGAGGGCTCACAATCTTGGTTTTTGTACCAGTGTGACAATGGAGGATTAAGTGACATGCCCAGGGTTACAAGGTGCTGCAGTGGGATGAACCCAGGATGCTGGGATCGAAATCTACTGTACTAACCATTAGGCCACTCCTCCACTCTAGAGCCTACTTGTGAGTCAGAGACAAGGAGGGCTGGAACAGGTCAGATCAGGTCTGAAGGAACAAAGCGGGGAGGGAGGTGCTCCGCTACTGGGGATAATTTTAGGGATGTTGCGTGTGGGGGAAGAGAGGGAAGGGGACACTAATCTGGCAGGGTTTTTCTTTAAATGTCTTTCTTCCTTCCTATCAGTGCATGATCCTATCACCACTCACACTTTGACAGAAAGGAACACATTTCAGGAATGAGCTGCAGAACACTGCTGCTGTTTATTTTTCTTGACAGCACACACACTTAATGCAACAGTAATTTGCATGCTCATCGGTTACTGAGAAGCATGCAGTAGAAGCCATGTGCCCAGCCATCTGCACATGGGTCTAACATACAGCTTTCTAATTCAACTCCATTGTTCCTAGAGACAATTATCAATGAGAAAGAATGTGCTACTTTCATTTCAAAATGAGATACAACATCCTAGCCAAGAAGTTTAAAATGTTCTTTTTTAAACTGTTTCCAAATCACAGTTGCTGCATTCTATTATCATTGTAAACAGCATTTTCTTTATATACAACAATAAATATTCCTAAAGACAATTATATAGCAAAAGCTCATTTATACCAGTACTTGATCACTGATTTATGGGACAAGTAGGCTGGGAAATTAACAAAAATATTTTCTGTAATTAAAACATAGCATTAATCCTTCCCAGCACTAACTGCCTAGGGGATTAAGAGGCTTGATTACTGATCACAGCTTTACTGTAGCAAATTGTTGTTTATATTATTGACATATTTTATTAAATTTCGTGTCAGAGTTGTTTGATGCTTATGTATTCACACAGAAGTGCTTATTCAAGGTGGATAACACTCCAGTTTTAATTGAAAATAAAAGTCAAGACTGAACTATTAGCTCAGAATATTAATCCCTGGTGAGTTTTAATGTGTAGTAATAATTGATGTACTGCGACAAGTGCTCTGAAATTGCTTTAAAACCAGGATGCAGTGAGTGCGCTCTGGATTCTAAACTATTTATATATTGTTTTCTATTCCACTTTTTCATTTAAATTTGGTTTATGAAAAAGAGTATAGAATTTAGGAGGTGGACACGTACTTTTTGATAAAGGAAATGTAGAATTCAGAGGCATGTCAGAGTAATGACAGAAAACAGCTCCATTTAACAGCCCAGCAGCACATGCAGTCACTGCAGGCAGCAGCCGTACAAGCTATTCCCAAACGCCTTGCCATTTTGTAGTAATTTGGTTTTACAGTAACCCTTTTGCCAGATGAATTTGCAATTCCATGCCAATCAATGTTTGGTTTCTTTATTCAAATTATATATGAGGTTGCCAGTTGTGATCATTTTGTGCATTGAGCTGCAGTTGAATAATATCAGACTTGACACAGAAATAGACTTGCAAACGATAGCTTCATTTTTAGGTGTTCTTTCTAGCAAAGTACTGTAGGAATGCTTTATGTGTCTTACAATGGTGTCCATCTGTTTTCTTTTCATCTATTGAAAAGCCCTCTGATAGGAAATGATGTGCATAAAATCCCATAACTAGACACAGAAAACCATGACTGATACATAGTTATATTGGGCTGTAATTTGTTCAGGAAAGACAGGGTAGGAAGGAAGAGGGGGAATGGCATTATTCTCTGAATTCTATAAAAGTTGCTAAAAATTGCATGTGCACATGGAAGGTGACAGAGGGTAGTGATAAATGGAGCTCATTCTAAAAAAAAAGGTTGTGCCACAAGGTTTGGTTCTTGGGTCAGTTCTTTTTAACCTTTTTGTAAGCGATATTACTGAAGGGCTATCTAGTCAGACTTGCCTCCTTGTAGATCAAACCAAAATCTGCAATAGGGTAGATACCCATGATAGTGTGGATAACATGAGGAAGGACCACTGAAAAATGGCTTGTGGTAGTGTAGGCGTGGGTTATGGGCGCGCGCAGATCCATTTTTCATTACGACTGCAAAAAATGCCTCTTTTTTTTTGCTGAAAATAGACGTGCTGCAAAATCAAAATTGCACGAGTCCATTTTGGGTCGGAGACCTTACTGCCAGCCATAGACCTAGCGGTAAAGAATTTAGGTGGTAATTACCTATGAGCATCAGATGCCACTTGTCGTGCGTCCATTACACATGCCAGAAAATAAAAAATATTTTTCAGATGCGCATAACGGACACATGCCAAAATTGAAATTATTGCAAGGGCCACACAGTAACTGGGCGGTAACTCCAATTTGGCAAGTGTTGGGCAAGTATATGCGCCTACGCAGCTTAGTAACAGGGGCTCTTAGTGAAGCTAGAGGAATGGTCTGGAATTTGGCAGCTTAGATTCAATGCTAAAAAATGCAGGGCCATGCATTTGGGCAACATAAAACTGAGGGAACAGTACAGTTTAGGGGCAGCAAATAACTTTTGTACACAAAAGTGGAGCAGGTCTTGGGTATGATTGTATGTGATGATCTTAAGGTGGACAAACAGGTAGAACAGGCAACAACGAAAGCTGATGGAAGCTTGGGTGCAAGGGGATAGGAATATCCAGTAGGAAAAAGGAGGTGATGACGTCCTTGTTTAAGACTCTGGTGAAACCTCATTTAGAATATCATGTATAATTCTGAATACTGCACTTTCAAAAAGATATAAACAGGATGGAGTCAGTCCAGAGAGCAGCTACTAAAATGATTAGTGGTCTTTGTCATAAAGCGTATGGGGACAGACTTAAAGACCTCAATATCAGGCTTATTTTTGAAAGAGAAGGGCACCCATCTTTCGACACAAATCACAAGATGGGCGTCCTTCTCACAGCATAATCGAAAACTGATTTTGGGCATCCTCAACTGCTTTCTGTCACAGGGACGACCAAAGTTCACGGGGGAGTGTCGGAAGCGTAGCGAAAGCAGGACTGGGGCGTACCTACACATAGGCATCTTTGACCCATAATGGAATAAAAGGGCGTCCCTGATGAACACTTGGACGACTTTACCTGGACCTGTTTTTCTTACGACCAAGCCACAAAAATGTGACCTCCCCTTACTCCCCCAGTGGTCACTAACCCCCTCCCACCCTCCAAAAAATAAAAAAAATATTTTTTCCAGCCTCTATGCCAGCCTCAAATATCATACCCAGCTCCATGACAGCAGTATGCAGGTCCCTAGAGCAGTTTTAGTGGGTGCAGTGCCCTTCAGGCAGGCGGACCCAGGCCCATCCCCCCCTATCTGTTACACTTGTGGTGGTAAATGTGAGCCCTTCAAAACCCACCAGAAACTCACTATACCCACATGTAGGTGCCCCCCTTCACCCATAAGGGCTACGGTAGTGGTGTACAGTTGTGGGGAGTGGATTTTGGGGGGCTCAGCACACAAGGTAAGGGAGCTATACACCTGGGAGCAATTTATGAAGTCCACTGCAGTACCCCATAGGGTGCCCGGTTGGTGTCTTGGCATGTGAGGGGGACCAGTGCACTATGAATGCTAGCTCCTCCCACAACCAAATGGCTTGGATTTGGTCATTTCTGAGATGGGCGTCCTCAGTTTCCATTATAGCTGAAAATTATGATGCAAAAAAATCAGCAATTTTTAAGGAAAAAAAATGCAAAAAGAAAAACTATAATTTGCCCACATTAATTAGGAAAGACTAAGGACTGATAGAAATTGTAAAAAAGAAAGTTAACAAAAGAAATGTTTCTAGCCAGCCTTAACAGTGCAATCTAAAAATGAAGCATACATTCTCAATTCCTCTTTAGCAGTAATAAAGTCCAAAGGATGCATGGGATCAAAGAAAAAAATAAGATTTGCTCTCATAAACAATGATACAAAGAAAGCAGAGAAAATAATTTGGCTCCAGGGCCACGATTCTAGGCCTTAAAATCACAGACTCATACTGCCACTTGTGGTTTGCTCTGAAAATGACGCGTCTATTAGAATGAATATACAATACCAATGTCTGCTACTCTCTAAAAATGTAGCTATGTATTGTTATGTTGAAAATATGGTACAGACCAAATAACTAGAAAGTGTATTTGAAATGTAAGAAATCACTCAGCGTGTCACCAAAGCGCACACCAGTGCATCATTAGAGCAGAATTCCTGTGATTTCTTACGTGAACATAACAAATATCATAAAACAATAATATAAATGTTGAAAATCTCAACTGACATGTATCCACAAAACAATATCATAGAATGTGTTGTAATCATGCTCCAAACATAACAAAATCATAAATCGCTTATAAGGCGCTGTCAAACTTCCAAACATTTAAATATGGCATTTCTAAACTTGACTGCAGCTCTACAAGGTTCTCCATTTCATGTTTCATCATTAGGAGCTATATTTGCAGCCAAAATGTGTTCAGTTTCTATATCACCATCATGGAAATCATTTCATTGAGGATCAAGGCTTAATGGTTTATCGCCTGAGATCCCTTCTTAATACACCTAAGGGATGATGTAGCAAACGTAACATCCCATAATGCATCAATCTCTTAAATATATATACATCGATGAGTGAACATCTAATACATATTGTAAATCAGAAACTATATATATATATCTATATATCTATCTATCTATATCTATCTATATATCTTATATCTATATCTCTATCTATCTATCTCTATCTATCTATCTATCTATCTATCTATCCTATCTATCTATCTATCTATCTATCTATCTATATATATATATATATATATATATATATATATATATATATATATATACTATATAGAGATGGTATTCCATTCAATGGTATCATTCATGCCCCACACTGAAGTTAAATTTAAATGAAAGATACAGAATTGTTCATATTCAGTTAACATCTGATCCCTATCTCCACCCAACCAAAGTATATGAACCTGCTCAGTGATCCACCACTCTAATTGTTCAAAATCATCTTTCTGCTCCATACAATGTTGCACCATGGACGCAGTTATCTCCTGGTTTTTACATCTACTTCGATGTTCCCCCAGATGTGTTTTGATTTTCCTTATAGTGTGTCCTACTTAATACTTGTCACATGGAGATCTGATAGCATAAATCACATATGAGAATTCATATGTAATTATTTGCTTTAATGCATATTGACAACCTGTGTGTGCAAATGTCCAGGTAGTTATAGATCTGGTAAGAGAGCAGAATTTACATTTACCACAGGGCCCATGATGTCCAATCTGGGATTCCATGTCATAAGAAGAACAGGTTCTCACAAACAAATTCCTGATGTTTTGTCCCCATCATTATGCCACACAGGGGCAGGCTTAAAACACCAAATGTAATTGAAGAACATGTCAATGTTTATACAAATTCTTGGCCACTTGAGGAGCCAAAAATGAAAAATTGAATACACAAGGATGTTTATCCATAGTCCTTTAGATTTAGACTGTAGCAATAGATCACAATTCACATATGATGGGTGTCCTCAGTTTTCATTATGGCCGAAAACCGGGGACGACCATCTGTAAGGTTGACCATCTCAACATTTAGGTTGACCATCTCTAAGGTCGACCTAAACATTTAAATTTGGGCGTCCCCAACCGTATTATCGAAATGAAAGATGGATACCCATCTTGTTTCGATAATAAGGGTTTCCATGCCACTTCACCGGAACGTCCTTAGAGATGGGCGCCCTTAGAGATGGTTGTCCCCGTTCGATTATGTCCCTCAATGTATGTCAAATTGGAGGTTTTCATCCACAGAATTTAATCATTGAATAAACCTTTGTAATGATAGGTAGATGTCTATAAGAAAAAAATATATATATCATCAATGAACTTATATCAGTTTTTAATGTATTTCCACCATATCAATTTATATACATGTTGTTCTTCAAATGCAACTACAAACAAATTAGCTACACTGGGAGCCATTGCCGTACCTATGGCAACTCCGTATATCTGCATGTAAAATTTGTTCTCAAATTAAAAAAATATTTTTTGTGAGGATTAACTCTGCTAATTGCATGAGGAACTCAGTGGTTATTATATCATGAGATTGCTGAGTCTGTAAATTTTGGTGACTAATTTGTAAAGCCACTACTTTGGGTATATTCATGTAAAGCGCCTTCATATCAAGAGTGACCATGATATCATCATGACTCATCGTAGTAATAGTTTGTATTTTAACCAATAAAATCAGTGGTATCTTTAATGTAAGGTATATGATAGGGCATCCAGGAGGATTCTCAACGCTCTTATGAATCTTAGCAACCAAGTAGAAAATAAGGGTCTTGGGATGAGAACAAACTAAAAACAGAGATTCAGCTTTAGTGAGGATACCATCTTTTAAGGCTTCATTTACAATTTGGGTAACGGTGGCTGCTAATTTCTGACAGGGATCTTCTAGTAATACAAAATAATATTTAGAATCTTAGACCAAATGACTGTAGTACCTCCCTTATCTGCCGGACGGATGACGATATTCGTGTCATCCTGAAAAGTAACCAATTCTTTTTTCAAATCAGCTGAAATATTGAGAGGAGAAAAACAATGACAATTTGTCTCTAGAATATGCGGATCCCATAATACTAATTAATGAAAAGTGGATATACAACTATCCATAGATCCCAGGGGAACCCATCTAGGTGGAGCCCTAAACAATGAGTTATCCCCTGTTAACTGATTCTGAGTACAGTACAATTTGATTTGTAAATTGAGAATAATATGTACTATATCCTTTTGAGTAGAAAAAGTATAATAATATTTAGTTGGAACAATTGATAATCCTTTATTCAATGCTGTCAATTGCTGATCAGTAAGATCTTTATTGGTAGTATTAACCACTAAGGATATTTCAAACTCATGGATCATACCATACACTAAGGATATTTCAGACTCCTGGAACGTACCTGTGGTCCCATCCATTCTTCGGCCATATATTCATGTTGTCTGCCTCTCTGTCTGTATGGTTGAAATTGTCTGCCTTGGGACTGTGTTCCTCTGAACAAAAAAGAAGGTTGTCCCTTATTGCGTCGTTGTCCTCCTGAATCATCCGACAAATCAGAATCATCTGGAAAAGTAACAATCAGTTTACTTTTCTCCTTAATGGTTTCACTATCTTCCTGTTTATACTTATTCATCCATGTATAAACTCTATTATGAGCATAATCATCCTTATCTCTTTCAAATTTCTTAACCTTAGTGAAGCTAATTTTCTTGTGAAATTGGTCCAGTGTTTGTGAGTTAAAAACTCTTGATAAGAATCACCTGTGAATTTAAGATTGTAACTCTTTCTGTACTGACTCAATTTGTTTCATCACAATTCCATTGTTTTCTGTATGGTTTCTACAATCAATGCCATTAAATCCAATGAGCACTTATTTAACACTGCCACCCATTTACCCCAAAATGGCAAATTGTCAGTGAAAATGTTAGATTCTTTTAAAATATATAACCCCGATGGGATCATCTGTCGTTTCATATAGTCAACCAGAGACATGGAGGGTTTACAGTAGATGATTTTACACTAGGCTTTCCCTACCTGGGCAAGTAAAGGCTTGCATCATTTGAATGAGGATGGCAGAATTCAAAGCTTCAAATCATTCTAGATGATTATCACATGGATAAGCAGTGTTCTTCAAAATACTAATTCAAAGTACTTGTTAAAGAAAAATAATTGTATAGTTTAATACTTAAGTAAAAGTATAGTAAAGAGCACATTAAAAAGTTTACTTAAATGAAGGTAAAAAAAAAAGTTATTACCTTATATAATACTTTTTGAGTATAAAGTAAACCTAACACAACTACAATGAATGCAACTATTGTTAACGTTTTGATCCCCAAATTGTCAATATATCAAAGTACTTCGACACAAACTATATTCATTCAAAATAATATCAAATTTAATAAAACAATATACTCAACTTCACCCATTCACTCATCATTCATTCCTACCCACCCACAGTTCTTACTGTGGCGCGATAAATACAGAATTACATCAAACAGTTTTGAGATTACACGTTAATTAATCGTTGAGTCCTTTGAATTAAATCCTCTGATTCGAAGGCAAAGTCACTGTTACTAAAGTTGTTACAACCACGGTTATGTGATCTCAATCAACCTTCTGAGAGACTCTGATGCTGCATAGCCTGCTAGTTTATAATCCAACTCTGTCAAGCAGTACTTAATGTTTGACGATAGTCAGTTCTTCAATGTAACACACATTTCAATCAACTTTGATGTCTTTCTCACTATCGCTGGACCCACAAGTAAGGAAGTGATTAAACCCTGTTCTGCTTCTCAATATGGAACCACATTTCGAGATCTTCTTCAGGAGAAGCAACTTATATCGGGGGGGACTAGCGTCCATCAGGTGTTGTTCCGACACCAGATTCCAAGCGGTGACTTTGCCTTTGAATCAGAGGCACTTCTAGGAACTGTGAGACCCCTGGGGGTATGGCCCCAGTGTCCTAGAAATCACCAGGGAATAACTTGAGAGTGGGAGACTTGCCCAGAAGCAAGTGGAACCCAGTAGGTGGGAGAAGGGTGATAGTATAGAGCCCAGGTGCAGGCGGGCCTGAGCAGTGCTGGAGACAGACCCTCTAGGTGGCCGCAGGGTTAGCCCCAGGTGAGTGTTAAGTGTTCTGTGACACAAGCATTTATCTGCATAATACTTGCCTAAGAAATGAAAACCTAACAAATGAAATGAATAGGGATGAATGGGCAACAATCAGCTTTTCAATGCACAAAAACACTTCATCACAAATGTGTTCAGCTCCTTCAAAAGCAAAGTCCACTGCACATTCATGCATTTAAATTTATTTGAAATAAAGTGTGGAGGAAAAAGCCTCAGATATTGGAGGTTATTTCAGTCATGTTCCTGCTGCATCTATCATTGACATAAAAAAATCATCCTCAAATTCAAGAAATTCTTACTTTATACGTTTATAATTTTTCTTTAGAAACTTATATTCAAAAAATCATGTACTTAGCTTAAGTGTAACATCTGTATTACTCTCCCGATCTAGCCATCATTACACGGGACCTTGTTATTTCTTCAGGGGGAAACTTTCATTTGTGCTTTCTTGCTTATACGAGCTAGCTGTTTCAGATAAATTTAAATGCATGAATGTTCAGTGAACTTTGCTTTTGAAGGAGCTGAACACATTTGTAGTGAATTGTTTTTGTGTATTGATAGCTCTTGTCTAGTGATTTATGATTCAATATTAGCTTTTGCCATCAGTGAACCCCTACCTGAAGACTTCAACAAAACTACTTCAGAATCAAAAGAGGCATATTGGACAGAACAAAGAGCTGGACCAGTAAAAGAAATAACACTCATTCCAATTGGCTATGATAGGTTATAGATAAGTCTATATTTCCTTGGTTCTTTCTTAGAAATAATGTCTAAAGGGGAAATCAGCAAATTTTGAATAGAAGGATAATCAAATGGCCTAGCTATTTTATCCAAATCCAACTCTCGCTGTAACTTTCGTGATACAATTTCTTTCCATTTATTCACAGATGGAGCATTGTTAGTTTTATACTTCAGAACTAGCCCAACAAATGGGATCCTGAATCCATATGTAAAATCTTCCTGTAGTATTAAAGCAGCTGAGTGATCAGTATACCCACAACATCAAAGCACAACAGCTTGTATATTAATTGGGGGTGGTACCTTGGATTGAGATTGCTGAATTGACATTTCCTCATGTGTAAAAAGGCATGGCTCTATGAATTCCAACTCCTACAGAAGAACATTAAATGCTGGATGATTATTGCCACACAAACTGCACCGATGCCTGAAATGACAAGCTGACCTATCACAGTGACTAGAATTAAACTGAAAACAAAAACTGGCTTGACCACCATATGTGTAACTTATCCAATACAGTCAGGGATGTCCAATTCCTTAAATTTGGTCATCCCTAGATTTGGTTGTCCCTAGACTTGGTTGTTTCTGATTTTCGGCAAAAATGGAAACCAAGGACGTCCATCTCAGAAATGACCAAATGCAAGCCATTTGGTTGTGGAAGGAGCCAGCATTTGTAGTGCACTGACATGCCTGCACACCAACCGGGCACCCTAGGGGGCACTGCAGTGGACATCATAAATTGCTCCCAGGTACATAGCTCCCTTACCTTGTGTGCTGAGCCCCCCAACCCCCAACCCCCCCACCAAAACCCACTACCCACAACTGTATATCACTACCATAGCCCTTACGGGTGAAGGGAGCACCTAGATGTGGGTACAGTGGGTTTGTGGTGGGTTTTGGAGGGCTTGCTGTTTCCTCCAGAAACGTAACAGGTAGAGGGGGATGGGGCTGGGTCCACCTGCCTGAAGTGCACTGCACCCACTAAAACTGCTCCAGGGACCTGCATTCTGCTGTGATGGACCTGAGTATGACATCTGAGGCTGGCACAGAGGCTGGCAATCAATATTTTGAAATATGTTTTTTGAGGGTGGGAGGGAGTTATTGACCACTGGGTGAGTAAGGGGAGGTCATCCCAGATTCTCTCCGGTGGTCATCTGGTCAGTTCGGGCACCTTTTTGCGCCTTGGTCGTAAGAAAAACACAACCAGGTAAAGTCGTCCAAGTGTTCATCAGGGGCATCCTTGTTTCTTTCGATTATGGATTGAGGACGTCCTAGCTTTAGACATGCCCAAGTCCCGCCTTCACTATGCCTCCGACACGCCCCCGTGAACTTTGGCCGTCCCTGTGACGGAAAGCAGTTGGGGAAGTCCAAAATCGGCTTTCGATTATACCGATTTGGACGACCCTGTGAGAATGACGTCCACCTTCCAATTTGTGTCAAAAGACGGGCATCCTTCTCTTTCGAAAATAAGCCCGTAAGTCATCACTGATCAATGATTGAAAGAAATGGGGATTGATACGGGAAGGCCGCTTTGGTGGGAAATTATTGTTCAAGATTTAGTGTTAAATATGTTATAAGTTTTATAAACGGTTAAATACAGCTACAGCTAATTGTTATGCAAAAAAGAGTTGTACATTATTCTTACGTTCATAGTGATTGATGTGTGTAAGGGCATGGAAGTGCTGTGAGTGCCAGAGTTGCTCATATTACTGTGTTCTATTTATAAAGAAATGTTTGATGTTCTTTTTTCCTATTTTCTCCATGGTTGTATTGTAAACTGAAAAGCTAGCAAATATATACTGGTTGACTATCCGCCTTATTTTCGAAAGAGAAAGACGCCCATATTTCGACCCAAATCGGGAGATGGGCACCTTTCTCCCATGGGCGCCCAAATTGGTATAATCAAAAGCCGATTTTGGGCGTCTTCAACTGCAAACTGCCGTGGAAACGGCCGAAGTTGATGGGGGCGTGTCGGAGGCGTGGTGAAGGCAGAACTGGGGCGTGTTTATCAGATGAGGAGAGATGGGCGTCCTCGGCCGATAATTGAAAAAAGAAAGGCGTTTTTAGCGCAAATTTGGGTCACTTTTTTTGGACCCTTTTTTTCACGAACAAGTCCCAAAAAAGTGCCCTAAATGACCAGATGACCACCGGAGGGAATCGGGGATGACCACCCCTGACTCCCCCAGTGGTCACTAACCCCCTCTCACCCAAAAAACCAACAACTTGAAAAACTTTTTTTCCAGCCTGCATGCCAGCCTCAAATGTCATACCCAGCTTCATCACAGCAGTATGCAGGTCCCTGGAGCAGTTGTTAGTGGGTACAGTGGCCTTCAGCCAGGTGGACCCAGGCCCATCCCCCCCTACCTGTTACACTTGTGGTGGTAAATGGAAGCCCTCCAAACTGCCCCCAAAACCCACTGTACCCACATCTAGGTGCCCCCCTTCAGCCATAAGTGCTATGGTAATGGTGGAGAGTTGTGGGCAGTGGGTTTTGGGGGGGATTTGGGGGGCTCAGCACCCAAGGGAAGGGATCTATGGACTTCAGAAGTAGTTAACTTTTTTTTCAATTGTTACAAGTGCCCCCTAGGGTGCCCGGTTGGTGTCCTGGCATGTGAGGGGGGCCAGTGCACTATGAATCCTGGTCCCTCCCATGACCCAGTGCCTTGAATTTGGTCGTTTTTGAGCTGGACACCTTCAGCTTCCATTATCGCTGAAAAACGAAACCGCCCAGCTCAAATCCGCACAAATACGATGCATTTGGCTGCCACATACTGTATTATCGGAAAAAAGATGGACGCCCATTTTTTCCGAAAATACGGTTTGTCCCGCCCCTTCACGTACCCGTTCTCAGAGATAGACGCCCATGGAGTTGGGCGTTCGCGTTCGATTATGCCCCTCAATGGTTTTGATTGTCTCTAACAGAAATATTTATATATAAATTATTCATTTACTCATGTACTTTAGACACTAACATCTATGCATGTTCCTGAGCAGGTGTAAATTTTATTGGATTCAAGCTAGGTATGATTTCTGCTAGTTTACCCCTAGTATTTTGTATAGACATATAGGTGGCTATGGAGCTCATTTTCAAAGCACATAGATGTCTTAAAATGCTTTAAAAATGTTCATCTGCCAAATCCATCTATATTGTGATTTTGGAGTGGCAGAGTTTGGCTGCCCTACATTGCAGTTCATCAAATATACCCTTTTGCTCTTTGGGTGGGACTTAGGAGAGCCCAAAATGAGGACATCCAACAGCAATAATTGAATACTTTTGCAGGTATTGCAATCACAATCTAATGAGGAACCATGAAAATCACTCAAAATCTCAATATCTCTTAATATTTATCATAGATCACAGTAATGCACCCTATGCAAACTTCACAATCTTGTGGTCATGGAGGAAAAAGACCTCAGTAGTGGTATAAGCCCTGCCTAGCAGTGGCTTAACTCACCTTACAAGGCTACAATCATTGATCAAAAAACATCTTCCTAGTAACTCTTCATTTATTCAATTTACTATGTTTAATGTCTTTCTCTAATGACTATTGATATATTAGTCCAGAGTTACTGTTAATAATATATTTAAACAGAATAGGGCAGAAAATGAAAACCAGGAACTTATCTTTTCACAGGTTCTACAGAGCCACCTGTTTCATTCAGTTGAGTTTCCTTAGGAGCAGGTTCCCATCCCCGAAGAAATGCTGATCTCGAGCGTTCAAGTACTGAAAACATCTTGCCCTGTATATCAGTATATCAGACAGAACACATGCAGTGAGGCACAGATAATGGACTAATTAACTAAGGTGCCCTATGTGATGTAAAACCTGATATATGATCATCCCACTAAAATTTTGAGAAAGTTTCTTCTGTTGAAAAATAACACCTTTCTCCCTACACAGGTTCATTGGGATGAGGAAGAAGAAATATATATGAATAACAATGTGGAAAGAAATGAGGTAATGCCTACACACTGCTACAGTATAATTTGAGCTACAATTAAGGAATGTGCACAGAAAACTGGCAGAATGGATAGGTGATAAGACCCCCGCTATGAATTCTTTCAAGGTGTAGTACAGATTTCTCAGGTTAAGGGTTTGCATGAGACAGGAAAGAATTCCAGACACTTTCTGTATCTCAAAATAAATAAAAGCATTAAAGTAAGCTAAAACCTTTGACTAAGTGAGGAATATGTGTTGAGAAGAAATGTGAAACTTATGGAAAGACACTTATTACACAACAGAAAAGTGAAAAGATATCTAGCCTGGACAGTAGTAAGTTTCTTAAAATCCTGGGCAGTTGGGTTTTATGAGTGTACATCTAGCAGTGCTATAGAAATGATATTAATAGTAGAAACATAAGGACATAAGATATGCCATGCTGAGATAGATCAAAATATGTCAAACAAGGCAACCTGTCTCCAACAGTGGCCAGTGAAAGTCACAAGTACCCTGAAGATCCCCCCCCCCCCAAAAAAAAAAAAATAATAATAAAAAAATAGATTTATGCATGTTTTAATTATATGATACTGTCAGTTATTTTAGAAGTCCTGTAAATTATTTACACATGCAAACACTGGCATAAACTTGTCTATGTCCCATAAATATAGAAAAGATGATTTTTGAAAACCATGATTTGTACTTGTTAATACAAAATATGTATATATGCCAAGGTGGCATGGTTTGGATGTGTTTTGGACAGGGCTAGGCTGGGCCAAAAAAATACATATGTAGTTCCCATTTAAGAAGGGAGAATGCACATCTATGTCCCTGAAGATCAACCCTCTTCTGGGGACATCTAGGTTTTATAAAAGTGCTTGCTTTGGGCAGTATTCTACAGGAGGGATTAGAGAAGGTGCTTCCTTTATCTCATCATACCCCCCCCCAAAAAAAAAAAAAAAAAAAAAAAAAATTGATATAGCTAAACAATTGTGGACTTTGTAGCTGAGAAAATATAGATATGTTGTTTTCTAAAATGACATGCACATTGAAGTTTTGGCACTTGCACATGTATGTTCTGAAACACCAAAATATACATGTGCACCAATACTTAGACTTCTATGTTGCTGAGTTAGTTCTGTTGATAATATAGATATTGACAGTTGCCCAATGGGTGCTACTTCTGTATCTAGAAGCACATGCATACTTCTGCTTGCTTTCTTTTTTTTTTTTTTATATATATAGAAATGGCTCTATGTCACAGATCTTTTTCTCAAATGCTACCAGAATTGAACATATTCTGATCTGGATGTCTCAATTCTGATTTGTATGTTCTTTCTAAAATCTGCCTTCTCATGTGGTTTTATGGTAATCATTCTAGAACTATCAATAAGAAAAGTTGACAAAAATAAAACTAAAAAATAATAAAATACTAGTTTTAGCTAATTTCCAGGGTTAATCACTGGCTTTTCCAAGTCTACATAGCTGATCATTTTTTATTGTCTTTCCTCCAGGAACTTGTCCAAACCTCTTTTGAATTCTAATATATTTTCGCCACCTTGATGACATCCTCTGGCCACAAACTGCATGTTTAATTTTGTACTTTGAGAAAAAATACTTTTAACAATATGTTTTCAATCTTGTGGTTGTTAATTTCTTGAAGTATCTTCCTCCTTAGTACTATTTAAAAAGTTAAACAGTGATGTCCTAATTAACCATTCATGACTTTATGAATTTTTTTTCAAATTTTCTCTCAGTCATCTCTTCTACAATCTAAATAGCCCTAATCTCTTTAAACTTTCCTTACTGGGGAGTGATTTTATCCATTTTATCTCTTTGTTTATCCCTAAACAGTGTGTGGCTGCAGTTGTACACTGTGCAGGGGATCTCAACATATATTGTCCACAATAATACCTAGATCACTTTCTGGGTGGTGACTCCTTATGTGTAAACCTAGCATCACTTGTGCATCACTTTGCAATTGTTCGTAGTAAACTTCAACTGCAATTTGGGTATCTGTCCCATTCTTGCAAGGTTCTCCTCTAATTTCTCATAATCTACTTATGATTTAACAACTTTGGATAATCTCATTGCCATTTCCACTTCATTTATAAAATAGTAAACGTCATTGGGCTCAGTGTATATCCATGGAGTATTTCAAAATTCTTCATTCTCTACTGAAAAAAAATTACCATTTTGTCCTACTTTCTGTTTTCCATATTTTAACCTGTTCCCAATCATCAACAGAATATTGTTCCTATTTCATGATATTATAATTTTCTGGGGGTTGTCTTAAATTTCGTCCATCTGATTCAGGTAAATTTTCTGCTCTTAAATTGTCCTATTTCATCTCCCAGGTTCACTGATGTGTGTTTCAGTTCCTCTGAGTCATCACCATTAAATACAATTTCTGGCATGGGTATGTCCCTTAGATATTTCGTAGAAAAGACTTAAGCAAAGAATTAATTTAGCTTCGCTACTGCTATATGACTTGTCCTTCCTGACTGCCTCTTGGCTTCTTGTCTCACATATACCTGAAAGGTTTTTTATTACGAGTTTGTGGTAACTTTCTTTTCAACTTCTCTTTTTCTCTGCTTTTTCTAACCATTTTCATTATCAAAGTCTCCATTTTGAAAGTTAAATGCTAGCCAATATATTTATTTTGATCCTTAGGTTCAAATTTCTTGGGTGCACAAAATAAAACTATATCTCTGCTTCAAACAGTGAAGGAAAGTATCTTGTTCTTTTCTATGGGGATGCAGTGGAATCTGGTTAATAACAGAAAAAGACAATTGGTGAAAGCAATGTTGCACTGGTATGCAATGTTTAACATACAAAAATTCAAAGTGATGATTTTTTCCAACAAATTCTGTGTTCAGTTAAATAGGCATTATAATGATATCAACATTTTCCTACATGTTATTTTTTACCTGAGCAAAACCATCACTTAAGAACATAAGAAAAGCCATACTGGGTCAGACCAATGGTCCATCTAGCCCAGTATTCTGTTTACAACAGAGGCCAAGCCAGATCATAAGTACCTGGCAGAAATCCAAATAGTGGCAACATTCCATGCTACAGAGCCCAGGGCAAGCAGTAGCTTCTCCAAGTGTGTCTCAATAGCAGACTATGGACTTTTTTAAACCCAGGTATGTTAACAGCTGTTACTATATCCTCCAGCAAAGAGTTCCAAAGCTTAACTATTCGATGAGTGAAACAAATATTTACTCCTTTATGTTTTCAGAGTATTTCCATATAACTTCCTTGAGTGTCCTCTAGCCTTTGAACTTTTGGAATGAGTAAAACATTGATTTACTTCTATTTGTTCTACACCATGAATTGAATTACATTTGGTAGAATGATTCAAAATGTATCTTTTGATGGATATTAGTTGCATGTACACTCTAATTTCAGCAGTGACAAAGCAGATGGAACATTTTCCAGTTCTTTAGTGGCCCCATCAACCAGTCTCAAGGTTTTTAAATCTAAGTGCTGTAGAAACCAACTTATCATGAATATTGCAGCTATAAGAGGAAAGCTTTCTGACAGGTTACCTAAATATATTATACAAGTGTGAAATGCCTCAATGTTTTTGCACAATAAATTTAGTATATACAACCAATGAAGAATATTTCAGCATACGTGATGAAGATTTAGTATAAGCATTATTGATTGTGAATAAATACAAAGCTCTTTTTGAGTATAATGCATGTTTATAGAAAAGGGTACTTCAGACTGAAAAACATTGGTAAAGTTCCTTACACTAATCTTTAGAAGCTGATGGCCTTGAAAGTATTGATTCTGGGCATGAATCCACACTATGGCTTTTGAGATTACAAATTGTAGTTTTCCAAAGAAAGACCATGAGTTTGGCATTCATAAGTTTTGCTAAATCTATCAGTTAGCTGGACAAATCTTTAATTAAAATTCCCTTCCTCCCTACCACTTAACATGTTTACCCAGATGAAATGAGAGATTGGGAAAAATTCTTGGGGTGTGATTTTCAGTGCTGACTGGCCAAAACTTCTTAGGTAACTCTGGCTGGATTTAGCAAATCAACTTTATCAGGTTATCTTTACAATGGATTAATCAGAAAAGGTCAGACAAAGCTGTTTAGTTTATTTGCCTACTAATGGGTTTTCTTTTTCTTGTTTTTTCATACCCACTGCTTTGGATGTTTCATTTATACATGTATTTGTGCATATCTTAACTAAGAGTTTCTGGAAGCAAAAATTTGGATTTTTAGTTAGAAAGTTGAAATCTAGAACCTCCAGGACAGCATTCTCAGAAATTCTCCTATGCCATGCATAAGACCCAAGAGGTAAGCAGAGCTGCTGAGTCTCAATGTCTGGATAAGACAATGAGGCATGGAAGAAGGATTTAGATTTGTCAGGAAACTAGCAAAAGTTAGGGAAAGGGGAGTCTGTTCTGAAAATATGGGCTCTATCTGAACCAGGGTGGAACCAGACTGCTGACACAGGGAGTCTTTTACTAAAGATTAGCTCGAATTATCTGCAACAGGGCCCATAGGAATAAAATGGGACCTGCTACAGATAACTCGAGCTAACCTTTAGTAAAAGACCCCCAAAGGTTTAAAATGAAGATAGATCAGCTTTTGTACTGGAGTCTAGAAGAAAGTTGACAATCACTCAGTAGTGCATGGTTCAAAGTAAGGTATCTTTGAAGGAAGCTATCAAAACAGGGAGCTTATGGCATCCCAATAGAGAGGTGACAAAAAACACAACTTCGATATACACTATTTTGAAAATCTTTTAACGCTTGGCTATTTCATAAATTTGTTTTGTTATAAATATACTGATCCTTTGCTATTGTTATTTAGCTTGGGATGTATACATTTTAATGTTTGTTGTTATTCTTTACTGTAATTTGTATTTAGGTATTAATTTTCAGCATTGAATATGGACTGTTATATTCTAGGATTATATCATGTTCTCTTACAGTTGTGAGCTGCACTGATCCATCTTTTCGTATGTGTGGCATTTAAATGCTAAATGTAATGTAATGTAAACCAGGTACCTTTAAAGATAAAGCAAAGTTTAGAGATTCCAATTATCACTGCTAAGCAAGTTGTAGACATAAACAACCTAATTTTGAAATGTTTTTATCCAAATTCTAGAAACATAAAAATTAATATTGAGAGTTATGGTATATGGTACAAAATGAAGAGCTAGATATACAATGGAATGCCAATTATCCGGACTATCCTCTGCAGAGGGTGGTCCAGATAATTATATATATGGATTATTGGACATATCAATTTTTTCTAATGAAAATGCAATCAGAGCATGGCATATTGAACATTAGTTTTATTTTCATCAATAAGTTGTCAGAAAAAATACAACATACAATACAGTTCTGTAATTGCACTGTGTTTATAATTTAAAAAGGAAATATCGTACAGTACTGTATTTAAAAGTAAAGCACAGCACAGTGCTGTATTCCTATTGTACACTAAAAAACGAAGTAATTCTTAATTGCTTTAAAACTGTTTTTCATTTCTCAGCTGCAAGATCACGTAGTCTTTTCAGACAAAGGATTGTACTGATTTCTTCCTGCTTTTCCAGCCAAGCCATTGCTGCATTTAAACATTCACAGGCTTCTACATGTGTGGGTCCCACATCAGCATCAACCTGGTGATCATCTTCAGTTTCTGATTCTTCGTGCTCCTTGTCCTGTACTGATTCCACAATTTCATCATCTGTTATGATCTTGTAGCGCCCCCTAGGTTTCCACGCTGCTCCGCTTCACAACAATAACAAAATTTGCTATTGGTCACAGCACCGGGGTAAGATGTTTTCCCTGAAGCGGAGCACAATTCCACCCAGCACTACTGCCTTTTTTTTGTAATAAAGGAATAAAATAACTAAAATAAAATAATTTTTATTAACAGAGTTGATTATTTTCAGAGTGTGAGGAACCCCATTCATGGGAGTAAAGCAATAAACCACTGTTTAACAGGTAAATATGTTTTTGTTTATTCCACAGCCAACATATGTTTAGCAGTTAACACATTTAAATAGTTTAAACAGCCCAAAATACTTCTCTTTCTGTTAAAACCTTTTACAACCCTTTAAGAATTTATAAGTCAAATTGTTTTCCACCTTGTGGAAACTTAAATTACTTTCAAAAATACTTTTTAACTACAAATGGCTAAACTGAAGTGACAACATGCAACAGTACATATTATTAATCTGTACCTAACAAAAAATTCACTTTTCCAATTAACTTCAAGCTCATTCTCTTCCTAGGGTTCCGGATTTCTTAGAACCAAGTTCAGAAATTCATGAAACCAAGTTCAGGAATTCTCGGAACCGAAACCCAGCAAAACCCAAGTCCCAGCAAATCATCAGATAAGTACTTTAATAGTCCATAACCTTTCCTCCTATCTTGACCTTAGCCAAGAACAAGTTTCTTTGGTTTAAAATTGTTTATTTTTTTCCACAGGTCAAACGAACAACATCAGGTATATCCGGAACTTTCAGCACTCAGGTAAGTGATGAACTTTGATATTGCAAGAAAAGCTTAAAATTTCCTTAACCATTTCAACAGTCCCAAAACTAAAATTATGTGTGCACATAAAACAACAAAACACACAAAAAAATAGTTCTGGAAAATTATTTAGAATAAAAAAAAATAACTTATCCTCTCCTTCACGGTTTCAGTCAGGAATCCCCTTGCTGCCGGAAACTGGAACTGTCAGGATCCACCGCTGCCACTCAGGAACAACAGCCACTCTGGATTGCTGTTGAACTCACAGGAACCTCCTTTAATGCAGTTGGCGCACAGGAACAGGGCTGTGCCTAGGGTCTCTGGTGCCCCCCTGTAGACTATTAGTTGGCGCCCCCCCCCCCCCCCCCCCCGTGTGGCACAAGATGCAAAAGAAATAGGAGCTGAAAGATGGAGTGCATCTTTGTGGGCTTGCTGAACAAATAGAGGGTTTACAACCACTTAGCTTTTCATGCTTTCATGTTCACGAAATTAGTAATTAAATCTTTGATATCTAACTGGGCACATGTATCATTCTCAATAGCAATCATGGCAAGGCTTACAAGCCTTTCTTGCGAAATACTTGATCACAAATAATCTTATATAATAATTCTCACCTCCAACAGGATGTGCCTGGGACTGTGCCTCCCTCGGAGGTGGTCTGCTAGGCAGGCACGCACTGACGTCAGTGACAGCTGATACCAAAGCAAAGGGAGGAGTAGGGAAACACGCGGAGCCCACAGCACTCCCCTTCCACGACCCAGTCAACCCCCCTTCTCAGCGAAAACTGTCCCCCGCCGCCGTCTAGTACCTGTGCTGACGGGGGACCCCAACCCCCATCAGCCGAAGTCCTGTGCTGGCCTTCGCGCCGTTGCTTCTTCAATGATCTTCGGTTCACGTTCCTCTGCATGCATCTGATGTCAGATGCACGCAGAGCAACTTGGACACAAAATCATTGAAGAAGCAACGCCTTGAAGGCCAGCACAGGACTTCAGCTGACGGGGGTTGGGGTCCCCCTTCAGCACAGGTACTGGACGGCGGCCGGGGACAGTTTTCGCTGAGAAGGGGGGTCAACTGGGTCACGGAAGGGGGGGTGAAAATGGAGGGACAGCAGAGTCTGGAACAGCGAGGGAGAGAGGGGTGGGGGATGGCCTTGCTAGCGCCCATTTCTTTCCCTTTTGAAACAGGCATTTTTTACTAGTTTTTTATGATTTTTAACCGTGAAAATGATCACTCAACACTTGCCACACTGACAGGAATTGTCAGCAATATTCTTAGAAACAAATTGCTATACATTGCAAAATAAGATAGCAGATGTAAATTCTCAAAGTGGACATATTCCAAACACTAAAATGTTTACCTTTGTTGTCTGGTAACCTTTTTTTTTCTGATCATTGATAAGTCTCTGACTCTAAAGTTTAGCAATTTAATTAAAGCAAAATATATTTTCACATATCACAGACTCTTCCCTATCCAAGGAGAATCTTTTATATAAAAACAAACACACAAAAAAAAAAACAATCAGATTTTCACTTACCAGCTCTACTACACTACGTCAGCTAAACTTCCTCTGAAACTACTGTTGGAACCATCAGCCAATGAAATGGCTTTTAGCTGTAGATATCGGGTTACCTGACAATTAATTTATGCAAACATCATTCCAGTCATGCCCTCCTCTCGGTGTACATGCTCAGAGAAAAAAAAAACTTTGAACCACTTACAGATTTTAACAATTACACTATTTAGTTTTTATTTCTCCCTAGTCTCACTTGCACACCTCCCTCCAAACCTGGCTGTTCTCTTTAATTTGAATGTTGTTCAAGCTCACTCTGAATGAGGAGCTCATCCCATACCAAAGACATAAATAGCACTGGTTGTATTCTTTCAAACAGCTTCAGCAGAGCCTGCCTGCCTCAGTGAGCATTGTGGTCAAAGAGGGGCAGGCAGGGGAGAGAGGAGAATCACAGCTTCAGGTAAAACATTTTGCAAGTGAGCTGACCTCAGGAAATGGTAGGCGCCCTCCAGAGGTCGGCGCCCCCCTGTGGTGCTTACCCTGCCTACTGTGTTAGCATGGCCCTGAACAGGAACTTAAATACTACTGTGACACTGATACAGGAGTTCTGGCACTAGTACTGGCTAACCTTAAAACCAGGCCCAGCTTCTTCATCTAACAGATCCTCCTCTAATGTCAGCTCTTGGAAATAAATTAAAAAAAAAACCCTGTAAGCCACCCTGTTCAAGAATCCTGTGCTATATTCTATGGTCTATTTCTCCAATGTCACTACTTTCTTGTACAATTGCCCTCTTAAAATAATAAACTCTCTCTCCTTCAACTGGAAACTCCACAGCCCAACACCCTTAAAGTGCTCACTCAGAATCCCAAACAATTGTTGTCAAACAACTTCTGTGCCACTTTGGCCTTTCTCATATAAAATTAAACCCCTTTGCCTGGAGCACTGGAGAGTCCTTTTTAAATTCCCTACTCCTACCAGTACAGCTTCCAAAACGATTCTCTGCTTTATCAGCCTTTCTCTGAAATAGCCTCTGTTTTCTCTTGGCCTCTCCGCTGCAGAAATAAAACTTTTTGTTTCCTCTGCTAGCATTGAAAAGCATCCCTGTCAGCCCTCTTTTCCTATGCTTCTCCTGCTCTACCCAAGCCGTAGTCAAGGAAACCAGAACTGGATGACATCATCTGTCCCCCCTGAGCCAATCAAACTTTCCAACACCAGAGTTACAGTTTGTGCTGAGAAAATAGAATCTGGATTTTCCTGGTGTCAGCTCCATTTTAAAACAAAAGGTCTCATAGACTTTAATGAAGAAATCACATTTTCTAAATATTTTAATACCCGTACATGCCACACCACTACATTGAGCCAGTCTGGGTTTTACTTCCATTGCTTTCAATGGAAGCAAAACCCGGACTGGATCAATGTGTCCTCCTTTTTCTGGAGCGATATGGTAACCCTACACACCACTCCCGCTCGCTGAGCTGGTATAGCACATCCCTCCAGGTACCCTGGTAACTTTAGATTTAAAAAATACGTTTTCTTCCGTCCGCACCGCGTTTTCCTGAAAACCCCCCATAAAATAATTAATTAAATTTCCTGCACACCATCTAATAATTTTCCTTAAATTCCCCTCCATCCTATACAACCATTAAAGTTCCAAAACGAACACCCAAAGATGCGCAGCCCCTTAAAACTGCGTTCTCCCCAGAAACAATTTTAAATTAATATTTATTTTGGTCAGATCCCCATAATTCACCCAAATAGGACCCCCAAATGCCCTTACTAACAAAAATAATTTACTTAACTAATTTTCTCCAAGGCCCTGTCCAGGCCTCGATTTCAGGCCTACTCAGAGCTTCAGAGCCTTACTGAGCATGTGCAAAGCTTGTAATTACCCAGTAATGCTCTCTGCCTTCCCCTCACTTGAAGTCAGCCAGCCAGCCATCAGGGCTGGTCACAAACAACTCCTGCTGCAAGCCTCCCTGGAGCCACCTTCCACCAGATCAGCCCCTAAAAATGTCCCAAAATGGGTGAGGAGTATCCTGGACCTCCTAGAAGGGTCTCAAAATTAGACCAAAAAAAAAAAAAAAATTGAACTGGCCTCAGACCTCCTCCGGAACCCCAAAAGCATCCAGAAATGCCTCAGACTGCCTCTGCAGCCCCGAAAAAACCACAAGCAGCTCCACACAACAGGGAAAAAACACTTTTATTTTATTTTTTAACCCTATTTACAATCTGATACCCTGGATCATCTGCTGATCTGCATCACTGCATATCCATTCGTTGACATTCTGAGCACCACAATCAGAGCAACCAGGAACCTGTGGAAGAAGATCTTTGGCAATGTTTTCAAGGACATCATCCTTCTCCCTCTCAGTGTCTTTCTGATTTATTTAGAATTATGTCCATGTGTTTTTCAGGGTTGGTTTCAAGACCATCCAGTGCTGGCTTTAAAGCCTGAAGCCTCCTGAAGCTACTTATTGAAAACATCTCCTTTTCGGCTAATAGCTGCCCAGAAATCGGGTGGCCCAAGGATCTTTTTTTGCAGGAACCAAAGATATAGAGCTTCATCTACCTTTTCAATAGGTGACCTTTTCATGTTTTTTCTAGAACAACTCCCTCACTCTTTTTCAATAACTGAGACGTAGTTTACAATAGCATCATCACTACTTTTTATATCAGACTAATAAAAAAGGCCCGTTTCCGAAACCAATGAAACGGGCGCTAGCATGTGGTTTTTTGTGTGTGTATGTGTCACAGAGTTATTTTGTGTGTGTGTGTGTGTGTGAGTGTGTGAGGGTGCTGTGTATGTGCAGGTTGTTGATGTGTGTCTTTTTTTGTTTTGTTTTGTTTTTTGCTTGGGGGTTGGGGGATGTGCTGTGCTGTGCTGGCAAAGTGGGTTGGATTGGTGTGTGGCTTTGAGGGTGTGTTTCTGTTGTATTGTGTATGTGTGGTTTTGTCTGTCAATGAGGTTTGTGGAGGGGGGTCTTTCTGTTGGTGAAATGTAAATGTGGTTGTAGGGGGGTTAGTCTTTGTTGAGTGTTGTTTTATTTTTTCCATGTTTTTTTTTTGTGTTGTGCTGAGGCAGCAGTGTTGTTTTAGATGGGCGGAAGGTAGAGGAGCATGTTCTTTGTCGGTATTTTTTTGGCCGTTTCAGGGCTGCTGTAGGGGAATGCCTGGAAGAGAAATGTGCTGTTGGAAGCAGCGCCATCTTTTTCCATTGGGCTGGGGTTCTGGGCATCCTGGAGGTGGGTGACGGCTTGCCTGAGGACGGGGATGGTTGTTTTAAGTTGGTGGAAGGGAGAAGAGCACGGTCTCGGGCCGTCGGGGGATGATCCGGTATGTTTGGTCCATTTCAGGCCAGCTGCAGGGGAATGCTGGAACATTTATGCGCTGCAGGAATCAGCGCCATCTTTTTCCGGGTGCTCGGGGAATCCCCGAGGTGGGAGACTGCTTGCCTGAGGCTGGGGATGGTTGGGCATGTCCTTGGCCGCTTCGGCAAAAGGGGAAGAGGAAGGGGGTGGGGAGTTACCTGCAGCTGCCTGAGAAACCATGTATTTTTTGTTTGTTTTGTATTATTAGTTTGCATTTCTGTTGAAGAAAGAGTGGATGCCTTTTGAATGATGGAGGTGGTGCGTCGGTATGCAGTTGTTACGTTAGTTTGGCAGCCAGTCTGCAGCGATTCCTAGGCAAGGAAGGAGTACTCCTCCCCCTTCCTTGGTCGCTGTTTGCTGCTGGCTGGGTCGCAGGTAATCCTTCCAGCTGGGCCGCAGCTTGTCCTGTTCGCCCACGTCCCAGATGGTGACGGGCACGTTGTTTTCCGGCTCCTCTGACTCCATGTCAAGCGATCCCAAATATAGTCTGTGCTATAGGCCCTCTAGCTTTCTTCAGTACTGGCATTAGGCATTTAAAAATTTCTCCCCCCCCCCCTCCCCCGGTCTATTTTTGCACATACCCACAGCAGGAATATTCTTCTCTCGTTCCAGCGGTGGTTCTGTGCTCTCCGTGCTGCACAGATAATGAGCCATTCTGCTGGGAAATGCTCCTCCCTTATTGTCACATAGTTTCCTCTGATTGGTCCGTATTACGTTGCCTAGTGTTGCCTGGGAACGGTGTTGTGATGGTCCTTTGTGTTTCAGAATGTTGAGGGTGTTTTTTCTGATTGGTCCGTCATGCGAGGGTGGGGCAGAGACATGGTCAGTGTTGTGGCTTCACCACCATGAATCCATGAACCCTTCAGTGAGTGACTGAGTGACTTCAGAACGTTGTCTTCAGAACGTTGAGGGTGAGTTTTATTATAGTAGATATTGTTGATGTTCCCACACTATATTCTTCTGCCAAATTTTTCCCTGACACTCCCTTTCTTAATTTCTACACAATATCATTTTTCTCTTTTAATGACAAAATGTGCCTATTTTGCTTTGTTTCAATTTTTTTCTGTTACGTATGAGTTAGGAAAGTGCAAGGCTTTCTTCTGCTGCATCCCCACAAGCTGAAAGAGTAAGGCTGTTTTCTCTACCACATGCAGGCTGAAAGGGCTTTTTTTTCCTGCTGTGTGTGAGTCAGGAAAAGGAAAGGGCGGGGCTTCTCTCTGCTGTGTCCCCGCTCCCATTCACGTCATTCCTGCTGCAGACTACACAAACCGTGAGGATTAACTGGGAAGGTACATTACTATTGGATAGATAATTGGTCCAGATAATTGGACATCCAGATGATCGGCATTCAGATAATAAGCATTCTACTTTAGTAGGTATCTCAGAGGCCTGCTTGAAAGAGGAAACCAATGGATCACTGATACCAGGGTACCAATTATATCAGAAAGATAAAGTGGATTAAACTAGAGGAGGGTGATGATATGTTAAAGAAGACATTGAGTCAAACAGAATAAAATTCTTCAGGAAAGAGATTGCAATATGGAATCTGTATGGATAGAAATTACATGTGAAGGGAAATAGAACAGTAAGGGTGATATACTACTATATGCCTGACCAGAATAAACAGACAGTTGATGAAATTAGAGTAGCTAAAATTTGACATCAATATACTAATGGGTGATTTCATTTACACCAGTATTGAATGGATAACTGTTGTATGAGAAAACACTAGGGAATAAAGTTCCTAGAATAAATAAGTGACTGCTCCACAGAAGAGTTGGTTCAGAAACTAAATATAGGGGGAGCTATTTTAGATCTAGTCCTTAGTGGAATGCAGAACTTGGTGTGAGAGGTAACAGTGTTGGGCTACTTAGCAATAGTGATCATAACCTGATCAATTGTGAGTTAATTATTGGAGTGAAGACACTAAGGAAATCTTATAACTTTCTTAAGAACAACTGTAATAAAATGAGGAAAATGGTAATTAAAACAATTTAAAAGAAGCAGCTGTATGGACCATCTCTAGATGTCTACAGCGCTAGACTGTGGCTCCACTAAAGCCAGCCACCAACTCAATTTTGGCAGATGCACCTGTGACACCAGATATCAGACTTATGGTCCCTCCTAGATATGATGGGATTCCAAAGACCTGCAGAGGATTTATCAACCAGTGCCTGATAATTTTTGAATTCCATTCTAGAGACTTCTCTTTGGACTGGACCCTTGGCCTGTATCATTTACCTTCTGTTTGGCTAGGCCCTTGCCTGGGCTTCTCCTCTCTGGGAGCAGAATGATCCTATGCTGGACAATCTCAATAGCTTTCTCAAGCAATTCAGGAGGGTCTTTGATGAGCCTGGGAAGGATACTTCCATTGCTGCTGAACTCCTTAGACTGAAACAGGGGTCACAAACCCTAGGGAGTTACACCATCCAGTTCTTTATCCTAGCTTCAGAGCTTAATTGGAGTGACAAGAGTCTGGTGGTGCTCATTTGTCAGGGGTTGGCACTACAAATTGAAGATGAACTTGCAGGATGGGATCTACCTACTTTACTGGATGATCTCATTGGCCTCTATAACTGGGTATATATTCTGTAACTGGGAGCGACAGACTTACTGCATGATGGTCTGTCTGGTCCATAGATTCCAATAGGCCATGTGGCCTATAGGAAACCCACTGATAGGAACACTGTTCTGCATTATAAAAGTTTCCATCCTAAGAGACTGAAGAATAGTATTCCGGTGGGACAATTTATGAGACTTAAATGTTATGTACTTAAATCATCAATATGAACAAAGCATATAGTATGTATAATCATTTTAGGAATAGGGGGTACCCTCAGGAGGGGGTGGTTAAGAAATCTTATAAATGAGTTGGCAAAGCCCAATCTTGTTCGCTATTAAAAAGAAATAGTGAAGAATTGAATTCTAGATTGACATGTGTTTTGCCATATTATAAAATCATATCACATAAAATCATCTATGGGGCTGCCCCGGATTACATGCTCCCCTTGATCGACCTTATCCGCCTAGAAATGCCACCCTGCTGCTCGGTCCTATCTCCACCTCCATTTTCCGAATTGTAAGGGTGTCAAGTACAAGAAAATCTTCACCTCGTCCTTCCGTTATTGGAGTCCCAAACACTGGAACACGTTACCTCGTCACCTTAAAGCTCAAGTGGACCATGCCCTTTTTAAGAAGTTGTTAAGACATTCCTCTTTGCTAAGACTTACCCCCCAACTTACCATGTTGATTGATGCATCCCTTGTTCCTTACCCTGCCTAGTTCACGCTGTTAGTTTCTCCCCTCCTATTTGCTTCTTTTATGCTTGCCTAAGCTTTTAACTTTGTACTTTTATTTAATTCTCTGTAAGCCACATTGCACCTGCATGAGTGGGAAAATGTGGGATATAAGTAATAAATAAATAAATATTGTACTCAGATTCATGGTCTACAAAATTCAGTTAAGAAGCTTTGATTTTTCATTGCATGCAGGGTTTGATTCCTCTCCTTGGTTTGCATTTACTAGATGCCCTAATTTGGGAGAATTACTGAAAAATCGAGATGACGTTTTGCAGCAGGATGGAAGAAGGGGAGGACATGCACAATGTAAACATTGTGTAAATTGTGAATATGCTTTAGTTACAGACAAGGTTTGAGTGTCCAAATTGAACAAATATTTTGAGTTGCACTCATATATAGACTGTAATTCTCAACAAGTGGTGTATGGTATACAGTGTCCCTGTGCTATGTGGTACATAAGTGAAACAACTAGAACAAAATAAACATTGCATAGCATAGCATCTTAGTAATACAGGTCATCAGAAAAGAGATATGCCCCTTTTAGAACACTGGATTCATGAACGTCATCACTTGGAGGATTTGCAGTTTTTATTTTTAGTGCAAGAGAAGAACTATCGTGGTGGTGGCATTCAAAAGAAATTGTTTTTAAGGAGCAAAAATGTATATTTTCATGGGATACAGTAATTCTTAATGGCCTCAACAAAGAGGTGGATTGTAGTGTTTTGACAATGGGTTAACCAATGAGAGCTGTCCATGTTGAACCGTGATACTTTTAAGTTCAGAGAGGTTCTGTCTTCTTGTGCATGCTTTGGCGTCTTTCATGAGAAGGTGCCATATTCTCAGAAGCTTGGTATCTCATCTGGACAGAGTGGTTGGTATGTTTTTTGGGAAATTAGAATAGAAGATGTAGATGAAAAGTTTTCATACTGTTGTGATCTTTACAGTTTTGTCTCCTGGGAAGCATTCTGTGAAACATAGCCTATGTTGAGACCGAGAAAGATTGAGACATAGGAAGAGATCATGAAAAAAAGTTGAATGTTGTGTGACAGTGTTTATTTACACTGCTATGTTTTTATATGAATATTCTCTGCATGAGCTGGATTGGTTATCTTTGATGATGAAAGCTGTATCTGGAGGTCTGGAAGTGTTGAATCTTCAGTTTGGAGAATGGTACATCAGGATCTAGTATGAAAAAAGACTGTTTTTTTTTAATCTTTCAAACTTTTGTAGTCAATGCAGGGGCATAGGGTACCATCTTTCAAAGAAAAAAGCCACCCCTGCTGGAGGGGTAGAAGGGTAGATAAAGCCTCTCTGTAGGTTTTCTGGGTCTCAGGGATAGAGAGTGGATAGACCATTCCCCAAGGGGCATCTTATCCAGCTGGCAGTCAATAGGACAGTCATATTCCCAGTGAGGCGGAAGTATCTCTGCACTATCTTATAGAATGGCACCTATTGTGCAGAGGTGCCTAGCTGTCAATTTCATGGTGCCTTTGACACATGTAAGTGGCACCTACCTCTAGTTGCAAATTTATAGAATTGTCCCTAAGTATTATATGCTAGTTATGCATTTGTGTATATGCCATGATTCTACCTCAGTGCTATTATGTCAGTATGCACGTGTATTATATAGCACCTGTTTTACATGTGGGCACACACAGAGATGGTATCTGGATGGAGAATTGGAAGGGTACAAAGTTACTCACATAACTTATAGAATAGTTTAGAACAGTTTATTTAAGTTTTGGTATACTGCCCCTCCCAAAATGAAATCAGAGTGGTGTACAATAAAAACCAAATAAAATCATGAAATGAAAGGAACTCCACATAATATAAAAGAAAAAGAACAGAAGAAGGGAGGGAGGGGGAAAAAAAAGGTCCAGACCCAGCTTCACTGCCAAAATAGATTAAAAAATAAAAGTTGAAAAGGCTGCCCTAAACAGGTGGGAACTATATAAAAGAAGGCTGCATGACGTGTAGACTCAAGATGAGAACAAAAAACTGTAGGAATAAAAAGATGAGAATCTAAGGACAAACAAAGAGAACAGGAGCGGATGTAAGGGGTAATCAAAGATGAGAGGTGAGAGGTAAGAGGGAGAGCCTGTGTGAAGAACCTTGTGGGTTATAGTGAGGATCTTAAACTGTACTATCTACAGCCCCTCCCTACCTCCCTACCTCTCTACCCTCATCTCCCCTTACATTCCTACCCGTAACCTCTGTTCTCAAGACAAATCCCTCCTGTCAGTACCCTTCTCCACCACCGCCAACTCCAGGCTCTGACCTTTCTGCCTTGCCTCACCCCATGCCTGGAATAAACTCCCTGAGCCCATACGCCAGGCCCCCTCCCTACCCATCTTCAAAGCCTTGCTCAAAGCCCACCTCTTCAATGTTGCCTTCGGCACCTAACCATCATACCTCTATTCAGGATACCTGGACTGCCCCTACTTGACATTTCGCCCTTTAGATTGTAAGCTCCTTGGAGCAGGGACTGTCCTTTATGTCACTTTATGTTAATCTGTACAGCGCTGCGTAACCCTAGTAGCGCTCTAGAAATGTTAAGTAGTATCTGGCACTTAGGTGAGAAGAAACCACAAAGGTGGAGGGAAGTTAAACATTATAGTCAAATACACAGCAAGGAAACAGTAGTGTAGCCAACACAACTCTTCCAAAAACCAAGAAGATGATCTCAAGCAAAATGCTTTTGTTAGGTCAAGGACTTGACTCAATACAGCACCGTGTTTCAACTGTGTGCCTGCCTCAGGAGTCTTTATAAATGGTATCTGAATAAGTCACAGCAAACAGCATATTGAAAAGCAGTTTATGCAGATGATACCCACATAAGATTTGTCATAATGCATAAGACATCATAAAGTAGTAGTCTTGAAAAAGACACCAAGTGTGTCTGCAAACCACAGCAGAAAAGCTTATCGATCAAGTTTGATAAACTGCTTTTTTGTATGCTTATATGTTTTTGTTGTGGTTTATTCAGATACCATCTATTAAGATTCCTGAGGCAGACACAAAGCCTAAACATGGTGCTGTGTCGAGTCCAAACGACTCCCTTGACCTAATAGTTTTTTGGGGTTTTTTTGCTTGAGATTGTCTTCTTGGTTTTTGCAAGAGTTGTGTTGGCCACACTACTTTTTCCATGCTGTCTGGCACTTAAGTTTGAACATTTACACCAGCTCTATGACTGTCTTAAGTGCACATGCTTAACTTCCAGGCACATCTACAGTAACATAGTAAATGAAAGCAGATAAAGACCTGAATGGTCCATCCAGTCTGCCCAACAGTCAAACTCATTACCAATTCACGATTAGTCCAACAATGACTGTGTTTATAAAATACTTGTTCTTTCTTTGGCAATACTGGGACATATACTGTAGAAGTCTGCCCTACACTGTCCTTATGTTCCAGCTACTGGAGTTGCCATCAAAGCCCATTCTGGCCTATCCAAATCTGTCTTATCATTTATGAATCATAGACCATAAAAATCTGCCCAGTACTGTCCTCACGTTCCAGCTACTGAAGTTGCTGTCAAAGACCTTTTCAGTCCATCCTAAATCAGATTGTCATATATGGGACACAGATCATACTAGTCTGCTCGGCACTGGCTTTAGTTCTTCATAGCCAGACTCGCCATCTAAATGCCTCTTGACATATCTACACATATGCAGCCATTTACATTTTTGTTTACACCATCCATTCTCTAATTAGATATCCAAACCTTTATGAACTCTGTCATTGTTTTTGTCTCTACAACCTCATTGGGACGGCATTCCAGGAATCAAACACCCTCTCCATGAAAAATAATTTCCTGACATTACTCCTAAATCTACCACCCGCAACGTCAGTGAATGTCTTCACCATTTCCCCTTCTCTGGAAAGAATTATTTCTATAGCAAAACCGTTCAAGTACTTCAACATCTGTATTATATGTCCCCTGTCCCTTTTTTCCTCTATGGTATACACATTCAGGTCTTCTAGTATTTTCTCATATGTCTTTTGGCACAAGCCCCATACTATTTTTGTCACCTTCCTCTGGACCGCTTGAAGTCTTTTCACATCCTTAGCAAGATATGACCTCCAAAACTGAATACAATACGTCAGTTGGGGCCTCACCAACGACTTGCTCAGGGGCATCAACACCTGCTTTCTTCTGCTTGTTATGCTCTCCCTATGCAGCATAGCATCTTTCTGGCTATGACCACCACATTGTCACACTGTTTTGTCACCTTTAGATACTTTGACATAAAAACCCCAAGGTCCCTTTCCTTGTCTATGCATATCAGTCTCTCTTCTCTTGGACATATGGCTCCCTTGCATTTCTACTCACCAAATGCATCACTCTGCACTTCTTTGCATTAAATTTTAACTGTCATACATTAGGCTATTCTTCTAACTTTTCCATATCCTTTTTTCATATTTTCCACTCTCTCTGGGGTGTCCACTCTGTTATAAATGTTGTTATCTTTGGCAAAAAGACAAACCATACCTTTTAACCCTTTGGCAATGTTGCTGACAAATATATTGAACAGAATCAACCTCATAACTGATCCTTGAGGCACTTGACTGCTCACCTTTCCTTCTTCCATGTGAATTCCATTAACCACCACCCTCTGGCATCTGTCTGTCAGCCAGTTTCTAATCCAGTTCACCACTTTGGGTCCTAACTTCAAGTCTCTCAAGTCTAATCAAGAGCCTCCTAAGAGGATCATTGTCAAAGGGTTTGCTAGAATCCAAGTAGAATATTGGGCTCATTTTGGAAAGAGAAGCGCGCCCATCTTTTGACACAAATCGTGAGATGGGCGTCCTTCTCAAAGGATCAACCAAATCGGCATAATCAAAAGCCAATTTTGGGCGCCCTCAACTGCTTTCCATCGCAGGGATGACCAAAGTTCACGGGGGCATGTCGGAAGCATAGCGAAGGCGGGACTGGGGTGTACTTAACACATGGGCATCCTCGGCGGATAATGGAAAAAAGAAGGGTGTCCATGACGAACACTTGGCCGACTTTTCTTGGTCCTTTTTTTATGACCAAGCCACAAAAATGTGCCCTAAATGACCAGATGACCACTGGAGGGAATCAGGAATGACCTCCCCTTACTCCCCCAGTGGTCACTAACCCCCTCCCACCCTAAAATAAATGTTAAAATATTTTTCCCAGCCTCTATGCCAGCCTCAAATATCATACCCAGCTCCATGACAGCAGTTTTCAGGTCCCTGGAGCAGTTTTAGTGGGTAATGCAGTGCATTTCAGGCAGGCAGACCCAGGCCCATCCCCCCCAACCTGTTAAACTTATGGTGGTAAATGTGAGCCCTCCAAAACCCACCACAAACCCACTGTACCCACATCTAGGTGCCCCTTCATCCCTAAGGTCTATGGTAGTGGTGTACAATTGTGGGGAGTGGGTTTTGGGAGGGGAGGTTGAGGGGCTCAGCACACAAAGTAAGGGAGCTATGCACCTAGGAGCTTTTCTGAAGTCCACTGCAGTACCCCCTAGGGTGCCCAGTTGGTGTCCTGGCATGTCAGGGGGACCAGTGCACTACGAATGCTGGCTCCTCACATGACCAAAGGGCTTGGATTTGGTCGTTTCTGAAATGGGCATCCTCGGGTTCCATTATCGCCGAAAATCGGGGACGACCATCTCTAAGGTCGACCTAAATGTGGAGATTTGGGCGTCCCTGACTGTATTATTGAAACAAAAGATGGCCGCCCATCTTGTTTCGATAATACGGGTTTCTCCGCCCCTTCGCTGGGACGTTCTGCGAGGATGCCCTCAGGAAAACATGGGCGCCCTGTTCGATTATGCCCCTCCACGTTTAGTGCATGTCCTTGATCTAATTCTCTGGTTGTCCAGTCAAAGAATTCAAATCAGATTAATTTGGCATGAGTTACCTTTGAGAAAACAATGTTGCCTTGAATCTTACAACCCACTGGATTCCAGGAAATTCACTATCCTTTCTTTCAGCAATGCTTCCACTACTTTTCCAATAACCAAAGTGAGGCTTATCAGCCTATAGTTTCCTGCTTCTTCTCTGTTGCCACTTTTGTGAAAAGAGACCACATATGCTATTCTCCAATTCCACAGAACCTTTCCTATGTCCAAGGATTTATTAAAAAAATCATTAAGAGGACCCGCAAGAACCTCTCTTAGCTCCCTCAATATCCTGAGATTGTTTGAATGGTACAATATCCACTCTATTCTCATGTGTACCTTTGTTAGCTGATTGTGATCCTTCTCCAGGACTTTCTTCTGTGAACACAGAACTATTTGTGTATCATGTTTGCTTTTTCCTCATTACTCTCCACATAGCCATCCACAACTTTTTTCAGTCTCACAATTCCATTTTTCAGCCTTCCTCCTTTCACTACTACACCTGAAAAAAAATCTTGTCTGCCCTCCTTACATTTCTAGCCATTTGTTCTTCTGCTTGTGCTTTCGCCAGATGTATATCTCTCTTTGTTTCTTTCAGTTTTATCCAATATTCTTTTCTGTGTTCCTCTTCTTGAGTTTTTTTTTTATAATTCATGAATACCAACTCTTTGCCTTTATTTTCTCAGCCACTTTTTTGGAGAACCATATTGGTTTCCCTTTTCTCTTGATTTTTTTACTCTCTTCATATAAAGGTCAGTAGCCATTTTTATAGCTTTGAGGGAGGATATGATTGAGGTCTGCAAAATCTCAAGTGGTGTGGAGCAGGTGGAGGTGAATCAATTTTTCACTTACTCAAAAAGTACAAGGACCAGGGGACATTCAATGAAATTACATGGAAATACTTTTAAGACACGTATGAGGAAATATGTTTTCATTCAAAGAATAGTTAAGCTCTGGGACTTGTTGCCAGAGGATGTGGTAATGGCCATTAGTGTATCTGGGTTTTTCCAAAACATTGGACAAGTTCCTCCGCGGTCCTAGCACAGACCCCTGAGGAACCCCACTAACTACCCTTCTCCATTGTGAATACTGCCCATTTAACCCCACTGTTTCCTATCCTTCAACCAGTTTTTAATCCACAATAGGACTTTTCCTCCTATCCCATGACCCTCCAATTTCCTCTGTAGCCATTCATGAGGTACCTTGTCAAACGCCTTTTGAAAATCCAGATACACAATATCAACCGGCTCCCCTTTCATGGTGATTTTTTACCCCTTAAGTATTTACCCATTACCAACAATGTGGAGCTGTCCCCCACCCAGCTCCCTCTCAGTCTACATCAGAAGGGCTGATCACAGAGTAGACTCAAAATGAAATGACAGAATCCCTCTTCTATCACATCTCACTGTGTCTTTTTCCTTATTTTGTGATCAACCGTATTAAAGAGAACATTTGAAGTAAGACTTGGGGTCTTCTCCGGTAGTGGAATACTTGGGTTTAAGCTGACTGAATATATAGTTGAAAGAAGAGATTCACTATAGAGTTCAGTACACAGTCTTTCTGCATTTTTTGACCAGCATCATGCTGTGTGTGGAAAATAAGCATTGCCCCTCTGTATAGGATCACTCCATGGGTGAAGCTTATAACTTTTTATCAATCCCATGATATCCCCTATTCTTCCAACCAAAGAATATGCCATTATTAATCAGACCAAGTGTGTGCTTTAAGTCTGACCTAAGCTTTCCCATATAACCAATAAACAAGAATGACCATACAGTTAAAACACCACAATTTCCTTGAACCACCTGAAGTAAATAAAATGTATATTAAGACAGTGAGCAAAACGCTTCATTAATGAGTTTCAGGCCTGATGAACAATTCACTTGTCCTTTAGATTGTAAGCTCTTTGAGCAGGGACTGTCCTTTTATGTTAAATTGTACAGCACTGCGTAACCCTAGTAGCGCTTTAGAAATGTTAAGTAGTAGTAGTAGTTGATGTCTTCTCTATTGCCATAATATATATATTTTAGAAATGTTTCTTTCTTTGCTGTAGCTACGCAGAATGAATGGGTGTGCTAGCATTTTATCTAAGCCCAAAATAATCCTGCCACTGGCTGTTGGAAGAGCAGACAGAGGCCTTCAGTTGGTTCCCAACCAATCAGCACACTAATGTGGATGGGTTCAGAGTGACTGCTGATGACAAAGTAGGTCTTTTGGGCTTGCTGCTTCATAACTGTCTGACGACCTCCCACATTGTGGCCTTCTGTCCTCATAAAGGAGGCAAACAGCTCATGTTCTATCCATGTTCTTTCATAAGAAAATAAGAACATAACAATAGCTATACTGGGTCAGAACCAATGGTCCATCTAGCTCAGCATCCTGCTTCCAGCAATGGCCAATCCAGGACACGAGTACCTGGCAGAAACCCAAATAGTAGCACCATTCCGTGCTACCTATCCCAGGGTAAGAAGTGACTTCCCAGATGTATATCTCAGTAATAGACTATGGAAGTTTTCCTCCAGGAACTTGTCCAAACCTTTTTTAAACTCAGATATTCTAACCGCCATTACTATATCTTCCAGCAACGAGTTTCAGACTTAACTATTTTTGAATGAAAAAATATTTCTTCCTATTTGTTTTAAAAGTATTTCCATGTAATTTCATTGAGTGTCCCGTGGTCTTTGTACTTTTTGAATGAATGAAAAATCGATTCACCTCCACCTGCTGCACACCACTCAGGATTTTGTAGACATCAATCATATCCCCCTTCAGCCATCTCTTTTCCAAGCTGAAGAGCCCTAACCTCTTTAGCCATTCCTCATATGGGAGCAGTTCCGGCCCCTTTATCACTTTGGTCTCTCATCTTGGAACCTTTTCTAATTCCACTCAGAGGAAAGATCTCCCTCCTTCCCAAATCCTGGTAAATACTTATCTGTTCTTGAACTATGCAAATACTTTTTAACTTTTGAAACAGCTCATTTCTGTGGGTAAAGCACTACAGAAAAAAAAAATTGAAAACAGCCATCTAAAAGTTTAGTTCAAATAAAAAAAGCATAAATAACTTCTTCATTGTAATTTTTATGAGTACATCTCTCTCAAATATGAGAAAAAAGTATTTGGAAATCATATTTTTTCCTCTTTATGACTTCTTGTTCCTTTAGGCTGTCTTCAGGTAGCTGTTCTGCTCTCCCTCAGCCACTGCATTTATAAGGCAATTTCACAAAGGTAGTAAGCCAAAGTCCAGCTTTTCAGAACCACTGTCTGCCAGCAGATGCAGTTTATCTTTTTAAAAAACTGAGCCATAAAGCTTCATTACCTCACAAAAACCTTTTACACTGCTGTATTACAGCAAAATAATTGAATAGATACATGAGTGGATGTGCAAATAAACTCAATTTCTTTTTTAATTGGGAAAACTCACTCTATAACTGTTGCATCTGCAAAGATGTGCATATAAGCAGTTCATGTGCTATTCTGGTATTTATTTAAAGATCTCACCAACAAGAAAATTGTTCAGATCATATTCTGAATCAGTTATAAACTTCACTACTTCAATTCAATTCAAACATATCAGCACCGTGGAAAGCAGACTGCGGAGTACCTCAAGGATCACCACTATCACCAATACTTTTCAACTTAATGATGATCCCACTAGCCAAGTCCTTATCCAACCAAGGCCTCAACCCGTTCATCTAAGCAGACGACGTCACAATATACATTCCCTTTAGACATGATCTGACAGAAATCACCAATGAAATCAAGCTCAGTTTGAACACCATGGACTCATGGGCAAATGCATTTCAACTGAAACTCAATACTGAAAAAAACACATTGCCTTATGCTCTCATCTCAACACAATACGAACAAACCCACAATTATAAACACCCCAGACTAGACCCTCCCTGTCTCAGACAGCCTTAAAATACTTGGCGTTACAATCGACCGTAACCTTACACTTGAGCCAAGTGAATTCCACAACCAAGAAAATGTTCCACTCAATGTGGAAACTTAAACGTGTAAAACCATTCTTCCCGAGGGAAACATTTTGCAACCATATACAACAAATGGTACTAAGCTATGCAGACTACTGCAATGGAATTTATGCAGAATGTAAAGAACAACTCACAAAGAAACTCCAGACCACTCAAAACACAGCAGCCAGGCTGATATTTGGTAAGACACGATGCGAAAGTGCCAAACCCCTCCGAGAAAAACTGCATTGGCTCCCAATCAAAGAACGTATCACCTTCAAAATCTGCACCCTGGTCCATAAAATTACGGCGAAGCTCCAGGATACATGGCAGACATCATAGACCTACCAATCAGAAACATAATCGGATCATCATGATCATACCTAAACCTCCACTACCCAAACTGCAAAGGACTCAAATACAAATCAACTTATGCATCCAGCTTCTCCTATATAAGCACACAACTATGGAACGCACTGCCAAAAGCCGTGAAAACAACCTACAACCATCTAAACTTCAGGAAATCACTAAAAACCAACCTGTTCAAAAGGCATACCCTACCGACCCAACATAAGTGCCTGAACTCTGCAACAGCTAAACCAGAGCTTGTAATGGACACTACATAACCCTTTCCTCTCCTCGATCCCCATTGTGTCGGAAACACATGAACCTTATTCAACCACAACATCACCTTGTATTTGTTCTCTACCGGACTTGACGAATGCCTTTACAGTACTATGTAAGCCACATTGAGCCTGCAAATAGGTGGGAAAATGTGGGATACAAATGTAACAAATAAATAAATACTTATTGTGATTCATGTGACATTTATTTCCTTGATGAACTGAACTCAGTTTTGCCATTTCTATAAGTTGAAATGTATTGATCTCTTAAGTTAGTAATATAAAACTTCATTCTACAGTGGGTTATTAACCCTTATGAAGGCTTAATACACTCTAGTTCAGATCTTAGAAAAATCTCCAATTTGTCACCAGCTTTAGCAAGCGTGCAATGCAAATATTTGAAACATGATTCAAAGACCATGAGTATCTCAGACAAGATGTTGCAATTCTTTTTGCATGGGGTATAAAAGGGACCTGAATAAAATAAACTATTTGTTTCATTATATCATCTATTATTCATTGTAATAGGGCATTTCAACCCAGTCACTGGAACCCATCAAGCCAGTCAAGTTTTCAGGATACCCACAATGAATAAGCATAAGATAGATTTGCATATAATGGAGGCAGTACATACAAATTTATTTCATGTATTTTTATTGTGAATATCTTGAAAATTAGATTGGCTTGGAGTGCCCCAACTTTGTGAACCCCAACCTTATAATATGGGTAATTTTTGAAACAGAATTCCTAACATGCAGCTATAGTGTGAATAATTTACCGTATAACAGTCAAAAGTGGACATTATACACATACCCTTTCAAAATGACCTCTTAGCAGGTACATACAGACATATGTCACCTGCTGCCAGTCATATAGAAATTAGCCATGCTTCTATTGTATAAATTACACATATAAATATAAACTTTGCTCTCAGGAGGAGTTCCAGTGTTGTATGTGTGCAAGGTACTGGTATGTGGGGAACTTTCTTCACCAAATTGTTGTAGTGACCACTGCGAGACAGCAGCATGCTGGAAGAAGGCATTTCCTCTCTCTATGGAGCAGCTGTAGAAAAAAAAGGTAGGTTTCCATAAAGAACAAATTAACAGCCTGTGGAAATGATGAGCTATCCGCATTGTTCAAAATCTGAAAGCCCTTCTTGGATTTATGTGAAATGATTTATGAGAGGAGAGTGAGTAAGAGGTAATCTTTCAAATAATCCCTGGACATTACAGGATCTGGAAGGGGGGTGGTTAGTGGGATTGAGGAGTGACAAGTTTGCTTAGGCAATAAAGTTTTGGAGGTGGCAATTGGTTCAAAGGCTACATATGTTCAAAATGTTTGCTATGATTGGATGTCACTGTCAGTGAGTAAAGAGATCGCTCATGCTGCTTATAGACAAAAATGTCTGTAATCGGTTTCATTGGTGACAGTATTGGACTTTAATATATAAAACAAATCTATCTAGCTTTCTATCTAGATATAGATGTAGGCAGTGGCGTACCAAGGGGGGGCGGTGGGGGCGGTCCGCCCCAGGTGCACGCCGCTGGGGGGGGGGGGGGTGCCGCGCGCCTGTTGGCCGAGTCCGCTCATTCCCTCCCTGCTGCTCCCTCTGCGCAGAACAGGTTACTTCCTGTTCTGGGGCAGAGGGAGCAGCAGGAAACGAGCGGACTCAGAGCCGACAGGCGCGCGGCACCCCCCCAGCAGGTAAAAATGATTTAACTTTGGGTGAATCTCTTAAAGATGATTAATAAATCCCAATAAATAAATAAACTGGTCCTCGACCAGCTAAATTGCTTTGAATATTGACCTCATATATTTTTTCCCATATGTATGGTTTTGGTTTATTTATTTCACAAAGAAAAATTACGTGCAGGGATTTGCACATCAAGAAGTATGTTTATATTTATTTATGTTAATTGGAGGGTTTCCTATACTGCCTTTCAGAGTCAAACAGCAAAGCAGTTTACAATCTCATACCAGGGGTTGACAATAATCAAAAAGCTCATCTCTCTATATCTTTCCAGATATTCAATTTTTCTTCAAATATCCTCAGCAGTGCCATCTATCCATCTACTTAAAATCATATAAGCAACAATAGAAAAAAATCTAAAGGGGAACTTACTAATCTTAGATTTGGAAGCAGCATCCACCAACCATGAAGCCAAAGAGACCGCTGAGCTGCCACACTGAGAACCATAGATTTAGCTGAAGCCCAAAGCAAATCAGAGTGCATCTGCTAAAAAGCTCAATCTGAGAGCCTTTCCTATCAATCAAGGAGACGTAATCTGAAGTCCTATCCAGAATACGCTCCGGCCATCGATATCATGCTCTAGCTGCTGGAAGATGTGGTATGAGCGGGGCTTCAGATGGGGCAGGGCTTAAGACGATGGGACACTACTCTGTCAAGCTGGGGGCACTGGGCCACAGGTATAATGTGGCTCACAATCAGCATTATTCTCCTCACATGAGATTCAGGAACCTGCAGGACTGAGATCCCACAGGTTGCTGAATCCTTCAGGAAATCAAAGTGTGATAAAAGGCCATCTTTAACTGTCTTGATGAATTCCTCCCCTAAATGAACTACAATTGTCCAGCTCAAGGAATGACTTCAATCTAGTTAAGATATAATTTTACATGTGCAACAAAACAAAAAGAAAAAAATATATATACCTGCAAATTGCCATACAAATATGCAGTAATTTTAGAAGAGATGCTACTTATATGAATATGCAGCCAGAATGCAAAGATTCAAAGGAAAAAAGGAATGATTTTGTATAGACTTTGAAAATCTACATATATTCTTCAAACGTTTCTCCCGTCAGCATGTACTCCTTCTCCAAATCATGCATAATTATCAGTATGGACCCGGGGTTTGGAGAAGTAATTGTAAGGGAACTGTGCTTACCTATCTGGAGCTAAAAACAGCGTGAAAATCTGAAAAAATAAACTCTGAATTTGGAGATCAGCTCCTTATTTGGTTTTTATTAGATGTACAATTTTGTAAATCTGCCACTTACACATGTAAATAGTAGTGCTTACCTGTGTAAAGAGCAAAATCTGTCATGTACTTAACATGTGCAAGACCCTGGTGATGCAAACTTTTATTTTTATATAAAATACTGTTCCTTTTGCAAGTATAATGAAATATACAGATTGGACCAAATTCTATATATGACACCAAAAAGTTGGTGCCACAAGAATGACTGCTAAGCGCTGTTCTTCAAATGGAGCTCTGAGTTGGGTTTCATTTATTGAATAGCACGTAGCTCTGGGATCTGTGCCTAACTACTAGATTTGATGATTTACACAAACTGAAACCTGATATAAATCCTCACACCTGAATTAGGTGCAGACCTGCAGTAATCTGTAACCCTGTGCACAAATTGTTGGAATGCAAAAGTCCCACCCATGCCACTTCCATGGCCCCAAATTGAAAGTTATAATAACAAAATAAAAAGTTATAATAACAAAATGAAAAACCTGCAAATGGCACAGGAAACTAAACACAAAATAAATTATTTTGCCTGCAAACCCCTAATGAGAATACATTGAGGAAATGCAATATGAATTATTAAAAAGAGCATTCATCTCACAGGTTTTGGCAGAGAGGAAATCATCCTTGCTGAATGGTGTCAGAAATGTTTGGGAGACGAGGGTACATTGGGTTATTTATTTTGAGCATGACTTAAAGTACACAGACAGGTATTGGGGAAGGTCAAGGTGTTAGAGGCAGACAGAACTTTGGTTTCATTTTCATTTATGGCACCAAAACCGGCCCAAAATCCTTTTTCTGCTCGGTTTCAGTTTCAGCCGAAGATTATTTTAATTTTCATCCATATTTTTGATTTTGACCAAAAATGATCATATAATTTCAGCTGAAGCTGAAAATGTGTTGTTTGCCCCATTTGTCTCCTCCCTCCACATCTCCCTGAACAGGAGTTGCCTTTCCTCCCAGGCCCCCTGAGGGCCTTCATTCCACCCATAGCCCTCCCACCCCCCCAGGCCTGTCTTACAATCCCTGTTGTTCTACGATTGTAGTTGGGGCAGGAGTGATCCCAAATTATTCTTGCCCATTCCAGCTCTGCTCTCAAAATGGCTGTAATGACTGGGGATTGCTCCTGACCTTACTATACCACTAAACCACCAGGGAATGTAAGAAAAGTCCTGGAGGGGTGGGGGAGGGGGCTACTCTTTGTCTCTTGGATTCATTTTTTTTTTTTTTTGTAATGCGATTGCAAGTGATGCAGTTAGGATCTTGCACAATAGTTTATATGGTAAATAGAGTGCTACAAATAAATGCTTTTGATACAAAATCTTAGCAGGAAGAGATTTGGGATGATAAGGTCCTTAGGAATTAGCCTGTCTGTGGAATTATGACATCAGCTGTCACGCCAAATGTGGTGCAATCAGCCACTGTTAAAACACTGTTAGCTTTTAATTTGTTTTCATTAGCTGCAGTCCATGTATGTGGAGGCTATTTTGCCTGGAGGTAAAATGTGGCCTTTTATTATTTAAATACTATTCCCCTGATACTCAGTGCTATTTAACCAGTCAGAAATGGCTCCTGGTCAGTTATATAGGGCCTCTTTTACTAAGGTGGGCTAGCGTTTTTAGTCTGCGCTAATATTTAGAGCATGCTGAACGTTAGAGACGTCCATATATTCCTATGGACATCTCTAACATTTAGTGCACCCTAAATATTAGCACGTGCTAAAAATGCTAGCATGCCTTAGTAAAAGAGGCCTTTAGTGTTTAGCCAACTAACCACTAATATTCAGCGGGAGATAGTCAGTTATCTCTGCTGAATATTTGTGGTTAGTGCATAGGACCTAATTCTATATATGTCACCTAAAAAATCAGTGCTAAAGGAAAACATGCATAGGCATATTCAGTAAACTGCGCCTAAAGTTAGGCACAATTTACAGAATATGCCTAAATCCATCTGCTACTACTACTACTACTACTATTTAGCATTTCTATAGCGCTACAAGGCGTACGCAGCGCTGCACAAACATAGAAGAAAGACAGTCCCTGCTCAAAGAGCTTACAATCTAATGGACAAAAAATAAAGTAAGCAAATCAAATCAATTAATGTGAACGGGAAGGAAGAGAGGAGGGTAGGTGGAGGCGAGTGGTTACAAGTGGTTACGAGTCAAAAGCAATGTTAAAGAGGTGGGCTTTCAGTATAGATTTAAAGGTGGCCAAGGATGGGGCAAGACGTAGGGGCTCAGGAAGTTTATTCCAGGCGTAGGGTGCAGCGAGACAGAAGGCGCGAAGTCTGGAGTTGGCAGTAGTGGAGAAGGGAACAGATAAGAAGGATTTATCCATGGAGCAGAGTGCACGGGAAGGAGTGTAGGGAAGGATGAGTGTGGAGAGATACTGGGGAGCAGCAGAGTGAGTACATTTATAGGTTAGTAGAAGAAGTTTGAACAGGATGCGAAAACGGATAGGGAGCCAGTGAAGCGACTTGAGGAGAGGGGTAGTATGAGTAAAGTGACCCTGGCGGAAGACGAGACGGGCAGCAGAGTTTGAACCGACTGGAGAGGGGAGAGGTGACTAAGTGGGAGGCCAGCAAGAAGCAGATCGCAGTAGTCTAAACGAGAGGTGACAAGGGTGTGGATGAGGGTTTTGGTAGAGTGCTCGGAAAGAAAGGGGCGGATTTTACGGATGTTGTAAAGAAAGAAACGACAGGTGACTAGAATTTAGGTACAGCCATTTATGCCAATGAAAGCCTGCTGTAAATACCCATGCTTAACTTTAGGCGTGGAGCAGGTTAATCTATAACACTGTGTGTAAATTTTTGGATTGTCCATGACCTGCCCATGCTCCTCCCATAGCCCCACAATCTCTGGGATCTGCGCAGTAGAATTTACATGGACAACGCTTACCGAGTACTGTGAATAAATTCTCATTATTGCCAATTCTGATAATTGTTTGTTAGCATCCAATTATTGATGCTCATTGGCTTGTTATCAAATTAAGTTATGTACACAAACTAGAATATGCCCAGATTTGCCTGCGAAATTCAAGGTGCTGTATATAGAATTGGGGAGTTAGGGCTAACCGGCTATATCATGTGATTTAGCTAGTTAATGCCGATATTCAGCACTGGGTTAAGCGGTTAAATAGGACCATGTAAATATCAGTCCTATCTTAAACTAGGAACTTAGTGCTGACTATCGGCTTAACCAGTTAAGTTCCAGCAGCCAAAAATGAAACTGGATATTCAATGCTGGACACTGGAAATATCCAGGGTCAGTACCAACCACTACACTTATGCAGGCTGCTTCCTGACAGCTGAATTTTGGTCCATGAGTTTAGCAAAGGATGTAAACTGCAAGCTCTGACAATCCCCAATGGCTCTCAATGGTTCACATTCACACAACCAAACTTGAGCTTTTGGTTTCGGTTTCGGCTTTGACTGAAACCAAGTGATGAGTTTCAGCTGCAGTTTCAGTTGAAAGCTTTCAAACTGTTTCGGTGGCAGTTTGGTTTCAACCAAAACTGAAAAAAGCTGTTTTGTCTGGCCTCTACAACAAGTTTTAATAGCATTAATGGCACAAGAGGGTGTTAGTGGTAAGGAGCCAACATCTTTTTTAAGGAAGGCTTACCTCTAGTGATTCAGCTGGACAAGGAAATAGGGGAGACAGTTCTTTCATAGCTACACTCAAATCCTATGGTAGGCAGTGGCGTAGCTAGGGGGGCTGCAGGGGGAGCAGTTGCTCCCCCAAACAGACTTTTAGAAAAAATGGCGCCTATGCGCCGCCGCTGCTGCCACATGCCAATATCATTCTCTACCTCTGTCCTCTCACCTCCCGTGCAAGCTTCTCCTGTCTCTTCTGCCTCTCCCATCCACGTGGCTGTTTTTACAGCCCTGAAGCATTCTCTGTCCGGCACCGGCGATTCAGATAGTCAGCCTTCTTGCCAGTGTCGGGGCCTCTCCTCAGGCGCGTTCCACCTCTGCGGAAAACACGATGTTGCATTACAGTAGGCGGGATGTGCCTGAGGAGAGGCTCCAATGCTGGCAAGAAGGCTTACTATCTGAATCTCCGGTGCTGGAGGGAGAACACTTCAGGGCACTGAAAATGACCACGTGGATTGTAGAGAGGCTGCGGGCGAAACGTGAAAGATGTAAGTCTCGAGGGGGGGGGGGGGTGGAGAAGGGAGAAAGAGCTGCCCAAGGAGGCTTTAATAGACAGGAGTGGAAGTGAGCCTATCTAGTCCGTTGTAAGCAAGGAAGCCGGTTTGGTTAATCTGTTTCCACTTTCCCGTGCAGCCGTCATTGCCGTTCACTCGAAACAAAGCAAGCAAACTTATGAACTGCTGCCTCCACCTTGTCATTTTTTATTGTTGGTCCATCTGTAGCAAGTCTAAAGCTGTTTCAGTTAGATAGGCAGTGCCTTTAAAGCGGGAGGAGAAAAGAAATAACAATTGAATATCACTAAAACAGCTTCAAAAAAATATTGTAGCCGGTAGAAAACGCAATTATAAACTCTATAGGTTCAGTTGAGCTCATTTTTCTTCACTGTTCTTGTTCTATACAATACAGATGTCCAGATTTCAGTGCGGATATCCCGTTTCCTGATGGGTTCATCTTACCTGTTGTTGTAATCTGCCTTGGGAAGCCTGGTGTTTTAAAGGTGATAGAATATATTGAAATTAAATTGAAGTAGAATTAGAGGGGCATAATCGAACGGCGCCGGCGAAATCGATGGCCGGCCATCTTCGGAGCCGGCTCCGTGACGGGGCAGAGCCAAGCATATTTTCGAAATACGTTTGGCACCGGCCAAATCGCTCGCTGGGTTTATATGAGATGGCCAGCTTCGTTTTTCAGCCATAAAGGAAACCGGGCCCAGCCATCTCAAACCCAGTGAAATGCAAGGCATTTGGGCGTGGGAGGAGCCAGCATTTGTAGTGCACTGGCCCCCCCTCACATGCCAGGACACCAACCGGGCACCCTAGGGGGCACTTAAAAAATTAAAAACAAAAATATCTTCCAGGTGCATAGCACCCTTACCCTGGGTGCTGAGCCCCCCAAATCCCCCCCAAAACCCACTCGCCACAACTCTACACCATTACCATAGCCCTAAGAGGTGAATGGGAGTACCTACATGTGGTTACAGTGTGTTCTGGGGGATTTTGGAGGGCTCAACATTAACCACCACAAGTGGAACAGGTAGGGGGGGTGGGCCTGGGTCCAGCTGCCTGAAGTAAACTGCACCCACTAAAAACTGCTCCAGGGACCGGCATACTGCTGTCAAGGAGCTGGGTATGACATTTCAGGCTGGCATACAGGCTAGCCAAAAAAGTTTTTTTTTTTTTTTTGGGTGGGATGGGGTTGATGAGCACTGGGGGAGTAAGGAGAGGTGATCCCCGCTTCCCTCCATTGGTCATCTGGTCAGTTGGGGCACTTTTTTCAGACTTGGTCCTAAAAATAAATGGACCAAGTCCGGCCAGTAAAATGCTCGTTCAAGCCAGCCATTTTGTTTTTCATTATAAGGTGAAGCCGGCAATCCCTTACCCACGCCCCCATCCCGCCCCCCGTCCTGCCTTCGCTACTCTACCAACACACCCCCTTGAAGGTTGGCCGGCGCTGCGATGAAAAAAGCAGTTGGGGCTGGCCAAAATCGGCTTTCGATAATACCGATTTGGCCGGGATCAGGAGATTGCCGGCGATCTCCCGATTTGTGTTGGAAGATCGCCGGCGATCCCTTTCGAAAATGAGCCTGTTAAACTCTCCTTTCATTGGGGCACATGGAATCACATCATCTGTTTTGTAGAACTTTCTTTTAGATACATAAATGGATTATTCTGTTTTGAAAGTGTTTCAGGGGCAAGTGGTTTTATAAGTCAAAATAAAAAGAAATATTTTGTTTCATCAGATCTCTTTTGTGTAAACATAAATGGGCTATGAGCCCCTAATGCAGTCCATTGGTTTTCTTATATTTTTTGCTTGTCATGATTGTGCCAAAACTGAAAACTCTTATCTCTCTAGTCAATAATAAAAGGAACACTATCCACCCTAAAAAGTTGTTTTGTGGCTGTGCATGAGGAATTGTGATATTGAATAAATAAATGTATATTTGTGTCCCTAGTCTTGCATCCTACGTTTATATAATCCTTTCAAGAAATCCAGTTAATCATTTAACATTAGTGGAACATAGCCACAGAGGCATGGTATGGTTGCGTTTTTAATAATGGTAATACTAGGGCCCATCTAAGGAACAGGTTATTTTGAGTTAGTCTTCACTGGACCAAACTTGCTTTCCTTGTGCCATCACTATCCAGCAGGATAGGCAGTGTCTTAAAAAGTGGAGGATAAAGGATTTTCTTTTACACATTTATATCACACATTATCCCAAGCAAAGTCGGATTAAAAGTGGCTTACATTTGAAAATACAAATACCTGTTTTGTAAAAGGTACATTTTTTTCAATTTTTATTTTGCAAAGTACAGGAGAAAATGCATTTCTGTTTCTTTTTTTTACCAGTATTGCACTGTTTTATAGAGTCTGGCTTCCTTGGGCAGAGAGGAGGGGGGTCTCTATTTCAATTTTTGGTTTTTTTCCTTTTGTGATTCCCTATTCTGTATTAGATTGTTATCATGGAATGTTGTCACAATTTGGGTTTCTGCCAGTTGCTTGTGATGTGGGTTGGCCACTGTTTGAAACAGGATAATGGGCTAGATGGACCATTGGTCTAACCCAGTATGGCTACTCTAATGTTAACGAGGTGTCTAGCAGTGGAATAAATGTGTGTGCTAGGTATTTAAGAAAACAGGTTGCCTGCTCTGGGCAGTCCAGGGACCTCTTCTGCATCTTGCCTCCTGATGTAACTTACTGTTTCCTTGTAGGCAGGATGCAACAGAGTCAGCCTGTATTAATCAGTGCCCGCAACAGCCTTGAGCAACTACACAGACACTGCTGTCTAGCTGACCCCAACCGGCGCCTATTTTATAAAAGTCTGCTCCTCCTGAGATCAAAACCTGGCTACGCCTCTGATGGTAGGTATTCTGACAAAAATTTAGGTAGGGCGAGAGTGGGGGGGGGGGGGGGGTGGAGATCAGGGAAAGTGAGTCAGAGAGATGTGCATAAGAAAGAAATGCATATCCTTGGTCAGATTAAGTCAAAGTACAAAAGGAAGATTGGAATGTAGTACACAAAATGGGGGGAAATGGATATGTTTAAATAATGGGATGCATTACAGAAGGATGAATGTTGTTTAAATGTACTTCTGTTTGAGATGGCTTGCTGTTCAACCAAGAAACAGGATGAAAGATAACACATTCGTACACTGTTTCCAAAACTGCAGGCATTTTTAATCAGCAGTGTTAGCACTAATTATCAAAGTGAAAGTACCCAGTTTAAAGTGGCCAAGGTAAAGGTACCCAGAGAGACATGCAACTACTTTTTTTTCTATGGGTATGTTTTCCAATTCAAATAATGTCCCCAGTTTTGAAAATACAAAACTATGCAACTTTCTATAACTCCTTAGCCTAACTCCATTCCTGTGAACAGTTTTTAAATAACCCTTTTATTCATGTAAATAACCATTTATGCAAGCAAAAGGCATTTGAAAATTGTCCTGTAAATTCAACAGCGAAAGAATGCAGGCTTTGTAGAAATTATTGGCCACAGTGTTATTTTAAAATGAATACAGAACAAACATAGATCCTTTAGAAATACAGATTTTTCAATCTTGACCTACACACAGTTCCAATATATAATTTATCAATTCCTTGCTGACTCTTTTGTACTATTAGATCACGGCGATTCGAGCAGTACAGTGTGTCTTAGAAGCAGCCAAAAGACCAAACTGCTGGTTCATAAAATCTTTGAGATCATGGCTAAATCCTGGACTAAAAACTGTGCAATAGGCACAAAACAAATGCAATCGACAGATCCTATAGGGTAAGCTTCACATTGTGTTGTTTGAAAAGGTTATTATTGTTTCAAGAAAATAAGAATAAATATTTTTGCAAACCTTTGGTATATTCTAGCTCATTCATTTCCATTCTATTAGCACATACCAAAGGTTTGCAAAGTGTCCTTCTTGCTTGCCATATTCCAATATGTTTTAACAATTCTGCCTTTATAAATCCTCTCATTCTTCTACTCTACATCTGTCTTCTTTGTCCTCTGTGTTGTGCTGAAACAACATCATATAAATATAGTTCAAATTCACTAATGAATATTTTTAGAAAAAAGATGTGGTATATTGTGGTGGGAAAATTTGTATTTTTCCTGATGTGTCCAGGGCAACACAGCTTAGGCGAAAGACTCTATTGGTCTTGAAGCCTAGAGAGTTTTTCTGAAATTTCCATGTAAATGTGTTATAATCTTTTAAGGGAAAGATGTGTAGTAACATAGTAGATGACGACAGAAAAAGACCTGCACGATCCATCCAGTCTGCCCAACAAGATAACTCATATTTGCTGCTTTTTGTGTATACCCTACCTTGATTTGTACCTGTGCTCTTCAGAGCACAGACCGTATAAGTCTGCCCAGCACTATCCCCGCCTCCCAACCACCAGCCCCACCTCCCAATCTTGACTAAGCTCCTGAGGATCCATTCCTTCGGCACAAGATTCCTTTATGCTTATCCCACGCATGTTTGAATTCCGTTACCGTTTTCATTTCCACCACCTCCCGCGGGAGGGCATTCCAAGCATCCACTACTCTCTCCGTGAAAAAATACTTCCTGACATTTTTCTTGAGTCTGCCCCCCTTCAATCTCATTTCATGTCCTCTCGTTCTACCATCTTCCCATCTCCGGAAAAGGTTCATTTGCGGATTAATACCTTGAACGTCTGTATCATATCACCCCTGTTTCTCCTTTCCTCCAGAGTATACATGTTTAGTTCAGCAAGTCTCTCCTCATACGTCTTGTAACGCAAATCCCATACAATTCTCGTAGCTTTTCTTTGCACCGCTTCAATTCTTTTTACATCCTTAACAAGATACGGCTTCCAAAACTGAACACAATACTCCAGGTGGGACCTCACCAACGGCTTATACAGGGGCATCAACACCCCCTTTCTTCTGCTGGTCACACCTCTCTCTATACAGCCTTACAAAAAAAAAAAAAAAACGGCTTTGGACGTTTTGGGGGTTAAAATGAGTACATAATAGGATTATCCCCAGGATTCTATATAGCACGCCTAGTGATCTGCCCTGAATCTAAGTGTATTCTATAACAATGTGCATAACTTAATTGCCTTAACAAGCTAATCAGCTTGTTGATTACAGCTCTTAACAAGCAATAATGAGCACTAATTGGCAATAATTAGAATTTACTCGCACAACTCACTAAGCGCATTCTGTAATGCAGTGTGCCTGTTCTAACGTTTGCAGGCAAAATGGGCTGGGAAATGGGCATTTCATGGGCATTCCAAAATTTATGCACATAGTTATAGACTATAACCCAGTGTGTCTAAATCTGTGCACTGGGATTTATACCACATTTTCATTGGTGTATATGGAAGTGCATAGTTTTAGGCGCTGATATATCAACTAAGTGTATTCTATTTACTGCTCCTAAATCTAGGCACCGCTTATAGAATACGCTTAGTCAGCATTGATTTCTGCGTCAATTTTTTAGGCACCATATATAGAATCTCCCCCTATGTGCCCAATTTATTACTAGGTTTCAACCTGATATTTTATTTTTCTTTTATATTGGATTTTTCTTTTACTTAAGGTAGTAATTCCTGCGCTGAAAATGCAATGATGCCCATAGGGATTGAATGGGATTCTTCGCATTTGCCACACCAGGAATCACTACTGAAGTTTTGTAAAAGGAGCCCTTAGTTAGATAACGCTGTGTCCCTTGATGTGGGCGGATGTGTTTTTCTTTTTTCTTTGTTAATTTATTTTTAAATAGCATTCCTGTACATCATTTTGTAAATTATGTTCTTACGAATGCAATTTTTAAAAATTCACTCATGAAGATCTCAAGATTTTAGGAAAGGAGTACAGTAGCACCAACTAGAGTGAAAGAGTGGCCTAGTGGTTAGGGTGGTGAACTTTGGTCCTGGGGAACTGAGGAACTGAGTTCGATTCCCGGCACAGGCAGCTCCTTGTGACTCTGGGCAAGTCACTTAACCCTCCATTGCCTGCCACATTGAGCCTGCCATGAGTGGGAAAGCACGGGGTACAAATGTAACAAAAACAAAAAAACTTTCGTATGAAGAACCCAAGACACTAGGAGAAAGACATGAACATATCAATACTTGCACTTGGAGAGGGGTAAAGCGGACACCAAATTCTTTGGGTGTGGAGCCAAAACCACTAAGAGGGGTTAGGACAGGGTTAGAGTATTGTGACATCAACCCATATGAGAGGTGCATGAAGGAGTATCTGAATGTCTCCCTAAACAGGTTTTCGAGAGAGAGAGAGAGAGAGAGAGAGAGAGAGAGAGAGGACAACGAACAATAATATCTAGAGATCGCACAGATCAAAGAATAGGAGTTTGAAGATAAGTGGTGGAACTGTGTTCCAGGCTGTTCAGGAAGAAAAAAGAGAAGAGTGGGGGAAGATAGGCTCTTTCCAATCAATAAGGGAGATGTATATTTGAAAAAAGTATAATGTTTATTATAACAGGTCGACTCGACACAGCCGTGTTTCAGCGACGTAGCGCCTTCTTCAGGAGTGTACAAAGCCAAATATAAAACATAAATATGATTGTAAACTGTAAACAATGATCATAAAAGAATATTATAGATATATTAATGAAGAAGACATCCATGAAAGCATGAATTATAATTTTAAAAAGACATCAAAAAAATTTATAAGTACAAAAATGCATGAAATGTTTCCACGAAAAGTAATTACAGATTAAACAAAATTAAAAACATAATTAAAAACAAACAAAACCAAATGAGATGTGGTGTTGCAAATAAAAACATAAATTCCTAAAATGCGCAGGGAGCTAGGAATGACACATCAATATCATATATAAACTCTAAGCAAGGAATTTTTAAAAAACGGAAAAAACACTGACATGGTTAACACATTTGTAAAACGAAGCACAAAATGGTGCAAACATTTATCCGCTGTAGGAAATATACATGTACTTCTAATGATGTGGAACAAGGAGAAAATGCTTATATGTAAATAAAGGATATGACACTTGTTGTATAAACAATGGAACAAATATTGACATATAAGATGTTCCAAAAATATACTTTTACAGTTAATTCATGTTAATTGATCTCAGAGCAACATAAAACATGTATATTGGCACATGCTAGAAGCATGATTGGTAATATTTGCTCAAGAACACTGCCCCTACTGTTACATAGCACTATAAAGATGGTAGTGAGTTAACAAAACACACTCTTTGGATGTACAATATATATCACCATATTTCTATAATAGATAAAGAATTAAAAGAAATGAAAAAAGGGGAAAAATGAAAAAAATATAATAAAAAAAATCAATGGAATGAAAATAGTAAAAAATATATCTAAAAAAGGGGTAATGAAATAAGATATAGAAAAAAAACAAAGATATATTAAAAAAAGATATATAAAAAAGTGATGATATGTAAAAAATGGAACAGATAAATTGCTTTTTAAAAAATATATATATAAATAATAATGAATTAACAAATATTATCCTACTGACCGTCCAACAGTATATCGAGTACTTGAGTGTTTAATACTCCAAGAAAAACAATTTTGAAGAACATGCAGTTCCTTCTGTAAAAATCATAAGACAATAATTAAAAATGGGAGGCATAAAAATGAAAACTTGCTGAAAGTAAAAGGCAATATGTGTAAGAGGTTCTACAGAGTTAAAAGGAAGAAAATGATTCTACATTTAAGAACAGCATTAGGCAGTAACTATGCAGGCTGGAATACTTGGGTGTAGGAAAGGAGGCGGTTAGAGATTATGCTAATTGTAACGTATTGTTTCGTGGGGATTAAGTGCACCTCCACACTTTGTGTGGCTTCCTTTTTTAGATTCCAGGCTGTTCAACCACACAACTAACAACTCATAAAATCTATGGAAGTCCACTGTAAAAAGTTTTTGTTTGATTTCTGTTTGATTAATCACTCTTTCTTTTTGTTTTCAAATGATTCAGGTCTATTAAAATCAATAAGCCAAGTGATTTTGAATAGTAACAGTGGGGTTGTCCACTGATTCAATCAAACTGGCTTAAAACTTGATGGGAGGCATATGCTATAGAGGCAACAACAAGCCAACTGGCACAAAGATCTCACAACATTGAAATATTTCCATAGATTACTTCTTCAATTATCCCTTTTTACTTCAGACTATGATCCCTCATTCTGAAGCTTCCTTTCAAGAGAAAGATGTTCACCTCTATCACATCTCCCCTCTCCCACCTTTCTTTTGAAGTATACTTATTGAGATTATTATGTTTGTCTCCATGTGTTTTATAATACAGACCACTGGCCATTTTAGTAGCTGAACTGGTACTAATAGAGGGGAATAATCGAACGTTGCCGGCGAAATAGGTCACTGGCGATCTATTTTGGCAGCGGCGCAACAGCTGGTCGGAACCGTATTTTCAAAAAAGATGGCCGGCCATCTTTTTTTTCGATAATACGGTGTGGCCCGGTGAAATGCCTTGGATTTCGCCGGGTTTGAGATCGCCAGTTTTGTTTGTCCGCGATAATGGAAAAAGCTGCCGGCGATCTCAAACACGGTGAAATCCAAGGCATTTAGCCGTGGGAGGAGCCAGCATTTGTAGTGCAATGGTCCCCCTCACATGCCAGGACACCAACCGGGCACCCTAGGGGGCACTTCAAACATCTTTTATAAACAACCAAATTAGCTTCCAGGTGCATAGCACCCTTCCCTTGTGTGCTGAGTCCCCCAAATCCCCCCCAAAACCCACTGCCATAGGCGGTCGGTGGCCCAACTGTTTGGGGAGCCTAAAGGGGGTGGGGTTAGGGGTGGGGCCAGGGGTGGAGCTTAAATCCATAATTGTCTGATAACACACAGAAAAAAAATAAAAATAAAAGTCACAATTAATACCTTTTATTAAATTTAGATATTAGATATGTATCATACTGTATGTCAAAGAATAAAGTGGTTGCTCAAACCATATACTAACCACAATTGCTCAACTGCAAAACACTATGCACAACTTTGTGCAAAAACACACTCAGAACCTTACTGTACCATAAATATTACACTGGGCAGAACTTAATACACCAATATACCACCCATACGGAAAATGCAGACCGTCAACAATATGAGACAAGGGATCATAATATCACAATTCTCATGTACAGCCATAAAACACCCTAATTCATGTTTAATGTGGGATAAAATGCCATAAATAAGTAAATAAATATAAACTTTTAATGTTGAGCACTTGATTCTCAAAGTGGACATATTCCAAACACTATAATGAAAATAAAATTATCTTTTCTACCTTTGTTGTCTGGTGACTTTGTTTTTCTGATCATGCTGGCCCAGTATCCGATTCTGCTGCTATCTGTCCTCTTAACTCCATTTCCAGGGCTTCCTTTCCATTTATTTCTTTACTTTCCGCCTTTCTTCTTCATTTCTTGCTCTATATCCTAAGTAAAAGCTGGGTCCTCCGCAGACTTGACTGTCCAGTGGATCCAGCTTCTGCCTATTTTCTCCAGCCATATTTTTGAAACAAGATGGACGTTCATCTTTTGTATTGATAATATGGTCAGGGACGTCCAAATTCTTAAATTTGGTCGTCTCTAGACTTGGTTGTTTCTGATTTTCGGCGATAATCGAAACCAAGGACGTCCATGTCAGAAATGACCAAATGCAAGCCATTTGGTCATGGGAGGAGCCAGCATTTGTAGTGCACTGGTCCCCCTGACATGCCAGGACACCAACCGGGCACCCTAGTCCAGGAAGTATAAAAGCTCAGGGCACAGCTATGATTGAATGTTTTAGCTTTGTGAGGGAGTCTATAGAATGCTGCCACTTCCCCTTAAAGATACTCCCTCACAGTGTCAGAGCCACCTTAAAATTCATAGCCCTGCCCATGGGGGAAGTGACATGGGAGTGGTGGAGTCAGGCATGGTCCAGGAAGTATAAAAGCTCAGGGCACAGCTATGTTAAGGAGGCCCAGAGGGAAGCATCGATGCCTCCACCACCTGCATGTGAACTGCAACTGCTACAGTCAAGTAGTCCAATAAAATGGTATTATTTTATTTTCTGTATTTGTTTTATTTCTATTTGTTAATTTGTAAAGTGGTGATTGGTACTTGTTAGGTTTTTTTTTTTCAAATTTACATCTGCTGTCTTTATATTTTGCACAGTACTAGGGGACAGTTTCTGTTTCTGTGGTGTTGCATTGTATGCAGAGTCTGGCATTGGGGTTCAGTTTAATTTTTGTCTAAATAGAAAGTTTATGATTACTTATTCTATAGTGGATTAGGGTGTATCTGTGTTTCTGAAAAAGACATGGCTTTTAGTTGGCATTGACTGCAGGATCGACGATCTGTACTATTCTGTCTGGTTTCGTTTTACAATAGGTGAATTGATGTTCTAGTGCTCACTGTAGTGTTTAAGATGCTTTCCTTTTCCTTGTGCAACTTGTAGAAATTACTGCTTATGGTATGCTAGAATTGCTCTATAGGTCCTGAGTGTTTTGTATTCTTGGTATGCCTAGTACTGGATTTTGGAGGGGGGTGTTAAAAAATGACCGGCCCCGGGTGTCAACTACCCTAGGTATGCCACTGCTTTGATCGCTGTTGCTGCCTTTTCTCCCACGGCTGATGCTAAACTATGGGGGAGAGGGAAGGGCAGGGTTGATGCTGGACTACAGTTCCAGGCTGGAAATTTTGGGACAGTCCTACATTTCTGACCACCCCATTGTTATGGGACTTGCAGCACTGATTTCCATGGGCAGAATCAGGCACTGCAAATCCCACACTGATTTGGGTTATACAGTCTAAATCAGGACTGCACAAAAGCCAGGAACTGGGTAATTTGCCATCTCTGTGATTTCTAATTTTTTGTGTTTTATTCTGCAGTTGGTAAGGGGTGGTCTGTGTTCTGCATGTGACCGATGTAAAAGGTTCTGTGTGCATGTAGTTCGTGTGGGGATCTAAATGAGTCTGACTTCTCTGGCTTTTTAAATGGGAATGTCAGTTTCAGAATTTACCTATTTTATGAATACAGCTTAATCAGGCTTTTGCATTTGTAACAAAGCAAAGTTTGAATGATATGTGCCACTGACATATTTGCCTTATAGCAGTCATATTTGCTCAAGTTTAAGATATAGTGATTTTATCCCATATTTAAAAATGTTGGTGTTCCATGAACCAGGTATGTGGTTTGTGTTAATGCAGGAGAGCTGTTGCACAGACTGTTTACTTAGAAATCCATCATCAAGTGCACTCTAAGGCATTATTAAGGAGTATCCCAAGAAACACTACTCACACCTAGTGCCCACCCATATTAGTTCTGGGCCCACCCAAAATGTCAGGTCTGGCTACGCCACTGGCTTAACTATTCGTTGAGTGAAAAAATATTTCCTCCTGTTTGTTTTAAAAGTATTTCCATGTAACTTCCTTGTTTCCCCTAGTCTTTGTACTTTTGTAATTATTTAAAAAATCAATTTATTTCTACTCATTCTACACCACTCAGGATTTTGTAGACCTCAATCATATCTCCTCTCATCCATCTCTTTTTCAAGAGGAAGAGCCCTAACCTCTTTAGCCTTTCCTCATGAGAGGCTTTCCACCCTTTTAACATTTTGGTTGCTCTTCTTTGAGCCTTTTCTAATTCCGCTATATCTTTTTTGCAATACTCAAGGTGTGGCTGCACCATGTACATAAGTACATAAGTATTGCCATATTGGGAAAGACCAAAGGTTCATCGAGCCCAGCATCCTGTTTCCAACAGTGGCCAATTCAGGTCACAAATACCCGGCAAGATCCCAAAAATGTACAAAACATTTTATACTGCTTATCCCAGAAATAGTGGATTTTCCCCAAGTCCATTTAATAACGATCCATGGACTTTTCCTTTAGGAAGCTGTCCAAACCTTTTTTAAACTCTGCTAAGCTAACCGCTTTTACCACATTCTTTGGCAATGAATTCCAGAGTTTAATTACACGTTGAGTGAAGAAATATTTTCTCCGGTTCGTTTTAAATTTACTACATTGTAGCTTCATCGCATGCCCCCTAGTCCTAATAATTTTGGAAAGCGTGAACAGACACTTCACATCTACCTATTCAACTCCACTCATTATTTTATAGACCTCTATCATATCTCCCCTCAGCCGCCTTTTCTCCAAGCTGAAGAGCCCTAGCCGCTTTAGCCTTTCCTCATAGGGAAGTCGTCCCATCCCCTTTTATCATTTTTGTCACCCTTCTCGGCACCTTTTCTAATTCCACTATATCTTTTTTGAGATGCGGCGACCAAAATTGAACACAATATTTGAGGTGCCAGGACACCAATTGGGCACCCTAGAGGGCACTGCAGTGGACTTCATAAATTGCTCCCAGGTACATAGTTTCCTTACCTTGTGTGCTGAGCCCCCCAAACCCCACTACCCCCAACTGTACACCACTACAGTAGCCCTTATAGGTGAAGGGGGCATCTAGATGTGGAGCAATACAAAGGCATTATAGTATTTTCAGTCTTATTCACCATCCCTTTCCTATTAATTCCTAGCATCATGTTTGATTTTTTTGGCCACCACCGCACACTGAGAAGATTTCAACGTATTATCTACAATGAAACCTAGATCTTTTTCTTGAGTGCTGACGCCCAAGGTGGACCCTAGCATCTGCAACTGTGATTTGGATTATTTTTGCCAATGTGCATCACCTTGCATTTGTCCACATTAAATTTCATCTGCCATTTGGATGCCCAATATTCCAATTTCCTATGGTGACCCTCAGGGGGAGGAATGCTGGCTTCGGCGTAACCCCTGGTAAGCCTTTCTTTGGCTGAGAGGTGCCCAGCTCTCCCACCGGCTGCCTTTCAGGTGCTGTGGAGGACTTGCAGCTCATCTGCATATCCTCACAGCCTTCTCCGGGGTGACTCCCAGGTCCACAACGATCCACTCAGGGCCTCCACTCTAGGTGCCCAGTGCTCCCACCAGGCATAGGCGGTCGGTGGCCCAACTGTTTGGGGAGGCTAAAGGGGGCAGGGTTGAGGGTTGGTATGGGGTGGGGTTTACATCCATAATTGTCTGACAACACACAGAAAAAAAATTAAGGAGGGGAGCAGAAGTGGGGATCTGATGAGTGGCCTCCAGAATGGATTATAGAGACGTATGGACCAGCAACGTGGGCCCAGGATGGGTCCTGGGGTATCGAACCACTATTTATATGTTGAACCGTATCATACGTTTACAGGCAGTAGTAGAAGTCATCACCAATCATACAGCTGAAGCTCTTGAACTCATTGCTAAGCAACAAACCCAAATGCGAACTGCCATATATCAAAATCGTCTGGCGTTAGATTACCTTCTTGCGGAAGAAGGTGGGGTTTGTGGGAAGTGGAATACTTCCAATTGTTGCTTGAAAATTGATGATACTGGAGCTGCAGTAATGAGTATAGCTACTGACATTCAAAAGCTTGCACATGTTCCCGTCCAGAGATGGACATCTATGCTGGGTGATAGTTGGTGGGACTCCATGTTTGGGGGTACTTGGTGGAAGAAATTAATATTTTTTGGGGTATGTCTGTTTGGAGGGCTCATCTTTTTACCTTGTTTAATACCCTGCTTTTTGTCCTTTGCCCGCTGAGCAATGGAGCGTATTGCTGACCAAAGAGCAGCACTACACATTATGTCCTTGCAGATGTATTCTTCCTTACCTTCAGCAGATTTTGATCATGAGTCATATGTGGATGAACCATAAATTAAGTTTAAAGTGCTAACCTCTCTGTCTCATTACAGGTGCCTTACATAACCATCATGGGACCACGCAGTGGGACCATGCAGAACAATTCCTGTCTTGATTGTACATACCAATAAGGGACACCGGGCCAACTACACCTTTCCTGGCAAAGACTGGCTACAAAGGGGGGAGAGTCCAATAGGGCCCCTTTCGTCTCAACCCTGGTGAAGACCTCAATGGCCAAGAGAGGAGTCTTAGGGCCACACCTTCATGAACTTACCCTTAACTCGCAACTATCTGTTAATTGGGACATTCAGGACTTGGCTGTGATACTTTTCACTTGGACAATTGATAAAGTATCAAAGGGGGGATTGTAGGGGCGAGGTTGCACTACTTGAACTAGAAGGACTTTTTATACTTGGACTTTGCATATACTTTTGTGTTTAACCAAAGAATCAGAGTTTCTCTAATGAGCCTAAACTAAAACTTTACAGCTTGAACTTGTTAATAGTAAAACCTATTTGTTAACCAGCAGCTAGATAACAATTTGTAGTAGTCAGCAATTAAGGTTTGTAAGGGAGACAGCTAGCTCTGTCATGTGATCAATACACAGAGGCTGTATTATGTGGATGTGCTGAAACAATACAATAAGTTACATTTTCTTACAAAGTAACATTTTCTGTGAAACTGACGTATTCTTTCTCTGTGAGAACTACAGAACTACTAGACTGTATTGCGCATGTGCTTGTACTGCACATTGCTTGTGTAATGTATGGCATGTGCTATGCGCATGATCACTAATGATGTATAAGAATGAGTGTCAGGTGACGCTCGGGGCGCAGTATCCTGAGTCTGAACTTAGTACTGTGTCAGCTAGCTAATAAAAGTTGCATTGCTTTGGAAGTCAGCGTCTCAGCCTCCTGATTTACTTGCTGAACAGTCCGGTTACATAACCAGCAGCCCTTCCTTGGGACTTAGTCTCTTCGCCACCATGACAAAATTATATACCGAATACACTGCAAGAAAACTTTCACTTGCTAACCTTCAATCTCACTAATTAGGGTGGTGCTTGTAACTTTTCACATTTGGGATGTTGTACTTATTTTTTTTTTCTGTGTGTTGACAATTATGGATGTAAACCCCACCCCTAACCCCACCCCCTTTAGCCTTCCCAAACAGTTGTGCCACCGACCGCCTATGCTGTCTCCATATGCTTTAAGATGAAAATCATCAGTGCAATTTTTCTAGCAAAAAAGGTGCCGTTACTCAAATGCCAGGCCACCCTTCAGGGGTGGGGTGATCACTGAGGGACTCACCCCACAATAGCCAGGCCCCCTGCAACCAGTCACAGAATCTATGACAAGGCAGAATTGGTGTGTAGAGCCTGAGCTCTTTCATTAAAACTTGTGGTCCATGGGTCAATTTTAGTAGACACTGGAAAAGGTGCTGGTACTCAGTACCCCCGAGTACCCCCTCAAAAAAAGCCCTGAAAATCATAATCAAAAAGAATAATGGGGAACAAAAACTATCTATAGCAAATCCAAAAATTCCCACTAAAATACAATTACAAGGTGAGCAATCAAAACAATTCAATCACTGTTCATCTGATATGGGATACATTAAAGGACGAAAAATTGTCAGAATTTCAATCAGCAATTTAAAAATGTGGTTTACTCATTCAATCATAGGCATAAAAAACCTCCAGAAAGGACCCAGTCTCAGTTCAACATGTAGTAGAATATAATGTTTAGGTATGAAGTCATTATCTGGCAATTGATGTGCTCAACAGAGCAATACCATTTCACATTTCAGCTTTGATATGATAGTAACCATTGCATGTACAAGCAAATCCTAATTATTGTACTTTAAATAATAACGCTATTGATGAATTAACCTAAAATATGAGCAACCGCCATGGATATCTGAGGTATCATATTCAGTTCTGCAACAATTTTAATACCACCACTCCTTCTCAAACATAAAGTCTGGTTATGGAACCTGTTGGACCTTGAGCCTGCAGATGCTGAAGGCCCTGCACCAGGCATGATCAGTGTTCTGTTGTTAATCTGATTGATATGCCAGGGAGGTAAGGAAGGGAAGGGAAGCCTCTGAATATTTTGGGGGAAGGATTGAGAGATAGTGAACATAGACTTGGTCCTTAGTGGAGTGCATGATCTGGTGAGGGACGTTATGGTAATAGGGCCGCTTGATAACAGTGATCATAATATGATCAGTTTTGATATCAACCTTGAAGTAATTATACACAGGAAGTCCAAATACGTTAGCATTTAATTTAAAAAAAGGAGACTATGATAAAATGAGAAGAACGGTTAAAAAAAACTTAGGGGGGCAACTCAGAGGGTAAAAACAGTGCAACAGGTATGGACGTTGTTCAAAAATACCATCCTGGAGGCCCAGGCCAAACATATTCCGCGAATTAGAAAAGAAAGACGGAAGTCCAAAAGACAGCCGGCAATGGTTGAAAAGTGAGGTGAAGGAAGCTATTAGGGCTAAAAGAAACGCCTTCAGAAAATGGAAGAAAGAACCGTCTGAAAATAACAGGAAGCAGCATAAGGAGTGTCAAAGCAAATGCAAGGCGCAGATAAAGAAGGCTAAGAGGGATTATGAAAAAAAGATAGCATTAGAGGCAAAAAAACATAGCAAAATTTTTTTTTGATATATTAAAAGCAGGAAGCCAGCAAAAGAATCGGTTGGGCCTCTGGATGACTGAAGGGTAAAAGGGGCGATGATCAAGGAAGACAAAGATGTAGCAGAGAAATTGAATAAATTCTTTGCTTCAGTCTTCACCGAGGAAGATTTGGGTGGGATACCAGTGTCGGAAATGGTATTTCAAGCAGACGAGTCGGAGAAACTTACTGACTTCACGGTAAACCTGGAGGACGTAATGGGGCAGTTCAGCAAACTGAAGAGTAGCAAATCTCCTGGACCGGATGGTATTCATCCTAGAGTACTGATAGAACTGAAAAATGAGCTTGCGGAGCTACTGCTAGTGATATGCAATTTATCCTTAAAATCAAGCTTGGTACCGGAAGATTGGAGGGTGTAACGCCGATTTTTAAAAAGGTTCCAGGGGAAATCCAGGAAATTATAGACCGGTGAGTCTGACGTGTGGCCGGGGAAAATGGTAGAGGCTATTATTAAAAACAAAATTACAGAGCACATCCAAGGACATGGATTACTGAGACCAAGTCAGCACGGCTTTTGTGTGGGGAAATCTTGCCTGACCATTTACTTCAATTCTTTGAAGGAGTAAACAAACATCCATCCGTTCTTGCCTCGCCTCACCCCATGTTTGGAATAAACTCCCTGAGCCCATACGCCAGGCCCCCTCCCTGCCCATATTCAAATCCTTGCTCAAAGCCACCTCTTTAATGTTGCCTTCGGCACTAACCACTATATCTCTATTCAGGAAATCTAGACTGCCCCAACTTGACATTTCATTGTTTAGATTGTAAGCTCCTTTGAGCAGGGACTGTCCTTTTTTGTTAAACTGTACAGCGCTGTGTAACCCTAGTAGCGCTCTAGAACTGTTAAGTAGTAGTAGTAGTACAAAGGGGAGCCAGTTTATATTGTGTATCTGGATTTTCAAAAGGCGTTTGAAAAGGTACCTCATGAAAGGCTACAGAGGAAATTGGAGAGTCATGGGATAGGAGAAAATGTCCTATTGTGGATTAAAACCTGGTTGAAGGATAGGAAACAGAGAGTGGGGTTAAATGGGTAGTATTCACAATGGAGAAGGGTAGTTAGTGGGGTTCCTCAGGGGTCTGTGCTAGGACCGCTGCTTTTTAATATATTTATAAATGATTTAGAGATGGGAGTAACTAGCGAGGTATTAAATTTGCTGATGACACAAAGTTATTCAAAGTTGTTAACTCACGACAGGATTGTGAAAATTACAGAAGGACCTTACGAGACTGGGAAACTGGGCGGCTAAATGGCAGATGATGTTTAATGTGAGGAAATGCAAGGTGATGCATGTGGGAAAAAAGAACCTGAATTATAGCTACGTCATGCAAGGTTCCACGTTCAGAGTTACGGACCAAGAAAGGGATCTGGATGTCGTTTTCGATAATACACTGAAACCTTCTGCTCAGTGTGCTGCTGCGGTTAAGAAAGCGATAGAATGTTGGGTATTATTAGGAAAGGTATAGAAAACAGGTGTGAGGATGTCATAATGCCATTATATCACTCCATGGTGCGACCGCAACTTGAGTATTCTGTCCAATTCTGGTTGCCACATCTCAAGAAAGATATAGCAGAATTGGAAAAGGTGCAGCGAAGGGCGACTAAAATGATAGCGGGGATGGGACGACTTCCTATGAAGAAAGACTAAAGGGGCTAGGGCTTTTCAGCTTGGAGAAGAGACGCTGAGGGGAGACATGATAGAGGTATATAAATAATAAGTGGAGTGGAACAGGTGGATGTGAATCGTCTGTTCACGCTTTCCAAAAATACTATTACTGGGGGGCATGCTTTGAAACTACAGTGTAGTAAATTTAAAACAACTCAGAGAAAGTTTTCTTCACCCATGCATAATTAAACTCTGGAATTAGTTGCTGGAGAACGTGGTGAAGGCGTTTAGCTTGACAGAGTTTAAAAAGAGGTTAGACGGTTTCCTAAAGGACAAGTCCATAAACCACTACTAAATGGACTTGGGAAAAATCCACAATTCCAGGAATAACATGTATAGAATGTTTGTACTTTGGGATGCTTGCCAGGTTGCCCTTGGCCTGGATTGGCCGCTGTCGTGGACAGGATACTGGGCTCAATGGACCCTTGGTCTTTTCCCAGTGTGGCATTACTTATGTACTTAGGTCACAAGAATCTGGCAACATCCAAAATAGTAGAGCGGATTTGATGCTGCTTATCCTAGAAATAAGCAGGGGATGTTCCCAAGTCCATCTTAATAATGACTTATGTACTTTAGGAAATTAGCCAATCCTTTTTTTTTAACTCTGCTAAGCTAACTGTGTTTACCAGATTCTCTGCAATGGATTCCATAGTTTATTACACATTGAGTGAAGAATGGGACACTGGTTAATAGGGTACAAATTGTATTGCAATGATAGAAAGGATCAAATTGGGGGGAGCATGCTGTATGTTGAAGAGGGAATTGAGTCAAATAAAATAAACATTCCACATGAAACAAATAGCAGCGTGGAATCATTAAGGATAGGAATTCCATGTGTGAAGTGAAAGAGTATTCTTGTAGAGCTGTACTACCGTCCACCAGGACAGAACGAACAGACAGATGAAGAAATGTTTACAAAAATTAGGAAAGCTGGCAAATTGGGCAACACTATAATAATGGGGAAGTTCAATTACCTAAACACTACAATTCTACAATAGTATTCAGTATCTCCAAAAAAGTCACCAATCAAATAACTAATAAATGAAGTGGGGGAAAAAAGACCTCAATCTGAAGAAAAAGAGACACACCTACTCGAAGGATAACCCTTCTTATATATAGGAGGCTCTGCATTATCATTGGTCACAAAAAAACTCCATTTAACATTCCTGTTTTTTCAAAAAATGACAAATATTAATTGAAGATACAGAATAAACTTGAAAAAAATATTGAAACAAGTTGCCAAACTCAGTATACACAGTACTTATCTTGGAGACAACCATGTTCTTCAACATTAATATTATATATTACGTTCACTTCCAAATATTCCAAATCCCAACAGGGGTCCCTGTTTCAATCATTTCAGGCTGCTTCAGGGGAAACAAAATCTCTCATGATATTTCATCACAGATATTCCTCAAAATTTGAAACTTCCAAAAACAATTTTCATCTGCCGGCACTTAACAAAATGGCAACTAACTTCCTAAAGACGCCAAGTTTATATCACCACCGCTCCCTACGTAAAGTTCAATTGCTCCAATATCGACTGGATAAATGTTACATCAGGGAGTACCAGGGAGATAACTTTCTAGATGTAATAAATAACTGCTTCTTGGAACAACAATTCCAGGAACCGATGAGAGGCCATTTTGGATCTGGTCCTTGGTGGTGTGCAGGGCATAGTGTGAGAGGTGGCAGTGTTGTCTCCCCTGGGAAAGAGTGATCATAACATGATCAAGCTTGAGCTACTATCTGGGATGAATCCACAAAGGAATCTACTGTAGCTGCACTTAAGTTTCAAAAGGGCGGCTATAATAATATGAGGAAAATTGTTAAAAAAAAGCTAAAAGGATCGGCTGCTAAGGTTAGGATATGGGACCACCAGAACCCAACTACCCCCGCTCTGAGCCAAGCGAAATGGGGGCTGGAGATCCGGTGGACCTCCTGTCATCCTGACTACCTGACACAGGTTCAGGGGGGGCTGGAGATCCAGTGGGTCTCAAGCCCCACCCGCAGCATCTGTTCAATGTCCTTGGTGCCCCAGTGGACCACGGGTCAATATCTCCCCACACCTGGTGTCTAGCAGCCCTTCCCCACTCCCCTACCTTCAGTTGGAGGAGGGAGGTGGCCTTTTCCATCAGTGCCAGATCTCCAGCCCCCTTGAAACCTGTGTAAAGGTGGTTGGTTGGACTGGGGGGGGGGGGGGGGGGGGTCGAGTCAGGTTGGAGTTCCTGCAGGGGCTGCTGCATTGGGGGAATGGGGGCCTGCCAGCATGCAAATGCATGCTGCACAAGGCTCACTATTCCTCCCCAATGGTCTGCAAACCTAATGCTAGGTCTGAGCTGGCAGAGGGCTTGCCATGGCCAGCAAGCCAATCTTTGGTGCAATGGTCGCTGATCATTGGGGATGAATAGGTTTAGCCCTGTTTTGCATGAATTTGCATGTTAGATGCATTCAGAGCCCACAAGCACGTTGTTTCATGCGCTCGGGGGCTCTGACCATGGGGCGGTAACAAACATATGTGCTAGTATGGCGCTAACAGCTTCCAGCACCTGCATTTGCTTCTGATCATTAGCCCATAAATCAGGCATGGACATTATTCAAAAATACCATCTTGGAAGCCCAGACCAGATGCATTCACATTTGCAAAGGTGGAAAGAAGAGAAAACAACAGCCAGCTAAAAGAGCATATGCAGAGAAACTTGCTGCAGAGGCCAAAACTCACAGTAAGAACTTTTTCAGGTACATCAGAATCAGAAAGCTTGCGAGAGAAGCCTGTTAAAAAAAGGGGCACTCAGAAGACAAAGCCATAATGGAGAAACTGATGAATTTTTTGCTTCAGTCTTTATGAAAGAAGATGTAAGAGACTGTCCGTACAGGAAATGGTTTTCAAGTGTGATGATGCGGAGGAACTGAAAGTAATCTCGGTGACCTGGAAGATGTACTGACCCAAATTAACAAATTAAAGAGTAGTAAATCACCTGGATCAGATGGCATACATCCAAGGGTTCTCAAGAACTAAAGCAGGAAGTTGCTGATCTGCTGTCAGTAATATGTAACTTGTCACTATAATCGTCCATAGCACCTGAAGATTGGAGAGTGGCCAATGTGACACCAATTTTTAAAAAGGGTTTCAGGGGTGATCCGGGAAATTACAGACCTGCCAAGCCAGTATTCAGAGCTTATGGTTAAGTTTAAATCAGCAAAAGATATGTCTGCTATTTTAGTTGCCTGATTTGCCTTCTAAACTTAGTGTCACTCACCTCACCTGTTTCCAGAAGTCCTTAGGGTTTAGCAGCCTCCAGTGCCTGAAGAATCTTTTCTACATCCTGGAACTCTGCACTTCCTTTTTATAGCTCTGCAAGATGGAACTGACAACATCAAATCCTGTCTAGGTATTTAAGGATATTCTCTACACTCAACCAATGCCTTGTCAACAGGCTTCCTGGTGTCCTGCACACTTCAATGTGTGTTGCCTAGTTCCAGTGTTTCTGCCTCACCTTTTTCTAGTGTTCCTGCCTTGCCTTGTTGTAGCATTCTTATCAACCTGTTTCCTGCCATGCCTTTGTTCAGCATTTCTGCCAGCCTGTTCGTGCCCTGTCTTGCTTCCAGCATTCCTGCCTGCCTGTTCCTGACTCCTGCCTGCTTGCAGCCTTCCTAGATCTTTGGGCTGTTCCAGACCTTGTCTGTCTGCTGTTGGGCTGGCCCTTGCCACTTCTAGCTGGGGTTCCCACAACGCCTACTACAGTGTCCTGGAGTTTGTCAGTGAGGAACAAAAGGTAGAGCCGCAAAGGTAGAGCCAATTGTGACTCAGCCAGCAATGTGCTGATTAGCAGATAGCCGGTTATATCATGTGATATAACCGGTTAGCCGCTGAGGTGATCACGAATATTTAGCAGAAGATAACTGACTATCTCCCACTGAATACTCGCGAAGAGCTGGTTAAGCATTATTCAATGTCCAGGAGCTGTTTTTGGCTGGTTAAATAGCACTGAATGGGTGGGGGGGGGGGGTAAAAAAAAACTTGTCATTTTTGTAATTTTCTAAATTCATGAAATATACTTCTACATAGTATAATATCCTATATAATAAAACACACCTCCGCATCTGAAGCTGACTCCGTGGCAGTAAAACCTGAAGCATTCGTGCTCTCAGAAAGGATGCATCATCTCATGAATTGATGTCACGTACTTCCGGGTATGTCACACGCAAAAGCTGACCAACCAGAGGTGGGAGGGCAGACACAAAAGCTGACCAACCAGAGGTGGAAGGGTGGGCACACAGCGTCGTATGGATCGATCGTTCAGTGGGCCTGCATGCTGAGCTGTGCATGGCAGCGGAGGTTGGCGGTTGGGCAGAGGGCCAGAGATTTGGCCGGTATCGTTAGGGGCAGGGGAGAAAGGAGATTCGCTGGGTGGCTGGAGGGGGGCCAGGGGATGAGAGGAGCATTGCTGGGTGGCTGAGGGGGGCAGGGGAGAGAGGAGCATCACTGAGTGGCTAGAGGGGGGGCAGAGCAGAGACGAGAATCACTGGGTGGCTGGAAGGGGGGGGCAGGGGAGAGAAGAGCATCGGTGGGTGGCTAGAAGGGGTTCAAGGGAAATGGAGAACCGCTGGGTGGCTGGAGGGGAGCAGAGGACAAAGAACAATTGCTGGGTGGCTGGAGGGGGGCAGGGACAGAGGACAATCGCTGGGAGGCTGGAGGGGGGGCAGGGGACAGAGGACAATCGCTGGGTGGCTGGAGGGGGGGCAGGGGACAGAGGGGAATCACTAGGTGGCTAGAGGGGGAGCAGGGGACAGAGGAGCATTGCTGGTGGCTGGAGGGGGGGCAGGGGGAGAGAGGAGCATCGCTGAGTGGCTAGAGGGGGGGCACAGCAGAGATGAGAATCACTGGGTGGCTGGAAGGTGGGGGCAGGGAGAGAGAGCATCGGGGGTGGCTAGAAGGGGTTCAAGGGAAAATGGAGAACCGCTGGGTGGCTGGAAGGGGGGCAGAGGACAAAGGACAATCGCTGGGTGGCTGGAGGGGGGCAGGGGACAGAGGACATTCGCTGGGAGGCTGGAGGGGGGCAGGGGACAGAGGACAATCGCTGGGTGGCTGGAGGGGGGCAGGGGACAGAGGGGAATCACTGGGTGGCTAGAGGGGGAGCAGGGGACAGAGGAGAATCGCTGGGTGGCTGGAGGGGGGCCAGGGGAGAGAAGAGCATTGCTGGGTGGCTGGAGGGGGGGCAGGGGAGAGAGGAGCATCACTGAGTGGCTAGAGGGGGGCACAGCAGAGACGAGAATCACTGGGTGGCTGGAAGGGGGGGCAGGGGAGAGAAGAGCATCGGTGGGTGGCTAGAAGGGGTTCAAGGGAAAATGGAGAACCGCTGGGTGGCTGGAGGGGGGGGCAGAGGACAAAGGACAATCGCTGGGTGGCTGGGGGGGGGCAGGGGACAGAGGAGAATCACTGGGTGGCTGGAGGGGGGCAGGGGAGAGAGGGGAATCTCTGGGTGGCTAGAGGGGGCAGGGGAGAGAAGAGCATCGCTGGGTGGATATGGGGGGGGCAAGGAAAAAGGATAATCGCTGGGTGGCTTGAGGGGGAGCAGGGAGAGAGGAGAATCGCTGGGTGGCTGGAGGGGGGCAGGGGACAGAGCAGACACGCTCGCACTCAGCAGTCTCACTCTCTCTCTCTGTCACACACACACACTCGCACATTCACTCTCTCTCTCTCTCACAAACTCTCTCAAACATACACACTCCGACAAAAACCTTGCTAGCGCCCATTTCATTTGTGTCAGAAATGGGCCTGATTTACTAGTATATTATAAAGTTGTGCACTGTGAAGAAATAAATAAAAATGTGTAGTTCTAAAAGTCTGTTCACTGTAAGGAAATATCTAATTGACCCATAACAATATCAATGTAAGGTTAAACATGAAAGGGCTATAGATGTGGTAAGATGATCTAATGTAACTGCGGTGAAGTCAAGCAAGAAAAACAATGTCATCTTCTGAACCATTTTTTGCAAGATTGCCTTTAGCACTTCAACAGCAGGAGCCAGTCGTTGAAGTGCAAATCTAAGAGCAGAAATGCTTATTTTTCACCCTTCCATCCTTTTTTCTTTAGGAAATTGACCAGGCACTACTGAACATAGCTTAAAAAAAGGATGATTTAAAATGTTCCTTCAACAGTACATGAATATGACTCATAGTGGTGAAGAGGGGACAAAATAATGCTATGACATTTGTACGACCTGATATAGTCAAAACAACAGAACCATTTGTTTCAGTCACTGGAAGAAAACAAGAATGAAAAAAGAATACATTTTAATGATCAGGTAACGTTACAGTAAAGCCAGTATACTTCTGCAAGTGTAAAGGGTCTAAAATACAAGTATAAACCCTCCAAGGCCATTCTAGGGATCCTCGCCAATAATTACACTATAACTCTGACACAGTGCAGATAGACTGGTAGAGCACAAACCATAAATAGACGAGCACATGCATACACTTTCCTGAAAGAACATGCACGTTTCGAACAGTTTGCATTCTTTCAAAATAGTGTGTGCTCTTTTCAAAAGAGATCACATTCTTAATGACATCGCGCTCATCACATTATAATAAACATTGAAAATATGAACATTCCCGTAAATGACATGGAAAACAACATGAACAAAAATGTTCTGGTTGCACACGCCTACTCTCCATTGCACACTATTTTCTGTTATTATACCAGGAGTATTTGCATCCCTTGATGCTGACCTTGCAAGATCAGCATCAGGCATTCCTAGTCTACCAGTAATGAAGTGCCTAAGGTGGCAACATGATAGCAGCATAGATAGAATGGCAAATAGCAGTTCCTTCCACTTATTTACTCAGAAAGAGGATGGTGGGAAAGGATGAAGGGGGGCAGATGCTGTGGAGGGGGAAATCATGAGAGACAAGAAACAGATGTGAGGCAGATGCATGGAACAAATATATGGAGAGAGAAGGGGATATGAAAGGAGCAGATACTTAGAGGAAGGAAGAAGAGAAGGAGGTGGAATGCATACTAGGAAAGAGGATTAAAGGCAGGAGGGAGGAAGATCAGCAAAGTGGCAAAGGTGCAGGAGAGCAAATAATGGATTAAGTGTAGAAAAGAACCTGAATTAAAGGTGAGAACTAAAGAACAGAGTAAATGAATAGAAGATCACATTCTGAAATTACTTGAGGGTTGGGAGGAGATTAGGGTCTCAGATCTAGGGTGAGGACTTGGTAGGTTGAGAAACTAGGGAATTATGGATTAGATTTGAGAATAGCTGGAACTAGTTTGAGTGAGGACCTAAACAATTGAGTGGGATTATTAGTAGGGGTGTATTTATGGGCTGTGGGATATACAACGGGGTGAAGAAGGTAGGGAAAGAACTTGGAGGGGCTAAAGGGAAGTTGTAAATAGAAGATTGGGACAAGAAACTGTTGAGGAAGGGAGAGACATTGAGGATGGAAATGGGCCTTTTAAAGGCTAACTGTCATGATTATGACTGTTTTCCTGGTTTGTGCTCCCTCGCCCAGTGACTGCTATAGACTAGCTGTTGCTGTTTCCCAAGCCTGTGTCAGAGGCTGGTCCAGGCCGGATCTTCCTGTCTGCCAGAATTGCTTGCCTTGTTTGTCCATAAGCAGCACCCATACTTGTCTTGGGATTCCTGCAGCTGCGCCTCAGCAGGTGATGGTCTTTATTAAGCACCTGTGGGCTTTGCTACTTTGCCTTTGCATTGCCAAAGGTCTCTGGGTGAGTTGGTATGCTCTGTTGCACTTCTGCCTAGTTTAGCTTCTTGTCTGAATTCCTTGTCTGGTTTTGTTCAGTCTGTGTTGGTTAGCTTAAGTTTTATTACTTCCTAGTCTTGTTTCTTGTCTGTTGTCTTGCCTGGTTCCTGTTCAGTCTGTGTGTAGTTTAGCTTTTAGCTATTGATGTATCTCTCCTAGTGGCTGCTTGACAGCTTTCAGTCCCTGTTCCTTAGTCTGTCTGTTTTCTGCCTAGTGTTGTGTTATTGTCTGTGAGTCCTAGCCTAGTATTCTGCCTTGCCTCTCATGTTTATTCCTTTCCCCTCTGAACCTTAACTCTGCTTCAGTCTAGCTTGTTCCTGTTCCGTATGTCTTGTGTGGAATCCTGAAGTCCTGCAGGCCGCCGCACGTAGGGGCTCAACCTCTGGGGAACAGCGGCCACCGCAGGTGAAGTCCAGTTGGACCAGTCCTGTCTTTCCAGCTTTGCTTGCCTATAGCTTAGTTCCACTCCAATCTCTAGCCCTGTGTGTTCTTGCTTATTTCTCTGTATCTGCAGCTCCTGTCCTTATTTGTTTGGTAATCCAGTTCTGCTTGGGGGTTTGCCTGCTGCTGCCGCTTTACGGCAGTAGCCCAAGGCTCACGTTTATCCCAGTGTCAGAGAAGCCAGAGATCGTGACACTAATTAGGTGGAAATAGATGAAGTGAAAGACAAAACTGGAGGCTTAGTAGAAATTGGAGACAAAAAAGCAAGGAAAATGATGAGTGATTAGGAAGGAGTTTGGGCCTTTGTGCAGATGAAAGTGGATTAGAATTATGGAGAATGGAGTACAGTGGACAGAAATGGAAAACTTGAAAGTGGATGAAAAGTAAGGGAGGGGGGCTAGAAGACTGGGTTGCATGTAAAAGATCAAAATGGAATTGGAAGAACTAAGAGTGGTAGATGGAAAGCTGCTTATGTAAGTGGACCAATGGAACACAATAGCAGCTAAGTTCTTTTGCATAAAAATATAAACACTTAAAACAAAGATGTGTGAATAAAAGCTTGATGGAAGTTTTTTTATGCTGATGATTGAAATTAAGTGCTGCAATAAATTCTGAGGTCCCCCCCCCCCCTATTTATTCTTCTGCTATGAGACACTACTAGAATACTGTATGTATATATATATATAATTTGGAGCTTGGATATATTCATTAGTAGAGCACTGAAACATAGACATGCATGTGTGCCTTTTGTAAACCTGTGCTCCCAGTTAAACAAGAGGCCACAATCATTTAGCACTTTTAATTTTGGTAGGAAAGTAAAACACTGAAGGATTAGAAGGGCAACATTCTAATTCTTCCTTTTACAAAATCTATATGGGTTGATATTCAAAGCAATTTAACCAGGCTGGCGAGACTTCTCCCTGTTAAATCACTCTTGGCCAACTATGTGCTGCTATTAAGTGGACCAAGTGGAAGGAGTAGAGTAACAAAACTTCTCACAGATGGTGTTCAAATCAACGTTTATTCAAAATTCTTCTAAAAACATTGGTGATGACCCAACACGATTCATGTTTCGGCCTGCATCAGGGGTATATAGATTTTCAAAAAACATACATCAAGAATAAATGTACATACAAAGTACATAGACGTAAAATGTATATAAAGAAAATACATTTATATAAAATATTACATATATAAATATATGAAAAATCTCAAGATATGTGTTGATCAAGTAATAAGAAAAGAAATATTTATAATAATAAAAATGTATAAAAAAGAAAATGTGTAAAAAACTAATAATAAATAATATGTTAAGCTTCATAGCAGACCTCACACCCCACCTAAATTATGTGCTTCAGCAAGGTCTCCTCCCCAAGGAAAATTGCAATATCCTACTCACCCCAATACCAAAAGATACCAAGAAAAAGACAAATGAAATCACTAACTACCATCCAGTACCATCGATCCCGTTGGTAGTCAAACTGATGGAAAACATGGTAACCAAACAACTTACAGAATACATAAACAAATTCTCAATATTACACGAATCACAGTCAGGTTTTCGCCCCCTCCACAGTACTGAAACAGTACTACACTCTCCTAGCCAAATTCAAGCAGGAAATAGCAATAGGCAAAAACATCCTTCTCCTCCGATTCGACATGTCTAGTGCATTCGACATGGTAAATCACAATATATTAATAAGATGTCTAGATAAGTTTGGGATTGGTGGAAACATACTTAACTGGATCAAGGGCTTCCTAACCACAAGAACCTATTAAGTAAAATCAAACTCAAGTATATCATCACCATGGAAAGCAGACTGTGGAATACCACAATGATCACTGCTATCACCGATCCTCTTCAATTTAATGATGACCCCCACTAGCCCAGTCCCTATCAAACCAAGGTCCTAATCCTTTCATATATGCAGACGATGTCATAATTTACATTCTGTACAAACCCAAACTGACAGGAATCACCAATGAATCAAGCTCAGCTTAAACATCATGGATCATGGGCAAATGCATTTCAACTAAAAATAAAGAGAAAACACATTGTCTCATCCTCTCATCTCAACACAGCGCGGACAACCCCACAAGTATCAAACCCCAGACTACACCTTCCTATCTCAGACAGCCTGAAAATCCTCGGCGTTACAATAGACCGTAACTTAACACTGGAGAGCCAAGTGACATCCATTACAAAGAAAATGTTCCACTCAATGTGGAAACTCATACGCTTGAAACAATTCTTCCCGAGAGAAACATTTTGCAACCTGGTACAATCAATGGTACTAAGCCACATAGACTATTGCAATAGAATTTATGCGGGATGCAAAGAACAGACCTTAAAGAAACTTCAAGTCGCTCAAAACACGGCAGCTAGATTTATATTTGGAAAAACGCGATTTGAAAGCGCAAAACCCCTCTGCAAAAAACTACACTGGCTCCCAATCAAAGAACGCATTGCCTTCAAAATCTGCACTCTGTATCACAAAATTATTTATGGTGAATCCCTGGGATACATGACAAGCTTGATCGATTTAACAACTAGAAACACATCAGAATCAACACAAACATATCTAAACCTGCACTGCCCAAGCTGCAAAGGCCTCAAATACAAATCAACTTATGCATCCAGTTTTCCTACTTAAGCACACAACTGTGGAACAAATTACCAAAAGCTTTGAAACGACCTACGACCACCTAAGCTTCCGGAAATCACTAAAACCTAACCTGTTTAAAAAGGCATACCCTACCGACCCAACCTAAATGCCTGAACTCTGCGACAACAAAACTTAAGTTCGTAATGGACATAACTCAACTCTTCCGTTGTACGATTCCCTAATTATGGCTGTGCCACACAAACTTTATCTTACCACAACCTCACTTTGTATTTGTTCTCACCAGAGTCAGTAAACGCCTCTCCGGTACCATATAAGCTCATTGAGCCTAAAAATAGGTGGGAAAATGTGGGATACAATGTAACAAATAAATATACGAATAAGAATAAACATGAGAGAGACATACCTAGGGATACGTATATCCAAAAAGTCATCAGTCTATTTGATTTTACCTTTTCGTCTTGTGACGCTGTTGTTTTTAATTTGCAACGCAAACCTCTTTACTTTGCAAATTCATAGGCAAATAATTTGGTTTATCTATTTTTCCACCCCGTTATCTTTAATGCTACATAATATATGGATAAAAGAAAAATATGTTAAAATGAAGGTCCCTTGATTTTGGGCATCTGTTTCTGTTTGTTTTATTTTTTCCCTTGTGTATATTGTTTAGAAGTATAACTCTTTAGGAATATGTTACTATCAGTGTCTCTTTGGGTACAGTATAATTGATGGTTTCATTTGTTTTTTATTTGTTTTTTAATAATAACAACAAGTTTCTAACCTTTTGATGTTAGAAACCAATGTTTTTAGAAGAATTTTGGATAAACCTTGATTTGAACACCATCCGTGAGAAGTTTCGTTACTCTACTCCTTCCACTTGGTGCCCTTTTTCCAGTAGAGTATTTTGCCTTCTGTTTGTGACTGTCTTCCTATTAAGTGGTACATAACCAGGTATTGTCAATTAATATTGCAGTAATCAGCCATCTTAAATCTAGGAAGGATAGAGGTGTACAGGGGCAAAGTCTAGGCAGAGCCAGCACTTATCTGAACACTGGTGATATTCAGTACCATTGTTTGGCTACATAACTGAGCAGATAGGACCACGCAAAAAGCAGTACTATCTTTGCCCAGTTATCTATGCAGCAGTTTTGCGGTACCAGCACTAGTACTATAAGATTGCTTCTAGAGTTCATGTCAGCCATTTTAAGTCCAAAGCCTCAATGGGCAGGAGTAAGTGGACATCAATCCTGCTGTTGGAATCCTAGACCACTAGGGATAGTAAAGGTAGGCTCAGGGAGGGGGGGGGGGGCTAAGACGGTGGTGGTACAGGAGTCTTGTGGGGGAATCTAGTTCTCTTCAGGAGAAAGGGAGGTAGGGAAGTATTTGAATCAGAAGAGTGGGGGCACTTGCCTCTCTTTATGCAGGTCCAAATCAATATTCAGCCATGACCCACCTAAGTGTCTTATGCAAGTCCCAACTGAATATTGTGGGAGCTGCATATGATCTGGCAGCCAGCATATGCTCACATAGTTCCAGATATTCAATGCCAGTCCCCAGACATGGCCCAGCATTGAATATCCAGGGCTAATTCTGTTTGCAATGGTCAGTGCTTTAAAAATTGCCAGCAACTAGCTGAATATCACCCAGGTAATATTACCTGGGAACAGCTGTAAATGCCAATATTGTTCTCAGACTTGCATTCTTTCTCTGAAACAGGGAAAACATATATGTTTTTTGTTCTGTCCTTGTCCCACCCAAGCTACACCTTATTACCTTATGCACTTATTGCAGATTTACATGTGCTAATTCCAGAGTTCTGAAACTGACAAGTCAATTTTTAATATACTCATGTAAATGTCTGTATGTCCACATGTAAATCATGCATAGGGCTTTAAAATAAGGGCCAAAGTGCATTACATCATGTGTGCCTGGCAGTAGATGGAATTCTGAGGAGTACAAGATGGGGGCTAAATGAATGTTCCCATACACCAATGTACCTAGGCAATGCTTATGTCAAGAGTCTATCTGACACAATGCCAAAAACAGCACATAAAAGAATTTTGGGCTCTTACTTAGTTGAAGGATGAAACACAGCCTAAAGATTCATCTGTACTTCTCCCTACCACAAAACAACTACTATTGATTAGTGTAAGCCACATTGTGCCTGCATGTGTGGGAAAATATGGGGTAGAAATGTATATAAATAAAATAAAAAAAAACAAACAAGATGCTAGGACTTATTAGGAAGGAATGCAAAGTAAGACCAAGGATATTATAATGCCTCTGTATTGCTCCATGGTGTGACCTCATCTCAAGTATTGTGTTCAATTCTGGATGCCTTATCTCAAAAAAGATGTGTAGGGGCATAATCGAACGTGAACGCCTATCTCCATGGGCGTCTATGTCCGAAAATGGGTATGTGAAGAGGCGGGACAGACCGTATTTTCGAAAAAATGGACGTTTTTCAGCTGGGCGTTTTTTGTTTTTGCGACAATGGAAACTAAAAAACACCCAGCTCAAAATGTCCTAATCTGAGCCATTTGGTCATGGGAGGGGCCACGATTCGTAGTACACTCGCCCCCCTGACATGCCAGGACACCAACTGGCCAGTGCGGTGGACTTCCGACAGTGCTCCCACATGCATAGCTCCCTTACCACGTGTGCTGAGCTCCCAACCCCCCTCCCCCAAAACCCACTACCCACAAATGTACAACACTACCATAGCTCTTAGGGTGAAGGGGGCACCTACATGTGGGTACAGTGGGTTTTGGAGGCCTCCCATTTACCAGTACAAGTGTTACAGGTGGGGGGGATGGGCCTGGGTCCGCCTGGCTGAAGTGCACTGCGGTACCCACTAAATGTGCTCCAGGGACCTGCATACACGCAGGCCTCTAGGACTTGTTGCTGCTGTTATACATTGGCACACCAGTTGACACCTGAAGACTAATCTCTCCGAAAACGTCCTTTATTGGAATAAGCACGCTTACTCACTGTTAACTGCAGATCAGAGGTTGTGCCCCACTGACAACGAGTCTCCCTGGTACTGAGATGAGCAGTAGGTCAGAGCTGGCAGAATGCTGTACAATGCCCTCTTTCAGCCACATTCAAGATAAGAACTAAGTTCTGTAACGTGGCTAACATGTGAAAGGGATCTAAAACTGGCTTACAAAATGGCCACTACCTCATGGACTACCGGAAACAAAACAGGGCACACTCTGACCCAGTAAGCAAGGGGAAAAGCACCATGGGAGTAGAGCCTACCAACTACCAACATCGTGAGCATTTGCCACAAACTAGTGGAATCACGGAGCCCAAAACCCTACACCCACCACAATGCATTGCTGATGTGACTCTGCAGTGCGCATAACAGAAAAGGTGTCATACTCACCTGAGAACCACATCAGAACCAGGGAAAGGCTATCACAGGATAGAACACATTCTGCTGTCATAGAGGTGGGTACGGCATTTGAGGCTGGCAAAGAGGCTAGAAAAAAGTTTTTTGGTGGGAGGGGGTTAGTGACCACTGGGGAGTCCGGGGAGGTCATCCTCGATTCCCTCCAATGGTCATCTGGTCAGTTGGGGCACGTTTTTGGGACCTGTTAATGAAAAAAAAAGGGTCCAAAAAAAGTGATCCAAAATCGCGGTAAAAAATGCCTTTTTTTTCGATTATCAGCTAAAGACGCCCATCTCTCCTCATCCGATAACCACGCCCCAGTTCCACCTTCACCACGCCTCCAACACGCCCCCATCAACTTACCCGTTTCCGTGACAGATTGCAGTTGGAAATGCCCAAAATCGACTTTCGATTATATCGATTTGGGCGACCACGGGAGAAAGACGCCCATCTCCCGATTTGGGTTGCAATATAGGCGTTTTTTCACTTTCGATTATAAGCTGGATAGTGAAATCAGAAGAGGTTCAAAGAAGAGAGACCAAAATGATAAAGGGGATGGAACTTTCTTATATAAGGAAAGACTAAAGAGGTTAGGCCTTTTCAGCTTGGAAAGGAGACAGCTGAGGGGAGATATGATTGAGGTCTATAAAATCCTGAGTGGTACAGAATGGGTAAAAGTGAATCAGTTTTCTCTCTTTCAAGAAGTACCAAAGACCAGGGGACACTCAATGAAATTACATGGAAATATTTTAAAACAAATAGGAGGAAATATTTTTTCACTCAAAGAATAGTTAAGCACTGGTACTCGCTGCCGGAGGAGTTGTAACAGCGGTTAGAATATCTGGGTGGTGGAGGGCAGAGGAGCTGTGCAGGTAGGGTTACCATATGGCTCCAGAAAAAGGAGGACACATTGATCCAGTCTGGGTTTTACTTCCATTGAAAGCAATGGAAGTAAAACCCAGACTGGCTCAATCTGTCCTCCTTTTTCTGGAGCCATATGGCAACCCTATGTGCAGGGAGTTGGCAATAGCTTGCTTTGGAGGTGGTTGGATGGTCCGAGGGGACCGAGAGCAATCGTGAGGGGGGGGAGTTTCAACCGAATCCAAAATTCAGTGGATTCTAATCCCATGTGGTAACATGAACAAGGGTGGGCCTGGAGCCTAGGTAAGACAAGCGCGATACAGCAGTTGCAGGTGAAAGGAATATGGTTTATTATAAGTATGAGGTAGGGTCCTGTTCCATTCAAATGCAGAGGGAAGAAAATAAACACAAAATTGTTTACATTCTTTAAATGTAAAACACAAAAAGGTTCTTAAATGTAGCAAGGTTTTCCAGTGGTCTGTTCCTGCAGTTCCACGGCATACATTGCTGTTTCACAGCACAGCAGTCATTTTACTTGTCTCTGGCCTGGTTCCTCAGAGTTACCAACATAGTCTCAAGCAGTTACTTGAGTCTAGCCCAAAGTTGTAAGGGTCCAAGTTGAACTTGGCCTCCCTAACTGCAGGGCCGCCAAGTGACAAAGCCGGGCCCGAGCAAACACCCCCCTGGGCCCGCCCCCTTCCAGGCCTACCCCCCTCTCCAGGTGGGCCCGCCCCATTTCCAGGTTGACCCACAACTCGCCCGCTGCCGCCCCACTTACTTGTCCTGCACTCCTGCTCCAGGATGTCACTGTGCACAGCAAACTTCCCCAGGGCCCAGCACTACCATTCCTCTCTGTTCCAGTGCGCAGCAGCGCCACAGTACAAAGTCCTTCCTTCCTGCTGCGTCCAAAGATGCCAGGCCCTAGGGAATTTTACCCCCTGCCCCCCCCCCTCGGCGGCCCTGCCTAACTGTAGCAGTTGTAGCTCACACGTAGGTACTGGAGGCAAATATAGTAGAGCTGACACAGGAGCCATTTCTGAGGTGCTTTGGGTGCTTGAGCACCCCAATATTGAGCAAACTCCTTGACAGTGTCCAGGGAGGGGTAATTCCATTGGGTTTACTACACCCAATCATTTTGAAAAGTTGGTTTCTGTGGACTTCGGCTTTGCTGCTTCCCCCTGGGCCTCCTTAACCTAGCTATGGTCTTAGCTTTTATATTTCCTGGGCCTTGCCCTCCTGGCTCCAACTCTCCCATGTCTCTTCCCCCCTGGGCAGGACTATGTTTTAAAGTGGCTCTGACACTGTGAGGGAGTTTTATCAAGGAAGAGGGGCAGTGTCCTATAGACTCCCTCACAGCCCAGTATTTTGTTTCCAACAGTGGCCAAACAAAGTCTAACATATTTGGCTGAATCTCAATGAGTAGACAGATTCCATGCTGTTTGCAAAGACAGATAAGCAGTAGTGTTCCCCAATCTCTCAAATTACAGCTTTTCGTCTTGGAACTTGGCAAATCTTTTTTTTTTTTAATTCAACCATCCTAATTACTTTTATCACATTCCCTAGCAACAAATTCCAGAGTTAATTGTGCATTAAATGAAAAAATATTTGCTTCGATTTGTTTTAAATTTACAACCTGGTATATTTTTTCACTGTTCCCTAGTCGTCGGTTTTTTGAAAGGGTAAACAATGATTCACATCTGCTCGGTATGTGCAGAGACAAATTTTTTGAAATGTTCTCAATTTTTAGGTGCTTTTTGGGTTTATTTCACATTTAGCTTTAAAAAAACAATTAACACAGAACATTTCCATGCTTGTAAGTTGATGGTGTATGTGCTACGTCTTGGGTTAATGTGTATAAAATTGACTTTGTGCATTAAAGGGTCTGTTTATGAAAGTGTGGTTTTTGCTCTTACCATATGTAAATGCAAAAATTAATGCTTGAAAGTGCAAAGGGGTCTGTGCTGGGATCACTGCTTTTTAAAATATTTATAAGTAATCTGGAAGTGGAAAAAATTAGTAAAGCGATTAAGGGGCCCTTTACTAAAACTTATCAGTGCTAAAGAATTATGCACAACTCTTAGTATTGAAACAAATTAGTGCACATTCCGGTCGTATTTGTTCCAGTGCTTAACAGCATTCTTAGTGAAAGAGAAAGCCCTTAGCCGTTTTCATGGCTGGACCACTATTTCCCCTCTAGTGAGCAAGGACTGGCAGTTTGCCGGAACATCAATGCTTTAAAAATGTCTTTTCATTTATCGATGACTTAGACACCAAGCATCTCTTAAGACTCCTGATGCAGGTTTAATTTGCCAAAACAAGATTCGTGTTGAGTCTAGGATAATAATACAAAATTGTGAACATTATAACATTGTCTGGCTATTGTTTGAGTCACCTTTACTGTACTTGTGCTTGTTTGATTGATTGATATTTAAAACCATTTAACCAGGCAAGAATGACTCCAGGCCGGTTAAATGGCACTTAACCAGCGATCTCCCACTGAATATCACTAGTTAGCACTTAGTAGATCACTGGTTATATCGTGTGCTATAACTGGATTTCCACTAATATTCAGCACATCACTAGTTAAGTTTGGTGGCCAACTTAGGCTGCCAAAATAGCAGCCTATCTTTGGCTGAGCGCTGAATATCGACATCCAGTAAAGCTGAAAGTAGCCAGAAAACTCCCAGATAGTCAATGCCAGTCACCAGAAATGACTTGGCATTAAATATCCAGGCTCAGCACCATTAAGCCATAATAAAAGAGCCCCTACATTTACTGAAGGTATAGTTATTCAAAGTTGTTAAATTACAAGAAGAATACAAAAAATTGGGAGACTAGGCATCAAAATGGCAAGTGGAAACGAAAGGACTAGGGAAAAGGAACCTAAACTATAGCTATATGATGCAAGGTTCCACATTAGGAGTCACCAACCAGGAAAAGGATTTAGGTGTCATGGTTGATGATACATTGAAACTCACTGCTCAGTGTGAAGAAGCAGCAACTAAGAAAGCAAATAGAATATTATAATTATTAGGAAGGGAAAGGAGAACAAAACTGAAAATATTATGTTTAAATGTATTTTTATTTTCAGCTCAAGAAGATACAATATAAACATTCTATTGATCAAACAATGCAACCATAACCATCCCAATACCACCCTCCGCCCCCACCCCATGATCTTAAACTGCTGTGTATAGTAGGTAAGCTCTCAAAACATATTAAAGAATCTAGGGGCCACTGAAAAAAATCCAAAATTTAAAAGCCTGCTTTGAGCAGCATGAGGCAAGCTGAGCCAAAATGGCTCCCATAAGTCTTGAAATGCCCGACCCCTTACAGTAGCAATGTTGGGAACCTGAAGACGTTCAAAGCACAATTGCTCAATCATATAACTATGCCATCTCTGCAAAGCAGGTGGTGCTGCATACATCCATAAATACAAAATAGTCTTCATTCCAAACAAGAGCGATAGTGAGTAGAATCTCTTAAACCTTTTGGTGACCAAACAGAATAAGAGGGTCAATAAACAGTGCAATTCCACAGCAGCAAAAGAAAATTGTGGAGTGCATGCCAAAAAGAAAATACAGAGGCACATCGCCAAAACATACGACCCAGTGTTGCATTAAGGAACTTACACTTCAGGCGGTGACCCCCACTTTTTAAACCAACCCTCGATGCCATATGATGAAATGAACAAATGTAATGCAAATTTATATAAAATGTCCCTGAGAATATTCTCCAGTGTCTTATATATGTTATTCACAAAGTTCTATAGCATCTTCGAAGAAAGATAGTGAAATCTAACAACCATGTGGCTGCCAATTTAGCATAATCTATTTCAGGGGCTGAATCCAGAAGAAATCTATGATGGAAAGTTAAGGGCACTCTCTGTTGGGAACCCAATGTAAGTGCCTCCCCCAAATGTCCTGAACATCCTCTGTAAGGTGAGTCCAAGATAACGAGAAATATAATGATGTGGTTGCATATAAGCAAAGTAGTGTGAGGATGGAAGAGAAAACTCAATCTGTAAATCCTGAAAAGACCTTATTCTGCTCATCAGTCAACACTTGTAGAAAAATTTCAAGCCCTTAGCCGGCCGAATGGTAAAAGACCCAAAACCTGTGCTGGAGGAAGGCTGGATTAGCACATATAGACAAAAACAGGGACACACTGGCCAAAAAGCCATGCTGCCGGCATAACCAATGCCCTACTTGACGACCAGTATGCAAAAGAGGGTATTGTTTAAAAATTCCCTGAGGCAGGGGCTTTGTGGTATGGAGAATATGGCTAATATGAATATTTGGGTGTAACCCTGTTTCCATGTCTGTTACCAAAAAGTAATCGGTACCTCTGAACCAGTTGTTCAGATGATACATTCCACACGCCACAGTCAAATAGCGGATACTAAGTAATTCTATGCCCCCATAATCCCTGGGGTTCTGCAGCACCTCCAAGGACAATGGTGGCCTCTTCTCTTTGTTCTGTCCTCTGACAGCCTTTCCCTGATTGTAATGTGGCTCTGGGGTGGGTGTGACACTTTTTCTGTCATTCTCACTGCAGAGTCACATGAGCGTTGCATTGTGGGGGTGTGTAGTTATCAGGCAACGTGACTTCACTAGCCTGTCTGCATAGAACTGTTATATGATTGGTTATGCTGTTGCTAGTTGGCAGGCTCTGTTCCCATTGGTGGTTTTCCCCCTGCTCACTGGGTCAGAGTGTGCCCTTTTTCTGCTCCCTTTAGTCTGAGGTAGGCTCCATTTGTTAGACAGTACAGAACCCTTTCCTGCCTTACCCTCTGTTAGAGTACTTAGTTTTTACCTTGAATATATCTTACTAAAAGAGATATTGTACTTCATTTAACCAAGTCTGAGCTAATGTTGTTTTCAGAATCACGGAGCCCACATATCTGGTCAGTGGCGGGTGAGATGGTGAGAGGACGCCAGGACTATTTGGATGTTACAAACTTCCATCTCCTAGCCCAAAGGGACTGAAAGCTTTCTTAAGAAAATCAGTTATAGTGGCAAAACAATATATCCCAGCAAAATGGACAACTAACAGAAAACTGACACTTCAACAATGGAGATTACGCATAATTGATCTGATACGCACAGAGCGAGTAACCATCAAAAACTTTTCGTCCACGGAAGGGGAGGAATGGCTGCACGGCTGGAGCCCATTCCTAAATACTATGACATCGGCTGCATGGAGTCGTTTACTGAATAGATAGTGACTAAATGACAGCTTATGTTGGATAGCTAGGATTGACACTGGGTAGACGAGGGACACTGAAGAATAACTGGGAAAGAAGGGGGGGCATGGAAGGTTGGAGGGTGGGGGGGGGAGGGATGTGGGTCAGTTGGGAGGAATAATACCAAATTTATGGTACTTAACTAACTGATGGACATTTATGACTCATGTTGAATAACGTTTATTGACAGAAAATATGTACATTGTGATAAACCACAGTGTCTGCCCTTACAGGAGGAGGCCGCCAGAGGGCGCTCTCCCATTGAAAACTGGGAAAATACCCATTCTGGCCAGTAGGGGGAGCTCCAGAGAGATAGCTGGGGGAGTGAGAAGAGACCTCTAGGCCAGATCTTTCTGGAACCAGAGGGGCAAGGTCTCAAGAGGTGGGGGAGGTTTATTGGACACCTCATAAATAGCTTCCTTGCAGCAGAAAAAGAGGTTTGCCTGAAAGAGAGGAGTTTTGCCCGAGGAAGAGAAGATGGGAGCCTGGAGGCCTGAAGCCTGGACTGTGTGATCCCAGTGCTGTGGAGGAAGGACTGTGTGTCCGAGGAGGTAAAGCAGGCTGCAAAGCCTGGGTTAGAAGTCCCCAAATATTATGGTTGGAACTGTGAAGTGTTTAAAAAGAACAAACAGCCGTGGGGTGGAGGATAGGACCATAAGGTTAAGGTGAATAAAGTGTGTCCTATCCAGGGGAGGTGGCTGTTATACCCTGAGACCCAGATGTCCCCAGTAAATGGTCTCGGGGGGGGGGGGGGTGCTTTGCAGTCAAAGAATAAGAGTTGGAAAGCCAGGTTCCCAAAAGATTGTAACCAAGCTCTAATAAACTGAATTTATATGCAACCAGCTAATTTGCATATTTTGCAAGCAGAGGAAGCTGTGCTATCTTCCAGAGAAGGGTGACCCGGGGGCCCACCAGAAGAACTGGTAAGGGGGGTCGGTTACCAGGAGATACAGCGGGGAGGCCGGGCCAGGACTGCAGGTTAATGAAGAGGTCACCCTGAGGGAAAGGGGAGGACCAAACATAGAGGCCCAAGTCAACGGAGACAGAGAGAAGTTCGGTCTCAAGGTGGTTTTTTGAAGCAAAGGGCTAGTGAGGCTGGGCAGGAGCTACTAGAGGATCACTGCCCCCTGGGGGCTTACAAATGGCACTATCCCAGATGGGATCTGGTTGAAATAACCACCTGAAGACAAGGACATCAGAGAATCCCTGCTACCCTTGCCCATAGAATACAACTGATTGAAAGCTGAAGCCAAGGGAAGAGCAGAGGGTTGGTTGGACCCAGGCAGTAATTGTATCCCCAGGGAAGTGTGCAGAAAGGCAAACAGACTACCCACTGGTTCTGGAGGACCAGAGAACTCAAAGTGAAGCTGAGGGGAAAAGGCATCAGTCTCCAGAGGAGGTCTCCTGTGTGGGGATAGTGGGAGCAGTCAAGTTCCAGAGGCGAGTCAGCAGAGTTCCACGAGGTCTTCTGTGTGGAGATAGGGGGAGCGGTCGAGTTCCGGAGGTGAGTTGGCGTAGTTCCATGAGGTCTCCTGTGTGGGGATAGGGGAGCAGTCGAGTTCTGGAGGCGAGTCGGAGGAGTTCCAGAGGACCAGACGAGTGGCCAGAGTGTGGTGGTGGTGGTGTCCAGGAGGTTCCTGAAGCCCATCGAGGGGGCCAACGCTGACAATGGCGCATTACCCGCCTACCCAGGTAAAGGGTACCTAGGGGGAGGCGAGGGAGGATCCAGTAAGCTGAGAAGAAACAGTTCATGTAAATGATAGAAAGGCTTGTTCTTGTGGAATTTCTGGTACGAGGTTAAGAAGTAGAGAGCAGTGTTAGGGACCAGGGAAAAAGACAGTCGCACTTGGATAGTCTCTCTTGTGTGTAGGCTACATCCCATCAGACGGTCGAGAAAGACATCGGAAGCCATGGGAGGGTGGAGACTGTTCAGATCTGAAGAGAAAAGTTCCAGCAGGCCTGAGGAGCCGGACGCCAAGTCGCCAACAGAAGGAATGGACATGGCAGAGTTGGACTACCATGATCCCAGGTTCTGGGACTTGGAGGGGGGACTGTGTTCAGAGACTGTTGGGACATTGTTTAAGCCTGAAGGGTGTTGGGGAAGACAGGACCCCGAGAAAAAGAGAAGTGATTGAGCCAGAGTGTGACAAACTGTGGGGAAATGGGCCATGTTGGAGAGTGGTGTCTGCAGTAGGCAGTTCAGAGGATGAACTGGGAGACTGGGAGGAAATAGGAAATCCTACAGTCAATTGGTTGGGGTAAGTGACATGGCAGGCAAGAGGAAGCCCAAAGGCCATGGGAAGTCGGGAGTAACCCATTCCTCAGGGGCAGGACTGCATGGGTTAGGCCGGGAACCAAGGGGGAAAGAGGTGTCTGCAGGGAAGAGGGTCAGGAGAAACCTGCTGCAGAGAGAGCACCCAATGTCCCAGGGAGAGGGGAGTCCACAAACCTGAAAAGTGCCAAGAGGGAGGATGGGTGCCTGGACAAGGAAGGAAAGCCCCAGTTGCAGGATAGTGAAAGTCCTGGTAAGAAGGGTAAACCCTCTAGGAAAGGGAAAAGGGGGTGTAGGCCCAGGTGAGACCTTCCCAGGTGACAGGCTAAAGGGTAGTCCTGATGGTAGAGGGGAAGTCAGTGTACACTGTGAGCAGGGGGGTGAGACAGCTGAAAGATAAAGTAGGCTGCCAGGCCTTACGGTGAGGGACCAGGCAGTATGTCATGGGGTGGGAACAGGGCGCGTTGCCCCAAGGGAGAAATACCTGTGAGGCCCGGGAAAAAGAATGAGAACCCGCTGTTAAAAATCTCTTACAGAAATTCTGGCAGTTAGAAGGTGGAATTCCAGGCCCTAGGTAAACCGGGGGAAGTCTATAGGCACCCGGAGCAATGTCTGAGGGAGGTCCTGGAACTAAACAAAGGACTAATGTAACTTTAGTGGGCCTTATACAGCAGCAGCAGGAGGCATACCCAGAAGGCGATGGAAGATAGTCTGAGGGAGAATGAACAGAAATGGGTCCTATTCGAGTCAGCTTGTAAAGAAGAGATGGCTGCTTCAAGGCCCGCCTTCGAGGCCAAACTGGCAGAGTCCCTTAGGCAGAAAGTAAGGCTGTGAGGCCTGCTAGCCATGGTTAGGGCTGAGCTGCACACAGAAGTTAAGCTAAGGGAGGAAAGGGAAGCAGAAGTAGCCCAGCTTACAAACTACCTGGAAAGAGGACCAGGCCTTGAAGGAGACCCATTAGCAAAGCTACAGTCCCACCCATGAACAGGAGATAAGAGACCTCACAGACACATTGCAGCAAGACCAGGGCGAGGTATCCCTAATTAAAGCTGAGTTCCAGAATGCTCGCCAGGAGTGGAATAAAGACGCAGGAGGCCCTGAAGGACTATTATTAAGGAGATGGGTAAACTACAGCACACAGCTATAAGAGAGCTGAGGGGGAGTTTAACCCAGGTAAAGGCTTGGCTGGGAGAATTAACAGGGCCAGCAGGAAAGCCAGCTGAGGGAAGTACAGCAGGGCGCTATGATAGAGCTGTGGTAGAGTTAATGTGGCCCTTGCAGCAGACCCATGCTGAGTTGGCTGTAGAGAGACAGCAAAGCCAAAGAGGCCACAGAAAGGGCAGGAAGATGCAGGGAGGCCATGGAAGAGAAGTGCAGAGTGCTGACCCTAGCAGTGGATGTGCTCTTCCAAGATGGGCAAGGGAGGTTAAGAGAGCTTCAGGAAGCCCACTCCGGCATTGTAGCCCTTCAGGAAAAGCTCAAGGGGAAGGAGCGACCAGGAGGGGTCAGTCACTCCTACCCATGAGTAAGGGTCAGGATAGGGAGAGTTAGAATGACCCAGGAGGTAGTTAAATTAAGTAAACTCCTGCCATGAGTAGGGGCCAGGATAGGGAGAGTCAGAGGGACTCTGTTGAAACCACAGGAGAGGGGGTGTAAAGTTTAAAGGTGGTGAGAAACCCAGAAGCGGCACAAGCAGGAAAGGGAAGAGGCTGCCCAGGGAGGGAAAGGCTCAGGCATCAGAAGAAAGGGTGATCCTAGGGCCCAGATACGCACATTAGAGTCGGGGGAGGAAAGAGCTGCTAGGCAGAGGACACCGGCTCAGGAAGGGTGCCAGGGGGAGGCGAGATCACCCAGAGGCTGGGGGAAGTCTTGTGCTAAAAGAGGTTATCCGAGTCCAAAAGGGAGGGATAGGAAACACTTAAAAGTCTCCGGGAAAAGGAGTCTTAGAACCTTACACAAAACCCACAGAGGTCAGGCAGGGCCTAGTGGGCGTAGAAGTACAGCCCAGGGTAGTAGACAACAGGAGGGTAGGCTTAGAAGTTGCCCTGGTGGGGTAAGGAAACCCGGCCATAGGAAAGTACGCCCGAAACCCACAGTGAAGAAGGGGGTGTACCCATGGGCTAGGAAAGTAGGGGGAGAGATTAGACGCCGAGGCCTAGGAAGGCGTAGAAAGAAAAGATTAGGGATCTTTGAGTTTCTAGGGGTTACAAAGGAAGGTCCCCTCGAGCAAAGCAGAGCCTTTGTGGTAAGGCGAACCATGGGATATAAAGCCTTCCTGAGAATCCCTCCTAAGTGATAGGGGAGAGAAGGAACCTGACCCCGAGATGAGTTAGGGGGAGTCAGGAATTGCTGCTCCTCAAAGAAGAGATTTGAGGGGAGCAGCAATATCTTAAGGGTGGGGGTATGTGATAAACCACAGTGTCTGCCCTTACAGGAGGAGGCCGCCAGAGGGCACTCTCCCATTGAAAACCGGGAAAATGCCCATTCTGGCCAGTAGGGAGAGTTCCAGAGAGAGAGATAGCTGGGGGAGTGAGAAGAGACCTCTAGGCCAGATCTTTCTGGAACCAGAGGGGCGAGGTCTCAGAGGTGGGGGAGGTTTATTGGACACCTCATAAATAGCTTCCTCTCAGCAGAAGAAGGAGGTTTGCCTGAAAGAGAGGAGTTTTGCCCGAGGAAGAGAAGATGGGAGCCTGGAGGCCTGAAGCCTGGATTGTGTGATCCTAGTGCTGTGGAGGAAGGACTGTGTGTCCGAGGAGGTAAAGCAGGCTGCAAAGCCTGGGGTTAGAAGTCCCCAAAATATTGTGGTTGGAACTGTGAAGTGTTTAAAAAGAACAAACAAGCCGTGGGGTGGAGGATAGGACCGTAAGGTTAAGGTGAATAAAGTGTGTCCTATCCAGGGGAGGTGGCTGTTATACCCTGAGACCCAGATGTCCCCAGTAAATGGTCTCGGGGGGGGGGGGGGGGGCTTCGCAGTCAAAGAATAAGAGTTGGAAAGCCAGGTTCCCAAAAGATTGTAACCAAGCTCTAATAAACTGAATTTACATGCAACCAGCTAATTTGCATATTTTTGCAAGCAGAGAAGCTGTGCTATCTTCCAGAGAAGGGTGACCCGGGAGCCCCACCAGAAGAACTGGTAAGGGGGGTCGGTTACCAGGAGATACAGCGGGGAGGCCGGGCCAGGACTGCAGGTTAATGAAGAGGTCACCTGAGGGTACTACTACTACTACTACTACTATTTAACATTTCTAGAGCGCTACAAAGTGTACGCAGCGCTGTACAAACACAGAAGAAAGACAGTCCCTGCTCAAAGAGCTTACAATCTAATAGACAAAAAGAAAAGCATTTAAGGGGAGGACCAAACATAGAGGCCCAAGTCAACGGAGATAGAGAGAAGTCTGGTCTCAAGGTGGTTCCTTGAAGCAAAGGGTTAGTGAGGCTGGTCAGGAGCCACTAGAGGGCCACTGCACATCAGAGAGCACTCTGGGGGCTTACAACATGCTTGATGTTCTTGCTGATAAACAGATTTAAACATAGACTTAGAAGCTACAAGTCTTAGAGGCCTGAACAGTAAAAACTAATTCAGGGGGCAGGCAGAAGGTTAGTGAAAGAACTAACCAAACAGGAAAGGAAGAAAGTCAGTAAATAACCATTCAGGAAGAGAGGAGAGTTTAGCTTGAAACAAAAAGCCTTCTGAATTGTGTTATTCAGCAGAAGAAGTTAAGCTTATGGGAAAGCAGAAGACATAGTGAAAGTTGATTCCCAGTGTTAGATGCTGACAGTTCCTAGTTGACCACATTAATGAACAGTTCCATACTGAAACAAATTTCTGGCTGCTCAGCTCAAGTGAAGCCACACCCCCTGCCTACAGAGTAGTTCAAATTGTAACAAATTCCTGGCTGCTCAGCTCAAGTGAAGCCACGCCCCCACCTACAGAATTGTTCAAATTGTAACAAATTCCTGGCTGCTCAGCTCAAGTGAAGCCACGCCCCTGCCTACAGAACAAGTCAAATTGTAACAAATTCCTGGCTGCTCAGCTCAAGTTAAGCCATGCCCCCTGCCTACAGAATTGTTCAAATTGTAACAAATTTCTGGCTGCTCTGCTCAAGTGAAGCCCGCCCCCCCTGACTGCATCTAGGACAGAAACCTGACCTGACAACCCCTTGGGGCAAGGTGGGTGTGTTGTTGCTAATCCACACAGAAGGAGGAAGGATTCTGACTCAGAGCTACTCTTACCTCTCCCATCTCCTATGTTCACTAACCTAAGTTTGAAACTTGATTCAGTAATGATCACAGCAGACTTCTCCCTATGTCACTGAAGAGAGAGTGAGCCTAGCACAGCTTCACACTGAGTAGCCTTTTATACTTCCAGCCTCCCTGTATACAAGAGCTGATCCCTCACTTAATACAGACTAATAAGCAAGTACAGAATGGCAGATCTCACCATCACACAGACTGTAACAGATAAAGTATTCCCTGCACCAGATACGCAGGAGCAGCTAGAGGTCAAGGCAGATTCAATAGATAGCCAACCCCACCAGTCCCAACAAAGAGTCAAGAGTAAAAGAACTCGCAAATTAACCCAGAAATTCCTGGAAAGTTATCAAGCAACAAAAGAGAAGTATTCAGAGAAGCTAAGCAGGCTCTGGGGAGAAATTAAAGAAAACATATTTAGTGCTTCAAAGGCAGGGGCAGACAAGGGCACTTTTCTGTCATCAATAGAGACCAGCTATGCACGTTATGAGCAAAGGTCAGCAGAGTATTGCCAGTTCTTAGATGAGACAAATACTGAGCAAAGTCTTGTAGAAAAAGAACTCCAAGAGACCACAGATCAAAAGCGTAAAGCGGAAGTGGCTGAGGCTGTAAAGAAGTTAGAGACTGTAATTGTAGATCCACAAGATAGTATCTCCCTATGCTTTCACTCATCTAAGCATATGTCCAAAAGCTCAAGATCCTCCAGATCAAGTGCAACAAACCACTCCAGCCAATTGGAAGTGAGCTTGGCAGCCCTTCAGGCACAGGCTATGGTGGAAATGGCCAAGGCTCGCCGTCGCCATAGTGAGAAAGAAACTGACCTGAAGTTACAAAGGGCCGAGTTGGAAGCTCAGGCAGCACGTGCAAACACTGAAAGAGAAGCTGAGGCAGCACGTGCAAAAGCTGAAATGGAAGCTGAAGCAGCACGTAGAAAGGCTGAATTGGACATCATGATAGAGGTGCTCCAGCAAGACAAGGAAATTGCTGAGCTTGAAGCAAAGGCTATTGTCTTTGAAGATGCTTTGGGGCAGAATGATGAAAACAAATGACTTAGCTACTTTGTCTCCGAAGATCCTGCCCTAAGAACCAATGATTGTGTATTGGCACACTCCCCACCATTTACCAGGGCATTGAAACAGTTGGATCCAGGGGAGTCCTCAGATGCTGAGGAGTCAAAACCGTCTTTATCGGTGGGAATACCACCTGAGGAAAGAAAGCACCAGGTACAACATGGCATGATAGTCAGCTTTCCTCCCACCAACTTACATGCTCTTACACGCTCTGATGCACTATCTACAGCTCATGTCCTGAGAGTGGTTTACGAAGTAGACACCTCACTGCAGCCACAATCTGCAGAGCCACATGGTAATCTGAGGCAAGGATAATTTGAATCACCATTTCCCAGAGGAACACCAGCTATTCACTCTTCATGCAAGCAAGAACCAGCAAGGTGGTCATATTCCACGTCTATCCCCTCTAAAGACAGCCTGCAGCAGCTTCAACTGATCAACCTGAAACCTCAACAAGAGACGAGCTAGTAAGGTATCTAGCACGCGAGGACCTGGGGGGCTCAGGGCTTACTCAGTTCAACGGCCGGCCTGAGCATTACAGGGCGTGGAAATCAGACTTCAAGGACGCCAGCAAGGTTATGAGGCTTACTCCCAAACAAGAGATGAACATGATGCTACACTGGCTGGGGAAAGAAACAGCTGTACGAGTAGAGGAGTTGAAGCATTCATATTTGAATGACCCTTCAAAGGAGTTAAAAGAGATGTGGGAAAAATTTGAAGAGTACTACGGCAGCCCAGAATCCATAGAAAATTCACTGTTCAACAGGCTGGATAGATTCCCAATGATATTAGGCAAAGATAACTACAAGCTGCAAGAGCTGGGAAACCTCCTTCACGAGCTGGAAGCAGTCAAGGCCGAGAACAGTTTTCCAAACCTCAGCCAGCTAGACACACCTCGGGGAACCAAGAGCATCTTAGTAAAGCTACCACTCGACACTAAAAAGGTTTAGATTCTGTTACAGGTGCTGTTCTTCCTCAGACCATCTCACCAGAGACTGCAGAGTACCTGTCCGGTGCACAGAGTGTGGTAGCGACCAACACATTTATGCCCTACACCCAGAAGTGTCAAAGCTGCGTACCAATCCCGAGATGAATCATGGCGGGGAGAAGGAAGAGGGAAGTACACCGACACTCCAAGTAACTCCGAAATGCACAAAAGTGCGTGGGAAATGCCGTGAAGGTAGATCCTGCACCAAGATAAGCCTGGTCAAAGTGTTTCCTGAAGGGCGGGCCTGAGAAGGCGATCAAAATGTACGTCATCATAGATGAGCAGAGCAACCGGTCCCTTGCAATGTCAGAGTTTTACGACTTGAGATCCAGCAAGACTACTCCTCATATAGCATCAAAACTTGTGCAGGAGTTGCACAAATGTCAGGGAGAGTATCAAGCAGCTTTGTGATAGAAGCATTGGATGGAAGCACCAAATCATGATTACCTGCAATAATTGAATGTGACCAGATTCCAGATGATAAGGATGATATTCCTACACCGGAGGTTGCTTGGAATCACCCCCATCTGAGGCCCATAGCCAATCAACTTGCACCGTTGGATCCAAATGCAGAGATCTTACTCTTGCTGGGCCAAGACACACCAGAACTCCTGGAGATCCATGAATCGTGCAAGGGTCCATGTGGTGCTCCTTATGCGTAGCGTCTAGACCTGGGTTGGACAATTGTGGGCAAAGTCTGCCTCAGCCAATAGAGAAAGGTAAATGTCAACGTGCTCTTCACCAATGTCTTAGACGGGTGCACTTCACTGTTTGAGTCATGTAACAACCACCTAACTACCAAAGAGGCTCCTGTTCACAAAGAGCGGATCGTTGTCTCAACACTTTATAAAAACATCTCCGCAGCAGATTTAGGAGAACATCTAAGAAGCTCAGTGTTCCAGACAACCAAAGATGATGACAAACCTGCTTTCTCCATAGAAGATAAAGAATTCTTGAACATTATGAACAAAGAGCTCAGAAAAGATGAGTCGAACAACTGGGTAGCACCCCTGCCATTCCGTAAGCGCAGGTTTTGACTCCCAAACAGAAGATATGCTCTCTCCCAACTTGTCTCGTTGAGGAAAACTTTGAGGCGGAAACCAGAGATGAGGCAGCATTTCATGACCTTCATGCAGAACATGCTCATCAATGGTCACGCAGAGCTGGCCCCACCATTGAAAGAGAATGAAGAGTGCTGGTACCTACCTATCTTTGGGGTATACCACCCTCAGAAGCCACAGCAAATCCGAATCGTATTTGACTCTAGTGCCCAGTTCCAAGGGATCTCACTGAACAATGTGCTGCTCACTGGGCCCGAGCTAACCAACAGCCTACAAGGGATCTTAATCAGCTTCAGAAAAGAACCCATTGCCGTGACGGCTGACATTCAGCAAATGTTCTACTGCTTCACTGTTCACGAAGATCACAGAAATTATTTAAGGTTCCTGTGGTTCCACGGCGATGACATTAACAGAGATGTGGTTGAATACAGGATGCGAGTCCATGTCTTTGGGAACAGCCCATCACCAGCAGTGGCCACCTATGGCCTTAGACAAACTGCAAGAGAAGGAGAGAAAAAACACGGGGCTGATGCCAGACAGTTTCTACAGAGAGACTTATATGTGGATGATAGGTTGAAGTCCTTGCCTACTGAAACAGAAGCCATTGACTTGCTGAAAAGGACGCAGATGATGTTAGCGGAAGCTAATTTGAGGCTCCACAAAATTGCATCCAACAGCGCCAATGAAATGAAAGCGTTTCCTACAGTAGATCACGCCACAAACTTGGAAGATCTAGACTTAGGAGTGGATACCCCCACTACAACGCAGCCTTGGCCTAAATTGGGACCTGAAGACAGACACCTTCACTTTCCGGGTCTCTATACAAGAGAAACCATACACCCGACGAGGGATCTTGTCTACAGTGAATAGCCTCTATGCTCCACTAGGATTTGTGGCACCAGTCACCATCCAAGGGAAAACACTGCTTTGTGAACTTTCTTCGAGCTCAAATGAATGGGATGCTCCACTACCACAAGAAAAGATGCAAGAGTGGAACACATGGAGAAACTCCCTAAAGACACTTGAAGAACTTCACATCCCATGGACATATGCCTTCATGTCCCTCATGAATGCTTGCCACAAGGAGGTTTGCGTCTTCTCTGATGCCTCAGAGAAAGCCATAGCTGCAGTGTCATACCTTAAAACCAAAGATGCCTGCAGTAAGGTCCATATGGGATTCATCTTCGGCAAAGCCAAGTTAGCCCCGCAACCTAGTCAGACTGTGCCATGCCTAGAACTATGTGGAGCAGTCCTAGCAGTAGAAATAGCTGAACTGGTTGTGAGTGAAATGGACACCCACTTAGATTCAGTTAAGTTCTTTACAGATAGCAAGGTTGTACTTGGCTATATATATATAACCAGAGTAGAAGATTCTATGTATATGTGAGTAACCAAGTAGAACGCATCCAAAGATCTACAAGACCTGACCAATGGCACTACGTGTCTTCTGGTTTAGGAGAAAGTGGGATGTTTGACCAAGGTAAACCAAAGCCTGGATAGATAGATGTTAAAAACACTTGTTTATTGATGAATAAAGACTCAACACAACCGTTGTGTTTCAGCAGTTAGGCCTGCATCAGGAGTCTCGGTTGATAGGAGAACATCTGATAAACACGTTTAAAAGTACACAGTGAGATGATCTGTATAGTGGGTCTGTAGCACAGTCACCGGCGAACAGCTGATGCAAACGTTGAAAAACACGTGATGTGTTGATCTATGAGGTGGGTCTTTAAGAAGACCTTTTTCGAAGAAACTTGCTCATTGACAAACGGAATGGCCTGATTGTGATTCATGCAGTATGGAGAAATTTTCAATATAATCATTGAGTTGCGAAGTCACTCTGTTTTCCATCAATTTTGTAATTAGGAGAATGGAGGCAATAGGCCGGTAGTTGTTAATGTCGTTTGCAGGTTTCTTGGAGTTCTTAGGTATTGGTGTTAGTAATATGTTACCATGACTGGTGGGGAAGGAGCCTTGTTGGAGTAGGAAATTTAAGTGAGTGGTGAGGTCAGCGATGAAACATATAGGAGCGTTTTTCAGAAGGTAGTTGGGACAAGGATTCAATTGGCAATAAGACCTAGAGAGTTTGGAGATGGTCTTGGAGACTTCTTCAATAGTAAGAGGGTTTAAAGTGGTCCAGTATCGGTCTGCTGGAACTTCAGTTGAGTTAGGGTCCAGTTCATCAAGAAAGTTGTCTACAGTGGAAGTGACTTGGGAGATCGATTTACGAAGATGAAAGATTTTGTCATTAAAATACTTGGCTAATTGGTCAACAGAAGGACGGTTTGAAGGTGAATAAGTTACTGGATCAGTATTTAGGAGGTTTTTTTATAATTTGAAATTGTTTTTTGTATCTGCACCAGACACTGTAATTTTGTTTGTGTAGTAGTCTCTTTTAGCTCACTTGATGGCGTATTTGTAACTTCTTTGAGATTGCTTCCAAGCATTGAAGCTACTATGATCTTTCGATTTACTCCATGCCTTTTTAAGTTTTCTGGCTTGTAACTTCAAATTTTTCAATAAATCATTGAACCACGGTGAAGGTTTGCGAGTATGTAATTTTTGGGGGCATAGTGGTGCAATTTCATCTAAGATCATTTTGCATCTATCGTCCCAGAGTTTGAGGAAGAAGTCAGAATTGGGTTGTGTTGACCAATTATTGGCATAGATAAGTTTCCAAAAAGTATCATTGTCAATCCTTCCTCTTGTAAGAATCATTTGAGGTTATAATGTTAGTGTGGGTCTATGATAACATATACTGTGCAACCTGCACTACCTGATTAATGCAACTTAGTAAAAGGGCCCCTTTATGTAGGTAAATGCTGGGATAGGAAAGAAAAAGGCTGTATTATTCAGCCTTTATTTCAGTTTATGCTGATATTTCTCCAAGTGGGGCTAGCACAGGGGGTAGGAGAAAATAAAAAATGGTGTTAAAATTGAAAGTTTATAAAGGCATACAAAAGAAAAAAAATGCTGGCAGTCAGTGAAATGTTGTTTCTCTTTATACCTATATCCTGATGGACATAACTGGTCATTATAGCAGTGAGCATAACCATTGAACCAGAAGACTGTTTCTGCATGGCAAAATTAATTCTACTTCATTTTTATAGAGAGAGTATAATAGCAGAATCCTATCCTCAGAAAGATGACATTTTTCCCTAAATGTAGATTAACAGCAGCAATGTAGACAGTGCATATGAATTGTTATATTGTGATCTGAATAACTAGTGGCTCTGGGTAATGACACCAATCTTGTATATTGTAATTACACTTTCCAGTGAATTATGTGTTCTAGGGTGTTTTGACTAAATTAAATTCTTAAGGTTACAGTATTATTCTATGTTTGAATGTGACTCCGGTTAGGGAACATAGCCGTCTGCTAATGTGGATAGATGATTTACTACCTTCAATAAAGGAATGGAAAGGCAGTACAGCACTCTGCATTCCATTTGCACAGCTAACTCATTCACTGAATTATTAATAATTTCTCTTTTTATGAAATTTGGCAGTTCTTTCTAGAGTTCACCAGAGTATCAGACACTTGCCAGGTGTTTAACACACTACTTTCCTGAACCAGAAAGCTTAAAAATGAATGTCCCAGATGTGTGAATTTAGTCCTTTTTTTTTTATTACACATGTGGTGATTTTTCACAGGTATGACTACAGGCATACTTTCCAACATTGATTTGTAGAAGTGTTGATGGGGTTCTTACATTACTTATTGAACACATGCTATGATTCAGAAGGGGTTTTCCACTTACTGCAGTCCTGCTCAATCCCACCCACATACATGAACTGCATCTTTTTGGGTATTGGAAACAGATCCTCTAAAGCTCCATATCACTGCCCATATTCACTTAGCTTCAAGTCATTCTGTTGCACTTACATCACATTCTTACAGTGATCCTGAATTTGTTCAATATGTGTGTAAGCTGTTTCCTGTCTAATGGAAGAGTGGCCTAGTGGTTAGAATACCAGTCCTAACATCCAGAGGTGCCCCATTCAAATCTCACTGATGCTCCTTGTGATGTTGGGCAAATTAAGTAATCCTCCATTGCCTTAGGTACAGACAGACTATGAGTCCTCATGGGACAGGGAAATACCCAGTGTACCTGAATGTAACTCAACTTAAGCTAGTACTAAAAAAAGGTGTGAGCAAAATAAAAAATAAAAAAATAGTAAGATCAATGTTACTGTAGCACATCCATTTAATTTTGTACACCAATACAGCATGCTGGACTTTAGGAATGGAGTATCTCTTTTACCCATAATCAGAATCAGAACTGGGGAGGAGGGGTGCTGGAAGAATTGGACTGTTTAGAGCATGTGGCTCTGCCCTAAGGGGCAGCTAGAACTGTGCACAGGTCTGAGTAGCAAAGAATTGTATGAACACACATCTGCGCATGTGCTGGAATGCTATATCGGTACTGCAAGTAATTTATGCACAGAATGGCATTCCTGCACATGCGCAGAAGTGTGTCAATGCAGTTACCTAACACTCCTTTTACAGGGTGATAGAAAGGTACTGTACAACCCAGCAGAGACCAACAAGGGTGAATTAAGGGGGTGGGATGAAGGCTGCCAACTGGATTCAGATTCACAAGACAGGGTTGAGCCAGTCCTGGGTTTATCCTGGTGCATGTTGAGACCTGTAGTCTTGCTTTTCTTAGGGAATGCAATGGGGAAATCTGAACTATAAGTCCCTGCATGCAATCCTGTCCTATGAATCTAAATCCAGTTGGCAGCCTTAAGTGGGATGGAATGTGCTAGGATATAGATTTGACATGGCCTATGAAGTAACATAGTAGATGATGGCAGAAAAAGACCTGCACGGTCCATCCAGTCTGCCCAACAAGATAACTCATATGTGCTACTTTTTGTGTATACCCTACTTTGATTTGTACCTGTGCTCTTCAGGGTGGTAATGGGTGGAGCCTAGGCTGGGAAGATGACTCGGCAATGTGTCTCAGCTATTTTTGCAGAAAGCTGTGCTCTCTCCTATGTATTCTTTCCAGTGCAGCTAATAAGCATTCTCCCTCCCTCACGTGGTGCTCCAGGAATGGCGGATGGCTCAGACTGATATTCCAAGGACCCAGTGGCGTTCCTAGGGGGGCTGGCACCCGGGGTGGATCGCCAATTCACCCCGCCCCCCCGGGTGCAGCGCCCCCCCCCCCCCCCGATGCAGCGCTGACCCCCCCCCCCGGCAAAAGGACACCCCCGCGAAGGAACCTCCCCCCGCCGGGTGCACGCCGCCGGGGGGGGGGGTGCCGCGCGCGCCTTTCCTCCGTTGTTCCATGCTTCTTCCCTGCCCCGGAACAGGTTGGAACAGGAAGTAACCTGTTCCGGGGCAGAGAAGAAGCATGGAACAACGGAGGGCAGGCGCGTGCGGCACCCCCCCCGGCGGCGTGCACCCGGGGCGGTCCGCCCCCACCGCCCCCCCTAGGAATGCTACTGCAAGGACCTGTACCTGTTGAGTGAAGATGACCTCAAACTATTCTTTCTGTCTGCCTTTATACTCGACTTGGGTTTTTTTGCTTCGTGGCATCATATGTTTGAGAGTACCTGGAGGAATATAGATTTTTTGGGGCTTGGTGCAGCAGTTTACTTACCAGGTGAGGAGCATTGCCAGTGAGGAATAGAGGATCAGTCTAAGCAGTGAGAGCATCTTGAAGTACATCACTTTTAACTCCCAGGTCTAAAGATGGTTGTCCAACATGACCTTGTTTTGTCAAACGGCTGCTTCAGGGACGGATGAATACTGTAAGCATACATACAGTTAATGTTAGTAAAAGACATACATAAAAGCATAAAGGATAAACTTAAAATGAACACGATTATATATATAAATAACATATAAAAATAGTAGTAAACCTCTTCATAATGGGATAGACAAAAGCTCAAAACCTATATCAAAATTTACACTTTTAACAATGGTTTATAAAAACACAATGATAACAAAGTATAACACCAAAGGAGATGGTGGCTTACCTAGATAGTGTGAAATCGCAAGCCTCACAAACTGATAAAAGCTAGGAAAAATGGAAAAAAAAACCCCAACACTTATTAGTGGTCCTTTTACTAAGACACACTAACAGATTTAGCGCACACTAATGATTAGTGTTTGCTAAATGATGACACCCTTTAAGTTCCTATGGGTATCTTATCATTTAGCATGCACTAATTGTTAGCATATGGTAGATCTGTTAGTGCTCCTTAGTAAAAGGACCCCTTAATCATAAAGACATACATACTAGAACCTAAAACTGGAGGATAAAAATGAACATAAAGGTGGAAGGTAATGGATGGAAGAAAAATGCAGTCACCTGTGTCTCCAACCTGGGTTAGCTTGTGATGAGTCAAACAACCTTGCTGTGACAGCCTAGTTTATATGTCTCTCCAATGTCATATAAATACATTAAAAAATCAGTGTTACAGCAAGGATTTAAAAAAGGAAACAAACGTCTCTGAAAAACCTAAAAAGACTAAAGTCCAACTTTAAAAAAAAATGTAAAAGCATCACTGTTCTCATACAATCTCCATTTGAAGTATTACTGAAGCTTTCCATCCACCATATTAAAACAATAAAGCCACCTCTCTAGTGCAGTGGTATTGGTGCAAACACATCAAAAGCAACATAAAGCTCAATAGTGATCAGCTAGAAAACATTATAAAACAAGTATGTACAAATATCATAAAACAGGAATTTACAAAACATCATAGAACAGGACCATAAAAAATCATGACATATGTCTTCAAAACTTTGTAAATGTAACTAATTACTTTACTTAAGTAAAAGTTTTGTCACAGGAAACATATGTTACTTTTCCTTTTATGAAAGTAATAATTTCACTGATTTTTACATCTTCACTCAGTTACATCTGATGCTGGCAGTTAAAAGTAAAAAGTAGAAGCAGAAGCAAGATCATGTAAGTAATGTTTCCTCAGGGCCCTTTTTCAAAGATGCACCAAAAAGTGGCCTGCGGTAGTGTGGGCATGTGTATTGGACGTGCACTAGACCATTTCTCCACTGCGCCTGGAAAAAGGGGATTTTTGGGCCAGGAAATGAATGTGTGACAAAATGAAAACCAGCATGTGTCTATTTATGGCCTGAGCCCTTAATGCTACCCATTGATTTAGTGGTAAGGGAATGTGCGTTTCCCACATGGTAACCATTCAGTGTTTACCAAATGCCGATTACCACCAGGAATGCCCCTTTGGTAGAAAATAGAAAATTATTTTACCACATGTTTTTGGCACACGCCAAGTTCAGCATTACCATCTGGGGCATGCGTTATCCAGGCGGTATTGCCAATTTGGTACTCGCTGGACACGCGTAGGCCCTTATGTGCTTTTGTAAAAGGGCCCCTAAACCAGATGAAACAGCAAAATCTGAAACAGGATTTTACTATTCCAAACAATGGATCATCTCATCTTTAAATTTTGCTGTTCACTGAATATAACCTAAGAGAACAGTGGAATTGACTGTGCTTGTTGAACTGGTTACTAGTCTGCAACCAAACAGTGATGAGTTAGGTCACTTTGAAGCAGAGATGAAGCTGAAGAGATTAAAATTCTTGATGAACAGACATATGTCTCTACTACAACAGACTGCTGGATATCCACTGGATTGATAGAGTATTTTTTATTAGATATTTAAAGAACCTTACACCAAGGGGGTCTTTTGCTAAAACTTAGCTTGAGATATCTGCAGCACGGCCCATTTTATTCCTATGGGCCCGGCTGCAGATAACTTGAGCTAAGTTTTAGTAAAAGACCCCCCAAGTAAATCAAACTTGTCCAGAAAATAGGATAATAAGGAAGAAAAAATATTCACATCAGAACTACGTAAAGAAACACAAATTAAATTATATCCTCTTATAGTCCCCAAATAACTGGATGCATCAAAAAGTTTCAGAGAGAATCAATATCAAGAAATATAATTATAAAAAAGAAAATAGGCCTAAACATGATGCTTATTCCATTGCTCGAAATACGCTACTTCTAAACAGGGGGATGACTAACCAGCTGCAAGATACATTTATTATCAAGAAATTGTTTAAACTTTACCAAGCATTTGCACAATTACCTCTTTTTTTCAGAGAGTCGGGACCCCTGTGGATGTGTTGGAGGCAAGCCTGCTTGAAAGTGCAGAGGTGAATGGAGACCCTGGGATGCTCTCTGGGCTGGAGCTTTCGCTCAGCCCTGACATGAGAGCTCCGCCTCCACAGCCATGAGGCACAAGCTCCCCACTATCGGCACCTCAAGCTCCTTTATCCAATGTAGGGGAAGGAGTAGAGAGGCGAGAGGAGGTCTTGAAGCCAAGTGCCAGGGAGCCCTAAGAGGGCTGAGTTGAATAATACCCTGAGGAGGGGAAGATAAAGGAAACCCCTTTGTGTTTTGAACTGTCTGTTTCTGTGCTATGCTTGCTGAAGTTACCCTGAAGGGAGGAGGAAGATAAAGGAAACCCCCTTGTTTGGAACTGTTTGCTTCGGTGCTGTTTTTTGTTGGAGTTACCAGGGATTTACCACAAGTTGTTTTGAACTGCTTTGGCTGGAACTGTCTGGGACTGAGCAGTTTGCCTGGCCAATTGCAATACATGGCTTGGCTTGGGAGCCAAGGGAACTCCGAAGAGACTGGCAAGTGAGACCCCGGCCAGTAGAGGGCTGCAGTTCAGAGTCACCCAGTGGCCGGGAGCTTCACAGCATGTATGAAGCCATCTTAGGCATGCGCAGAGCAGACACGCATAATGCTTGGCTGCTCTGCACTGGCTTCCCCTCCTTAGGAAGGAAATTGTGTACAAATGAGCTAAAGGTGAGCAGCTCATTTGCATGCGATTTCCTTCATGCATGCCCGTTCCTTTCCGAATCGCTAAGGGATCGGTAAGGGAAGGGCTTTTTCCGTTCAGTTAGTGCATCAGTTAGTCCGCTGCAGTGCCCCCTAGGGTACCTGGTTGGTGTCCTGGCATGTCAGGGGGACCAGTGCACTACGAATCCTGGCTCCTCCCATGACCAAATGAGTTGGATTTGGTCGTTTTTGAGAAGGGCATCCTCGGTTTCCATTATCGCTGAAAAATGGGGACGACCATCTCTAAGGACGTCCATCTCTAAGGTCGACCTACAGCAGATAAACACCCTGTTTACTAAGCTGCACTATAGGTGTGCTAGCATTTTTAGCACATGCTAAAAATTAGCACATACTAACGTTAGAGATGCCCATAGGAATATATGGGTGTTTCTAGCATTTAGTGCATGCTAATTTTAGCATGTGCTAAACACACTAGCACACCTTAGTAAACAGGGCCCCATAATTTTTACTCTACAATCAGAGTAGCTCTGTTCATGAAAAACAATCGAAAAATTACATTCTAATCAGTTTCAAACACAAAAGAGATCGATTGTTATGTAGGTTTCCTCCAAGTCCTGAGAAGTCTCAAGGAACTCAGTGATATTTAAACCATCTGGAGTGGATCCAACATTTGAATCCACTCCAGATGGTTCCATAATTTGTCTCTTCTTAAAAGGAAGATAATAAATCTTATTTATTGGAGGCAAGGATTCATTAGTCAAATGTTGAACATTCTCCATATCCTATATAATAAAAAGCACCTCCAACGTTCTGAAGCTGACTCCGTGAAAGTGAAGCCTTAAAGTATTCGTGCTCCTGCTGTATCCATCTCCTGAATTGACGTCACGTACTTCCGTGTTCGTCACAAACAGCACAGACCAATCACTGGAAGGGAATGCTGCAGAGTTGCCATGCAACGGAAAGCAACGTCACACACATGAGGGTGTTGTCGTCCCTCCCTTCCTCTCTTCCAGTTCCAGGACCCCTACCTCCAAATTTTAAAAGTCATCTTCACTTACGAAGTCGGGTTTACGGCGGCCGGCAGCAGCAGTAAAAGGCATGCAGGCTCGGCCCTTCTCTCTCTCTCAGCTCTGGTCCCGCCCTTGTGGAAACAGGAAATGAGGGCAGGACCAGAGCAGAGAGAGAGTGAAGGGCCAAGCCTGCCCATCTTCAATCTCATTTCATGTCCTCTAGTTCTACCGCCTTCTCATCTCCAGAAAAGGTTCGTTTGCGGATTAATACCTTTCAAATATTTGAATGTCTGTATCATATCACCCCTGTTTCTCTTTTCCTCCAGGGTATACACGTTCAGGTCAGTAAGTCTCTCCTCATACGTCTTGTATCGCAAATCCCATACCATTTTGTAGCTTTTCTTTGCACCACTTACATCCTTAGCAAGATGCAGCCTCCAAAACTGAATACAATACTCACTAACGACTAATACTGGGGCATCAACACTTCCTTCCTTTCTTCTGCTGGTCACACCTCTCTCTATACAGCCTAGCAACCTTCTAGCTACAGCCACTGCCTTGTCACACTGTTTTGTCGCCTTCAGATCCTCAGATACTATCACCCCAAGATCCCTCTCCCTGTCCATACATATCAGACTCTCACTGCGTAAAACATACGTCTCCCGTGGATTTCTACTCCCTAAGTGCATCAGTTTGTATTTCTTCACATTGAATTTTAATTGCCAAACCTTAGACCATTCTTCTAGCTTCTGCAGATCCTTTTTCATGTTTTCCACTCCCTCCCGGGTGTCCACTCTGTGACAAATATTAGTATCGTCTGCAAAAAGGCAAACTTTACCTTCTAACCCTTCGGCAATGTCACTCACAAATATATTGAACAGAATAGGCCCCAGCACCGATCCCTGAGGCACTCCACTACTCATCTTTCCCTCATCCGAGCAAATTCCGTTAACCACCACCCTCTGTTGTCTGTCCGTCAACCAGTTCCTAATCCAGTTTACCATGTCAGATCCTATCTTCAGCCTGTCCAGTTTATTTAAGAGCCTCTTGTGGGGAACCGTGTCAAAAGCTTTGCTGAAATCTAAGTAAATTACATCTATAGCATGTCCCTAATTCAATTCTACGGTCACCCAGTCAAAGAATTCATTGAGATTCGTTTGGCACGATTTCCCTTTGGTAAAACCATGTTGTCTTGGATCTTGCAATTTATTGGCTTCCAGGAAATTCACTATCCTTTCCTTCAGCATCGCTTCCATTACTTTTCCAATAACCGAAGTGAGGCTTACCGGCCTGTAGTTTCCAGCTTCTTCCCTATCACCACTTTTGTGAAGAGGAACCACCTCTGCCATTCTCCAATCCCACGGAACCTCTCCCGTCTCCAAGGATTTATTAAACAAATCTTTAAGAGGACCCACCAGAACCTCTCTGAGCTCCCTCAATATTCTGGGGTGGATCCCGTCCGGTCCCACGGCTTTGTCTACCTTTAGATTTCCTAGTTGTTCATACACACTCTCTTCCATGAACTGTGTTCTATCAATCAATCACGGTCCTTCTCCAGGATTTTCTTCTGTGAAAACAGAACAAAAGTATCTATTTAGCAAATTTGCCTTTTCTTCATCATTATCTACATAGCGGTTCGCAGCATCTTTCAGTCTCACAGTTCCCTTTTTAGTCATTCTCCTTTCACTAATATACCTGAAGAAATTTTTGTCACCCCTCCTTACCTTTCTAGCCATTTGTTCTTCCGCTTGCGCTTTCACCAGACATATCTCTCTTGGCTTCTTTCAGTTTCATCCGGTATTCTTCTCCGTTTTCCTCTTCTTGAGTTTTTCTGTATTTCTGGAATGCCAACTCTTTAGCCTTTATTTTTCTCAGCCCCTTGCTTGGAGAACCATATCGTTTTCCTTTTTCTCTTGCTTTTATGTACTCTCCTGTTCAGAAGGAATGGATCCTAAGGAGCTTAGCCGAGATTGGGTGGCAGAGCCAGTGGCGGGAGACGGGGATAGTGCTGGGCAGACTTATACGGTCTGTGCCAGAACCGGTGGTGGGAAGCGGGACTGGTGGTTGGGTGGCGGGGATAGTGCTGGGCAGACTTACACGGTCTGTGCCCTGAAATGGACAGGTATAAATCAAGGTAAGGTATTCACAAAAAGTAGCACATATGAGTTTATCTTGTTGGGCAGACTGGATGGACCATGCAGGTCTTTTTCTGCCATCATCTACTATGTTACATAAAGGTTTGTGGCCCTATTTATAGTTGATTTCAGCCTGGACCACTACCCTTCCACTTCTCGTATGTCATCCCAGCCCATCAGCTCCTTCCTCAGGTATTCCCCCATTTTTTTTAGATGCTTGTTCCTCTTTTTAAATCCTTGTTGTAGCATTTATTTATTTATTTATTTATTTATTTATATATATGACATGGGAAAGACATAGAAGCAAGGCTGTCACAGCAAAGTTGTTTATCTCACCACAAACTAACCAGGCTGGAGACAATGATGAGTACATTTTTCTTCCATCCATCACCATCCACCTTTATCTTCATTTTTGTCCTTCATTTGTAAGTTCTGGTGTGTTCATGCTGGATCAAAATCTTATTACAGTCTCCTCCTCATATGCTTAAAGGAACATGATCAATAACACAACATTTGAAAGTATCAAATGAATGATGTTTAGTAATATTGTGTGTGGCCAATGGAAAGATGCTGAAGAAAAATTGACAGTTCCTGTTAAACAACAGGGTTTCAGTGAGGCCTCATCCTCCAGCAGTTCTAGTAAAAGTGGGGAGTCTGTAAATATTTTTTTAGACACAAGCAGGGGCAGGCATATGAGAGGAAGAAATATGAGAAGATGTCAAGGTTTTCAGTCTTGACCCCAGACCAGACAACAGAGACATCAGAAGCAGTATTGATCAACCAATCATCACATAACTTGTCCTTGGCAGATATCTCTCTACTATTGAAGGGGCTGTCCTTCGTCCCTGCCACTAGCATTTAAGTTTAAAATATATCTAAAAAGATGTATTCAAAATTTACAGTTGAAAATATTTTTTCATGATAAACCATCAGAAACAGATGCATCAGTAGTTGCTCCCAAATCTATTTTGATTCCACCTATTCCTATTGATCCAGTAGTACAGGCATTTAAGACTCTGGTGATTTGTGATGTGGATCAAACATTTAGACAAGAAAGATAGAAGTTGTCCAAAGAAGAATGAAAATCATTGATAGATTTTAGATCAAATGCAGACATTGTGATCACATGGGTGAACAAAAGAGGAGCTGTGGTAATACAAAATCATACATAATAAGTAGCAGAAGTCATGTGACAATTAAATGATACATCAACTTATCAAGAGCTAATGGAAGATCCTACAGGCATTGATTTTGGGAATCACACAACAGGGAATTCCAGATGTTTTGTTTTTTTTTTACCTCAAGGGAATTTAGATTTTTAAATTTTAAATGTCTGAGTCCCTGTTTTATATGCTTTACCCCAAATTCATAAGTAATTACAGTCTCTACTCCAGGATGTCCAATTATTTCTTCACAAGGATCAATTTTGGAGTCTTTATCCTACTTTGCCTGTACTAGTCCCTCTTATATCACTTCTTTAATATTTTAGAAGAGGTGAGTGATCTAGCCAAATCCACCCCAATGTTAATCACGTTGGATATTACATCTTTATAAACCTCCATTCCACAACAGGAGGTTCTGAATGTGGTGAGCGAGGCCCTGGAATTGAGACCCAGACCTTATAGAATCCTGACAGAATTTTTTTTACAGGTAAACACAGTTTAGCTAGCACAGCTAGCACTCACATAAAATTATTTTCTATTTCAGGATAAAATGTACTTGTAAGTATCTGGTGTGGCGATGGGAGTGACTTTCGATCCATCAATTGCCGATATATTTATGGCAAAATTGGAGATAGAATGGGTCACCAAATCATTGTTTTTCAGCAAAATAACTATCTGATTGATGATATTTCTTTGATACAGTTGGGGTTCTGAAGAGGAACTGAATCAATTTGTTGATTGGTTAAATACCTGCCATACCAATATTAAATTTAAAAGTACTTTTTCCAGATCCTGTGTAAATTCTTGATATTGAGGTACCACTTCAAGATCATCAGTCTTTTAGTGTTTAGAAAAGCAACACTTTTTTGGATGAAACATTTTTTTGGGAATATCACAGTTGTCACTCAAGAAGACAGAAAAACGGCTTACCGTTTTTGCAATTTTTACAGTTCAGAAGTATATGTGTTAGAGATTCTGATTTTAAGAAACATTCTAAACAATTTGAATAAAGGTTATACGAGAGAGGTTATCCAGTGAGTGTAGTAAAAAATGCCTATAAATGTGCCAAATACAATAACCGTGAGATACTGTTAAAGAAGATATGAGGAAGAAAACTGATACTTCTGTTTTAAAATATTCAACTAGAATCATTAAAAAGAATTGGATAATTATGAAATTTTACTCATTTTTTTATGATCATTTTATAAAAGTGGCTTTTTCTTTATCACATAATTTAAAAGAGCTTTTGAGTCCAGCAACACTACTTGATTAGAGAAGAGAATACAAGTGAGTTTGGACATTTTAGTTGTTGTCATTGCAAAACATGCTCGTTGACATTGGAAATTTCTCAGATTTTGAATCCCATGCATTTCTGGACTTTTAAAATGACATATATCACTGTCAATCCACCTATATTGTATATATGCTGTAATGTCCATGTATGAAATGGTATATAGGAAAAACTACCTGTAGTTTACAGCAGTGAATCACAGAGCATCGCTCTTGTGTTAAAAGGAAGAAAATTGATCGCACACTATATTGCTGAAGATCATTTGACTGATACTTTCAAATGTTTTGTTATCAATCATGTTCCTTTAAGCATACAAGGAGAAGATTTTGATCTAGCATAACATTGGATCCACATTCTACAATCCATTGAGACTATCAGGTGAATTTTCGAAAGAGAAGGGTGCCCATCTTCCGGCACAAATCGGGAGATGGGCGTCCTTCTCGTAAGGTCACCCAAATCGCCATAATTGAAAGCCGATTTTGTGTGCCCTCAACTGCTTTCTGTCTCAGGGACGACCAAAGTTCACGGGGGCATGTCAGCACCGTACTGAAGGCGGGACTGGGGCATGCTTAGGAGATGGGCATCCTCGGCCGATAATGGAAAAAAAGAAGAGCGTCCATGATGAACACTTGGGCGACTTTACTTAGTCCATTTTTTTTATGACCAAGCATCAAAAAGGTGCCTAAACTGACCAGATGACCACCAGAGGGAATTGAGGAATACCTCCCCTTACTCCCCCAGTGGTCATTAACCCCCTCCCACCCTCAAAAACAATCTTTAAAAATACTTTTTTGCCAGCCTCTATGCCAGCCTCAAATACCATACTCAGGTTCATCGCAGCAGTATGCAGGTACCTGGAACAGTTGTCGTGGGTGCAGTGTACTTCAGGCAGGGGTCCCAGGCCCGTCCCCCCCTACCTGTTACATTTGTGGTGGTAAATGTGAGCCCTCCAAAACCCACCAGAAACCCACTGTAACCACATGTAGGTGCCCCCCTTCATCCCTAAGGGCTATGGTAGTGGTGTACAGTTGTGGGGTTTGGGGGGCTCAGCATCCAAGGTAAGGGAGCTATGCACCTGGGACCTTTTTCTGAAGTCTACTGCAGTGCTCCCTAGGGTGCCCGGTTGGTGTTCTGGCATGTCAGAGGGACCAGTGCACTACGAATGCTGGCTCCTCCTATGACCAAATGGCTTGGATTTGGCCATTTTTGAGATGGGCATCCTTGGTTTCCATTATCGCTGAAAACCGGGGACGACCGTCTCAAAAACGACCTAAGGACGACCATCTCTAAGCTCGATCTAAATTTCATGATTTGGGCGTCCCCAACCGTATTATCGAAACAAAAGATGGACACCCATCTTGTTTCGATAATACAGGTTGCCCCGCCCCTTTATGGGGGCCGTCCTGCGAGGATGCCCTCATGAAAACTTGGGCACCCCATTCGATTATGCCCCTCTATGGGTCTTAATTCCCATATTCAATGGACAATTTTTTTTTAATCAGAGTTTCTCATTGGTTTCCCTCAATGCCTTGATGTCACCAAAATTTGAATAAAAAGAGTGGGGTTCCGCTTCCTGTTCAGGGAGTATATGGCATCCTGCATTCACACGGCACTATTTTCCAGTGAAAATGTTAAGTCTGGCAAAGTAAGAAGTTTTTTGACAGCTTGGACTGAGCACTAACTTGTATTTTTGTTATATATTGTAGATATGAGTCTGCCTGATTGATTTCTGGAGCTTATCAAGCATTTGCATTTATTTCCCCTGAGGAAGCTTGTGAAAGTGAAACGGAGATCCCTGTCAAGACCTTTATTTGAAGCTAAGAGGCTCTTTTATAAAGGGCTTGCCATGCACCATTGGGCTTGCCACGTACCAATTTGGAGCTACTGCTAGTGCTACCGCAGTAGCCTGGTGGTAGGTCCTATTCCCAGCATGTGCCATATCTGGCACTACAAAAATGTTTATATTTTTGTAGTGCTAGGACTTACCTAGTGCCAGGCTAGTGCAGCAGCGCTTATCATCATCTAAATAGGTGGTGGTAAGGGATCTCCCCCTGAACCCCCCCCCCCCCCCCCCCCCCAGAAATGGCCACATACCAATCCCTATGATTAGCACTGGGTCATTTCCTTTTTACAAAAACAGCCTTTTACCCACTGCAATAAAAGCGGGCCTTGGCACATATCAAAACATGTGCTGATGCTACCGCAGGTCCCCTTTTGCTGCAACTTGGTAAAAGGGGCCCTAAGTGTTTTTTAATGTTTGTTAATTTTTGCAGATGTTTTGCAAATCCTTTTAAAGACATTCTGAAGATTTAAATGATTTTATGCATATGAATGAATAAAAAATATATTAAGGTTTTTTTGTGCCCATAAGAACAGAGTCTAACAGATGCTGACACTGTGAGACACTGAATGTGTCATAGCCTTGACTTTTCTTTTTCCTCTTAATAACAATTTTAATAACAACTTTCATATGTTTGATTGATTGCTGTCTAGAAGATATTTTTCCTTCAGCTTTAGTTCTTGTGTTACTGAAGTGACACCAAAATTTAAATATATATTTGTTTTATATGACAAGCAGTAAGGGAAACATCCCCAGCGCTATACTCTGTAATGGTAAAAGTTTATTGATCTTGACAATAATCTTGCATGAATTTGCCTACCATTCATTCCATACTGAAAACTGTATGAAATACATTAGTCCCAGTTAGCATACAGTCCGTATTTCTGTGAGAAAAAAAAAACAATCATTTTAACAAAATAAATTCTGTTTAAGAATATTTTATAATTTCTTTGCATCATTGTTAATAATGAAATAGTTAGGATTTTATTTTTGTTGAGTTGTGAATTTTAGTGTTCAGCATGTCACACATATGAACATCATCTGTCAGGTGTGTCACAACAGAAGAAAGGCTGACAACCACTGCTCTAGCATATAAGAAGATAGAGGGTCTTTCCCCTTCCCTTCCCTTTCCTTCCTATGTATTCAACTGGATGTCCAGCGAATAGTCTCTATGCTCTCACTAGAAAAATCTGCAAAGCTAAAAGAACAGTTAGACACATTCAGAGCATCCTGAAAAGCAACACTGAGGCAGTTTCAAGCTCTGCTGGGCCTGCTGAAGTTTTACTTCAGGGTCATCCCAATGAACCGAGTGCTCACTTGTCAATTACTTTGGCAACTCTAGCGGCAGTAAATCCCTTCATTAAGGTTATTAGGGCTATAGAAGATGATCTGGTAGTAAGGGTTGACTTCTTGTGTTCTTTTAATGGTCAGCCTGAGCTCTTCACACATGCATCTGGTGGACAGGATTTTAACATTTACTTCATAGGCTCCTGGAGTGCAGAAGCTCTTTGCACAACTCTGGCTGCCCTTATAGCAAATGTTAGCATTAAATTGGCGATATGTAGCTAGTAAGTGCCATGTTTGAAGTCTGGCGTGGACGTTCAAATATTTGAAAGGTATTAATCCACAAACAACCTTTTCCGGAGACGGGAAGACGGTAGAACGAGAGGACATGAATTGAGGTTGAGGGGGGGCAGACTCAGGAGTAATGTCAGAAAGTATTTTTTCACAGAGAGGGTGGTGGATACATGGAATGCCATCCCGCGGGAGGTGGTGGAGATGAAAACAGTAATGGAATTCAAACTTGCGTGGGATAAACACAAGGGAATCCTGTTTAGAAGGAATGGATCCACGGAATCTTAGCAGAGTTTGGGTGGCGATGCTGGTAATTGGGAAGCGAAACCGGTGCAGGGCAGACTTCTGCGGTCTACGCCCTAATCATGACTGAATAGATATGGATGAGCTTGAGTGTAAATTTTAAGGGGCGGTCTGTGCTCTGAGAATGGCAAGGAGAAATCAAACTCGTGTATACATATAAAGTATTACATACCATGTAAAATGAGTTTATCTTGTTGGGCAGACTGTAGGTGGGTGTCTCTCAATATTTATTCGGACTTGTATCTGCATATATTGATATAATACTAGTCAATTAATACTGTTACTGTCTCCAATAGCTGTTTTTGAAGACCTATTTGAGAATATACTTTTATGTGACTGTGCATATGTTTGTGCATACTGGTGTCATATATTTATGTTTTATATTTTTTAAAAATATTTTTTAGTTAAGTATTACTTTTGTATTGTTTACACTAGTTAATTAAGACAGCCGTCTTTGGAGACCTATTTGAATGTATATCTTTTTAAATATTATTTTCAAATATAAATATTATTTTTAAAATATTCTTTTATATATAATTTTTTAACATATTATGATTTTCGGTATGATTTTTAAATATGATTTTCTTATGATTGTGCACAAGCTTGCATTACTATTTATGGGATATTGGTGTTATATATCTATGTCAAACATTTTTTGTTTTTAGATTTTTGATTGTGTATACATACCTATTTATGCATGATTTTAGATATTTAGTTGTTTAACAATATATTGTAAGAAGGAAGAGGCTGTCCTACCCTGGTTAGGCCCCTAGAGGGCGTAGTTCCCCTAGAATGTCCAGGGAAAAGGGCTGGGTGAGTTGCTGAAGGGAGCCAGTAAGGGGAGGTATAGCTGGAGGTCGCTAGGACCTGGGAGAGTCCTGGAGGTGGAAACAGGTGCAGCAGGTTATGGGCTGGGGCCTGTTTGGTTATTAACTACTTATACTCCTCCTGAGTGGTGAAGGGAGAGAGGAGAGCTGGCAGCTGAGAAAGAAGGCTGGTAAAGGCAGCAGAGGGATTCCCCATGAGAAGTACTGGCTGAGCCCTATGGCCGGGTGGTGAAAAGACTGTGTCTAGAACAGTGAAGCGGTACTGTGTGTCCCAGGTGAAAAGACTGTGTCTAGAACAGTGAAGAGGTACTGTGTGTCCCAGAGGAAGAGACTGTGTGTCTAGAGCTGGGTGCTACAAGGAGGGACTGTGTGTCCAGGGACTGAGTTAGTACTGAGCCCAAATGCCTGTGTGAGAGGGCTCAGGGGGAAGAAATCTATGGACGTTGAACTGTGCAAGAAGAAATGTTTAAAAAGGGAAGATGGCACTGAGTAGAAAGAAATGAAATGTTTAAGCTGGAAGAACTGTTTAAGCTTGGGAAAGTGTTTTAAGCTAAAAGAAGAAATGGTTAAGCTGGAAGAACGGTTTAAGCTTGTGAAAGTGTTTTAAGCTAAAAGAAGTGTGCCCCAGAGGCTGGAATAAAGATGTATATGAAAATAGCCTGATTGGTGAAACCTGACTATGTTTGCTTTCTGAGAAGCAGGTCACCCTGAGCAGAAAAGGGTGGTAGATTAATTTGCATAAATCTGCATACTGAGAACCAGCTCACCCTGAGTGAAAGAGGGATCTGGGAGCCTGAGGTGGGAGCTTCATCATCACACACAAGCCTCATCATTTTCACAATATATGTTTACAATTTGTTTTATTATTTTATTTTATCATTTCTTGTAGCCCCTGAAGCAGCCCTGCCTGGCGAAACATGGCCTGTGTCGGTCTATTTATGTGTGTTTATACATATTATTATTTGATTTTTTTGTCAATAAATTATTTTCATCTTAGCGATCTGCTTTGTGTATCTTCCACTATGGTAGTGGTGTACAGTTGTGGGTAGTGGGGTTTGGGGGGGGGGGTTGAGGGGCTCAGCACATAAGGTAAGGGAGCTATGTACCTGGAAGCATTTTATGATGTCCACTGCAATGTCCCCTAGGGTGCCCGGTTGGTGTCCTGGCATGTCAGAGGGACCAGTGCACTACAAATGCTGGCTCCTCCCATGTCTAAATGGCTTGCATTTGGACGTTTTTGACATGGACATCTTTGGTTTCGAAAATTGCCAAAAGTCAAAGACATCCATGTCTAGGGACGTTCAAATCTAAGGATGTTCATGGTATTTTCAAAACGAAAGATGCACGTCCATCTTTTTTCAAAAATACGGTTTTCCCTGTCCCCAGATTTGAACGTTTTACAAAGACATCCAAATCGCAACTTGGACGTTTCTTTCGAAAATGCCCCTCCACGTTACTTTGCCTGTAGTATCTTCTTATCTCTCTGGAAGCCAAAAAAAGAAATGAATAGAAAATAGTGTCTTCTATTTTCATTTTCCTGCTGAGATAATCAGTCATAAGATTTTGAAGAAATGAGTCTGGTATAGGCTTATTTGATTGACTGCTTATCAAAATGTTTCAGCATGGTTGGTGAAGTGACTTCTGATTCATTGTTTTCTCTCCTCAAAGCAGCTCCATGCAGAGACATGGAGGCATATTTTCAAAGCAATTAGACTTACAAATTTACGTGGCGGGATATTTTCGATATGACATCTAAATCTGGCTTTGGACGTTTTGCTGAAAAAGTCCAAAAATCACATAGTGAAAATGACCATTTTCAAACCAGAAAAACATCAATTATTTTCTTTAAAAATGACCATTTCCTAGAGGTTCTTGTGCTTAGTATATCTATCTTTTTGGACCATTAAAAAAAAAGTCAAAGTAAAAAATGCACAAAATCAAGTCATTGGGGCGTAGAAGGAGCCAGCTTTCCTAGTAGATTGACCACACAGGCATCCCAGCAGAGCAGTAGGGCACCCTAGGGAGCACTGCAATGGACTTCACATAAAAAGACCTAGGTACACATCTCATCATTACCCATTTAGACTGTATGGTGAGCAGTTCAAAACCTACTGTACCCAACTATACACCACTAAAATATCCCTTATGGCTACAGGTGTCACTTATATGTGGGTATGGTAGGTTATAAGGGTATTTGGGTTTTTTTTTTTTTTGGGGGGGGGGGCTGACACTTTCCACCATAAATGTAATAGAGTGGGTTATGGGCCTGGGTCAACTTCTCCACAATGCACTGCACCAACCACTAGGCTATTCCAGGAACCTGCTTCCATCTCTAATAGGAGTGGTCATAACATCTGAAACTGCCATACAGGCTGGTATGTACTGTTTCATTTACATCTTTGTGGGGTAGGAGGGGGTCAGTGACCATTGAAGGAGTATCATTCCTTTATTTTTGCAGTGGTCATTTAAGGCACTTTTGTGTGGCTTATTTGTTAATAAAACAGGTCTAGACCAAAACGTCCATCTTTTAGCCCTGGATATTTTTGTTTTGTTCTATTAAAAAAACATCCGTTAGGAATGCCCAAACCCTAACCTTAACACACCCCTGATATGCCCCCTCCTGATTTGAATGCACGTCTGATGAACTTCATAGAAAAATGTCTAAAAATTGGTTTTGTAAATGCCAATTTGGACGTTTTAATGAGAAAAATGTCCAAATGCAGATTTATGCCACTTTTTGGATGTTTTTCTCTTTTGATAATGAGCCCTGTGGAGAGGCATGTTTCATATGATGTCTAAGTCCAGCTTGGAATGTTTTGCTCAAAATGTCCAAAATTTAAGTGGAGAATATAGCCATTGTCAAAAGAGAAAAATGTCTTTTTTTTTTTTTTTTGAAAATGGCTATTTTCTAGATGTTTTGTGCTCAAAACATTTATCTTTTGGACCATTTTTGAAAGAAAAAACATCCAAGTGAAAAACATAGAAAATCAAGCCATTGGAATGTAGGAGGGGCCAGCATTTTTAGTAGACTGGTCCCACAGAAATCCCAGGATAGCAGTGAGGCACCTTAGGGGACACTGCTATGGACTTCATATAAATGCTACCAGGTACACACCTCACCATTGCTCCCTTATCTTGTCTGCTGAGCCCTCGAAAACAAACCAAAAATGCTCTGCCTCCAAGTGTACATCACTATAATAGTTTTTATGGGTGAGAGGAGGAGTAGCCTAGTGGTTAGTGCAGTGGACTTTGGTGCTGGGGAACTGAGTTCGATTCCCACTGCAGCTCCTTGTGACTCTGGGCAAGTCACTTAACCCTCCATTGCCCCTGGTACAAAATAAGTACCTGAATATATGTAAACCGCTTTGAATGTAGTTGAGAAAGGCGGTATATCAAGTCCCATTTCCCTTTCCCTATATGTGAGTACAGTAGGGAGGGCTCACAGTTTCCATCACAAGTGTAAAAGGTATGGGGGAGGTATTGGTCTTGGTCCACCTGTCTACAGTGCACTGCACCTACCACACTACTTCGGGGACCTGCAAGCTGTTTTAATGGACCTGGCTATAGCATCTGAGACTGTCTAGATGGTTAAAAGATGGTCACTGACTAGGAAGCCACGGGAACAGCAAGCTCTGTGAGCCCAATTGGACAAAGGAGCAGTAAGCTCATGGATGCAGCTGAAAATCTGGTCTAATCAGACAGGACCCTGGACCTGAGATAGGACCCAGACCCAGGCCAGAACGGGGGGGCATTCAAATGGCCTTGAAGTTAGAGAACCAGATAGAAAGACCCTCACCTGAGCGTGGGCACCAACGATCACACTGAGTGGAACCGACGACCAGCACTGGATCACCGAGAACTGTCCACTGCAGAGCAATGATGAACATTGCCGAACAGGTTCGGTTGGGTGCACAGTAAGGAGTCTGCGGCCCAGCACCGGAGCAACAAGGAGCACTGCTCTCTGCCTTGTTGCACCTGGGCAGATGGAGCCAATGTGGCCAACGGAGCAGACAGAGCTGGTATCACAGGCCTGCACACGTAGTGCCTGTGACACCGAATCACGCTCAATCTCAACCTCCTGCTGTGGGATTTCTCCCCAGCGACCGGTGCCGAGAGACAGAATACAACCAGATGAGAGACTGACCTGCAGCATATCAGCAATCGGTTGTCACCACCCAAGGTCAGGTATACATATAAAGTAGCACATACGAGTTTATCTTGTTGGGCAGACTGGATGGACCATACAGGTCTTTCTCTGCTATCATCTACTATGTTACTATCAGGGGCATTTTCGAAAGAGAAGGGCTCCCATCTTCTGACACAAATCGGGAGATGGGCGTCCTTCTCTCAGGGTCGCCGAAATCGGCATAATCAAAAGCCGATTTTGGGCGTCCTCAACTGCTTTCCATTGCGGGGACGACCAAAGTTCCCGGGGGCATGTCGGCACCGTACTGAAGGCGGGACTGGGGCGTGATTAGGAGATGGGCGTCCTCGGCTGATAATGGAAAAAAGAAGGGCGTCCCTGATGAGCATTTGGCTGACTTTACTTGGTCCCTTTTTTTCACGACCAAGTCTCGAAAAGGTGCCCAAACTGACTAGATGACCACCGGAGGGAATCAGGAATGACCTCCCCTTAGTCCCCCAGTGGTCACCAACCTCCTCCCACCCAAAAAAAATTTTAAAACATTTTTTGCCAGCCTCTATACCAGCCTCAAATGTCATACCCAGCTCCATCACAGCAGTATGCAGGTCCCTGCAGCAGTTTTTAGTGGGTGCAGTGCACTTCAGGCAGGCGGACCCAGGCCCATCCCCCCTACCTGTTACACTTGTGGTAGTAAATGTGAGCCCTCCAAAACCCAACCGAAACACACTGTACCCACATGTAGGTGCCCCCCTTCATCCCTAAGGGCTATGGTAGTGGTGTGCAGTTGTGGAGAGTGGGTTTTGGGGGGTGTTTGGGGGGGGGGGCTCAGCACCCAAGGTAAGGGAGCTATGCACCTGGAAGCAATTTCTGAAGTCCACTTCAGTTCCCCCTAGGGTGCCCGGTTGGTGTCCTGGCAAGTGAGGGGGACCAGTGCACTACGAATGCTGGCAAATGCCTTGGATTTGGTCATTTTTGAGATGGGCGTCCTCGGTTTCCATTATCCCCGAAAACCGAGGTTGCTCATCTCTAAGGTCAACCATCTCAACATTTAGGTCGACCATCTCTTAGGTCGACCTAAATGTTGAGATTTGGGCATCCCTGACCGTATTATTGAAATGAAAGATGGATGCCCATCTTGTTTTGATAATACGGGATGCCCCGCCCCTTCGCGGGGACGTCCTCAGTGATGGGCGCCCTTAGAGATGGTCATCCCCGTTCGATAATGCCCCTCAATGTTACTCTGATATTTGGGGTAATATTGGATGGTAAATTGCGGTTCAAATAACAGATATCACAAGTTTTGTAGTGTTGGTGTGTGGCTTTGCGGTTGTTGAGAACAGCTAGGTCATATTTTGATCCTACAAACTTGCAAGTTTTACTGTATTCATTTGTGATCTCTAAATTAGATTACAGTAATGTATTATATTTGGGATTATCAAAATATCTGTGGAGGTGCTTAAGGACCCTGCAACATAACACCATTAGACAATTGTGGGGGGGGGGGGGGGGGGGGGGGAGAGATAGTTCTAGGGAGCATGTGACTCCTGTATTGAAATATTATCACTGGTTGCCTGTTGAGTTTAGGGCATCTTGTAAGGTCCTAGTTTTTGTTCATCAGGTTCTACATGAGGGATTACCATAGTATTTGCAGTCTATGATTCAGTTATGTACTCCAGATTGAGCCTTGAGATCACGTAATGCTCATTTGCTTGCTGTTTCTCCTAAATCAAGTGAACAATTGGTAGCAACCAGAAAGAATGCTGGGTTGTTTTTTTTTTTTGGAAGGTGCCAGTTTTGTGGAACATTTCACTAGTAGAGTTGTGAAAGGAGGTTTCAATGAAACAATTTAAATGGAAATTGAAAGCATATTTTTCCAGAAAGCTTTTGAGGGTGCCAAATGAGTACAGAGGTAGTGTGGGTTTTGCTTTCTTTTTTATGAAGATACTAGTCAAAAAGGCCAGCTTCTGACACAAATGAAATGGGCGCTAGCAAGGTTTTCCTCGGAGTGTGTATGTTTGAGAGAGTGTGTGTGAGAGAGTGACTGTGTGAGAGAGAGAGAGTGAATGTGCATGTGTGTGTGTGTGTGTGTGTGTGTGAGTGACAGAGAGTGAGTGTGGGTGCGAGTGTGTCTGTGAGAGAGAGAGTGTGTGTGAGAGAGATAGAGTGTGAGAGTATGTGTGCGATACACAGACTGTCTGTGAGACCGAGAGAGTGTATGAGATCGAGAGTGTTTGAGAGTGACTGTGTGACACATAGAGAGTGAATGTGATATAGTGTGAGACATTGAGTGTGTGAGAGACAGTGAGTGAGAGAGAGGAAGACACTGACTGTGAGAGACAGTGTGTGTGAGAGAGAGTGTGACAGAGATACCTCCCCCCCTCCATCTCTGCTCTCAGGACCCCTCCCCCTTCCCTCTCTGGTCTTAGGACCCCCTCCCTCTCTGTGGTCTGAGGACCCCCTCCCCTCTCCCCTCCCTCTCATGTTTCTGGACCCCCTCCACTCTGGTCTCACGACCCCCTCCACCCCCCCTCTCAGGACCCCCTCCCCTTCTCTGGTCTCAGCACCCCCTCCCAATGATCCCCCCTTCCTCCTCTCAGGTTTCTGGACCCCCTACACTCTACTACTATTATAAATCACTTCTATAGTGTTACCAGTCGTACGCAGCGCTTTACAATTGAACATGAAGAAAGACAATCCCTACTCAAAAGAGCTTACAATCTAAATCAGGACAAACAGACAGGATCAATAAGGATAAGGGGAGGACAAATAGAAGGACACAAGGATAAGATAAAAGTCACGAGTTGAAAGCAGCATCAAACAGGTAGGCCTTTAGCCCGGATTTGAAGGCAGCCCCTACACTCTGGTCTCAGGACCCCCTCCACCCCCTCTCTAGTCTCAGAACCCCCTCCCCCTCTCAGGAACCCCTCCCCCTCTCTGGTCTCAGCACCCCCTCTCAATGTGTCCCTCTTTCTTTCTGCAGCCTCTCACTGAAGGCATTGGCTATCGGCTCTGCAGCTGCTCCTCTCATCTCTCACGTCGCTCCTCCGGGGTCTGCTCCAGGGGCAGTGACGTGAGAGGCGAGAGGAGCGGCTGCAGAGCCGACAGCCAATGCCTGATGGCTGCCTGTGGTGTCGCGTTTCCTTTTTTAAAGCATTTTTGTTGCTTCAATTAGCTGTTGGCCTGGGCGGCGATCTTGGGGGGTGGGGGTGGAAGGGGGAGCAGTGGCTGCAGCGACATCGAGGGGGGTGGAGGGGGAGCGGTGGCGACCTCAGGGGGGGCGGGTGGGGGAGCGTCGGCGACCTGGGGGGCATGGTGTAGCAACGAGGGCAGCAGGGGCAGGGCCTCGTGCTACTGTCCTGCAGTTGGTCAGTGCTGCGGGTGACGTACCCGGAACTCCGTGACGTCAATTCAGGAGATGGAGCCTTGCAGAGTGCACAAATGTTTCAGAGCTTCACTTTCTTGGTTTCAGAACGTTGGAGGTGCGTTTTATTATATAGGATATAGAGGTAGATCTTCAGTATGAAAGGTTGAGTGTTTGTTCTTGAGAAGTATGTGCTTTCCTATCATTTTAATGACTTTCTTTTCTTTCACTTTCTATTGAAATGTTTATTGTAAACCACCTTGATAATTTAAAAGGGGGGTATATCAATTTGTTTAAACTATTAGGCAGACTATTAGTTTCCTAAGTCATTTGCAGGTTTTTAAAAATTCATTTTGATTTTGTTTCATTTTTCTAAATTTTTGTGGCAGACAGGATGAAGAGAAAGTAAGGAACAGGAGCAAGGACAAAGAGGACTATGTAGACAGGGTGGGAACCTCTACAAGCAGTTACTTCTGGCAAACAAGCAGGAGCCAGCAGTCAACATCTATTGCCAAAGAAGTATACTAAACACATCTTTTTTACCCAGGGAACAAGGGGGATCATTAAAGAAATATTCATTCAGAACTACAATGTTTGTTATGGAATACAGACGCTCAGAAGGAAATATTTTCCAAAGACAGAATCGGGAAAGTATTACCCCTGATATCTGCAGCCTTCAAGTGGCATGATGACCCATGGAGCAGTGCCACCAAAGGTACACAGATATCAAGCAGATACTTAAGACCAAAATATCTGCCATGGCCATATATAGCCACAGTCCAGGTGGAAGAACTTTTACGTTCTCTATGGCTTAGCTATCTGCAGGAAAGATCAGGATTAGCAGAGCAGGTAAAATCATATATATAAATTATACTGTATTATTCTCATATAATTTGCAATACATTATTTAACTTCTATGTCTTATACACTTTTATACCAAGTGAGCTCCAAGTTATCAGGATGAAGCTATGTCTTAACTATTCTATTAAAACCTTCACTACATCCAAGAAACTTTCAACATACAAAAGTCCTTCAAATCCAAAATCATTATATACAGCAATGAAACACTACAACAACAGCATTCAATTAAGCAGGTATACATACTAGGGGCAAACTTCACTCTGTATAAGTACTATCCTAACACAGGGGTCCTTTTACAAAGCCATGGTAAAAAGTGGCCTGTGGTAGTGCATCTTTTAGGCATGCCTTGGGCCATTTTTTACCGTGGTTAGGAAAAAAGCAATTTTTTAGTGGGCCGGGAAATGGGCCTGTACTAATATTAAAACTAGCATGTGTCCTTACCACCACCCATTGACCTAGCAGTAAGGGCTCACGTGCTACCCAAGGCAGGGGCGTAGCTACGGGTGGGCCTGGATGGGCCCAGGCCCACCCAGTTTCGTCTCAGGCCCATCCTCACCTTCTCCCACCCCCGCCGTAGCGCTGCTTCCTCTCCTGCACTTCGCGGTGTCTGTCTCCCACCCTCACGGCAGCGCTTTCAATTTGCTATCAGCGCTGCCTGCCTGACAGCTGATAGACGCGACGCAACGTCCTTCTGCTCCGGGGCCTTCCCTCTGCCGCGTTGATTCAACTTCCTGTTTACGCAGGGTGGATTGCACGTGGCAGAGGGAAGGTCCCGGAGCAGGACGTCGTCGCGCCGCGTCTGTCAGCTGTCAGGCAGGCAGCGCCGATAGAGCACTGCCGCGGCAGTGGGAGACGAAGACCATGAAGTGCAGGAGACGAGTCAGCGCCACGGTAGGAGAAGGTGAGTGGAGGCAGCGTCGATAACTTTAAAGGTGCTGTGCGCTGCATGCATGTGCGTGTGTGTGTGGGGGGGGTTGGGGTTGGGGTTGTAGTGCCCACCCATCCAACCCGCTGGCCCACCCAAAAATTGTCTTCTGGCTACGCCACTGACCCAAGGGGTAACCGTGCAGCACGTGCCAATGTGGGCACGCTGCTGGTTACCACCGGGAATGACCCTTGCGGTAGAAAATTATTTTCTACTGTGAGATTTGGCATGTGCCAAGATCATAATTACCGTCAGGTGCACACGCTATCCCAGCAGTAGTGCCGATTGGGGCCGCTCTACCCGTGTGTTAGCCCTCTTGCCCCTTTGTAAAAGGGCCCCAAGAGCATTTGTGATTATTTTGTTTCTAAAATCTTAGATAAGCTGTCCTCACCCAGCTCCAGATCCATCTTGACAAAACCAATACACTTACAATCCATCAATTTGGGTTTCATGAGCATCATAGCACAGAAACATACCTCATTGCCCTGCAGAGTGAGATTAGAGAATTCATTGGTGCTTTCAGCTGCACTTGATTTAGTTGCTCATAAAATTCTATCTCGGCTATCTGATCATGACCTCAGGGCACTGTCCTCAACTGGTTCTATTCATTTCTTACCTCTAGATATTAGGATGTGCAAGCAAACAAAGAGAAAATCACTTTGTTTAGTTTCCTGTGTCATTTGCAAGTTTTTAAAAATTCATTTTTATTTTGTTTCATTTTTATACATTTTTGTTTCAGGGCAATTTTGCTAATAAGGAAGTGGCTGTGGGTACTGCCAAAGAAAAACCTACCTGTGGTACCTTTCTAATTTCATCACCCAAACCAACGCCGATGGGGTTACTTCCTGTTCTGGGGCAGAGAGAGCAGGGAACCAGCGGAGCTGACGCAGCTCCCAGCGACGTGCACTCAGGGCGGAGCGGCCCTTCCGCCCGTCCCCTTTGGTAAGAATGCGCTCGGGGAGGGGGTGCATGCTCCGGGGGGGGGGGGGGTGCATGTGTGCTTGCGCTGAGGGGGAGTGTGCCGTGCTGCACCAGGGGGGGGGGGGTGCGCAGCGGCAAACCGCCCCAGGTGTCAGCCGCCCTCACTACGGCACTGCACTGTATATATATATATATATATATATATTTTTTTTTTTTTCTATATTATGTACTAAACATCTACAAATGTAAATTTTGTAACCGCCCTTTTAGCAATATGTAAGCCACATTGAACCTGCCATACGGTGGGAAAACTTGGGATACAAATGCAATAGATAAATAAATAAATAAATAAAATAATTTAATTTCACTTAGCACTTATCAGGGTTATCATTGGTGGTATATTGGGGTAGGCATGATCCCTTTCATTTCCAGCCCCATTTCACCACATCAAAAGTAGCTGTAGCCACTGGGATAGTGTAACCCTAAGGGGTTAATTTACTTAAAAAAAAATATTATTTAAATAAATCTTACCCGAACTTCCCCAGGATTCGTTGTGGCCATCTTGGGCCATTTTTGGTAGTCCTGGGTAGCAGGGGTGCCTCCGTGCCCAAGGCTGTGTTTTTTGGTGGCCTGATGGGTGTTCCGGCCATTCTGGGCCATTCTGTTGTTGCCCAGACATCTGGGCATCTTCGGGCACATTCTGGGCCACTTGCGGCTGACATTGGTGGCCGGGGGCTCCAAGATGTCCTGGAACCGGGAGTGCCATTAAAACATGTCCAGCCGCAAAGGCGCGCTGGACACGATTGATGGGGCTCTGGCTGGTACCCGGCAGGAAAAATGGCCAGCTTTCGGCCTAGCCTGCCGGGAGGAGGGGGACTGAGAGAGTGCAAAGTTCACAAATGCTCAGTCCATTTCTTCAGCTTAGGTTAGGCCTCGCTGAAGCCTGGGGCTCAATTTTAGAGCTGCCCAGCCACAGTTCTAGGGATTTCCATGCTTTTTAGGGTCTTTTTACTTTTGGACCCGATTTTTGAGGGGGACCTTTGGGACCGTAACCAATGGTGGTCGCCAGGTCAGGGGACCTTAGAGGTTCAGGTAAGGGGCCTGGTGACTCAAAATTTTATTTGGTTTAATTTTTAATGGTGAGTTTTGGGACTTATATTTATAAAAATTAAGGGGTTAATGGGATTTTTATTTTTTTTTAGCTATGGGCTTTTAATAACCTCTTAACATTTGCTAGGTGGGTTAAAATTTGGAAAGCAGATTTAATGGTAGTTTTCACTGATTTTGGTGCAGTTTAGAATAAAATTCATTGTAATATTGAGGAAAACGTTTTTTTCCCATTATTTCCTATGGAGAAATTAAATGCCAAAATGGAGAATCAGTTGGGCTTGGACAGGATTTTAAGCATCAGTGGTAAAAATGAGAAAGACTACGACATTTCGGGTTTCTTCTGAAAAACTCTTTTGCACCACTACAGCTAAGTAACTGTACTAAAGATAAATAAACTGATACTTACTGGAATATCACTTGAGTTCTTTTAGGGTGAATCATCCTGCGAAGATAAAAATTATCCACAAAGAATTAAATTCTTATTAAGGACAAGGATACTAAGGATTTAAAGAGAAAATTGATGCATCCTAATGTAGAGAAATATATACTTATCTGATGTTTGTGCTGGTTCTGGAGTAGGTCTATAGGGCAACTACTAAAATGGTCAGTTGTTTTCATCATAAAATCCTGGAATGACTATGTCATAACAAAACTCTGTAAGCCACATTGAGCCTGCAAATAGGTGGGAAAATGTGGGATACAAATGCAATAAATAATAATAATAATAATATGGAGAAAGACTTAGAAATCTCTATATGGCAGGAGAGAGGAGATATGATAGAGATATTTAAATACCTTTGTCGCATAAATGTGCAGGAGGTGAGTCTCTTTCAATTGAAAGGGAGCTCTGGAATGAAGGGGCATAGGTTGAAGGTGAAAGGGGATAGATTCAGAATAACCTGAGGAAATACTCCTTCACAGAAAGGGTGGGAATTTGTGGAACAGCCTCCAAGTGGAGGTTGTGGAGATCAAAACTGTGTCTGAATTCAAAAAAGCATTGGACAAGTATATAGGATCTCCAAAAGGATAGGAAGGGATAGTAGATGAAATAGAAAGGCAGACTGGATAGGCCACATGGTTTTCATATGCTTCTATGTTTCTAAGTCTACTGACCTGCAACCTCAATTCATGTTCTCTCCCTTACCCTCCTTTCCTTAGGGAATACATATTCAGGTTTTCAAGTATCATTTCATATGTCTTTTGACAGAAACCCATACCATTTTTGTTGTCTTTCTCTGAACCACTTCAAGTCTTTTTTCCTCGTATTCTATATATCACTCCTAGTATTCCGTGCCGAAATCCAAGCATATTCTATAACAATGCACACAACTTAATTAGCTTAACAACAAGATGGCGATTAGGAAGGACGTCTGAACAGCAGTTCCTGACTCTCTAACATCAAATTGCGAGTGAGAATTTCTTTTATAGTTATGGGGAAGAGAAAGGGCAAAACCAGCGTACCTGGTTCCACAGGCTTGGTTAAAGCCCTTTCCACCCGACAGACGACGCTGGAGGAATCAGGACTGCTGGTACAGAGAACACAAATCGGCGCTTCGAGGGGTCCGACGGAGACTTCGGACCTCAGCGTTGAGGGAGTGACGTTAAGTCCCCCTCTGTCGGCAACACCCCCGAGACCCGGAGGGGATCTGTTGGCTATGGAGAGGCAACTCGCGGGAGCTTCCGGAAGTGTAGCTCCTGCGGTTAGCAGTGGAGACCCCATAGCGACCTCGTCTCCGTTGGAAACATCACCGCAAACGGGTTTGACGCCACAAGCCTCACAGCCCGAGCGATACCAGAACGAGCCCTCCGTTTGTATCGGGGAGATTAAAAGACCAGCGATTGTGACAATGGACTCCATTTGGGAGGCGATTCAGGGCTTGAACAACACGTTACTGCAAGTAGCTGAAAATTTCCGAGGAGATGTGAGGAAACTTTCTCAGGCTCATTCTGAACTTTTGGGTAAGGTCTCTGAACAGACGACTAGGATTGATGCCCTTGAAACCGAGGTAATTTCCACTAAAAACTCTATGTTGGCTGTTATTAAAGATAATAACATTCAAAGGAAGAAAATTGACTATATGGAGAACCAATTGAGGAGGAACAACCTTCGTTTTTTGAACTTTCCTAAGTCTCCTTTGACTCCAGCTAAAAAAATGTTAAAAAGATATTTTGTTGAAGTTCTGGGGCTTCCCCCAGAAGCTTTTCCCCCTTTGACTAGAGTAATATACATTTCTGGTGCTGGAGCTTCTAATTTACAACCTCCCCAGGCTGACTTAAATTTAACACAATTTTTGGAGAATTCTATGGAAGTTATCACGGAAAGGACAACGTTGTTAGTCTCTTTTGCATTAGAATTGGACCGAAATAATATATTTAGACTTTTTTTTCGTCATATCTCTACACCTTTTCTTGGCTCAAAAATTCAAGTCTTTCCTGATCTCTCTCGAGAGACACAAAAAAGAAGAAAAGAATTTTTACTATTGAAAGCAAGGCTCCTACAATTAGGTGGAACCTTTATACTTACAGTAAATTTCCTTGTAAATGTTATATTTCTTTAGAATCCACAAATTATATTTTTTTTGAACCAGGAAAACTTATGGAATTTATAGTTAGTAAAGAGTAATGTGTTGTTAACTTTGAATTGTATGCTTTATCGGCTGCCCCGATTTGGATTCTTGCCCTTCCTCTTGTAATTAGGCTGTGATAAAAAACTGTTTCAGCCTTGTTAACTTTAAGTTCCTAGTTCTTGGATCATTTAATGTGGACTAATATAATTGACATTTTGCCTGTTGATTATTTCAAATAGAATGTATATTTCTTTAATTCCAATTTATGCTTTTTACATAAATGTAAGGAAAATTCAATAAAAAAAAAAATAATTAGCTTAACAAGCTAATCAGCATTAATAACAGGTCTTAATGAGCAATTATGAGCACTAATTGGCAATAATTAGAATTTACATGTACAACTCGCTAAGTGTATTCTGTAACGTACTGCGGCAGGGAAATGGGCATTTCATAGGCATTCCAAAATTTATTCACTATATTATAGAATATGCTCCTGTATGCCTAAATCTATGCACTTCAAAACAAAATAGTAGATAGATCCTCCTTGAATGTACAACTAGTGTGCTTTAAGGGGAAAGTCTCATGCTATCACAGGGTTATTCTGTATTTTACACCCACATTGTGGGTGGAACCCTTCTTGTGACTGTTATAATCACAGACAAAACCCCCTTCTTTCCAAATGAGTGCGTCTATAAGTGTGTAGTCCTCTGATAACAGTGTTTAAATTTTTTTTATATATATATATTTTTTTTTTCACTGGTTTTCACACATAATTCTAATTCTTAACATAATTATGCTGGAAATGGCAGGGTTAAAGCGGTCACTTATCTTAATACTCCATCAACTCGCTGGACCCCAACAGGTGCCTGTTTCGCAAAAGCTTTGTCAAGGGATCTTTGGTAGTTGCAGATCTAATCAAGTGGACCCCTTCCTCTTTTGTGATTTCGGATATAAGTAGACTAGAGTCACACATACAATAACAGTGTCACTAAATCTATGCACTGGCATTTATGCCATATTTCCCTCGGTGTAAATGGATGTGCATAGTTTTAAGTGCTGTGATATCAACTAAATGTATTCTATATATCAAGCCTAAATATAGGCACCACTTACAGAATACACTTAGATGGAAATTTATTCTGTGTGGAGTTTTCAGGCACCATATATAGAATCTGGCCCTTTATGTCCTTAATGAAAAACAATCTCCAAACTTCCATAATGGGACTTCACCAATGACTTATACAGGGGCATTAGCACTTCCTTTCTTCTGCTGGCTGTGCCTTTCTCTATGAAGCCTAGCATCTTTTTGGCTTTAGCCACTGCCTTGTCACAACTGTTCAACACTTTGAGATCCTCAGACTCTATCACCCCTTAGCACGTATAACACCTTTGGATTTTTACTCCCCAAGTGCATCACTTCTTTGCACTAAATTTTAACAACCAGATATTAAGACCATTTCTCTATTTTTTGCAGATTGTTTTTAATGTCCACTCCTTCCATGGTGTCCACTCTGTCACAAATCTTCATGTCACGCACAAAAAACACAAACGTTTCCTTCTAATCCTTTGGCAATGTTATTCACAAATATATTGAATAGAATCAGCCCCACTACTGATCCATGAGGCACTCCACTACACATCTTTTTCCCCTATAAGCTATTGCTAAATCAGAGCATGTCATGGTCTATAAATATCATTCCTTTGTGGACTATTAAATATTTTGAAGGCATTTGGGTTGCACTAAATCCATAGAATATTTTATTTATAAAAGATTTCTAACACACAATATTCCTCAATTCTAGGTAGAGTGCAAGCTAGCATACACAATTAAAAAAAAAAAAAAAAAAAAAAATATATATATATACAAATATTGCAATAAAAAATCAATACTGTTCCAGAAATTTTCATAAGCAAAGTTCTGCTTTGATTGATATTTGAATAGTCCCTTAAAAGAAAATACTGCATACAGTTAAGGGCTTTTTTTTTCACCTTTAATGTTTTAAGTTGCATTAGGGGCTAACGCATGCCTCTAAAGTGTTTTACATTAGTTTTGCCATCTGCATGGGCTAAGCGTGTGGTATTTATTTTTTGAGGGAGAGGAGCATGTCAGGCATGGAGAATGGGCGTGGATGTGCTAATCAGCTAGCATAATGACATTACTGACACGCTAACTAGTTAGCTCGTCCATAATATGGGAGCCCTTAGCACTTCCTAAATAGGAGATGGTAAATCTCCCATGTTGATTGTTTTGATGCCAGAAATGCAACAAATAAAAAAACATAAGAACATAGGAGTAGCCATACTGGGTCAGACCAATGGTCCATCTAGCCCAGTACCCTGTTTCCAACAGTGACTACCCAATTAGTAACAACAATTCCATGATACCAATCCCGGGGCAAGCAGTTGCTTCCCCGTGTCTTTCTCAATAGCAGACTATGGACTTTTCCTCCGGGAACTTGTCCAAACCTTTTTTAAACCCAGATATGCTAACCACTGTTACTACATCCTCTGGCAAAGAGTTCCAGAGCTTAACTATTTGTTGAGTGAAAAAATATTTCTTCCTATTTGTTTTAACAATTTCCATGTAACTTCCTTGAGTGTCCTCTAGTCTTTGTACTTTTGGAATGAGTAAAAAATCGATTTACTTCTACTCGTTCTACACCACTCAGGATTTTGTAGACCCCTTTATCATTTTGGTCGATTTTCTTTGAACCATTTCTAATTCCGCTATATCTTTTTTGAGATACAGCGACCAGAACTGAATGCAGTATTTGAAAGTGTGGTCACACCATGGAGTGATACAGAGGCATTATAGTATTTTCGGTCTTATTCACCATCCCTTTCCTAATCTCGTTCAAAATCTACACCCTGGTTCACAAAATTATTAACGGTGAGGCCCCGATCTACATGGCAGACCTCATAGACTTACCAACCAGAAACACAAACAGATCAGCATGCACATTCCTAAATCTCCACTACCCAAGCTGCTAAGGACTAAAATACAAATCAACATATGCATCCAGCGTCTCCTACATAAGCACACAAATATGGAATGCACTACCAAACATCAGGAAAACAATGCATGACCTAACAATCTTTTGGAAATCAATAAAGACCAATCTGTATTTGATGTTTATATGTATGTAATTTTTAGCATATTATGGATATAGCGGAATGTGACCGCAGTTTGTACCGGTGACAATAAAAATTAAAGTTTAAAAAAAAAAAGACCAATCTGTTCAAGAAGGCTTACCACAACGATCCAACCTAAATACCCGAACCCTGCAACACAACGAAACTTGTACCAGAACAGGACACTTAATTCTTCCTCCTCAACTACCTCTGTTACTCATGAACTTTAACACAATTACCAGTCTGTATTTCTGATACCAGAATTGGCATTTGCCATCACGGTATTATGTAAGCCACATTGAGCCTGCAAATAGGTGAGGAAATGTGGGATACAAATGCAATAAATAAATAAATACATACATACATAAATAATATAAGTGAATTCCATTTACCACCACCCTCTGTCAACTGTCAATCAACCAATTTCTAATCTAGCACACCATTTTGGATCCTAACCAGCCCACTCAGTTTATTTATGAGCCTTCTATGAGGAACCATATCAAAGACTTTGCTGGAATCTAAGCAGAACCCATCTAACACATGTCCCAAACCAAATCCCTGCTCATCCAGTCATCAGATTTCAATATTCTATACTTTATGTGCATAACTATATGTCCCACCCACACTCCATCTAAGTGTATGCCCATCTTCAAATTAACTGCAATTACCTTTAGGCACTATGCTATAGAACAGGGGTTCTCAACCCAATCCTCGGGACACACCAAGCTAGTCTGATTTTCCAGATATCCAGAATAAATATGCATGATATAAATTTACTCTGTCTCATGCATATTCATTATGGATATCTTGAAAATCTGACTGAGTTGAGAGCCCTTTCTACAGAATAATGTGTAGCCCGAACACTGGCATTTAGTTGTGCAAGTGTGCACATATGCACATAAATGCTGGTATTCTAATCATTTTTTTGGCTCCTAAATATCGATATGCAGCATAATTTGAATATGTTCTATGTTACAGAATCATGGCTTCTAAAATCAGACTTAGTAGTGGCTAGACAATGCTGCCCTAAAGAATATAAATGGGAATGGTCATGCAGGTCATACAAAAGAGGAGGAGGAGTGGTAATAATTAAAAAAAAAACAATGTCACTTAACTGCTTGGTGCAGAATCATCCAAATTTGCAGAATTCCTAATTAGCCTTTTGCTTTTCTATTGTCCTCCAGGAAAACTAAATGCAGACTGTTCACCATTCTTAGAATTTTTTATTGACTATACCCATTGATCTACAGAAGTATGCATATTAGGTTATTTTAATGCAGGTGAACTGTCTGTTGATGAGATATTGCCACAACAAAGATCATGGAAAATAATACTAGAGCAACAGCTATTCAAACAAATCATAAAAGACTCTACTCACTCAGCAGGCTACATCTTTATATATATTTATCACCTGACTTATTTCAATCACTGTTGTTCAAGAAATTCCATGGTCATATCATGCTTTCGTAAGAGCTGAATTCTCAAGGAAAGACTTATTTAAAGAGTAAAAAAGACAGAGAAGTTAAAATGCTACAAACAAGGTCCAAATTTGAACTGGCAGATCTAAAAGCTTATCTAGCAGATAAATTCTCAGTCGATATGGACAAGAGTTAAAATGATATGGTTAATCACTAGACTAAATCAGTAACAGATGCCTTAGATCGGGTAGCACCAAAAAAGACATTAAAAGTGAAGAGCTCAGGAGAGATCTGGCGTTGGCTTACACCTGCACTAAAACAACAAAGAAAAGATCTAAGAGCTGCAGAGAGAATATGGGTAAAAAACAAAGATCAACTATAACACAGAGATATATAAAATGGCTGAATATAAACAGACATGGGAAGAAGAAAGGAATACGTACTTCAAGGATAAGATTAAAGCTTCCCTAAATAACCTACTCTTTAGTTTGCAGAACTGCCCCATTACATCCTCCAGGTTTACAGAGATTTCATTAAGTTTCTCTGACTCGTCAGCCTCGAATACCCTGTCTGGCACCGGTATCCCAACAAAATCTTCCTCGGTGAAGACCAAGGCAAAGAACTCATTTAATCTTTCCGCTATTTCTTAATCTTCCCTGAGTGCCCCTTTTACTCCCCGGTCATCCAGTGGCCCAACCAATTCTTTTGCCGGTTTCCTGCTTTTAATATACCTGAAAAAAATTTTACTATGTGTTTTTGCGTCTACCACTATCTTTCTTTCAAAGTCCTTCTTAAAATTTTTGCCAAAAATGGACATGCGCCAAAATGAAAATTGCTGTGCATCCATTTTGGGTCTGAGACCTTACCACCAGCCATTGACCTAGTGGTAAAGTCTCACGCGGTAACCAGGCGGTAATAACCTATGTGCGCCAAATGCCACTTGGCACGCGTCTGATACGCGCTGCAGTAGCCATGTGGCAACTCCATTTTGGCGCATGTTGGGCGCATGTAGACACATACATGGCTTAGTAAAAGGGCCCTGGAGTTTGTAGAAGGAAATCATTTGTTAAATGACTTTCAATGTGGCTAAACCATAGTGTGGAACTTTTGCTGCTATCAATTCTGGATGAATTAAGGATTGGAATGGACCAGAACACCAATTTCTGCATTATCACACTTGATATTACATCAGCATTTAACACTATTGGCCATCAATTCCTGCTCAACAAGTTGTCAGACTTTGGTATTGGTGGGCAAGTCCTATTCTGGTTTCTCTCGTACTTTATAGAGAAGAAGGTTCCATGTTAAAATACAAAACACAGTTTCCATTAGCTTTCCAATCACACGTGGTGTACCACAAGATTCAGCCCTCTTGGCAGTACTGTTTAATATTTTATAGCGTCCCTAGGTGATGTTTTCCAAGATTTACCCATATCGGGTAGAATATACGCAGATGACGTACAATTCATTATCCCTGTTAACAAACAGGACCAGGATCTGTCTGTACAACTAAAGAATGCGTTTGACAAAACTGTTGAGTGGATGGGACAGGCCAAAATGTCATTAAATGTTGCAAAGACAGAAATAATGTATGTAGGTAAGACTCTGGACTACTTTCTACCAGCAACATTTGAATATCAGGGTGAAAAAGTGATTATGGTGCCCTTTATCTATAGTTTAGGTATTTTCCTAGATACTAATATGACAATGCAAAAACATATAGTTCATGTAATTTCTGCCTCTTTCTTTCAACTTCGCACGTTGAGCAAGCTGAAAGGTATGGTAACACCACATGATTTTCAGAGAATTGTACAGAGCTTGATACTGACAAAGATTTGATTATTGTAACTCCCTATTTCTGGGAATATCATCATCCAGAACCCAAGCTCTGCAGGTCATCCAAAATGCAGCTGCACGACTGATCACTGGAATCTCAAGGTTGGAACACATTACTCCAACATTAAAAAAAATTGCTCTGGCTTTCTGTGACATACAGAGCTCTATTCAAGACCCTTGTTTTGACTCATCAACATATATTTGGGAGTGTTCCAGCCTATTTTCAAAATACCTTGCACTCATACAAGCCAAAATGAGCACTAAGATCTAAGATGTCCCATCAGCTCTGTTTACCTTCTGCTAAATCATATAATTACGTAGAGACAAAACTATGAGCGTTCTTTATTGCTGCCCCATCTCTGTGGAATGCTCTACCCAAATACCTGTGATCATGTGAAGACATTCGTCAATTCAAGTGGCTGCTAAAAACACATCTGTTTGTCAAAGTTTTTTTGGCTACATAAAGACTTATCTGATTGACTCTTACAGGATTTTTTTTTCTCTTTTTTTAACTCTTTATTTATAGCTTTTAACAAACATAATTCATTTTTATGAGTGTCAATACACAAAAAGAAAAAGTAATTCACATGTAACCTTACATCTAATGTCGAAATTTTCTTCTTACTATCATCCACAATATTACAGTAAATAATGATCCAAGATAAGGAAATAAAATTATCCTGCTTATTTAAACAGATACATCACAAATTAACTAAGGAAGGTCCTTCCAAGTGGTTAACTCTAGCCTGCTATACAGTGGTACATATGGGATTAGACTTGTACACTAACCTCTTCTTTGCTAATTAGAAATTCTTCTAACTGCTTTGGGTCAAAGAATTGATATTGCTTTGAATGAAATTTTACTCTACAAACACAGGGAAACCGCAGAAGGAAGTCCGCTCCCACTGCTACTGTTCTAGCCCGCAGCAGTAGGAACCTCTTACGCCTCCTCTGCGTTTCCCTGGAAAGATCTGGAAAGACCCTTATCTTTGAACCCATAAACTCAGAATCTAAATGCCTTAAAGATAGTTTGAGAACTGCATCTCTATCCATTTCTAACGCAAACGTTGCAAGCAGTGCAGTTCTCTGTGTAATTACTTCCAGAGATGTTTCCAGGAATGCAGTTAAATTCATTGCCCCCTGTAAAGGTAAATTTTCAGATGATTTAACATCTAATTGAAGGTAAAATGCTCTAGTTATGGGCGGCAAAGATGTCTCCTGCATTCCTAGTATCTCTACTAAATATTTTTTTAAGCATTTGGACTGGTGAAATTAAAGGTGATCTAGGAAAGTTTAAAAAACGAAAAGACAGTTTTTTAGCTTGATTTTTCAGATATTCCAAACGCCTAAAGGAAAAATTTCTCTCCTTGATTGAAGCCTGTTCAAAAAGTTCCAATTTTTCAATTTTTTCAGTCAGTTTTTTTGCTTCAAAGGTTTGAGAAAGATTAATTTGTAGTTGGTTCAATGCAGTCTCTGATAGTGATTTAATTGTCTCTGTATTTTGAGAAATTAAAGTTTGTAAAGCATTCTGAGTAGTAAAAGTCAAGTCCCAGAGTGACTCTAAGATCACTACGGCAGGTTTTACTATCTCTCCCAATAAAACAGCCGGTTGGGGGGCTTTCACAGCCTGCTCCAAGATACAGTTTTAGACAAAACTGGTTGAATTGTTGTTATTTCTGAATCTCTCTGGCTGTCTGCTCCAGCTCTTCTCTCCCGCAGGCTCCCTCCCTGATCACTCTGTTTACCATTTCGGTCCGAGGTATCAGGGCTCAGCAGGAGGTTTTCCCTTCTGGGTTGAGGAGGTGCCACACGTTCAACAGGGCTCAGGGAAGCCCCGTCTCCACTGCTGTTCAGCAACGAAACGCTGACTCGAGCAGAAGGAGTAGAAGCCGACATGGAAACAGGCACTGCAGTAAAGCTATCCAACGTCGTCTGTTTGAGCTGAGGAGTTCCACTCGGGGCAAGGGGAGCCTCCCGAATTTTCCCTCGCCTTTTTCCCATCACACGGATGGGGTAAGGTGCTCGTTCTAGCGATAGTCGGTCTGCCTTAGGAGCGTGTCTGTTGACGCTTCCTATACCGTCGCCATCTTGGATCGGGTGGATCTTTTTCAGGTTCTCTTGAGGATTTTTTTTTCTCGTTTGCTTTTTGTGTGTTTATTTGTATGCTAAGACCAGTATATGTTCACATTTTAGCTTAATATACCTAGCGACTGTTACACGTTCAAGACTATGTGTGTGGATGCTGCTAATATGCTTGTCGATTATTTATTCAACACTATGTATGTGGGTATTGTTACTCGCCTTCGATACAGGCGAGATAAAAATATAGTAAATAAATAGTAAATAAATAAAATTACCCCCTCAGCACATTAGCCTCTTCAAGTAAAAAGTCTAGAATGGCAACACTGTTGATTCAGGAGTACTTTTACTAAGCTGTGCCAGGTGACAATACATGACTAAAGAAGCAAAAATGGCCTAACAGGGGAGGTGCTAAAGTGTTCAACATTAATTTTACCATCCGTGGCGCTAACCATGAGGTAATTATTTTTTGTGGGAGCATGTCAGAGGTGGAGAATGGGCATAGATGCACTAATCAGCTAACGCATGCATGTTACTGCTGCACTAACTGAATAATGCAACCATAACATGGGAGCCCTTAATGCTACCTAAATAGGAAGTGGTAAGTGTTCTCATGGTAATTTTTTTAAAATGGTTAGGTGTTAAAGCTAAATTTAGTGCACAGCCATGAATGAAATAAATTGAAAAAGCCATTTTGCTGGCCACACTAGAAATGGGCTTACCCATAGATTCTATATATGGTGCTCAAAAATTGGCAGCCAACTTTGCTCAAGTATCAGAGATGTGAACACAAATAAATTGAAGTATGAGTACTGGAACATCAATCATTGGATACTAACAACCAATTATTGATGTTAATTGGCATTCCAAAAAATATGTGCATGTGTTCCTCTGTGCACTATTCTGTAAAGCAAGGTACCTAACTTAATTTTTGTGTAATTCTGAAAAGGGGACTGTGACAAAATGCCTAGCCACCCGCCTGGGGTTACTCCATAGCCACTTAAAGGGTCTATCCCAAGCACAGCTCAGGTCCACCTGCACCTGCCGCTTGTGCTCTACACTAGCACCCTCCTCCCACCGACTGGGTCACAACCGCCTCTGCATGAGTCTCCCACTCTTAAATTATCCCCAGTGAATTCTAGGCTAGTGGAGGCCACACTCCCAGTTGTCACACAGTTCCCAGAAAGCACTCAGAGACTCAAAACACAAACCACCAGGATTCTTTTTCAGTCCAGACAAGCAGAGTCAACAAACTGAAATTGTTTATTGTCAGAACCTGAACAGTGAACAATAACAGGTAACTGACATATGGATCTATTATAACACTAAACATTTGTTTACTTTCTAAAAATATCTAGGAAAATCAGAAAATACGCTGCTCGCAGATTATCAAACATAACTGATTGCAGGGCCTCAGCAGAGAGATCTTTCTCTCTCTTCTCCCTTGCTAAGACTGGGGAAAAGCCAGTAAATAACAAATGAAAATGAGCTCCTGAGCCAATCAGAGCCCAGAACAACAATCTTTCCAAGTATACTGCAGACTGCCTTTCAAAAAGGCTTAAACAAAGCAAACAGAAGCTTCAAAACATAAACATGCACCACCTGCTAGCCAAACTAGAGAAATGCAGGAAACAGTTAAGGCAGTTTTACAGGCTTAAAAACCCACTGTTCTGTCACAGGGATGTGGCCAGGGGCATGTCGAGGGCATTCCATAGATTTACATGTGGATTTGTAGAATTTTCCCTAAGCACTCTTAGCTTAGGTGCCAGCATTTACACCTGGATTCAGCAGGTGTAAAATCTGAGGGCTAAAAGTTTGGTGTAGATTTGGCGCCAGGTATGATTCTATAAAGTGTGCACAGTTTCATATAATCATGCTTAGTGCTGATATTTTTGCATGTCAATTATAGAATTTTCTCCTTAGGATACAGGAAAGGCTACCTAAAGGCATGCTAAACCCATTTCTTAGAGACTATGATAGAGGGAGTCCAAAGCACACCAAAAGAACACCAAACATAAAAGTACAAAGGGCCTTCAGGGTTAGGGCATCAACTCAGTGGTTTATTGATCAGACCCGACACAGTCTGTGTTTCAGTAAAGCCACCTTCATCAGGGGTCTTACAAAGTAAACTGGTTCAAGTCAAGCAACCATTCAAAGAAAAATGTCTTTTAGGTCTTCAAAAAATGCCCCCCCAAAATGTGCAAAGCGCAAACTTCACACGCGATGCACACTGGCTCTGGAATTATAGAGTGCCGCTATACCATTTTTCTTTGAATAGTTGCTTGATTTGAACCAGTTTCTACTTTGTAAGACCCCTGATGCAGGTATCTGATCAATAAACCACTGAGTTGATGCCCTAACCCTGAAGGCCCTTTGTACACTTGTGTTTGCTGAAGCTCATTTCATAGCACAGCTTAGTAAAAGGATCCTTCAAAGTTTTTCATTATTGTCATTAATCAAGTCATTAATCAACAATAACACCTGCATAAGGACAAACTGCTAAGCATACCCTTGGCTTCACTATTTTCCCTACCATTCTTAAATTCTGCATTCCCCACCCTCAATAAATAAGAATGTTGTACACAGTGAGGGGTCCTTTTACTAAGCTACAGTAACAAGTTGCCTGCAGTAGTGTGAGTGCATGATTTTGGCATGCGCCGGGCCATTTTTTACCACATCTGGGGAAAAGGGCATTTTTTTAATGGTCCGGGAAATGGGCGTGCGCTAAAATTAAAACTAGTGTGCGCCTATTTATGGCCTGAGCCCTTACTGCCACCTATTGATCTAGCAGTAAGGGCTCATATGCTACATGCACGGTAACCATTTGGTATGCACCAACTGCTGATTACCACCAGAAATGCCATGCATGGTAGAAAATTAAAAAATAATTTCTACTGCCACAATGAGCATGTGCCAAATCCGAAATTACCACCAGGGGAGTGCGCTAGCCCGGCGGTAGTCTCCTTTTGACATACACTACACGCACATAGGCCCTACCGTAGCTTAGTAAAAGGGCCCCATAATATGTCAGCTTGTCAGACATGCATTGCACAGAAAATTATGACATTTCTCTGTTAAATATATTTTCCCCCTCTGGGTACTGGCACAATATGAAGTAGGATTTACAACAGCAGCCAAACAGCTGAAAATTAATACAAACATACAAAATGTTGAGATAAGCAGGCTGATGCCATTTTTATCAACATCACATGTGTCTTATCTTTGGTGCTATGAGGCATTTGGGCATAATATAATCAATGCAATCAACTGCACCAGATTTTTTTTAATCATTGAAATTGATTGTGTAAAGTATCTCTATCATATCTAAATAGACCCTTATGCCACTACAAATGGATAGGGAAAGGGGGTAGAGGTTAACCAAGACAGATGATACAGTTCTGATTTTAGTTTGGAAGCCTTGATTTTTCTAGGGAATCTGAAGCTAACTGTTCATAAATATAACAGGGTATAAGCAGGACTGGATCAGCCTGTCAGATTTGACCTTGGGAAGCAGCAATCTTATGGGAATCTCAATTTTAAAAAAGAGGAAAAAAATTCTCCACCTGCTTTGTTTCAGTGAAGACATTTTTGTCTGTGTTTCTCAGCCTCTCTTTTTTTTTTAAATCTTTTACAGATTTCCAGTGATAGCTTGGCAAGCTCGGCAGTCTAAAACACCCTAGCATAATGAATGAGTTAAATAATAACCCTTATTACTGCTATCGTATAATAGAAATCTTACTTTGTTTCATTTCTATTACTTTATCTATTCTGTTTCATCCTTCTGCTGAGGTTGCCAAGAAAGAGAAAAAGAACAAGAGAATATATGAGGGAAAGAAAGAAATTACCCTTGAGTGAAAAAAAGAAAAACAATCTTATTAACAGCATTTCAGCTTTTAAATTCTTTCTGGAATGATGCCACCAATTAGTTTTTGGCATGCTGACTATAACCTCTTTTATATGCCAGTGTTATTCACATCCACATCATTCCAAATTATCCTAATTGGCTAAGCAGTTAGGAGATTTCAAATTGACCTGACCTTACATTGCACTGCAAGAAGAACAAAAGAGAAAATATCCAAATGAAAACAAATTAAACATTATAATGCTTGTTGTTTAAAATCAGGAACAGGAACAACTCTGTCAAGATTTATATTTAAAAAAATGGAGGATTCTTAGTTGATAGTGTGGATCGATAATTTTTATCCATTTACACAATTACACTGGTGAGATAAACCAAACCATTTAAACAGCCTCAAAAATGGCTGACGGAGACTAAACTTAATTCCATCCTACAGATCTTTATCTTTAACAATTACTGCCACTTTATCATAGTTCTGGACTGAAGATCTTAGTATTTTCAGGTCTCACACTCTTCCCTATGTTAACTAGTCAGAAGTAAATTCCAATCCTCATTCTGGTAGCTTTTCATTATAATCTGGATATTTATAGCTAACATCTATCACAGCAGTACTTCCTTAACATTTATCCAATAGGGTACTATTTCATGTGACCCTAGAAGGTCTAGAAGACCCTAGAAGGATACCGACTTCATTCATTATAAATTCATGCTATCCTCCTTCCAGTCCTCCCTATTCCTTGCCAAACAGGACTATTACATCCAATTGACTAATTCTCTCGGCTCCAACCCTTGTTGTCTCTTCACCACCCTCAACTCTCTCCTCAAAGTGCCCTCCACTCCCCCTCCCTCACTCTCTCCTCAATCACTGGCTGACTACTTCCGTGACAAAGTGCAGAAGATCAACCTCGAATTCACTACCAAGCCACCTCCTCCTCTTCACCCTTTAATCCACCCCCTCAACCAACCAACCCAGGCCTCCTTCTCCTCTTTTCCTGATATCACCGAGGAGGAAACCACCCACATTCTTTCCTCCTCGAAATGCACCACCTGCTCCTCTGATCCCATCCCCACCAACTTACTAAACGCCATCTCTCCTACTCTCCTACTGTCACCCCCCCATCTGTCATATCCTCAACCTCTTTCTCTCCACTGCAACTGTCACTGACACCTTCAAGCATGCTGTAGTCACACCACTCCTCAAAAAACCATCACTAGACCCTACCTGTCCTTCCAACTACTGGCCCATCTCTCTCCTACCCTTCCTCTCCAAGATACTTGAACGCGCCGTTCACAGCTGCTGCCTTGATTTTCTCTCCTCTCATGCCATCCTCGATCCGCTTCAATCCGGTTTTCACCCTCTACACTCGACAGAAACGGCACTCACTATAGTCTGTAATGACCTGTTCCTTGCAAAATCCAAAGGTCACTACTCCATCCTCATGCTCCTCGACCTATCCGCCGCTTTTGACACTGTCAATCATAATCTACTCCTTGCCGCACTATCCTCATTTGGATTCCAGGGCTCTGTCCTCTCCTGGTTCTCCTCTTATCTCTCCCACCATACCTTCAGAGTACATTCTCATGGATCTTCCTCTACCCCCATCCCGCTCTCTGTTGGTGTTCCTCAGGGATCTGTCCTTGGACCCTTCTTTTCTCAATCTACACCTCTTCCCTGGGCTCGCTGATCTCATCTCATGGTTTCCAATATCATCTTTATGCTGATGACACCCAGCTTTATCTCTCCACATCAGACATCACTGTGGAAACCCAGGCCAAAGTATTGGCCTGCTTATCCGACATTGCTACCTGGATGTCCAACCGCCACCTGAAACTGAACATGGCCAAGACCGAACTCATTGTCTTTCCACCCAAACCCACTTCTCTTCTCCCTCCACTCTCTATTTCAGTCAATAACACCCTCATCCTCCCCGTCTCATCTGCCCACAACCTCTGAGTTATCTTTGACTCCTCCCTCTCCTTCTCTGCACATATGCAGCAGACAGCCAAGACCTGTCGCTTCTTTCTCTATAACATCAGCAAAATTCACCCTTTCCTCTCTGAGCACACCACCCGTACTCTCATCCACTCTCTCATTACCTCTCGCCTTGACTACTGCAACCTACTCCTCACTGGCCTCCCACTTAACCATCTATCCCCCCTTCAATCCGTTCAGAACTCTGCTGCACGTCTTCAAGTCACTTCACTGGCTTCCGATCAGGTACCGCATACAATTCAAGCTTCTCTTATTAACCTACAAATGCACTCAATCTGCAGCCCCCTCATTACCTCTCTACCCTTATCTCCCCTTACACTCCTACCCGTAACCTCCGCTCACAGGACAAATCCCTCCTCTCAGTACCCTTCTCCACCACCGCCAACTCCAGGCTGCGCCCTTTCTGCCTCGCCTCACCCTATGCTTGGAATAAACTCCCTGAGCCCATATGCCAAGCCCCCTCCCTGCCCATCTTCAAATCTTTGCTCAAAGCCCACCTCTTCTATGTCGCTTTCGGCACCTAACCATTATTCATCTATTCAGGAAATCTAGACTGCCCCAATTTGATTGACTGCACTTTTTTGTCCTTTAGATTGTAAGCTCCTTCGAGCAGGGACTGTCCTCTGTGTTAAATTGTACAGCGCTGCGTAACCCTGTTAGCGCTTTATAAATGTTAAGTAGTAGTAGTAGTAGAAGGTCATGAATACAAAAAGTGGCACTTACACATAAATGGACAAAACCACAACCATGAGTTGTTCTTCTTTAGCTCTTGATCCCCAGCCTACTTTTCTGGTAAAAAAAAAAATCTATTTCTGCAAGTTCTACTAATTCAGCTTATCTCAGGGCTCCTTAATCTCTGTTTATAAGTGTGCCCAGAGCCTTCTTTTCTTAAAATTGTTTTTTTAAAACCTTGACTTGCAGGACTCTTAACTTTCATCCTATATTAAACCTTCTTTTCTTTTCATATCTCTTGGAATAGTTAGTCCTGATCCTACTGACTTCCTTTCTTGATAAGTCTCTGATTTTACACAAATTTTCAACACCAGATCACCACTGCTAACACCAATAGATAATCTAACTTCCCAACTAGCAGTGCTTATATGTGAACGAGGGAAAAGTCTCAACTACTACGGCAATTTTCAAAAATTCTTATTTGTTTAATTGCACGTAGAAAAAGCAATCACAGACTCAAAAACCCTCAATAATTTTTTCAATAAAGCTTTTTTTTAATTTTTGCTTTCAATTTAAATCCCTTTCAAAATAAACATCAAGTGTCTTAAAAAAAACGCCAGTCAATTGATTGCACTTATTTTGCCATGTTATCCTCCGGATAATGCACTGATTCCTACGGTCCCGTTTCAATTGTCTTCGTCAGGGAACCAGGCAGCGCAGAGGTCTCAACAATGTTGGTGCTACGGCAAACAAAAAGAATTTATTAAACAATCGGTGATCGTGTCTCGCAGAGACACTGCATGCTTTACAAAAATCAAATTGCGTTTATTTGATTGAAGACGAAACAAGTGAGAGCTGAGAAATCTTATAAACATTAGTCCCTCGCAAACATGTCATGTCCTCATACCTTCATCTTTATCACAAACGTTATAAAAATATTGGCGTCCTCGCTAGTCCCTCATTCGAAATTTAAAAGAAAAAGTGTCCAATCGTAGACTACTATCCAGCTTATTTTCGAAAGAGAAAAACGCCTATAGTGAGACCTAAATCGGGAGATAGACGTTTGTCTCGTAAAGGCACCCAAATCGGTATAATTGAAAGCCGATTTTGGGCGTTTCCAACTGCACTCCATCACGGAAACGAATAAAGTTGATGGGGGCGTGTCGGAGATGTGGTGGAGGCGGAACTGGGGCGTGGTTATCAGCAGAGGAGAGATGGGCATCTTTAGCTGATAATCGAAAAAAAAAGGCATTTTTACTGCGATTTTGGGTCACTTTTTTTGGACCCTTTTTTTTCACGAACAAGTCCCAAAAAGTGCTCCAACTGCCCAGATGACCACTGGAGGGAATCAGGGATGACCTCCCCGGACTCCCCCAGTGGTCACTAACCCCCTCCCACCAAAAAAAACCCACTTTACAAACTTTTTTTCCAGTCTGTATGCCAGCCTCAAATGCCGTACCCACCTCCATGACAGCAGAATGTGTTTGATCCTGTCACAGCCTTTCCCTGGGTCAGATGTGGCTCTCGGGTGCAGTACAGGGTCACATCAGCATTGTATTGTGGTGGGTGTAGAGTATTGGGCTCCGTGATTTCATTAGCTTGTGTTACAGTCTCACGATGTTGGTAGTTGGTAGGCTCTTCTCCCATGGTGCTTTCCTCCTGCCTACTGGGTCAGTGTGCCCTGTTGTGTTTCCTGTTGTAGTCCATGCGGTAGTGGCCATTTTGTAAGCCAGTTTTAGATCCCTTTCCTGTGTTAGCCACGTTACAGAACTTAGTTCTTACCTTGAATGTGGCTGAAAGAGGCAGTGGCGTCGCGAGGGCAGCTGACACCCGGGGCGGGTCGCCGCTGCGCACCCCCCCCCCCCCCCGGTGCAGCGCGACGCACCCTCCCCCCTCCATAGCGCAACACCCCCCCCGCCCGCGAGAACATACCTGGAAGGCGGTAGAGGGGCGGGGGGGCGGGCCAATCCGCCGAGAGCACGCCGCTGGGAGGGTGTCGGCGCCTCGCTGGTTCCTTGCTCTCTCTGCCCCGGAACAGGAAGTAACCTGTTCTGGGGCAGAGAGAGCAAGGAACCAGCGAGGCGCCGACACCCCCCAGCGGCGTGCATCCGGGGCGGACCGCCCCACCGCCTCCCCCCCTTCCTACGCCACTGGAAAGAGGGCATTGTACAGCATTCTGCCAGCTCTGACCTACTGCTCATCTCAGTACCAGGGAGACTCGTTGCCAGTGGGGCACAACCTCTGATCTGCAGTTAACTGTGAGTAAATGCGGTTATTCCAATAAAGGACGTTTTCGGAGAGATTAGTCTTCAGGTGTTAACTGGTGTGCCAATGTTATACAGCAGCAACAAGTCCTAGAGGCCTGCGTGTATGCAGGTCTCTGGAGCACTTTTAGTGGGTACCGCAGTGCACTTCAGCCAGGTGGACCCAGGCCCATCCCCCCCCCTACCTGTAACACTTGTGCTGGTAAATGGGAGGCCTCCAAAACCCACTGTACCCACATGTAGGTGCCCCCTTCACCCCTAAGAGCTATGGTAGTGTTGTACATTTGTGGGTAGTGGGTTTTGGGGGAGGGGGTTGGGAGCTCAGCACCTGTGGTAAGGGAGCTATGCATGTGGGAGCTTTTTCTGAAGTCCACCGCACTGACCTAGGGTGCCCAGTTGGTGTCCTGGCATATCAGGGGGGCCAGTGTACTACCAATCCTGGCCCCTCCCATGACCAAATGGCTTGGATTAGGATGTTTTTGAGCTGGGCGTTTTTAATTTCCATTATCGCTAAAAAAACCAAACGCCCAGCTCAAAAACGTCCATTTTTTCGAAAATACGGTTTGGCCCGCCCCTTTACGGACCCGTTCTTGGAGATAAACGCCCATGGAGATAGGCGTTTCCATTCGATTATGCCCCTCCACGTCACGCATGTTGTGCGTAAATCAGCTGGCCCCTGCTTCAGCTGACGATGACAGCTCAAAATGACACAACACACTAAAACAAAGCTATTTGAAGGGCCGTGCACATTTACAGGGGCAAAAAAACCCCAACTCCAAATAACTGTTCAAACTTGATGATATGGAGTTCCATATGTTATAAAAACACTCCCCATTTTAAGGAAGCGTTGAGACCCGATGGTTCCAGTGTCTTTAATCTATGGATCCATCTTTGTTCTGTCTGCAGTAACATTTTACTGCGATCACCTCCCCGAATGTATTCTTGCACTTGATCAATCACCCAACATTTGAAATGACTGAACATGTGATTGAACTCTCTACAGTGGGACACTAATGGTGCCCCCAGCTTCAATGACGTTATGCAAGACTTGTGTTCACTTAATCTTCGGTTCAAACTTCTGTCGGTCTTGCCAATGTATAATTTGTCACAAGGACAATACATAGACCACATGGTCCGACTTGCATGTAGTCGAATGTCTTAGCCTGTAAATCCTGTTGTCCGCTGGATTGCGAAAACTGTCACATTCAATCATGATATCACAAAACACGCAAGAAGCACATGTTTTATGGGTCCCATCTTTGGCTTTCATTCTTGGCACAATATCTGCTGGACATAATAATTCTTTGAGATTCTGTTCCCTAGAAAAAGCTATTTGTAACTCTGACTTACTGAATAATGGATGCTCTTGTAAAATGTCCCAATTTTTACGAATCAGACTGGCCACCTCTTCCCCTCCCTGCTGGTATTTTATCATAAAAGTTTGTTTACAGTCTTTGTTTTGATTCCCTGCTTCAGAACTATTAGACAATAACAAGGATCTATTATTGTACTTTGCTCTAGTGAAAGATCTCTTTAATACAGGTATAGGATAACCTCTTTGATGTAAAGAATGGGCCAAACCCTTGGCCTGTTGTTTGAACAGGCCATCGTCTGAACAAATTCTCCTATATCTCAAAAACTGAGAAAATGGAAGACTGTTTTTCAGTGACCTAGGGTGACAACTGTTGTACTGTAGAATTGTGTTTCTGTCTGTAGATATTTTGAAAACAGTAGTTTGAAAGACACCCACCTTAAGTTCTCTATCGACATCCAAAAAATGTATTTTTGATATGGAACTTTCGCTGGTAAATTGCAATGCAGGATTCAGAGAATTTAACCAAATAACAAATTGTTTGAAAGTGTTGCTATCACCTCTCCAAAGGAGGAAAATATCATCAATGAATCTCTTCCATACAATCACTGAATCTTTCCACTGATGGTCTGAAAGATACCTCTCCTCAAACCGGGCCATGTATAGATAGGCCACAGAAGGGGCAAACGAAGCCCCCATAGCCACTCCTGAAATCTGTTGGAAATACTCATGTTGAAACAAGAAAAAATTTCTCCGCAGAGCTTACTCCGCAATTTCCACCAAAAATTCCGTAGGAACATGAACCAGTCTGGGGCGGGCTTCTAAAACCTCCCTGATAACTTGCATTGCTTCATCCTGAGGTATTGATGTGTACAATGATTTTATGTCTAACGTCACCATAAAAACATGTACATCAGGTTCCAAAGTCACTTCTTCCAATACATTCAAAAAGTGAGTCGTGTCTTTCAAAAATGCAGGTGTCAATGTAACAAAGGATTTCAAAAAATGGTCGACAAAAACGGAAAGAGGTTCCAGTACTGATCCTCTCAGGGACAAAATGGGGCAACCTGGAGGTTTCTCCATACTCTTATGAATCTTAGGTAACATATATAGAACTGGAGTTCTGGGATGTTTTAAATTTAGAAATCTAAATTTTTTTTTCGACAGAAAACCACTTTCTAATCCTTCCATATTCACCACTTTAATAATGTCTTGAAGTTCTATGGTCGGATCTTGATCAATCTTCAAGTATACATCGGTGACTGATAATTGCGAGGACAATTCTTCTAAGTACATTTCTTTGTCCAACACCACAATGGCTCCCCCTTTGTCTGCCTTTTTGATGACGATGGATTCATCCAATATCAGGTTTTGTAAAGACTCTCTTTCTTCTTTGGACAAATTGTCTTTAATCCAACCCTGAGACTCGGAATATTTTATAATGTCCCTTAAAAGGACATCCTTGAAGATTTTTACAATTGGATCCATGAGGGTGGATGCATGCTACTACACATTAATGGGGGTTGTGCTTTTTAGTATATTTGCCCCATAAACTGAAATCCCTGCAACTAGGCTCAATGCACTCATTTCAAAGCAGGTACTAATTATATGGGTAAAAAAGTAGCTGTGTTTGCCTACCTGCACTTTTTTTTTTCTTTTGAAAATCTGATTGTAATCTCAGAGCTACAAAGTGTGAAAATTGTCTCCATGTTATTCTGTAGAAAATAAGATCAATTAAAAAAAAGTTGTTTGATTTTTATTAATGGAGCAACCAAATATATCAGTGGCTACCTTTTAAGACTTATCTTCACTTCATCATGTCAGTCACTTATTTCTGCCTGGACAAATGGACCTAACACAAACCACAATACTTCCTTATAAGGTTGAAGCAGCTAAACACATGGGGGCCCTTTTACAAAGGCGTGTAAAGGCCTATGTGCATGCAGAATGCGTCAAATTGGCATTACCGCCCAGCTAGCGGGTGCGCCTGGCAGAAATTCCAAGTTTGGTGCATGCCAAAAACCTGCAGTAGAAAATAATTTTCTATTGTGGGGGCATTCCCAATGGTAATCGGCAGTTGGCACACACTGGACAGTTACCATGCGGGTAACGCTTGAGCCATTACTGCTAAGTCAATGGGTGGCGTTAAGGGCTCAGGTTGTAAATAGATGCATGCTGGTTTTAATTTTGCTGCACATCCGTTTCCTGACTGAACCCCACCTTTTTTTCCAGACATAATGGAGAAATGGTCCAGCGCGCATACAAAACACACACCCACACTACCGCAGGCCACTTTTTGCTTCACTTTTGTAAAAGAGCTCCATGGTGAGCAGTGCTGTATGCTTGACATTGGCTAAAGCTCTTGAGGTAAATAAATTGTGCTTGTCTTTTCTGCATAGAGGAATCTAACATTTAGGGGACCTTTTACTAAGCTGCAGTAATCACTAATGCATGCTTACTGCAGCTTAAAAGGACTTACTGAGGGGTGCACTCAGGCATTCCATGGTAAGTTTCAAATGTGCATGTGCTACCCAGGTGCTAAAAATTATTTTAAGCTTTTTGGCTGAGCTGGTATGTCTGGGTGCAAAGACTTAGCATTTCTGCACTAACCATTTTGTGTGTCGGCATTGCTGCTCAACGATTAGTGCAGGATTAGCACATGAGCCCTTACCGCCTATAAAATAGGTGGCAGTAAGAGTTTGCATGCTAATTTTTTGTTAATGGATATGCACTAATGGCAACATAGCCATTAATTTGGAAAATGGAAAATAGGCCTTTTTCCAACTACGGTAGAAATGACCTTAGTGTGAGGGAAAGACCCGCGTAAGGGCATGCTAAAGCCACTTTCTACCGTAGTTTTGTTAAAGGACCCCTTAGGCACCAGAAATATTCATAAACAATCAGAATACTGATATATGCACATATATATCTGCACTTATATGCATAAATGCCAATATTCTGGTGCGCTGTATTCCAGTGGTTCCCAAACCTGATCCTGGAGGCATTCCAGCCAGTCAGATTTTCAGGATATCCATAATGAATATTCATGAGAAAGATTTGCATGCACTGCCTTCACTGTATGCAGATCTCTCTCATGAATATTCATTGTGGGTATTCTCAAAACTTGACTGGCTAGGGTGCCTCCTGGACCAGGTTTGGGAACCACTGCTCTATTCTATAATCTGGTGCCTAAATGTGATGGTGCTGAGTTTAAAGATGGTCATCCCTATAGGTGGTCTCTGGGCAGAATGTGGGTGAAATGCACATCTATGCACATAAATGATAGACTAAAATCATTTACACATGTTTTTTTAAGCAATCTAAGGGCTCCTTTTACAAAGTGGCGCTACCGATTAGCAAGCGCTGAATGAGAAGAAGCCCATTCAATTCCCATGGGCTTATTTGCATTCAGCGTATGCTAACTGGTAGTGCTGCTTTGTAAAATGACTCCTAAATCTTTCCTATCTTTTTAGCCTGTAAACCGCTTTGCTCTACCTGACAGTTAAATGCAGTATAGTAAGTCCATTCTAAATAAATACATAAATAAAACATTTATACCAGGTTTTTTTTGTTACATTTGTACCCCGCGCTTTCCCACTCATGGCAGGCTCAATGCGGCTTACATATTGTATACAGGTACTTATTTGTACCTGGGGCAATGGAGGGTTAAGTGACTTGCCCAGAGTCGCAAGGAGCTGCCTGTGCCTGAAGTGGGAATTGAACTCAGTTCCTCAGTTCTATGGCCAGAGTAAGTGATCTCACCCAAAATACATGCACATATTTCTCCTTCAACTTTATTATTCTATAAATCAAAATAAGCACTGATTTTTGCGTAGAGAACAGGCTGTAAATAGGTGCTATCTTGGTGCCTAAAAGTAGGTATTGCTTTATAGACTTGCCCTCTTTGTGATGATTACCAGATCTGGGTGCATAAGTTTAGAATCTAAACTAAGATGAATCAAATTTGGCCTAAATCTCAGTCTCTTTGCTTGAGGTGCACAAATTAAAGTCAGTTTCCAATCTCAGCACAAGGAGTGAATTTTCAGAGCAGCTGATCTGTATGAAGTTGTATGGATCAGTTATTTGTAAATATTTATATAGAAAATCATCCAAAATAGTGCACAGTCTGATCACTGCTCAATACCTGCTCCACCACCCAGTGAAAAAATGTGGTGAATGCCTTGAAACAAGTGCATGCTACTGACCAGCCCATCAGCATACACTTGTCAAAATGCTGATGCACTTTAAACTCAAAATCTAAGAAAAGAAATTAAGGGGCCCTTTTACTAAGCTGCATAAGTGTCTACGCGTGCCCAACACATGCCAAAATGGAGTTACCGCATGGCTCATGTGGTAATTTCATTTTTGGCACGTGTCCAATACACGCAGCTGGAAAATATTTTTTATTTTTGGGCACGCGTAACAGATGCGCGTCAAGTGGCATTTGACACATGTAGGTCTTTACTGCCTGGATTCTTTACCGCTAGGTCAATGGCTGGCGGTACGGTCTCAGACCCAAAATGGATGTGCGGCAACTTTGATTTTGTTGCACATCCATTTTCAGCAAAAAAAAGACCTTCTTTACAGGTGCACTAAAAAATGGATTGGCGCGCACCCAAAACCTGCGTCTACTCTACCACAAGCCATTTTTCAGCGCACCTTAGTAAAAGGACCCCTAAGCAGGATGAATGGACAACAACCCAAATGTTGACTTGACATTTGCCTTTTCACCATCAAAAAGCCAGGTCCAGCCTGCAGAAGTAGATTCACTGCAGAACTGAAACAAGCATATTATGCTGAACAAAAATTCAGATTGATAATGTAATTAACAGTGTTACCAACATTGTTCCCTCTAGGCTGAACAGGAGCCCTTCACCTGCAGTCCTGCCAGCGAGGGGGTGCTGTTTCACTGTCACATTTTGAATAGTGAGGGACAGGCAAGCTCTGCAGGCCTCCAGGGAACTTACCTGTCTCTAGTGATTGAAAACATAATAGTGAAGTACCACCCCCTACTGGCAGAAATGCAGTTGGAGGCCTCCTGCTTAACTTAGAGGGAACAGTCCAATTAATAACAACAGGTTATAGGTAAGACCTTCTTACTGGATTAATTTAATATGTCTTAAGGTTTTTGAAAGATATCCTCTCTTCATCAGTACAGTGAAAATGCAGTGCAGTTACACTGGGTATAAATGGGAAAACCTCATCTAGGTTTTAGGTTGTCTGTATATCTTAATATAACTCAGCAAAATAGAAAAGGGTAGAGAGACAGAGCTGATGAGACAGTAAAACTTTATGGGGTCTGTATTTAAAGCTGCACTGAATAAACTGGGCTAATTGAATATCAGCCGGGACACATATAAGAGATGCAGGTGCCCTCTGCTCCCCTAGTCTCCCCCTCCCTTCCAACTCTGGAAACAGACAGCCCTCTTTACAACTGCCCTCCCTCCCACCACCAGAAGCACACAGCTCACTTCTGATCCTCCCCCCCCCCCCCCCCGACATAGCAAGATCCCATTCCCAACCTCCCCCACTTAGGATAGACCCCCGGGCCTACCTAAAGTTCCTGTTGGTCCAGTGGGGGGAGGGGTAGTAGGGACAGGAGCGAACCTCATTAACTCCTGCCCCTAGTGGCTGCCTCTAGGAAATGACTGCTGTGATGTCTAGCAGCAGCCTCATGTTGCTTTATTAACAATAAGTCACATCAGCTTACAGCAAAGCAATTATTTTACAAATCTTAGCTTCCAGAAGTTACTTTGCCCTGATGGATAGATGGTGCCATCCTAGCCATAAACTACTGGATTCTATATATTGTGCCTTTAATTTCTGTGTGGAAATCAAAGTGTATTCTATATCAATACATATAACTTAATTGGTTAACTAGCTAATCAACGCTGTCAGTTGGATGTTAACAAGCACTTATCAGCATTAATTGGCATTAAGATTTCCATACAAAACTCATTAAATGTATTCTGTAATGTGATACACATAAATTGTAAGCCACATAGTTAAAAAGGGAGCATGACCATATATGGGGCGTGGTCATTTCTAAAATATATTTGCATTGTTATAGAATACACCTGCCATGCACCTAATTTAGGCATCAGGATTTATGCCAAGTAAAACATGGCATAAATGACCGCAACTAAATTTGGTTGTGTGGAGAGGCACTCTCTATATACCGCTCAGAACATTAAGCCTATTTCTATAAAATGTAGGCATACTTTAGAGAATACGCCTAGGCGTATTATTTTTCCGCACAGAATTTTCAAGCACCATATATAGAATCTAGCCCAAAGGGGCTAATTCTTTAGGAGGATGCCAACATTTACAGTGGTGGAAATAAGTATTTGATCCCTTGCTGATTTTGTAAGTTTGCCCACTGACAAAGACATGAGCAGCCCATAATTGAAGGGTAGGTTATTGGTAACAGTGAGAGATAGCACATCACAAATTAAATCCGGAAAATCACATTGTGGAAAGTATATGAATTTATTTGCATTCTGCAGAGGGAAATAAGTATTTGATCCCCCACCAATCAGTAAGAGATCTGGCCCCTACAGACCAGGTAGATGCTCCAAATCAACTCGTTACCTGCATGACAGACAGCTGTCGGCAATGGTCACCTGTATGAAAGACACCTGTCCACAGACTCAGTGAATCAGTCAGACTCTAACCTCTACAAAATGGCCAAGAGCAAGGAGCTGTCTAAGGATGTCAGGGACAAGATCATACACCTGCACAAGGCTGGAATGGGCTACAAAACCATCAGTAAGACGCTGGGCGAGAAGGAGACAACTGTTGGTGCCATAGTAAGAAAATGGAAGAAGTACAAAATGACTGTCAATCGACAAAGATCTGGGGCTCCACGCAAAATCTCACCTCGTGGGGTATCCTTGATCATGAGGAAGGTTAGAAATCAGCCTACAACTACAAGGGGGGAACTTGTCAATGATCTCAAGGCAGCTGGGACCACTGTCACCACGAAAACCATTGGTAACACATTACGACATAACGGATTGCAATCCTGCAGTGCCCACAAGGTCCCCCTGCTCCGGAAGGCACATGTGACGGCCCGTCTGAAGTTTGCCAGTGAACACCTGGATGATGCCGAGAGTGATTGGGAGAAGGTGCTGTGGTCAGATGAGACAAAAATTGAGCTCTTTGGCATGAACTCAACTCGCCGTGTTTGGAGGAAGAGAAATGCTGCCTATGACCCAAAGAACACCGTCCCCACTGTCAAGCATGGAGGTGGAAATGTTATGTTTTGGGGGTGTTTCTCTGCTAAGGGCACAGGACTACTTCACCGCACCAATGGGAGAATGGATGGGGCCATGTACCGTACAATTCTGAGTGACAACCTCCTTCCCTCCGCCAGGGCCTTAAAAATGGGTCGTGGCTGGGTCTTCCAGCACGACAATGACCCAAAACATACAGCCAAGGCAACAAAGGAGTGGCTCAGGAAGAAGCACATTAGGGTCATGGAGTGGCCTAGCCAGTCACCAGACCTTAATCCCATTGAAAACTTATGGAGGGAGCTGAAGCTGCGAGTTGCCAAGCGACAGCCCAGAACTCTTAATGATTTAGAGATGATCTGCAAAGAGGAGTGGACCAAAATTCCTCCTGACATGTGTGCAAACCTCATCATGAACTACAGAAGACGTCTGACCGCTGTGCTTGCCAACAAGGGTTTTGCCACCAAGTATTAGGTCTTGTTTGCCAGAGGGATTAAATACTTATTTCCCTCTGCAGAATGCAAATAAATTCATATACTTTCCACAATGTGATTTTCCGGATTTAATTTGTAATGTGCTATCTCTCACTGTTACTAATAACCTACCCTTCAATTATGGGCTGCTCATGTCTTTGTCAGTGGGCAAACTTACAAAATCAGCAAGGGATCAAATACTTATTTCCACCACTGTAGGTGCTAAGAACTCAACCAGAATGCTTGCATAAAGGTGCATAAGTCTACACATACACACATAAATGACAACATTCTGGCTATATATTTTTTTAATCAAATAGTACCTAAATACAATACGTACACATGAAAAAACTTTGGGTGGTGTGTGTGGGCATAAATTATAGAATATCCCCCTCCCCAGAGCTATTCTCCTGCTTCTTTATCTACAGCTGTATTTCTTTGTCCTTCTTCTCTCTATCTACCTACCCCTTTTATAACCCTATTACACCGGATGGATGAGCTTCCTGTTTGAGGGGGCTCATCCATGTTATATGCCCCTGAAACCCAGCACACATCCTTTTTTAAAATCTGTATTAGTCTAATTTACACTACTGAAAAGTTGAAAGCATATGATTCAAATTCAAAGATCACATCATTCGGTGTTGTGGGAATTAATGTAAAAACAATTGAATTTAAATTGCTGCATTTGTATACATAACAGAGGTGGGCTAGCACTCTCTGATGATGCTAAATAGTCATATTATAAGCACGCTCTTTACAACAACTGACTAATTAATGACACTTGGATAATAGGATTTTTCACTCCTTTGTTCTAACAAATATCCATTCAGTCCTAGATAAGTATTAGTTGGGATGTTCCACACAATCTGATTAATTTTATTTTTTTTTAATCAAATGCCTTTAAAATGCATCTTATTTGGAATCATTACAATTCAATTCATCTTGTCTTTTATTTTGTAGACTTCCCATTTATTAGTAGGATTATCACAGTCAATTTTGCTGATGATCTTTTTCTATTCTCATATTCATGATGATGCTTTCTGGACATAAGTGGCTCAATTTTCAGTAAAGAATATTGATGATAATTAAAAACATCTAATCTAAATGTTTCAAATTATTCCTATAGTTTAGATAGCAACACTGAATATGTAAGTACATATATGTGAACAAATAGGTATAAGTAGAACATCTGAATATGAAGGTGTCTATCTATGAATTAACCCACCCCTCCCCCAATACTTAGCATTATTTAACCAACCAGGAATGACTCCTGTCCAGTTAATTAGCACTTCACTGGTTTCTCCTGCTGAATACTCACAGTCAGTGCATAGTGCCTAACCGGCTATATCGCACGATATAGCTGGCTAGTTGTGACTAATCAGCGTATCGCTGGCTAAGTTTGGCAGCCAAATCAGGCTGCCCATATAGCCGATCTAAATTTGGCTGCTATAAACTTAACTAGCCAGCACTGAATATTGGCTTGGCTGGTTAAATTTAAACTGGCCAAAAATAAACAGGATATTCAATGCTGGTCACCAGAAACAGCCTGGCATTGAATACCCGGCTTCACTGCCAACCATGGGCGTTAGCCGGGCTGTCTCCCGTGATCTGATATCGGCTCCTATATGTATAAGATCCAGAGTATTGGAACTATTTGTAAAAGATAACCATTTGAGTTAGATGGCCCAAGTTATACCTGGTTTTCCCACATGCAAATTGAAGGTATAATCTACACATACAGGAAGTAAAGATTTGCATATTTGTTTCTTTTCAAATTTAATACAATGTAAGGTAAAAATGGAAATACAAAACAAAACACATTGATGCACATGACACAAGAAACTAAACAAAATGATTTTTTTTTTGCCTTCGCATCTCTAATAAGGAATAATTCTATGAGGAGCTACTTAAAATTAGGTGGCAAATGCACACATAAACTCAGGTGTTCCTCTATAGCAGCTATTCCCAACCCAGTCCTCAGGGCACACCTAGTTCTATCAGGTTTTCAGGATATCCACAATGAATATGCATGAGATAGATTTGCATGGACGGCCTTAATTGCATGCAAATCTAACTCATGAATATTCATTGTGGATATCCTGAAAACTCGATGGGACTAGGTGTGCACTGAGGAATGGGTTGGGAATGGCTGCTGTATAGTCATTTACACACGTATATGAATGCACAGACAAGTAAAAACAATAATCCAGCCATGCACTATTCTGTAAGTGAATGTGTATCTGATAGGATTAGATTCAGTAAATGATGATGATCAAAAAATGGCACCAACAAAATCTGTGTAGAGTGCTATTTTGTAAATGGCACTCCAAGTTGGCACCATTTACAGAACAGCACTTAGAGCTAATTCCCGCACCAAACATTGGGTGCAAGGATTTACACTAACTGGAACCTGGTGTAAATCCTGGTGAGTAATTTAGCTGCAGATTCCTGGTATTTAGTAATACTGCGCACATCTTTAGTGAATGCCCTGACCCACACATGCTGCCCCCATGGCTGTGCTCCTTTTTGAGTTGATCGCTATAAGATTGATCATGAATCTTTATAGAATAGCGTTTTATAAGATGTATGCACAAATCCAAATTGTTGGCAATTAACTCCAGTAATTGATTGTTAGAACCCAGTTATTGGTGCTAATTGGCTCATTGCATGTACATCTCAGGATACAGTGCTCACAATTACATAATAAAAGAGTTAAAGTAGGATTTGAACCTGGGTGCCTTCGCTTAAAGTCCACTGCACTAACCACTAAGCTATTCTTCTGTTCTGCTTCGAAGAATGCTGCCAGACAAATGTCCTTGTCCCTGCTTTTGTTGGACATTACAGTTTGTAAAATGGCAGTTCATGTTGGACATTCATCTCATATATTTTTGAATAGAAAATCCTGACATATTTCCTGTTGGAAAATATATTTGAGATGTTGTCCATTTGGGACTTTGAGCTGGACATTTCTATTCTGACTTGCACATCTTTTCAAAAATGCCCCGCCCAATGTTCAGTAATTTTGTATATATTTGTGTTCATGCTCCTGGAATGCCCTCAACTCAATGCGTTTCCTCTATGTATAGCACTATGGGCTGGATTCAGTACATGGCGCTCAAAATTCTGTGGCAGAAAACATTGGCATTAAGCGTGATTCTATAAAGACTATGCTCTTTATAGAATCACATTTAGCACCAATTCCAATGCCTGATTTTAGGTGCCAGACTTACGCCTACTGAAACCTGTTATAAATGCTGACACCCAAATTAGGCACCCTGAGGCCGTATTCTATAATAATGTGTGCCATGAAAAATTATGTACATTATTGATGACTGAGAAAGAATCCCAAAATTCAAGATTTCTTCTGTTATATCATTATTTTTTTCAAATATCTTTATTCTGTATACCAACTGCTGGAAGAGTTCCCTCTGTAAGCCATATTTTTCTACCTACATTTTTCTCTGTTTGCTTCAAATGGAATTCTATATTACAAACACAGTTTTAAAATTAATCACATCTTAAGTTTTCAATGGCTTAATTTAAAAATTGAAAAGAGATCATAACAGCATACTTCCTTGGTGGACTCCATAGAGATAAATCTGAAGGAGCTGATGAACGATTATTATATAATGTATGTTAGGCATGATCTCATAAGAAAAACTTGAACCACACCAAGGCCTTGTCCTCTATACTGTATTGCACAGACAATCCAAAAAATTATAGACCCTTCCCATGAAAGACTCTACCTGTTTTGCAGGTGTGATGTGAATTGAGGCAAGCAAAGTGGTGTAAATCAAAAGATGTGGACAATTTTGATGGGTACAAGATATGTTTGATGGAATTGAAAGTGCTTTGAATAGACCAAAGGAACTGTATCAGTTAAATTTTTATTGGAGGGTTATAAAAAATTGGATTGGGAACAAGGACCTGATGTGAATATTTTTTTGTCTTTTTTAGTTGAAAAGGTAACACAATTAAAAGAAGTTGTTAATTCATAAATTAGTCTAGATGAGGTAAGTGTAGCAATTGATGCTAGAGTGAAGTGGTCTGATTTTGATTTTGTGAGTAAAAAAGAGGTGGAAGCAATAATTTGGCATGTTGCACCTACTCAGTTGTTGACTGATCTGTGTTTGTCCGTAGTTTTATGTCCATTATTGCGTGGTGATGCTCCCTCTGTTAGTTTGATGGTGAACTTAACTTTGCATGATGATGCGTTTCCAAAGCCCTGTAAACAAGTCACTGTTAAGCTTTTTTGAAGAAAGTGTGTTTATATCCAACAGGGAATTATTGGCCAGTTTCTACTGTTCCTTTTGTAGGTAAAGTTATCGAAAAGATGATGTTGAAGCAACTTGAAGAGTTTGTTGAGAATAATAGAGGGAGGGACTGGACCCATTTCAGTTTAGTTTTAGATGTGCGCACAGTGTTGAGACTGCATTAATCTCTATGGTGGACTTGATTAAAAGAGGTATGAATGATAATTTCTGTTTTTGTATAGTTTCCGTATATGTTTTTGGGAGCCTTTGATTCAGTTGATATCGCTTTGTTGCTCCATAAATTGAAGCAATTAGGTACAGTGGGACAGGTAATTAATTTGTTTCAATCTTATCTGGTGGATAGATCAATGATTGCGTATAATGATTCCCCGTTATCTTGTGTAGTTAGTCTAGATCGAGGGGCCCCACAAGAATCGGCTTTATCAGCATTAACATTTAATATATACATGGCACCATTGGGTAAAGTATTGTAGTCCTTAAGAGTTTATTACCGCTTTTATGTCAATGATATTTAGTTTTTTTCCCGTATAATGTCTTGGGGGGATGGTTTAAATTCCCAGCTGTGTGATAACATGAAAACTGTGAGGCAATGGATGGTGATTAAAGAGCTACAAGACTAAGGTATGATTATGGGAAGAGACATATCTGATGCATGGCCTGATACTGTGTGTTTCTCTTAAGGTTAAAAAAGAGATGAAGTTGGGGTGATTTTAGATGGTAGATTTAACATGAAAAACCAAGTTTGCAATGTGGATCAGACATTCTTTTATGTATCTGCATCTTCTACATAAAGTGAAATCCATGCTGTCACTGTATGATTTTAGAAGTGTTGTCCAGAGCTTGGTTTTGTCATGGCTAGACTACTGCAATGCCTTGTACCTTGGACTAGCTGCTTCCAGTGTCAAGGCATTGCAGGTTGTCCATAATTGTAGGATTATCAAAGTTTAACTGTATCACTCCAATCCTCAAACAACTTCATTGGTTGTCAGTATCTCAAGGAATTCAGTTTAAGGTACTGATGCTTGTACATCATAGTCTTGAGTCCAGTGCTCCATTTTATTTTAAACAGGTTATTAATGTATATCATCCAGTAGGGTCATTGAGATCTGAGACCTCTATGTGCCTCTCTATAGATATAATTGTGAAAACACATTCCCCTGGATTCTATACAGCGTGCCAAGAGATTTGCGCTGAAATCGCTGTGGATTCTATAACAATGTGCATAAATTAACAAGCTTAACAAGCTAATGAGCGCTGATAACAGTACTTAAACAAGCAATAATGAGCACTAATTGATACTGTTTAGAATTTAGGTGCACAATTCACTCACAGGCAAAAAGGGGCATGGTTATGGGCAGAGGAATGGGCATTTTGTGGACATCCCATAATTTATGTGCCTTGTTATAAAATATGGCTCAATGCACCTAAATCTACATACAGCGATTTTGGCCACATTTCCAATGGTGTAAATGGATGTGTGTAGATTTATGCACTGAAATATCAATTAAGTATATTCTATAATCAGCGCCTAAATCTAGGCACTAATTATAGAATACAATTATGGACCCTTTTACTAAGCCATGTAAGCGCCTATGTGCACCCAATGCAAGCCAATTCTGAGTTATCACCCGGCTATTGCGTGGCCCTTGCGGTAATTTCATTTTTGGTGCGTGTCCGCTACGCACGTCCGAAAAATATATTTTATTTTCTGGCACACGTCAGCTACACATGCCAAGTAGCATTTGATGCTCATAGATCATTAAATTTTGTAAATAAATAAATAAATAAATAAATAAATATATAGATAAATGAATCCTGGGTTCTATGGTTTTGAAGGCAGTGGTTAGGTCCAATTCAATCACAGCAGAATCCTTTCTTTTATCATGAGGAACTGATGAGGTTGGTTCTATGTCTGAGAATGTTACTTTGGTAAAGTTATGGCAAAGTAATCCCTAAATTATATAGGCATATGTTATGATAAACCTAAATGTATAAATCGAAGCTGAATGCATTCTCTATATCTTTTCCTTCTTCCTGGAAATGAGCTATGAGAAATATATCTACTTGTTGGAATCTGCCAGATATTTGTGACTAGGTCTAGCTACTATCAGAGACAACATACAGATCTTGATGGACCTTGGTTTGACTCATCATAACTTTTCATATATTCTTTGCCATCTTTCCTTCAGCCCTGACTGACCCTCAAATGATGAGATCAAGCAAGGATCAGAAAATATCTCAATTCATTCCTGTCTTATGCATATTATCTCCTGACCCCTAGCTGTTCTATTCATCCTCCTTATAGAATCACTCAGTATCATGAAAGAAACCATGCTTTTCCCCCCTCCCTGCCCCCCGAGTGCACAAACTTCCCCTGGAAAGTCCAGAAATTGGTTTTGCTGGTGTTTTCCCCAGTGCTAATTTAACCTGTCACTTTAATTGATATGGGTAAACTCAGAAAGCTAGTGTTAAGCAAAGTGCACCTATGTTCTGAATGTCATTATATTTGTGAATGTAATGACGTTCACAATTTTGTCAGGAAAGCTACATTTTAAAGGTTGCTCACAACAATATTTGAAAGTTATCTCTGCTTAATTAGTCCCTTATCTTCTCCAACTGCCTGGTTTAAAAGATGAGATGGTATTCTCAGCTGGCTCAACAACATTGCTGTATTCATTAAGTCTATATAAAACAGGAAGAATTTTTATAATTATTTTAAGTTGTACAACATAAGAAAAAAGACTGTCAAAATGATTTTATATTGTTTTATATAAAGAAAGAAGTTGGATGGATTTTTTTCTATTAACTGATTTGAAGGGCAAGAGATATAGAACCATGTGGCAGGAAATGTTGCCAATAGCCAAAGAAATGAGACAGAGGAGCAACAGAGATTTAATGCTTTGAAAACATAATTCACCACAAGCTGTGCAAACTTTATTTAATTAAACAAATCTAAAAAAGGCAGAAGATCCAAATGAAATCAAAATATCCAGCCGTGTGTATCAAACAAAAGCATTTTATGCAAGCAGAAACCACATGTTGACCACCTGAGAATGGTTTACATTCCACTGGCCAGATTCGTTAAACATTTCTAACACTGACAAAGGGAAATGGCATGTATTGATCTTTTATATTGTGCAAAGTTTTTGCTTTATCAAGTAAAATCATTTTTTGTTCAACTAATACAGTATTAGTGTATGATTGTTGGATATCCATTTTAATGAGGTAATAATCATTTTTAAAAGACCAAACTATGTTACTGGTTTGGCCATCTATTTAAGACTTTGAGCACTGTCCTGAAAAAAGAAAATATTACAACAACTGTAGGAGATAAAAATAAATATAATTTATATTAAACAAAACAACAGTAAGGAATGCGGTTTACTAATAGGCACAGCAAAAGAAATTTGATGATGATGGTACTTATAGCACGTCACTCTTCCAAAAATAGTCCATGATTACCATTAAACATACCTTAAGTTACCAATAGTTTCAAGATAGAAATTCAGAAAACAAACGTGACTTCAACAGTTTCCAAAAGTTAATGTAAGGTGAACATGATCTAATTTCTACTGGACGTACACTCCAAAGTTTTTCCACTTGAAAAATCATTGACCTCTCGAATAGTTTTGAAAATTCCTCAAAATGAATTAAATGAGGAAGTTTGTTGATCTCTACCAGCTCCCACCAAGTAACTAATTAAATTAAATCAACTGACCAATATCCTTCTAAAATTTAAAAAAACAAAATAGCCCAGCTTAAAAATGACTTTCACCGTCACTGGAAGCCAATGCAAATTAATCAACAGTGGAGACACAGTATCATATTTTGCTTTCCAAAAGATAAGCCTGGCAGCTGTGTTTTGGATCAACTGCAGCTTCTGTAGTTGCTTTTTTCTTATTCCGGCATTCAGAGAATTGCAATAATCCAACTGTAATAAAATCAATAATTGTACTAATACCCTAAAATGATTAAGGGATACAACAGGAATAAATCAATCAAAGCTGTTTAAGTTTAAAAAAAAAAAACCTTCTGAGGTAAAATTTTAAATTGGGAATCAGTAGAATCTAAAATCACCCCGGTACTCTTGGTTTTCGATCCAGTGCCAACTGAGACCCACCTGAGCAAGGAATATTAGAATCACTTGTATTAAAACACAAATCCTTTGTCTTATCTGTATTCAATTTAAGCATAGCAGAGAAAGACTAAAAACTTTTATTTTCTCCAGAAAGATGAATTCTAGAAAACAAACTTTCTTGAGATTTACTCGCTGAAACCAATAAAAATATATCAACTGCATAAGGTAAAAGCTTCATACCATCTTTCAGTATAGCACACTTCCAAGTGAACTCATATATATATATATATATATATATATATATACAATATACTCAACAACTATTGCATTTATATTTATCTTTATTACATCAATTAATCTCATAAACCTAACAATTATTGTCTAAAATCCCCATATATCTACCATTCATTCATTCATCCATTCACTCTAATTCACATTTATAAAACTAATATCAAAATATCAAACTCTATAACATTAGAACACCCGGAATAATAGAATCACTTATAATCTTGTAACAAAATGTTTTGCTTTCAATAGCAATACTGGTGTGAAACTTGTAAATTACACTGACATTCAAAGCACTTATTCTTCATTACGATCTTCTCTTGATCTATTGATAACCTGCTGTGAACTCTGTTACCATGTGAAAATTAGTCCATTGATTAAATCAATTGTCCACCACAGCAGGTTAAAACAAAAAGTTACATTCCATCGTAAACCACAACTGATTTACTATGTGCTGTAGTATTGAATGACAGTAGTTCCATTCACCGTGACTCCACTCTTCACGGGACTAATGTGAATCTTTTCCTTGACTTTCAAACTGCTTCACTGCAGCTGTCCTCTCATTTGTTTACTGAAACACTTGTACACGGACCCTACACGATCGTGTTTCGCAAATTATGCGTCTTCAGGGGTCAGTAATCGGCTCTACAGGTGGCCAAGCATTCAACAATCCTGGATGTGCCGGTGGTAACGCCTCAAAAGACGCCCACACATGCGCATGTGTGGGCGTCTTTTGAGGCGTTACCACCGGCACATCCAGGATTGTTGAATGCTTGGCCACCTGTAGAGCCGATTACTGACCCCTGAAGACGCATAATTTGCGAAACACGATCGTGTAGGGTCCGTGTACAAGTGTTTCAGTAAACAAATGAGAGGACAGCTGCAGTGAAGCAGTTTGAAAGTCAAGGAAAAGATTCACATTAGTCCCGTGAAGAGTGGAGTCACGGTGAATGGAACTACTGTCATTCAATACTACAGCACATAGTAAATCAGTTGTGGTTTACGATGGAATGTAACTTTTTGTTTTAACCTGCTGTGGTGGACAATTGATTTAATCAATGGACTAATTTTCACATGGTAACAGAGTTCACAGCAGGTTATCAATAGATCAAGAGAAGATCGTAATGAAGAATAAGTGCTTTGAATGTCAGTGTAATTTACAAGTTTCACACCAGTATTGCTATTGAAAGCAAAACATTTTGTTACAAGATTATAAGTGATTCTATTATTCCGGGTGTTCTAATGTTATAGAGTTTGATATTTTGATATTAGTTTTATAAATGTGAATTAGAGTGAATGGATGAATGAATGAATGGTAGATATATGGGGATTTTAGACAATAATTGTTAGGTTTATGAGATTAATTGATGTAATAAAGATAAATATAAATGCAATAGTTGTTGAGTATATTGTATGAATTTAGTGCAACTATTTATTGAATGATACCTTAGACAACATTGTGATATATATATATATATATATATATATATATATATATATATATACACACAGAGAGAGAGACTTCACTTGGAAGTGTGCTAAACTGAAAGATGGTATGAAGCTTTTACCATATGCAGTTGATATATTTTTATTGGTTTCAGCGAGTGAATCTGTGATCTATATCTATATCTATATATATATATATATACACACACACACACACACACACACAGATGTCCAATATATAGATATAGATATATAATAGCGGGGATACAGGAGACCCCTCTGCCGGTGGCCACCAATAGTCTGAAAACACTCCATTCTTAGTCATTGAAAACTGCCTATTTAATTTTAAAAAACAAATCCATTGAAGAACTGTTGCAGCAAACCTAGCTCTGATAACATGCCAATCAATTTACTATAGTTTCCCATATCAAAGGTGGCCGATATATCAAATTGAATTAACACTATGGGCCCTGTTTACTAAGCTGCATTGTAGGTGCACTAACATTTTAGCGTGTGCTAAAAATTAGCACATGCTAACACTGGAGTCACCCATAGGAATATATGAGTATCTCTAGCATTAGCGTGCGCTAATTTTTAACTCACGGTAAAAAGTTAGTGTGCCTACAGTGTGGATTGGTAAACAGGGCCCTATATCTTTACCTCTACTTAACATCTGATTCTCTTCAGTTGTCAGTGATCATAGTAATGTCTCAGTACTATGATATACCCTAAAATCATGCTGAGAATCATGAAGCAGATTAATTTGTTGCACAAATTGAGATAATTGAGAGCTTACCACAAACTCCTCTAATTTAGTAAAAAGATACATTTGCAATTGGTCTAAAATTAGTTACCTGAGATGAATCTGCACCAAACAGCTTTGGAATTGGAGTTAAAACAATATTTCCTATAGATGATGAAAACCATCCATTGCCCAGTGTCAAATTAACCTAATAGACTAGCCAATTTAAAAAGCTCAATCAAGGATTTCTCAACAAAATAGAGGGATAGAAGTATAAAGAGCATGATGATTGTGTAAGATTTTTTTATAATAAGCATTATTTCTTAAATAGACGTAGGTTTAAAAGAAGACCATTCCCTATCACCAGGTATATCAATTAAATAGGTGGTTCATTTACTAGAAACAGGTTTGCTGGGTTGCAGCTTGGGAGAGGCCAATGGCCTTAGCTGAAGTTCTCATATAAACTTGGGTGTCAGCACAGGTGTTTCACTGGATGAGCCCAGGCTCCTGAAAAAGGAAGAAATACAGTAGGTTTCCACTGTAAAGTGTAATAGCCTATAATAGCCATGCAATTAATGTGGAGAGAAGCTTAAGAGCAGGTGAGTGCTGTTTAAACATGAATGAACAAGTGAAGTAGGCTTGCAGCTGGTGTGCATCATTATCACATTTGGGTGTGAGATTATCGAGGCACACAAAGGTGTGCACCTAATTCTCTAAAATTTAGTGCCAACATTCTAATTGTAGTTTTGGCTGCCGCATGTGCGTAGTACTGCACAACAATTTTATACCTCCTTATAAAATTCACAAACAATATGTAAGAGAAAAACATAGCTGAGAGCCACAGAGCAGGGCTGCAGAAGACAAATTGTGCAGCTGGGGAGCTCAGAGTTTTGGTTGGGGAGACCACTTTGGTGTATTGTGTGTGGCTGCTGGCACAGGAGTGAGTGCCAATCAAAGCAATCCATTTGCCAACACCTGAACAACATTTATCATCAGAACAGAAGTATATTCATCTGACCCTGGTGCCATTTTCTCAATTTTTTTCTTTTGAAAATGAAACCCTTCATTTCACAAATGATGCTTATGACCTTGAATTTCCAATGCATAAAGCACAGTGGTATTCCTTCAATAAATGTACATTTATTTCCCTTTCACAATATTAGGTACTATGCATATTGCATACAGACCATTAGATCCATTTTCTCGCATTGGATTAAAATGTCAAAACATGGACTTATGCTATTGATTTTAGATATGACCAATTCTAGTTTAGTGCAAAGCATGTTACCTTTAAGTTGGAGACAAGTGAAGAGAAGTGGGAAGTGGACCTACTTCCCAATTCTCTTCACTTGGCTTGTCTTCCTGTGGGATTTTGGTGTTCGTCCACCTCAGTGGACCTCCTTACCTTGACCTTTAAGTTGGAAGCATGCAATAACACAGCCTACCTTGAAGGCAGGTAAAACAGACTTACAATTCTAACAAATTTCAGGCCTATTTCAAATTTATGTGTTTCAAAACTTGTAGAAAAGATTGTCTTTAATCAATTTAATAGTTATATTGAGTCTACTAATGTTTCTTTTAGTTGAAAATGCTCTATTCTGTTCACCACTTGTTAACTACCTCAGCACTGTGAGTTCTCCTTCACATTTTCGTACTTTCAGGGCTCGATTATTGTAATGTTTTATTACATGGGATTCAGAAAAATTATCACTTCCACGACTCAGGGCATTGCAAGTGGTACAGAATGCCGCAGCATGACTTATTGTTGGTGTATCAAAATTTTCACAAATTTTACCAGTTCTTAGGAATTTGCATTGGCTACTAATTATAACATTTATGTTGCTACCCCTTTGTACTTTAAAAATGTCCTTAAAGTGTACCATCCAAAAAAGCATTTAAGATCAGAAAATGTGATGTGACATTCTATGTGGAAACTAGGACTTCTTTCTTTACTGTTGCCAGTATGCAACTGTGAAACACTCTTACAGGATACTTGCAGCTTTGTAGTACTGTGATGAAATTTAAGAAACTTCTCAAAACACAGTTGTTTGTGGCTGCATTTTATTGAGTTTTTGGAATGTTATACCCTCTGATACAACATGAATTGAACTGTGATTTTGTATTTAAAAATCTGTGTATATGTTAGGTTTTATATAATGTGATTTTGTATGTTCTTTTGTAAACCACTTGGAAGCATATTTTAAAGCACTAAGGAGCCCTGTTAAAGAGCAGCAGTAAGCTCCTTGCGGGCTTATCGCTTGCTCTTTTGGGACTACCACTGGCCCAACGCAGCCGCTGGTGGTAGTCTCGCCCTGAGTGCGCACCATTTCCGGTGGAAAAAGAAAAACCCCAGAAATGGTTGCATGGCGGTCACCCAGAAGTAATCGGACATCGCCGCATGATGCCCGATTACCACCGGGTTAGCGTGGGAGCCCATATTGTGAACTCAGTGGTTGGTAGTAAGGGCTCTCCATAACATGGCCATGCGGTAAGAGTTATCTTACCGTATGGCCATGTGTGCTGGGGGCTTTTTTACCCACTGCGATAAAAAGAGCCCTGGCGCATGAGAAAAATTACCCCCAGTGCAGGGCCCTTTTTCCCACAGCTTGGTAAAAGGGCCCCTTAGACTTACAAAGTTCCATAGTAACCTATGGAACTTTGTAAGTCTAAGTGCTTTGAAAAGGATTCCCTTAGGACATGGCGCTAACCCGGTGGTAATCAGGCATTGCTGTGTGCTACCCGATTACCACTAGGTTACTGTGGTAGGCCTTACTGTCACATCAATGAGTGGCGGTAAGTGCTCCCCACCTCATGGCCATTTAGTAAGAGTTATCTTACCGTGTGGCAATTTTATTTGGGGAGGGCATTTTACTTGCTGCAGTAAAAAGGGCCCTGGTGCATGGGAAAAACGACCCCGCCACTACCGTGGGGCCCTTTTTCCAACAGCTTAGTAAAAGGACCCCTTAATGTTTTATATCCACAGCTTAATTAGGATCTAGTATTCAGATTATTTTAATATTTCTACATGATGAATTTCATAAAGTACTTGATAGTGGGGATTTTATTTTGGTTGTTTCATTAGACCTAGCATCAGCTTTTGATCTAGTAGATCATTATCTTTTAATTTCTAGGTTGTAGTCTATTGGTATTAAAGATATAGGGCTCCTTTTACAAAGCTATGCTACCATTAGCGGCTCGCTGACTGCAAAGAAGCCTATGGGATTAGAATGGGTTTCTTGGTATTTAGTGCACCACTAATCAGTAGTGCAGCTTTGTAAAAGGAGCCCTATTATCAGTTGCAATGTGGAGTTCCTTTGTGCTCAGCCCTTTCTTGTTTAATAGTTTTATGAGTCCTTTATTATTACTTATACAAAATTAGATGATTGGAGTACACAGTTATACAGATGACATCCTCTTGATAGCTAAAATATCTTCCCTTACATTGGATACCATTGCACTTGAATAATGTTTAGATGCAATGGTGGGATGATTGAGGGAAAATGTGTTAGTTCTAAATGCTGATAAGGGGAAATGGGACTTGATATACTGCCTTTCTGAGGTTTTTGCAACTATATTCAATGTGGTTTACATATGTTCAGGTACTTATTTTGTACCAAGGGCAATGAAGGGTTAAGTGACCCAGGGGCAATGAAGGGTTAAGTGACTTGCCCAAAGTCATAAGGAGCTGCAGTGGGAATTGACCTCAGTTCTCCAGGATCAAAGTCCACTGCACTAACCACTAGGCTACTCCTCCACTCTGCTGCCTGTTGGATATCTGTTAATAGAACTCCATCCACAATAGCCCCTAATTTGGAGGACAAACCAATTACTATAATGAACACTTTTAGATATTTGGGAGTTTTATTGGATAGTCATTTGACTAATCAAGTTCAAATTTCTAGTGAAGTTAAAAAGGATTTTTTTGTTTTGTGACAGTTGAGAACTGTTAAACACATATTAGATGTAAATAGGCTACACACATTGCTTTATGCTCCCTTTATTTCTTGTTCAGACTATGGTTTACCATATATGATGGTTTACCTGTTTCTGCCCTTAAACAATTGTACACAGTACAAAATACTGTAATATGCTTATTAGGAAGCGCTCATAAATTTGATCATGTATCACCATTATATATACAATTCCTATTTCTTATCGCATTAAGTTTAAGGTTTTAATGTTAACACACAAAATATTTCTAATGTGCATTATTTTATTTGAGTTCTTTAACTATTTCTTATGTTTCAAGTAGATCTTTGAGGTTGATGTCACAACATAGACTATTTATTCCTTCTATTACTCAAGCTCATTGGACATCCACACATAGTGCCTTCTTTTGGTTGGCCTTTCTTTTGTGTTTAATCTTCCTGAAAGTATAGGAGTTTAGGCAATGGAATCATAGTGTCTGATTTGTTTGTGTATGTTTTTTTTTTTGGATGGTAGTTTTTTTGTGTGTTTGGTTTGCTTAGATCTTTCCTAAGCATTATGTAGTTCCTTTCTTTTTTATAGTCCAAATTTATGTATTATTTATTGAAGATATAAGGAACATAGGAGCCCTTTTACTAAGGTGCACTGAAACATGGCCTGCGCTGGTGTAGGCGCATGTTTTGGATGCATGCAGGTCCATTTTTCAGTGCATCTGGGAAAAAGGCCTTGGCTGAAAATGGATGTGCAGCAAAATTAAAACCAGCGCATGTTCATTTTCGGCCTGAGACCTTACCACCACCCATTGACTTGGCAGTAAGGTCTCATGTGCTAATGGACGGTAAATGTCAGTGCACATACACTGGTGCATACCGCCCGGTTAGCGCCACACGGTAGAAGATGTCTACCATGTGTTTTGTACACATGTCAAAAATGGAATTACTGCCCGGGGCACGTGGTAGCCCGCGGTAGTTCCAATTTGATATGCGTTGAATGTGTGTAGGCACCTATCCTGCTTATAATCGAAATAGAAAAACGCATATTGTGACCCAAATCGGGAGATAGACGTTTATCTCACAAAAACGAATAAAGCGGTATAATCGAAAGCCGAATTTGGACGTTTTCAACTGCACTCCGTCGCGGATGCGGACAAAGTTGATAGGGGCGTGTCGAAGGCGTGGTGAAGGCGGAACTGGGGCGTGGTTATCGGCCGATCAGAGATGGGCGCCTTTCGCCGATAATGGAAAAAAATATGCGTTTTTAGCGAGAATTTAGGGCACTTTTCCTGGACCCTGTTTTTCCACGAATAAGGCCCCCAAAAGTGCCCTAAATGACCAGATGACCACTGGAGGGAATCGGGGATGACCTCCCCTGACTCCCCCAGTGGTCACAAACCCCCTCCCACCACAAAATATGCCATTTCACAACTTTTATTTTCACCCTCAAATGTCATACCCACCTCCCTGGCAGCAGTATGCAGGTCACTGGAGCAGTTATTAGGGGGTGCAGTGGACTTCAGGCAGGTGGACCCAGGCCCATCCCCCCCCCACCTGTTACACTTGTGCTGGTAAATGGGAGCCCTCCAAACCGCCCCCAAACCCACTGTACCCACATGTAGGTGCCCCCCTTCACCCCTTAGGGTTAAAGTAATGGTGTAGACTTGTGGGCAGTGGGTTTTGAGGGGGATTTGGGGGGCTCAACACCCAAGGGAAGGGTGCTATGCACCTGGGAGCTGTTTTACCTTTTTTTTTTTTGTAAAAGTGCCCCCTAGGGTGCCCGGTTGGTGTCCTGGCATGTGAGGGGGACCAGTGCAGTATGAATCCTGGCCCCTCCCACGAATAAATGTCTTGGAGTTATTCATTTTTGAGCTGGGCGCTTTCGGTTTCCATTATCGCTGAAAAACAAAAACGCCCAGCTCAAAAAAAGATAAACGTCCATGTTGTTCGAAAATACAGTTTGGTCCGCCCCTTCACGGACCCGTTCTCGGAGATAAACGCCCATGGAGATAGACATTTCCGTTCGATTATGCCCCTTCACGTGCCTTAGTAAAAGGACCCCAAAGTAAACAAGTAAATAAAGTTACAGGTGGTGCTTATGCATCTTGAAAAGTAATATAAGTATATATAATTTCACAAGCATAATTCCATGCTAATGCATCTAAAGATGAAACATATCAATGTAAGTTTTAACATGAACCACATAACACATATTGTGAAAATATTGTATCACTTGAAAACACACCAACAAATCTCTTTAAGATATACACCTAAATGCGACCAAACTTTTGATTTAGATGCAAAAGTACCAAGTTTGTTTGCTAGTGATTGGTCAAATTTATGGACTAGTAAGACAGATTGCCACCAAAAGTGTAATGATAGTAAAGAATTATCTTTCCAGTTATTAAGCACAGTCTTAATAGCAATCACAATTAGGATATTCAGTAGTATAGATTCCTTTACTGTTAAATTTGACTCTGCAAAGCTCCCTTTCAGAACATAATAAATACTCAAATTATTGTAAGCTAACATTTCTTTCCAAGTTCAAGAACTATCTTTTCTAACTCGGGACCATGTCCTCATCAAAACAGCAAAAACAGGAATCAAGTGCAATCATTGCCTCTTGATCTAAATGACAAAATGTGATCATCCTTTTCCATAGAAAATGGTTCCAAGAAAATCCTTAACACAGACATCTGATGTATTGCTGGATGAAATCAAGGACGCATGTCAATTAAATATTAAGGACTTTTTTTTACAAAGTTGTGCTACCAGTTCTCAGTGTGGTAAATGAGAAAAAGCCTATTCAATTCCTATGGGCTTCCTCTCATTTGTTGTGCAGGAATCACTAAAGCAGCTTTGTAAAAGAAGCTGTAAACATTTTAACACTATATGTGAGCTTAAAACTGAATTGGCTTCTCTTACCATTTCAGTAGCTGAATTTCACTCCAAACTGGCAAGTATAAAAGAAAAGGTGGAGCAGATTGTATCCGATTTCACTGAGCACAAGAAGAACACATCTGACAAAATATCTCAACTAGAGAAACAGGTGGAAGACATCAAATAGTAGCCACAGAAATAATATTAGGATTCTGGGCCTCATTAAAAGAGTGTAGGGCTTGAATATGATGAGTTTTCTGAGCACCTGGATTCCCTTCATGTTGAACTTGCAGCTAGACATGTTGCTGGACATAGAAAGTGCCCACTGCACTCCAGTAAAACTTCACGCTGAAAATAAAATACCACGTCCAATTGCAGTGAAGTAGCTTCATTTCCCTCAAGCGCTCCAGATCCTCACAGCAACTCATATAACTCAGCTATCATCTTTGAGAATCGGAGAATCCCGATTGTACTTGACTTATCCAAAGGCACAGCCGTAAAGTGAAAGCAGCTTCCTCAATTTTGCCAGTGGCTTAAAGATTTTGATGCTCGATATGGAAGCCAGTACCCCCCTCCAGGATAACAGTAACTTTTAACAACGTTATAAGAACCTTTGAGTCACTGGAGGTACTACAGAAGATTTGGGATCAGCACTTATTCAACATAGTTCCTGTCTATTTTAATTTTTTATATTTATTTTTATGTTGTACACCTCTGTGATCATTAGTTGCCAGGCAGTATTTAAAGGTTTAATAAACTGTATAGTTCTGATAATGTTTCCTGTTAGTCCTATTACTAGGCTTCAATTTGCCATTTGCAAGTTTACCTTCTTGATCATATCTATGCTTATAATTGGTCATTTTACTGTTGTTATGCTGTTAACAAAATTGTAAGATTTTTATTAAACTGCATCTGCTGAGCACTGCCTTGGGTGAGTCTCTTCATAAAGGCAGTTAATAAATTCCAATAAATATATGAATAAATAAAACAAAACAGAGACTATGCACTATTTACATCAGGGGTATTTTTTTTGACTGACCATAGTAAGAATTATGTATTACTCTAAGGAGGATATTTTAGAAGCATTGCCATGCATAGTTGCATTTATACATGAAAATTATCAGTGCATTTTTTCTAGTGAAAAATGTGCTGGTACTCAAATGCCAGGCCACCCTTCAGGGGTGGGGTGATCACTGAGGGACCCACCCCACAATAGCCAGGCCCCCTGCATCCAGTCACAGAATCTATGACTAGGCAGAATTTGTGTGTAGAGCCTGAGCTCTTTCATTACAACTTGGGCACCATGGGTCAATTTTAGGAGACAATGGAAAAGGTGTTGGTGCTCAGTATGCCAAAGTACACCCTCAAAAAAAGCCCTGAAAATTACATACTTTAGAAATGATAATTACAGAAAGTTACTGTTTTATACATGAAGATCTGATTCCACATCACACAGTGATTTCCAGGGAGCATGGAAAGGATGTGGCATGGATAGACCAAAAATGTACACATATATTCCCCATATGACAAAGGGAATATACATCTGGAAAAAAATTCCCAATAGGGTTTGTAGTAGTTTGGATGCATGCACAAATGGGGAAAAAGATACTCATTTTGGCCAGGACTTTACATAAGGAATTAGGTGATGAATTGTCCTTAATCTACATTGGTTATATCTGCCTCCAAAATTTCCAGCATTGACACATTGAGTACTGATTGACTAATTATTCATGACTATCTAATTGTTCAGTTTGGTTGTATTCCTCAAGTATTTTGAGTATCAACATTATTTGTTGATCAGCCAAATCATACCCCATATTGAGTCCAATAGAAGACAATCAATTAAGTTATTATTGAACCATTGTTTTGTTGGTCATCTCCATAGAATCTGCAAAATCACTACTTCCACATATAAGTGCTGGTACATCTATGTGGAAGCTGCTAAGTTCATGTCATTCATCTGTTTTCTTTTTCCAATATGTACTCCTCCATGTCCTTATATGTACTTTACAGAGCCTTTTGTAAAATACCACTGAAATCGATACAGATCTCTCAATTTCAGACTCAGTGTAAAATGGGCATTTTCAATTTCATGGCTGTATATATGGGGTCTGATAGTCAGCTAGTATTGGGCAGCATGTTTGCTGCCTGCTGCTGGCATTAAACCTAGATATTCAATGCTGGACCATATCCGGTGACCAGCACGGAATATCTGGTTTAAGTTTGGCCACTGAAAAGTTATTCAACACTAACCGGTTAACTTTTTAAATAATCAAAGATAGGCCACATAAATAGCAGGCCTATTTTGACCACTCAACATAGTTAGTTAGGTGCTGAATATCCATGCCTAACCAGCTATGTTGTGCAATATAGCTGGTAAGCGGCAAGCCGCTAACTGGGATATTCAGCGGGAGATAACCAGTTACCTTCCGTTGAATAATCTTGGTTAGGTGCTTAAACACTATTTAACTAACTGGCTAGTTAAATAGTTTTGAATATCAAGGGGATGGTCTTTCTTTTTTCTAGTGTTGATAGTAATCATGCATAAGCCAGTCTTATACCTATGATCTTGCAGTGAGGAAAGCACTTTAAATGTCAAAATGTGGTTTCAGACTTGCTATATTTATTTATTTATGTTAGACTTTTCATACACAGCAAATTGATCCCAGGCAGGTGACATTCAGCTTTATTTTCGAAAGATAAGGACGCCCATCTTTTGACACAAATCGGAAGATGGGAGTCCTTCTCACAGGGTCGTCCAAATCGGTATAATTGAAACTCGATTTTGGACGTCCCCAACTGCTTGCCATCGCAGGGACGGACAAAGTTCATGGAGGCATGTCGGAGGCATAGCAAAGGCAGGACTTGGGCGTGCCTAACACATGGATGTCCTCGACCCATAAAGGAAAAAAAAGGGCGTCCCTGACGAGCACTTGGACGACTTTACCTGAAATGACCAGATGACCACCAGAAAAATTTGGAGATGACCTCCCCTTACTCCCCCAGTGTCACTAACCCCCTCCCACCCTCAAAATAAATCTTTCAAAATATTTTGTGCCAGCCTCAAATGTCATACTCAGGTCCATCAAAGTAGTATGCAGATCCTTGGAGCAGTTTTAGTGGGTGCAGTGCACTTCAGGCAGACAGACCCAGGCCCACCCCCTACCTGTTACACTTGTGGTGGTAAATGTGAGCCCTCCAAAACCCACTGTACCCACATCTAGGTGCCCCCCTTCACCCGTAAGGGCTATGGTAGTGGTGTACAGTGGTGGGGAGTGGGTTTTAGGGGGGTTGGGGGGCTCAGCACACAAGGTAAGGGAGCTATGTACCTGGGAGCAATTTCTGAAGTTCACTGCAGTGCCCCCTAGGGTGCCTGGTTGGTGTCCTGGCATGTGAGGGGGACAAGTGCACTAGAAATGCTGGCTCCTCCCATGACCAAAGGGCTTGCATTTGGTCGTTGCTGAGATGGGCGTCCTTGGTTTCCATTATCGCCAAAAATCAGAAACGACCAAGTCTAAGGATGACCATCTCTAAGGATGACCTAAATTTCAAGATTTGGGCATCCCCAACCATAGTATCGAAGCGAAAGATGGACGCCCATCTTGTTTCGATAATACGGGTTTCCCCCCCCTCCATCAGGACGTTTTGCGAGGACGTCCTCAGCAAAAACTTGGGCATCCCTTTCGATTATGCCCCTCTATGAGGTTTACAGCCAAAAATTAAAAACTACAGGTTCTTGTGCTTACAGTTGTGGGGCGAAAGAGTACAGGGAGAATGATCAGAGGAGGGTCAAAGAGGAAGGGATAGCAAAGAAGGCTCAGAGAAGGCAGAACAATGTGGCAGAAAAGAGATCAGTCAAGAAGAGTCTTGAATGACTGTAGCAGTTCTGTAAATTTGAGCGGAGGGCATTCCAGAGTTTTGGCCCTAAATAGCTAAAGGCAGTGTCATGGGAGAACGAAAGGTGGAGGGCAGAGGGGGATAGAATGCAGAGGAGGTAATCTAAGGAGGTCAAAGTCATAGTCAAAAAGATATATTGGTGTGGAATTAAGTAAACACAGCAAAGTCCATCACTAAGACTGGATGCTGGAATGTATGCACACTAATGGAAACAACAATGCTACACCACCACGGAAGCTGCAGAAGGAAAATTCTAGTGCATGTTACAAAACACCATCAACCAAGTCCCGAAATATGACATATTGATATTATTGTCTGATCTCAATGCCAAAGCTAGAAAAGATAATAGTGGCTAGGAAAGGATGATGGGAAATATGGAGCCAGGTGATCTGTCAATCAAGTTAGAGATGAGGAGGCCAGCACACTAGAGATATTTATGGACAGAATATTTTTTGCCACTTAAAAAGCATGCACTAAACATTAGAGACACACATATATTAGTGGCCTTTTGTAACAGACCCCCTTGGAGGGGCATAATCAAAAGGGGCGCCCAAGTTTTACTGAGGACATCCTCGCAGGACGTCCCAGCGAAGGGGCGCGGAAACCCATATTATCGAAACAAGATGGGCGTCCATCTTTCATTTTGATAATATGGTCAGGGACGCCCAAATCTTGAAATTTAGGTTGTCCCTAGAGATGGTCGTCCTTAGACATGGTCGTTTCTTATTTTCAGCGATAATAGAACCTAAGGATGCCCATCTCAGAAACGATCAAATCCAAGCCATTTGGTCATGGAAGGAGTCAGCCTTCATAGTGCACTGGTCCCCCCTGACATGCCAGGACATCAACCAGGCACCCTAGGGGGCACTGCAGTGGACTTCAGTAAAAGCTCCTAGGTACATAGCTCCTTTACCTTATGTGCTGAGCCCCCCAACCTTATAGGTGAAGGGGGGCACCTAGATGTGGGTACAGTGGGTTTGTGGTGGAATTTGAAAGGCTCACATTTACCACCACAAGTGTAACAGGTAGGGGGGATGGGACTGGGTCTGTCTGCCTGAAGTGCACTGCACCCACTAAAACTGCTCCAGGGATCTGCATACTGCTCTCATGGAGCTGGGTATGATATTTGAGGCTGGCATAGAGGCTGGCAAAAAATATTTAAAAAAACTTTTTTTGAGGTTGGGGGGCGGGGTGGGGGGGGGGTTAGTGACCACTGGAGGAGTAAGGGGAGGTCATCCCCGATTCCCTCCAGTGGTCATCTAGCCAGTTTGGGCACCTTTTTGTGGCTTGATTGTAAGAAAAAAAGGACCAGGTAAAGCCGACCGAGTGTTCATCAGGGACACCCTTTTTTTCCATTATGGGTTGAGGATGCCCATGTGTTAGGCACGCCCAAGTCCCACCTTCGCTACGCCTCCGACACGCCCCTGGGAACTTTGTGGTTGTCCCCGCGATGGAAAGCAGTTGGGGATGCCCAAAATCGGCTTTCCATTATACCAATTTAGGCGACCCTTTGAGAAGGATGCCCATCTTGTGATTTGTGTCGAAAGATGGGTGTCCTCTTTCGAAAATAAGCCTGATAGTGTGGCAATAATAGGGTAAGACAAAAAAGTCCATATAAAATGCTCACCATTACATCACAAATCCTCACCCTAATTTTAATTAGCTATAAAAACAACATAGGTAAAGTCTCAAGAGTCGTCTATGCATTACTACTACTACTACTACTGCTTATCATTTCTAAAGCGCCACCAGACGTACGTAGCGCTGTACATTTGAACATGAAGAGACAGTCCCTGCTCGACAGAGCTTACAATCTAATTAGGACAGACAAACAAGACAAACAAGAGATAAGGGAATATTAAAGTAAGGATGATAAAATAAGGGTTCTGAACAAGTGAATAAGGGTTAGGAGTTAAAAGCAGCATCAAAAAGGTGGGCTTTTAGCTTAGATTTGAAGACGGCCAGAGATGGATCTTGACGTACCAGCTCAGGAAGTCTATTCCAGGCATATGGTGCAGCAAGATAAAAGGAACGGAGTCTGGAGTTAGCAGTGGAGGAGAAAGGAGCAGATAAGAGAGATTTACCCAGTGAACGGAGTTCCCGGGGAGGAATGTAGGGAGAGATGAGAGTGGAGAGGTACTGAGGAGCTGCAGAGTGAATGCACTTATAGGTAAATAAGAAGAGTTTGAACTGTATGCGGAAACGGATAGGAAGCCAGTGAAGTGACTTGAGGAGAGGGCTAATATGAGCATAACGACACTTGCGGAATATTAGTCGTGCAGCAGAATTTTGAACAGATTGAAGGGGAGAGAGATGGCTAAATGGGAGGCCTGTGAGAAGCAAGTTACAATAGCCTAAGCGAGAGGTGATAAAGAGTGTGGACGAGGGTTCTGGAAGTGTGCTCAGAAAGGAAAGCGTGAATTTTGCTGATATTTGCTGATATTAATTTTGCTGATATTAAGAAGCCCCCAGCCAGTATTGACCATTCACTAAAACTACTATTATAACTGATAGCACCATTCAACTAATTCAACTAATTATTCTACATGAGAATCTGAATTCAATACAGGATTGGAGAGACCATAAGAATATAAGAATAGCCAAACTGGGTCAGACCAATGGTCCATCTAGCCCAGTATCCTATTTACAACAGTGGCCAATCAAAATCACAAGTTCCTAGCAGAACCCGAAATAGCAAGATTCCATTCGACCAATCCCAGGGCAAGCAGTGACTTCTCTGAATAGCAGATTATGGACTTTTCCTCCTGGAACTTGTCCAAACCGTTTTTTACACCTAGATAAGCTAACTGCTGTTACCACATCCTCCAGCAATGAGCTCCAGAGCTTAACTATTTGGTGAGTGAAAAAATATGTCCTCCTATTTGTTTTTAAACTCAATATAAAATCTATACATCCTGTTATGTAATGCATATTTCACATTTCCCCTGCTATGGGGCTAGGATATTTCCTCTTACAATTCACCATGCAAAAATAAAATTTGAATTGTGATGTCCAATTCAGGAACAGTAAAAATTACTTTTGCTACCAGATACTGCAAAATACCACAAAACCCTGCAGAAAGACATGGAGAACCTATACTTCAAACTTACCATAAGAGTTCTAATTCCCAGGACTTAGTATCCAACTTTACCTATTAAATATTGCACTAGATCCCGAGCACCAGTACATCTACTGAGGGGAGACATGATAGAGGTATATAAAATAATGAGTGGAGTGGAACAGGTGGATGTGAATCGTCTGTTCATTCTTTCCAAAAGTACTAGGACTAGGGGGCATGCGATTAAACTACAGTGCAGTAAATTTAAAACAAATCGGAGAAAATTTTTCTTCACCCAACGTGTAATTAAACTCTGGAATTCATTGCCGGAAAATGTGGTGAAGGCGATTAGCTTAGCAGAGTTTAAAAAGGGGTTGGACGGTTTCCTAAAGGACAAGTCCATAAACCGCTACTAAACGGACTTGGAAAAATCCAAAATCCCAGGAATAACATGTATAGAATGTTTGTACGTTTGGGAAGCTTGCCAGGTGCCCTTGGCCTGGATTGGCCGCTGTCGTGGACAAGATGCTGGGCTCGATGGACCCTTGGTCTTTTTCCCAGTATGGCATTACTTATGTACTTATGTACTATTGTGAAAACAGAACAAGTATAGCTGCTATTGATCCTTAGACCTAGTTAGATTGCATCCCTTATTCTCCCCCCCCTCCCGCAATCTTCAGTCTCTCAATATCTCCCATCTTCTTCTTCTTTCACAACATTCTGTTCATCCTATCACCTACAACCTTATCTCCCATGCCATTCTCTGAACTTACCCTTCCCAACCTATCACCGACATTCCTCTCATTCCCTCCCCAGCCCCATTTTTTTCCCCTGTCATTCAGTTCCTCTTGTCATCCAATCCCTATCTTCCTTTATCTCTATCAAACTTCCCATTGCCCCCTTTCATCTCTCCTCTAATCCCATTTCTACAGTCTTTGACCCTGACTTCCACAGTTTTCTGACCCTTGACATGTTCTTTCAATTCATTACTAGCTCCTCCAGATCCTTCAAATCATACTTCCACTCTTCCAGTTACTCTTCCCTTTTTCTCATTCTGTCCTTTAATTTCTAAAGTATCTTTTGCCTTCATACCTGCTCATTTCAGACATTGTCTTGTTTCCACTTTCCAGATACTCTTCTTTTCTCAGTCCCACCCTCCACTTCTCCCCCCACCCCTTATTCTATGAAACCAGTCCCATGCACTAAGGCCATGTTTTCCACATAGATCAAATGGACGCTTTCTCTATTTTGTGAATTAATAGTCATGCACTTATTTTCTCATTAGCACATGGCCATTAGTGTGTGAGCACTTACTGACTCCTATTTTGTAGGTGGTAAAGGCTCATGCACTAGTCATGCACTAATCAGCACAAGGCAACATAGCTGCACTAACTGGTTAATGCAGAACATGCCTATGCTATGCCCCGACCCTCTTCTAGTGCTAAAACAAAATCTATTTTTTAGCATGTGAGAATCATGCACTGATACAAAAATTACCATGGGGTGCCTGAGCATGCCCTGTGGTAAGGCATTTTAGGCTGTGGTTAGCAGACCTTAGTGCTTACCGCAGCTTAGTAAAAAGACCCCTAAATGCTTTCTCTCACTCTTGGTTTCTAGGGAAAATGTTTAGTACATAGATCCCTGAGTGTATTTAAATCTTAGTGGAAGAAGAATAAAATCAGAAGGTACTGGGGGAGTTCAGGATGAGATTATATTTGGTTTCTGAGTATAGGCATTGTTTAAAGAAGTGAATTAAATATTAAATCGTTCAAGACACTATTTTTCCATTTGCATTTGAACTTTCTTCTGGGAGGAGTGGCCTAGTGGTTAGGGTGGTGGACTTTGGTCCTGAGGAACTGAGTTCAATTCCCACTTCAGGCACAGGCAGCTCCTTGTGACTCTGGGCAAGTCACTTAACCCTCCATTGCCCCAGGTACAAATAAGTACCTGTATACAATATGTAAGCTGCATTGAGCCTGCCATGAGTGGGAAAGTGCAGGGTACAAATGTAACTAAAATAAAGATCTGTTCCCTTCCTGCTTCCAAGAACTATTCCTTTGTTTACCTCTCCTTCTCTCTGGATGCTCTTCATTTTTCTCACTGCCTTCTTCCAGACAGACTTTACCACTTTTAAACCACTATTCCCTGAAGGTGTTACCTACATCTCACTCACTCCCTCAAACGATGTTCTTCCATCCTAATGTTCTTCCCTCCTTCTCACAACCTTCTCCCTCCAAATGTTATTTACACCCTTATCATCCTGGATTGTCCTTCCCAAGATCTCTTAACTAGGAGGATCTTCTTCCCTTGGTTATCTACCCTCCCCATCCTCCTAAAATGAATAGACCACCATAAGATTATCCAAACTCAATTCTCCTCAATGCATCCCTACCAGACAGCAACAGAAGATGTGCTTAATCTGACATCATCTTCTGCTGCCTTGGTGCCAAACATTGTGATATAATGTTTGATACCAAGGCAGCAGGAGATAAGTACAATTGCCAAACTGGGAAAGACCAAAAGTCCATCAAGCCCAGCATCCTATTTCCAACAGTGGACAATCCAGCCAGGTCACAAATACCTGGCAAGATCTCAAAAAAGTACAAAACATTTTATACTGCTTATCCTAGAAATAGTGGATTTCCCCCAAGTCCATTTAATAATGGTCTATGGACTTTTCTTTTAGGAAGCCATAGTTTTTAAAACTATGCTAAGCTAACCACCTTTACCACATTCTCTGGCAATGATTTCCAGAGTTTAATTACACGTTGAGTGAAGAAAACTTTTCTCTGATTCGTTTTAAATTTACTACATTGTAGCTTCATTGCATGCCCACTTGTCCTAGTATTTTTGGAAAGCGTAAACAGACGCTTCACATCTACCTGTTCAACTCCACTCATTATTTTATAGACCTCTATCGTATCTCCCCTCAGCCACCTTTTCTCCAAGCTGAAGAGCCCTAGCCACTCTAGCCTTTCCTCAAGGGGAAGTTGTCCCATCCCATTTATCATTTTTGTCGCCCTTCTGTGCACCTTTTCTAATTCCACTATATCTTTTTTGAGATGCGGTGACCAGAAATGAACACAAATATTCGAGGTGCGGTCGCACCATGGAGCGATACAAAGGCATTATAACATCCTCATTTTTGTTTTCTATTCCTTTCCTAATAATACCTAACATTCTTTTTGCTTTCTTAGCCGCAGCAGCACACTGAGCAGAAGGTTTCAACGTATCATCAACGACAACACCTAGATCCCTTTCTTGGTCCATGAGATGATGTCAGATTAAATGCATCTCTTACTCTTGGGTGGGAGGAGAAGAGAGTGGGATAACCTGCAGCAACCTATTAAACCTAGGAGGCTGGGGAAAAAGAAGAACCAAAGGAAGGAAAGAAGGAGGGAGTTAGGGGAAAGAGTAGTCTGATGTCCCTTGCTGCATGACATTTAGGGCAGGCACCCCATTTGCCAAGCCAACTCTCAGTCCTGGGATCCATTCAGGACACCTCTGATCCAGCAGAAGGCTGATCTAGTTTGACCCAGTTCTTGGTTCTCAGCTGGAACAGCACATGTCTTATATTTGCTTCCCAGTACTGCAGGTCTGCTGCTCAGCTGAGTATCCTGCTGATTTCTACTTTGTTATTTTTATGCTTCCTTTGGCCTCTGATCTGTTTATTGAATTCCAATTTCCTGGACCTTTTCTTTCCTGACTGAACTGAGGCACTGTCAATAAATACCTCCCTGAAGGCCGTTCATGGCCTAGCTATCACCTTATAACCACAAAGTATATAGTAGAAGTTCGCACTTAGCAATCTGGCCATGGTACTACATGTCATAAATGTCAGAGAAGTTTACTGAAAGGAACCTGAAATATGGCACCATTCTGGACATCATTTCATCAAAAGGGGATATGAATGAAGGGGGAATAGAAGACAAGAGATACCAACCTGCTTTATTTAAAGAGGAAAGAAAGAGTAACAGTTGCATAGTTGTGAAATAAGAAACATTGTTACATATAATTATATGTTTAAATGGACTTGTCAGAAAAAATAATTCACAATAGTAAGTTCCACTCCTTGTTCTTTCTAGTGTCTGACTTCTGGGATGGAATGGCCAATAGCTAGCATATATTATGTAAAATGCATCAATTTCACATTTTCTCAGCAATTTTTACAAGTACTATATAGTTCTTTTGAATATCAACCCCATATGTGCAGATTGGATTTTGAAATTTATAGTGGCAATTCTATACATTGGAGTCACACAATGTGGCTTGGTTAGCACAACTGTGGGTGTGCCTAGGCCATTATAGAATGATAGACAAGAGACCTTATTGGTCAGTAGTAGTCCTTCAAGATACATGAGCACACTATATACACATATATTTTTTTTTCATCTGTTTTGATTGATGTTAATTGAATGGTAACTCTGCGGGTATTTTGTAATCATTGACTGAAGACATTTCCCTTCAGAAATTGAAGTGCCTTCATTCACTCTTTGACTTCTTGGTCATTATAGAATACCAGCACAAAGCCACTTTGAAGTGCCAAAAGAGTTGTACTAAATTATGTGCTATCAATTGCTAAAATGGCCTACCTATGTGTGTTATGCAGTATGCACAACTAATAACATTCCATAAGTTGTGCACATAGCTCGGTGACATGCCCTTGACACACCTGTGCTCCACTCACATATACCCAACCTTGTAGTTGCATGCTAAGGGGTCCTTTTGCTAAGTGGTGGTAAGCACTAATATGTGCTTCCCATGCATCAAAATGCACTACTGCAGGGTGCACTCAGGCGTCCTGCAGTAGTTCTGGTATCCATGCACACTTTCTCGGTGGGTGTTGAATAGGCATGGCCAGTGCTAATAGGTTAGCACAGCTACAATGCTGCACACCAACCAATTAGTGCATAGTTAGCACATAAGCCCTTTCCACCTACTAAATAGGTGTCAGTAAGGGCTCATGCACTAATGGCCATGCGCTAATTGGGAAATTAGCACCTGGCCATTAATAGGAAAAATGGAAATGCAGCCATTTTACAGCCATGCTTAAAATGGCCACAGCGTGCAAGGAATCCCACATACTAATTATAGAGCAGGACACCTTTTAGTATAGCTTAGTTAAAGGGCCGCTAAACAACTTATGTCCATTGGTTGCAAAATAGGTCCCAGCACTTATGTACATAATTTTCAATTATTGGCACCAATCACATGCATAAGTGCCAGTATTCTGTAACATACATAACACGATTGGTGCCTAAATTTAGGTACCAGCTTATAGAATTGAAAAATTTACCAACACAAAAAATTCAGGCAAAAAAATCAATTTTGTAAGGGAAAATGCATACACACACTCACACGTTCTCTTTGAGATTCCATCCAGTCTATAGGTAAAATTATTTGCAATCAATACTCAATAAAAAGAGAAGAGAAGAGAAGAAACCTCTTATACAATTCTAAAATACACTTTTCTCAAATCTAGTAATACATTACCATGTTTAATATAAGCAATAATGGGAATGGGCATGTAGATGTAGGAAGAGAGGGGATGGGGTGATTGTATGTTTTTAATGCATTGCTTGATTTTAAAATGGTTTGTTTAGAAGTGAATGAGAATGGTGAATGTGTGGTTGTTAAGAATTAGAGGATTGTTTTGTGTCTTGTTTACTTTCCTTTTGGAGTGATTGTTTCTGTTTGCTCATTTTTGATCCATGTTCTATCAGGATTGGGCATTTATTTTAATAATCTGTGCATATTAGGTGATTTTAATGTTCTGTTAACACCAGATGATCCAGTTCTTATTAGCAAGGAGCATGTCCTGTTTCAACTAATGACGACACTTACTTTAGAACAGATTGTTACTCAAGCAACTCATGCTGCAGGAAATGTGTTAGCTTTAATTTTTATGGGTAAGGATATAATATTTGGAATGAATAGAGATGTAAGAATGTGTCCAGTCGGATGGTCAGATAATTTCATTTTATAATTTCAGCTGGCCTTGTGCTACTTAGTAAATGTTGCTGTGTATGAAGATAAAACCATGGAGATTTGCTCACAGTTTGAAGTAGGAGATTTATAGATGAAATGGGCTCCTAAAATTAAGATAATAGATTCAGTGTCACTTGATGTAGTTACTACATGGACTGATAGTCTAGAACAATCTTTGGATATAGTTGTTCCTAAAAAAGAGATTGAAATCAAGTCTGATTATACGCCTTGTCTTTGGAAAACAGCTCCAGTGTTGCAAATAAGACGTGAAATAAGCTGAGACAAAGTGGAGAAAGTCAAAAGACATTGAGGATTTTGAAAATTACATATTACATCTGGTAGAATACTTAGAGCTCTGTGAGGCTGAGAGGAATAAATATTTTAAATTGAATATAGGAAAGGATCTTAATAGGCTACAGGAATTATTTCAAACAATAAAGTGCTTACTTGAAGGGTATAAACGTGAAAATGAAAAAAACAACTGTGGATGTTAATGTTTTTTGTGAAGTTTCTGTGTTATAATTTGAGTAAGTTGGGGACATTAGTGAAAGATCAAATTTGTATGACTACATTGGATTCATCATTTGTTATAGCTATCGATGGATGGAATTCCTATAAGTAACAGATAGTGAAATAGAAGTAATGATTCAATTTGTGACCCCTATGAGAGCTGTGTCTAATCCTTGTTCCTCAGGTATATTGCAGGCATTATCAAAGAAAATCACCTCTATGGTTCACTATATGGTAAATATGTATTTGCAAGAGGGAGTTTTCCCCCATTCTTGTAAGCAAGCTACTGCAAAAAACCTCTGTTGAAAGAGGTAGGCTTGGATTTTGAGGAACTGAATAATTACCAGATTATTTCTATTTTACTATTTGTTGGGAAGATTATCGAAAAAGCAGTTTTGAAACAGCTTGATGAATTCATGGAGTTGAATAATGTTTTGAATTCATATCAGTTCGGATTTAGGAAGCCATATAGTGTTGAATCCCTATTGGTCTCTACTGTTGATGTGATTAAGAGGAAGATGGAGGATGGCACTTGTCTTTGTTTGGTTTCACTAGATATCTCTGGTGCATTTGATTCAGTTGACTTAGAGCTTCTGCTTGTGAAATTGAAACATTTAGGAATAGATGGGCAGGTGATAAAATGGTTCTAATCTTATTTGTTTAGAAGAGCTATGGTAGTGCATGATGGATCTCAGATTTCTGAAGAAATAGTGGTGGAGTGTGGTATACTGCAGGGTTCAGCTCTATTGACCTCTTTATTTAACAGCTTTTTGGCACAGGTGCAGCATTTGAATCTCTAGGTGTTTTTTTACAGTTCACATGCTAATGATGTCCAATTATTTTTTTTCCAGTAAATGCTTGGGGTCATAGTTCGGATGATCAGTTGAGTTTCTACATTGAAAGAGTGAGAAATTGGATGATGATTTATTTTTTATTTTTATTTTATTTTATTGCATTTGTATCCAACATTTTCCCACCTATTTGCGGGCTCAGTGTGGCTTACAATACATTGTGAATGATGGAAATACAATGTGTTACAGTACAATTATGGGTTACATTATGAGGAGTTGTGGGAAGACAAAGTCAAGTCAAAACAACATTTAGAGCATAGAAACTATGGAATGTTACAGTGAGGAAAAGATAGGGCGATAGAACAATAGCACGAAAACCTTAAGGTAAAGTAATTTTATATGTGGGTGGAGTATTCGGGGTAAGAGAATTTAGAAGAAAGTGTATTGATGCATTTCTGTTAGTGTGTATGGACTTCATGTGTTTTGATCCTTGCAATAAAGTTTCTCAAAGAGATAAGTCTTTAGTCATTTGCGGAAGTCGGTTAGTTCGTAGATTGTTTTCAGGTTGCGTGGTACTGTGTTCCAGAGTTGCGTGCTCATATAAGAGAAGGTTGATGCATGTAGTACTTTGTATTTTATGCCTTTGCAGTTATGGAAGTGGAGATTGAGGAAAGTTCGGGATGATCTTTTAGCGTTTCTGGGTGGTAGGTCTATTAATTCAGACATGTATGCAGGGGCTTCAACCGTGGATGATTTTGTGGACTAAAGTGCATACTTTAAAGGTGATATGTTCCTTGAGTGGGAGCCAGTGCAGCTTCTCACGTAAGGGTTTTGCACTTTCGTATTTTGGTTTTCCGAAGATGAGTCTGGCTGCTGTATTCTGGGCTGTTTGAAGTTTCCTCAGTATTTGTTCTTTGCAGCCTGCGTATAATGAGTTACAGTAGTCCAGATGACTGAGTACGAGTGATTGCACTAGGCTGCGGAAGACGGATCTCGGAAAGAATGGTCTTATTCTTTTCAGTTTCCACATGGAGTAGAACATCTTTTTGGTTGTGTTGTTTGCATGAGTTTCAAGTGTTAGGTGGCGGTCGATTGTGACTCCTAGGATTTTTAAAGTTTCGGAGATTGGCAGTTGTAGTTTGGGTGTGTTGATTTCGGTAAATTTATTCGTGTTGTATTGGGAGGTAAGTATGAGGCATTGAGTTTTTTCTGTATTCAGTTTCAATCGGAATGCATCTGCCCAGGTATTCATGATGTGTAGACTCTGGTTGATTTCGTTGGAGATTTCATTAATGTCTTGTTTGAAAGGAATATATATCGTTACATCATCTGCGTATATGTAAGGGTGAAGGTTATGATTTGATAGAAGTTTTGCCAAGGGAATCATCATTAGGTTGAAAATAGTTGGTGAAAGGGGGGATCCTTGCGGTACTCCACATTCAGGTGTCCATGCAGCAGACGTAGTTGAATTTGATGTGACTTGGTATGAGTGCAAGGTAAGGAATCCCTTGAACCAGTTTAGGACATTGCCTCCGATGCCAAAATATTCAAGTATGTGTAATAGAATTCCGTGGTCAACCATATCAAAGGCACTTGACATGTCAAATTGTAGGAGGAGTATGTTGGTGCCTGTAGCAATCATTTGTTTGAATTTGGTCATAAGGGTGATTAGGACTGTTTCTGTGCTGTGATTTGACCGGAATCCTGATTGCGCATCATGTAGTATTGAGAACTTGTTGAGATAATTTGTGAGTTGTTTGGTTACCATCCCTTCGGTTATTTTGATTATTAGTGGAATAGATGCTACTGGTCTGTAGTTAGTTATTTTGCTTGCATTTTTCTTTGTGTCTTTGGGTATTGGGGTAAGTAAAGTTTTTCCTTTTTCCTTTGGGAAAAGTCCATTTTACATAAGTACATAAGTACATAAGTAGTGCCATACTGGGAAAGACCAAAGGTCCATCTAGCCCAGCATCCTGTCACCGACAGTGGCCAATCCAGGTCAAGGGCACCTGGCACGCTCCCCAAACGTAAAAACATTCCAGACAAGTTATACCTAAAAATGCGGAATTTTTCCAAGTCCATTTAATAGCGGTCTATGGATTTGTCCTTTAGGAATCTATCTAACCCCTTTTTAAACTCCGTCAAGCTAACCGCCCGTACCACGTTCTCCGGCAACGAATTCCAGAGTCTAATTACACGTTGGGTGAAGAAAAATTTTCTCCGATTCGTTTTAAATTTACCACACTGTAGCTTCAACTCATGCCCTCTAGTCCTAGTATTTTTGGATAGCGTAAATATCTATGACAGAAATTTGCATGATGATGTTACATGCACAACTTTTATTACTTGCAGATTTTTCTCATGAATATTCTGGGTATACTGAAAATCTGATTAGCTAGAGGTCCTCTGGGGCAGGTTTGAGAACCACTGCTTTAGGCAGAGTAAATGAACTGAGTAGGGTGATGTTACTGCACAACAGTCGCTTCACATCCACCCGATCCATTCCACTCATTATTTTATACACTTCTATCATATCTCCCCTCAGCCGTCTCTTCTCCAAGCTGAAAAGCCCTAGCCTTCTCAGCCTCTCTTCATAGGAAAGTCGTCCCATCCCCACTATCATTTTCGTCGCCCTTCGCTGTACCTTTTCCAATTCTACTATATCTTTTTTGAGATACGGAGACCAGTACTGAACACAATACTCCAGGTGCGGTCGCACCATGGAGCGATACAACGGCATTATAACATCCGCACACCTGGACTCCATACCCTTCCTAATAACACCCAACATTCTATTCGCTTTCCTAGCCGCAGCAGCACACTGTAGCATGAAATTCACGTGGTTCGTTAGGTCTGTTATGAATTGTTGAGCTGATTTCATGAGGTTGTTTGGGCAGATATCTAGTTTGCAATGGGATTTGGCGAATCTTTTGAGCATTTTAGAGATGAGGTCCTCTGACAGTAGTTCGAATTCGGTCCAGATCCTGTCTGCTGGGTATATTCCATCTTCTGGGTCTAGACAGTCTAGGAATGTGGCGTATTCAGTAGAGCTGGTGAGTATTTTAAGTCGTATTTGTATAATTTTTTCCTTGAAGTATTTCGCAAGGTTGTCGGCCCCTGGTGTATCTTTGCTATTGTTTGTAACTGGTGTGGTGTCTAGCAATTTATTTACAAGGTAGAAGAGCTTGTGTGTGTCTTTATAGTTTGGTCCGATTATTGTTTTGTAGTGTAGCCTTTTAGTCTGTTTTATGGTATATTTGTGTTTCCTCCAAAGTGATTTCCAGGCATTTAGTGTGTGTTCATCTTTCTTTTTGTTCCATGCGCGTTTTAGCTTTCTGACTTGTGTTTTGAGTTTTTTCAGCTCTTCGGTGAACCATGGATTTGATTTTTTCCTGCGTGATGTTCTGGTTTGGATTGGGGCAATTGTGTCCAATGCTGTTTTGCATATGTCATCCCATTCTTGGAGGAATTGGATGCTGTCTGTATTTGTTGACCATTCATTTTGGTAGACCTGTTGCCAGAATGTTGTGGGGTCTATTTTTCCTCTCGTGGTGTATGTTGTTTGTTCAAGTTTGTTGATTGCGTTTTTGTGTATTTTTCACCAGTGGAGGGAGACATATGCTTTATGGTGGTCTGTCCACAGTGCGGGTGTCCATCTTGTGTCTGTAAGTTGGAGAGTTGAGTCTGAGTCGAATTTGTGTGTGATAATGTCTAATGTGTGTCCCTTAACGTGCGTTGGTTGAGTATTAGGTGCGTGTAAATCCCAGAGTTTTAAGAATTCTTTGCATTCTTGGGTGCCTTTCGAGGTGTCGTCTTTGAGGTGTAAGTTGATATCTCCTATTATGAGGATGTTTGAGGCAGAGACACATGTATTCGAGATGAAGTCCATGAGTTGTGTTTGGGAGTCTTTCCATTTTCCTGGTGGTCTGTAGAATAGGATTGCGTTGAGGTGTCCTTGTAGGTTCGGATGAGTGATTTTTGTCGAGGCGATTTCGAGTTGTGGTGAGGTGGATTCGCCAGTGGTTGTGATGGTGAACTCGGATTTATAAATTATGGCTATTCCGCCACCTCTTTTTCCATTTCTTGTCCAGTGGGTGATTTTGTATTCTGGTGGGCATGTCTCTATGATGGCGGGGTCTGTAGGGCTGTGGAACCATGTTTCCATGATGAATAAAAGGTCTAGATTTTCTGTGGTGATCCAGTCTAGTATGTCTACTGAGTTGCTTACTGCTGATCTCGCGTTGATGTATCCTATTCGGATTGAGCGGTATGGTTCTGTAGGGAGGTTAGATGTGTTTATCTTTACTAGTTGTCTGTTTTCTCGGCGGTTGAATTTGTCGTTGTTCTTGGGTTTTTTTCTCTCTCTCTGTTGGTGGTATTCGTATGCGGGGGATTTTCCTTTAGGTTGGTTATTGTGTTTTTGGTCTGGTGAGTTGTTGTTAGGTTGTACATAGAGTTGTTGAGTTGTGGTTGGGTTGTCATTGATGAATGGTTTGGTATTGAATATTGCTAAAACTTAAGTAATGATTGTGGGAAGAATTGAGCAAGATATGTGGCCTGATTGTGTGAACTTAGACAATAGATATAATCCTGTGCAAAAAGAGATGAGGTTATTTGGAGGGGCATAATCAAATGGGGCGCCCAAGTTTTCGTGAGGGCATCCTTGCAGGATGTCCCTGCGAAGGGGTGAGGAAACCTGTATTATCGAAACAAGATGGGTGTCCCCTCCCCGCTAACCAGCATCCCCTTGTCTCTCTCCCCTTTGCTAGCTAGTATTCCCTTCCTTGTCTCCCTCTTCCCCATCCAGTATCTCCTCTCTATTTCTCTCCTCCCTGCACTCACCATCCAGCATTGCCCCTGTCTATCTCTCTCTGCCCCTGGCATACAGCATTGACCATCTCTCTTTTCTCCCTCCTCCCACCTGCAGCATTCAGCATTGCCCTGTGTCTTTCTCTTTCTTTCTTTCTCTCTCTCTCTCTCTCTCTCCACAAAAAGCATTGCCCTCTCTTTCTTTCTCTCTCTCTCTCTCTCGCCACAAAAAAGCATTGCCCTCTCTCTCTCTCTCTCTTTCTCTTTCTCTTTCTCTTTCTCTTTCTCCCCCCATGAATTATTCCTCTGTCTCTCCTTCTCTCCCCCCACCCCCAGCATTGCTTGTTTATCTATCTCTCTTCCCCTGGCATACAGCACTGCCCCTGTCTTCCCCCTCCCTCTCTCCCGCTCCCCTGCTCCCCCTCCATTCAGCATGGTTACTGCCTATCTCTCTTTCTCCAATCCAGCACTGCCCCTCCCCATCTATGCAGTATTTCCCCTTTCTTCTGTCTCTCTCCAGCATTGCCTTTGACTCTCCCTCTGGCATGCAGCACTGCCCCTGTCTCTCTTACTGAATTCTGTCTATGAGGTTTCCATGCCTATCCATAAATCACATTATCACAGTCCTATATTAGCAACTGATCATGCACGAGTATCTTTGATATTAACTAAGTTAGTGAGTGACTCCCTTCCCAGATCCTGGGTCATGAATCATAACTTGTTCTTTGATCTAGCATTTGTCCAAAGACTTACTGGCAGGAATATATTTGATTTAATTATAACTCTGTGACAATATCTTTAATATATGGGGCAAAAGCTAAGGTAGTCCTTAGTGGCTAAATCCCTTCTATCTCTGTGGCCTCAAGGAAAAACAAAAAGGGAAAGCATGATAGCTTAATTCATTGAAACTCCAACTGATAACACAAGAAAACACAAGAAAATTAAGAATAGGGCAGTATTCACATTTTTAGTTGCCATTAAAAAAGAATTAAAACAACTGCTACTACTACAAATCATTTATATAGCGCTACCAGTCGTACGCAGCGTTTCACAATTGAACATGAAGAAAATACAGTCCCTGCTCAAAAGAGCTTACAATCTAAATCAGGACAGACAGACAGACAGGATAAATAAGGGATAAGGGTAGGACAGACAGATAGGACACATAGGGAAAAAGGGACTAATGAAGAGAGAAAGACAAGATAAGGTTATGAGCAGGTGACAAGTTAGGAATTAAAAGTAGCATCAAACAGGTAGGCCTTTTGCCCGGATTTGAAGGCGGCCAGGGATGGAGCTTGACGTAATGGCTCAGGAAGTCTATTCCAGGCATAAGGTGCGATGAGATAAAAGGAACAGAGTCTGGAGTTGACGATGGAGAAGAAGGGTGCAATTAGGAGAGATTTGCCTAGCGAACAGAGTTCCTGGGAAGGAGTGTAGGGAGAGATGAGGGTGGAGAGGTAGTGAGGGGCAGCAGAGTGAATGCACTTATAAGTTAATAAGAGGAGCTTGAACTGTATATGGAAGTGACTTCAGAAGAGGGCTGATATGCGCATAGCGACTTTGGCAAAATATTAATTGTGCAGCAAAATTTTGAACAGATTGAAGAGGAGAGAGATGGCTGAGTGGAAGACCTGTGAGAAGCAAGTTGCAGTAGTCCAAGCGAGAGGTGATGAGAGTGTGGATGAGGGTTCTGGTAGCGTGCTCAGAAAGGAGAGGGCGAATTTTGGCGATATTATAGAGGAAGAAACGACAGGTTTTAGCAACCAAAAATGAAATTACCGCAAGGGCCACGCAATAGCCGGGTGATAACTCGGAATTGGCTTGCACTGGGTGCACATAGGCGCTTACATGGCTTAGTAAAAGGAGTTAAAGCCAGGAACAATGTTGGCAAACCATCTACCCAGTCATAAGTAGAGCATACAGTACAAAGTTTAAAGCATTATAAATTGACAGGGCCCGATCTCTTGACAGCAGAACAATTCCAAATTATATCTAACTTCATTGCCCCACTTTTAGTGGAAGTTTAAAATCAGGTTTTTGAATATGGTAAACTCACTGACTCTTTTTATGAAGCCACTATAATGGTAGGAACTCACTATTATGTATTAATTACTAGCCAATTTCTTTGCTTAATGTATCTGTGAGGGAAAGGTATTTCAGTGCCCTGTGAACACTATTTTTATAGGAAGGACAGTTGGGAATAAGAGATGCTAAATGAAAATTGTGTATATCAAAAATAAATGTATGTGGGTCTTAGACCATGTGGAAGTGAATTGTATGCTGTTATGACATGTATTAAGCCATGTAACAAATTGGTGGAAGGCTGTATCATCACCAGTCCATAAAAGAAACACATCAATCGTATTTTATTAGAGAAGGAGCTATTTTGGATTTTTCACTGGCATTCTCTAGTGCCGCAAGGTCTCAATACAAGTCTGCAGTGGGGCTGTTACATGTGAATTAAGAACTCCCTTGTTTTGGGTGCCGATACACAGTTTCTGCTTCAACTTGACATGCGTTTCTGGTTGCTTCCTTTTAAAATAGACGCTGCCGCCATTTTTTTACAGCTGATGGAGGACGCAGCAAGGCGGGAGTGAAGCTGCTGTGAATCAGAATTTGTTTGGTTTTTAAACATGTATTCACTGGTTTGCTGACTGACACTTGTTGATTTTTTTTTTAATTATTTATTTAAATTTTCCAATACATCACCACTTAAAGTGAATATGCAATTGGCATTATTTAACATTAGGAAACAAAAATAATAAGTATATATCTTTACAGCCCGTTTGTCCACAAGTTAAAGAAATTTGATTCCAAGATTAAGGAAATTCAAAAAAAAAGAAAGAAAAAAAAATACAAAAATTAACAATCAATCAATACTGTAGATGCTTCCTCTGGTTCAGACCCCAGCCTGCTGATTAGGGAAGGTTTACTATATTCACATCAACTCTTGCATCAATAAACTCGTTCAACTGTTTTGGGTCTACAAACTGAAAATGTTTACCCTCAAGCATCACATTACAAAAACAAGGAAATCGCAAGACAAAATTTGCTCCCATGGAAAGATACGGACCTTTGAGCCCCAAACCAGATTTTCTAAATGTCTCAACGAAAGCCGTAGTACGGCATTCCTATCAGGCTCCAGCGCAAAAGTGACAAGCAGAGTTAACCTCTGAGTAACTATTTCTAATGAGCTTTCTAGGAACGAGGTAAGATTCATTCCTTCCCCTATTACGGGGGGGGGTTCCTACCACCACTCCAGTATTCCCGATGTAATAAGCCCGTGTAATGGGAGGAGTGAGTCCTTGTCCATTCCTAGGATGTCCACCAAATATTTTTTAACCATCTCCAAGGGAGAAATTAACGGTGATTTGGGAAAATTAAGAAACCTAAGGTTAAGTCTTTTAGTCTGATTTTCCAAGTATTCAAGTCGTTTATGTAAGAAATTATTGTCTTTAACCAGAGCTGTTTCTATAGATCCCATTTCTTGAATTTTGATATCCACATGTTCCAATTTCTGGGTTTGCTGTGCAGTCACTTGTGCTTGAAGCAGGGCAGCCTCAGAAAGAACTTCAATATCAGAAGAATTCTGCTTTAAAGTAGTTTGCATAGAGGTTTGAATATTGTAAACCATATCCCACAGTGACTCCAGCATAGAGAGCTGCACGGCTTCCGTCCCCGCGGGAATCCCGCGGAACCCGCGGGATTCCCGCAGGGACGGAGGCAGTTCCTGCGGGGTTCCTGCGGGGATGGAAGCAGTTCTGCGGGGTTCCCGCGGGGACGGAGGCAGTTCCTGCGGGGTTCCCGCGGGGATGGAACCAGTTCTGTGGGCTTCCCGTGGACGTGTAAGCTGCACCTGCACCAGCCTCTCATCTACCGAATGCCAATTTATTTGAGTGCTGTCTTCTCCTCCTCCTCCTCCTCCTCTTCTTCCTTGCTTTAACAGCATAAATGTGGAAAGTCTTCCATTAAGGAGGTGGTAGAGTCATAAATGATGACGGAATTCAAAAAGGCATGCTAACCTTAAATGGCTGCATGTGTGTGGATGTGTCAAGTGACGCTTAGATGGCGACTCTGGCTGTGATGAACTAGGGCTGATACCGGGCAGACTTGTATGGTCTGTGTCTCATACATGGCAATCTGGTGTAGGATGGGCTGGAAAGGGCTTAGACAGCAACTTCAGTGGCTGGAACATGAGGACAGTGCTGGACAGACTTTTACGGTCTGTGTCCCACAAATGAGAACATGAATAGGCTGGAGTGGGCTTCGATGGCAACTCCACAGTTGGAACATAAGGATGGGGCCAGATAGACTTCTGTGGTCTTTGTTCCAGAAACACGAAAGAAAGACCATAATCAAGTATATAATATCACACTCGTTGATTTAATGATGAATTGATCATGAGTGTGACTATTGGGCAGAGTGGATGGACCGTTCAGGTCTATTTGCTGTCACTTACTATGTTACTATTAATCCTCTTTGCTCCCAGGCTGGTGCACAGACCTCAGCTCTGACACAGGCACGAGAATCAGATGTCACCTGACCTACTGGCGCGTGCATGTGGCGACCTCTCAGCACACACTGCCAGTGAATCAGAGACAAATCTTACATGTGCACACCAGAGTGTTCCAAGTTCCAACTTCCGTTCCTTCCTTGCCTACAGTGCTGTGGCTCAAATCCAGAGAGAGACTGAGGGAGCTGACTGGAACTTTCTTTTATGTACTATTAAATTCTTACGGGGATGGGTGGGGATGGGTTAAATTCTTGCGGGGATGGGTGGGGACGGGTTGGGATGGTTTAAATTTTTGCGGGGATGGGTGGGGATGGGTAAGATTCCAGTGGGGATGGGTGGGGACGGGTAAGATTCCAGCAGGGACGGGCGGGGATGGGTAAGATTTCTGTCCCCGTGCAACTCTCTACTCCAGCATCACAATTGCTGGTCTAATCACTCCACTAGCCACAGGAGGAGATTGAGATAGACTATCAGCACAAGCTAATTTGGAAACAATAGCTTGAGGCAATACCTTTGAAGCCAGTTGTAGTAATGTTTCCCGAAGTTGAGAATCTATCTCCGTTGCTGCAGTCACACCCTCAGACAGGACCAGCTGAGCCACTTTGGCGTCTGTCTCTGTTTGAACAGCCAGCAACTCTCCTCCAGGCTAGGGAGGTGCAATTCGCTCCACAGGGCTCAGAGAAGCCCCGTTTCCACTCTCGATCGACTCTGAAGGGCCGAGAGCTGCAGAGGGGGTCGAAGTTCCCTGAGGACCCGGTTGCTGCCTGGGAAATTGCAGGGTTGTTTGTTTCATCATCGAGGAGGTCACAGGAACTGAGGGATATTCCTTTACCTTCCCCCTCCGCTTCCCCATCGTAGACGAGGCTACAGAGGCACTGAGGAAAACTCACAAACACAGCAGCCTCCAGGAGCAAACACAGGTGCGTCCATTCACAGCGCCATCTTGGAATCACTTTCCACTTGTTGATTTTTTTGTTTATCTGCAGGTGTTCAGGCACGTTTCCCTTGAAAAAGCAAATTGGCAAAATGGATGTCCGTCGGGACATATAGAGCCAAAGATAAGTGTAGCCCCGCTGAATATATGTTGCATTGGTCACTCAGCAATTCAATTTAATTAATGATATTGTTAAGATTATATGCACAAATGCACTAATTTTGAGTCACTTAATTTCAAGTCACATTAATATGGATGGAGGGGGGAGTTTCTGTCGATAATTAGACTAATCACCATAAAGGTCTTACAACAAATCTCCTTATATTGGGGATAAGTGTGACCGGGTGATTTATGAAACTTTTTCCCCCATTTTCTCCATAATTAACTGTGAACACAGTAAATTCGCAGCCTACCTTTGTTGAAACACTTATGTTATAACAGCAATACAAGGCAAACAATAAAACTTCCACAGTAATTGAAACAAAAAAGGAAGGAGTGGAAGGTGCTAACCAATGTTGTTCCAAAATAGAGACCAAAATAAAGTTCAGAAGTCCAATGCATCTTAAAAGTAAAAACTTTATTCTCCATGACACATAGGATGCGTGGACAGACTTGACCCAACACGGGCCATGTTTCAGCTGCAAAAACCTTCGTCAGGAGACTGTCTGCAATGCAATGAGGAGAATGGGAAAAATAAATGAAACTCGGACAAAGGCTGTGAGAGACAATCCAGCTACACTACAACAGCTGTTTTGGTGGGTTCCCATTCTCCATTGCTCTCTCGCTCTCTTTCTACATCCATTCTCCCATTTGTAAGCATAGAGCCACCAAACATCACAAACCACAACCAGCATGCATCTCTAAAAATGAGGCTTATGCTATGTTTTGATCTGTTAAACCCCTTTAAGAACATAAGCCTTGCAATACTGGAAAGACTGATGGTTGTTATGATTCTACTGAGACAGGCAGGGGAATGAATGGGACTCACTTCTGTTTGGCCTGTCAGGGATTGAGCTGACGCTGAAGCAGCAGATGTCAGAAGTCAGACCTATTTAAAACTTACCTCTCCCTACAGCCTACGCTTTAGCTTTAATTCCTGTCAGCTGAGCCTGGTTCTCTCACTCAGTCTATGCTTGTGGCACAGTGTGTATTCTCTGGAGTTTGCTTGCTCTTCTCATTGCTTGTGGTTTCTGTGTGTGCTGGTTGTTACCAGTGTGTCCTTGATTGCTTCACTGCACTGCACCTGGCTCTGTCCTCTGCCTCATTTCTCCCTGCCTGGCTCTGGTCTTGTTCTGTCCATGGTTGCTCGTTCCTGCTTTGTTTGTTTAGTTTCCCTTTACTCAGTGTTAACCCTTTATGTGCAGTGCTTGGTATTTGCCTTCTGTAAGCCCTGCGTCTGTTAGGCAGCCTTTCTCTGGTGTCTGCCTGATTCTTTTTCGGTACTCTGGTGTGTCTGCTTCTTTCCTGTCCTTATTTAAAAGCAGCCTTTTCCTTCAGCCTGTTTTTCCATGTTTAGTCATTCCTGTGGTGCTTCACTCTTGTAGAGTCCGTGTCTATAGTGTCCCATTCTGTCCCCAGCTTTCCCTTTCCCTGTGGGCTTTGCTCTTCGCTACCTGAATTTCTGTGTAGCCTTTGTTTGTATTCTCTCCCTCTGGGCGTAGTCTGTATCTGACAGTTTTTGGCTGTCGCCCTTCCCTTTGTGTCACTAGCTAGCACTGTGTGTGTTGTTTGAGCTTCAGTCCCTTTGGGGACTCCTCATTGTTCCTTTCCCTTCCCTAGTGTATGACTCACTTTCAGTTCGGCCGTTAGGCCCGTACGCTTGGACTCTATATGAGTGGGTTCCGTATCGGCCTTGTGGCCCACCTGAGTGGTCTATATCCCTTTTCTGGTGGTGCTTGTTGATTTTCCTGAGTGTGCGGGGCTTTGTGGCCTGGGGTATTGCTTAGCGCCTGTTTGCTCTACCCTAGGCCTCGGCCAAGGTCCTTCCTAAGTCTCAGCCTAGGCACAAGGGCTCACGATCAGATTAACAATGGTCTATCAACCCAGTGTCCTGTTTCTAACAGTGGCTAATTCAGGTCACAAGTACCAGCAAGATTCTAAGTGCCCTGTTTAAAAAGGTGCAATAGCATTTTTAGTGTTTGTTAACCATGTAAATATCTATAGGAATATTATGGCATTTAGACGGTTAGCACACACTAAAAATGTAAGCATGCCTTTGTAAACAGGGCCCTAAATCTAACCTTTTATTTTTACTTTTGAATGCATGCTGGCCTTCTCTGCTATTATGCCTTCCGTCCTGTAGCTTACTAAGACTGTAGCAATTTTCTTTCTGACTATATTAAGCAGTTATTTCCAGACGTAGTGTCTCCAAATGACAAAGGGGTCTTTTTACTAAGGTGTGCTAACAATTAGTGCATGCTAAATGCTGCACAGTCAATTGCATACCTATGGGCTGCATGGCACTTAACACACACTAATTCATTAGGGCACATTAAATCCATTAGTGCACCTTAGTAAAAGGAGTCTGAAGGAGTGTAGAACATTTATTTATTGGTTGGAAGAGCCAAGCAAACCAATCTCTAGTCCTGTCCCCAAGCTCTCTAGTTGCAGATGCTATGTTGGGTAAAATGTTGGTAGATTCATGGACCTAGGGCCCACCCTATCCTTTTGCTTATGCCAAATGGATTTGTTCTGTTCACATTATGGCAGGGATGAACTTCTCTCACAAGCCATGGCATAGTGAACACTCTCTAAGCCTCTCAAATATACTACTAATGGTCACATTAATACTTTTATTGCTACAAAAAGAACTTTTCCTTCTGGAGTTTATAGGGTGTAGTTTACTGGTAAAATATCAAGAAGGACTTGATTCAAATTGGCCTTGTTCGAAAATGTCCATCTCTCTCTCTCCTTCTGTCATATTTCTTATTTTATCGTTGTATCCCTAAGTACTTGAGGATTTTTTATTTTTATTTTTATTATTAATATTATTCCTGTGTTGTACAGGAGTAATTGGTAGTGACACTTCTATTAGCAATGCAGTTCTTATGCTTTTCCCCTCCTTTATCACTGTGTTCTTTTTGTCAGTTTGAATGGGGATTTATCAGTTGATCATAACTTCTTCCCCCACATTTCTGTCAGGGTCTTGATCCAAGTGTTTTTCTGGTACAACAATGTGTTTCCCATCTGTTTGTGTTCTAGTGTTTCCTCATTTTAATTCTATGCTGCAGGATAAGCTAATGTTTCAAACAGTACACATTGAGGTACCATGAAAATCAAACTCAAGGCAAGTGTTTTTACTTGATTCATGCTGACATCATAGTTCAAACCAAACAAAAACTGACAATACTCTTAACCAGGATCAAATAATGTATAATGTACAAAAAATCCTGAACCATTACTAAGTGCTAATCCCACACAAAATGTCCTACCTCTATCAAAGTCTCACCTCTACAAATATATCTCATCAAAACCCTTCAGATAACTACAGAAATTAACATCCTAGCACCTTCAAAACTGCCTCTCAGAAAATTCTATAGACTTTCTATGTCCTCTCCATGTTATAACAGTCAAATACAAATGTAACTCTCAACTAAAATGTAAATTGTAGGCCACTTTGAACAAAAACTTGTTTTTGGATAATAGTGGGAAATAAGAATGCATAAAAAAATAACTAAATAAATGTAGAATAATAACATTATTGTGAAAAGGATCCCTTATGAGTGATAATGAAGCTTACTCTGCTGATCAAATATCTCCACTTTTTCAGGCTGAGTGTACTTATAATCACAGGGGTTTCTCGTTTGTATAGTACATTTATGTGCAAAGTGCTATGTATACCATAATAGTAATGATAATAAATGTCCTTCTCAATTATATCAGATTGATCTTTCTGCATCAATAAAAGGTTTTGCAACACTTATCTGAGCAGAGGTCCCACATGAACATTACTGACTGGCATTCTGACAAACTGAGAATGAAGACAACACAAAGAAGTAATTGCTGCAAAACCTTTTCTAGATGCAGAAAGTTCATTTATTATCATTATTATTTCTGCATACATAGCACTTTGCACATAACATACTATACAAATGAGGAAACCCTGTGCTAATAAGTGCAGTCTTAGTCTTCAGTCCTTACAGAGTTTCTCACAATGTTGGCATAGAGTTAAACCAGTATTAATATGATCAGTGAAGCCTCAAAACTCTTGATCCAATTATTCTTCAATGCAGTCAATCCAAAGAAAAAGGAAGACGACAATCACTAATATTGAGATGTATTGGAAATTGAGTTACTGCCTTTGCAGATCAGACTCTTTTCTGGATCCAACTTTCTCAGGCAAGACAAGCTGGTGTATTCAGTTTACACATGCTGGCTAGTGAAGTTGAAAACATATAGTGAAAGCACAATTAAATCACAAGGTCTTGAAAAGCACAAGCAGCAGGATACAGGAGTAGCTTATATTGAGTGAACATGCTGTTTGCCTAAAAACAGAATGGTAGGGGGCACCTAGCATGCTTGGTTCTAATCTCTACAGCCTTGGTGGGAAAACTGTTGGACAAGTTGTCCACATCTGGGGTAACAGCTGTTTACTTGTGATATCTGCGGCTCTTAATTGGTGTGACATTTACCCCCAGAGTCTAGAAACGATGACTAAAGTTGCACGCACAAATCTTCACATGTAGCTGATTTGTGTGCGCAATTTAATTGTTTAAGAAACTAATCAGCACTGATAATTGGTCACTAACAAGCAATTATTGGCACTAATTGGCACTAGTTAGAATTTATGCATGTAAATTCTAATGTGTGGATCACAAAAGGGGGTGTGGTCATGGGAGGGGCATGGATAGGTCACGGGTGTTTCTAAAAATTATGCACACTGCTACAGAATATGTTCAATGTGTGCTTAAATAAGACATGGGCATTTGTACTAAATTTTAGTTGGTGTAAATGAATGTGCCTACATTTTAGTCGTGGGACAGCCTCTACACATATTCTATAAATGTCGACTAACTTTAGGTAAGGTCTTGTGAAGAGGAGGACGAGGGGGTGGATAAAATGGAAGTGGAAGAAGAAGAAGTGAAGAGGGTCCAGTGGAAAGGGAGACAGAACAGAGCCTTGCCTTTGCTACTTCCGCAGAGGGAGAAAAGAAAAGGGTTTCTTCCCACTGAAAAATGGAGGCTGGAAAAGAACTACACTACCCATCAGCCCCGGGAAAAACCCTGGTATAGAAACTATCCTCCCCAGCAGCCTCCAGGGGAGAACCATGACAAGGCAAGGCAGGTGTCCCCTGGGGTTAATCAGGAGAAGGAGGAACAGCTGAGAAAAGGGTGGGATGAGGAACCCATGGAGTGGCAAGAGGCTGGAGAGAGAGAGAAGGGGGAGACCCTGGAAGAACCTATGGACATAGCAGCATGGGCTCAATCATTGGGGAAAAAGTGAGGAGGCAGGTGACTTCTTGGTATGGCAGCTGGACTGAAAGGGGGAAGAAAAGGGTCATGCGAGAGAAGGGTCAGTGATAGTGAAAGTGGGACCCTTGTATCTCCCCAGAGAGTTCAAGCTGTTTGGAACTGTGTGCTGCTGAACTACTTAGAGGGGAAAAGTATGTTGCTTTGGGAGGGATTATTGTTTTTTCTTGTGTGAACTACTCAAAGAGAAAGGAAGATATTTTTTGAACTGTTTGCCATTGCACCTGGGGAAGACGTGTAGCAGTGGATTTGCCTTTTTTTTTAGCTGTAACCTGCAGATGCTCCCCCCAGTGGGGGGAAGCGCTAGGCTATAGGACTGGTTAAGGGGAACAAACTGAGTTCTGGAAGCCGTGGGGTTTATGTTTCTTTTTGCCTTGCTGTGCTGATTCCATTGAAGAGGAAAAACAGTGGAGGCTGTGTTTTTGTCCATGTTTTATTTTGAACTGCTGGACTGTGAGCACTAAGGAAATAAAAACTTGCTGGTTTTTCTTTTGGAATTATTGGTTACCCGAGTCGCGCCCTGTGGATTACAGTGGGTTATGGGGCCGGGCAGGAAACGTGGCCCATAGCTGGAGTCTCCAAAGTAAGAGACGGGATCCTGAGAACCCCTGGAGGAGGGACGGATTTTTCACAGTCTATAGCAGTGGTTTCCAAACCTGGTCCTGGAGGCACCCCAGCCAGTCAGGTTTTCAGGGTACCCACAATGAATATTACTGAGATAGATTTGCATGCAGTGAAGGTAGTGTATTCAGATCTCTTGCATGAATATTCATTGTGAATATCCTGAAAACCTGACTGGCTGGGGTGACTCCAGGACCAGGCTTGGGAACCACTGGTTTATAGAGGAGAGCTAAGTGCATTTATTTGTTGGCACCATATATAAAATCTGGCCCTTAATGGTAAAATGTTGTTGACTCAATTAATAAGAGGTTTCTTTTTTATCTAGAACCTAGTTTCCTTTTGTGAAAAAATCATTACACAGGCACTATCACTGAAACACAATCATATTGAGTCATATTGAGGAATTATTATTAAAGACCTGCAGCTACTCTCATTGTCTCCTCAGTTGTTTCTTTCCTGGAGACAAGGCAAGCCATTAAAGAAAGCCCATGAGACACTGGGAAGAGAGAACATGTGCTCAGAAAGGGCCAAATACTGACACTACAAAACTATAGGAACTTGTAGTTCTCAGCACAACAGAACATAGTATACACAGACAATAAAATATACTGACATTTAAATAGTGGCAGCACACTTAGCTGCAAATAGTGGAGATATTTGATCTGCAGAGTAGACTTGACTATCATTTATGAGTGATCATTTTCATAATTTATTATTCTACATTTTTTGGGATTAGCACTTAACAATGGTTCAGGATTTTTTGTACATTAGACATCACAGTTCAAGCATTCTCACTTTGGTCCTCCTGCTTTTCTATTGGAAAGGGAGAGGAAAGACTACAAAATACTGAGAACTTCAATAAGTGGCTAAAAAGCCTGGTGCTACCAAGAAAGTTTCAAATACATTGGAGGATGGGGCAATATATGGAAAAACAAAAGACTATATTGTAATGATGGGTTGCATCTCACTGTGGCAGGAAAAATAATCCTTGGTGAGAGAGTCAGACAATATATACTACTATTACTACTTATCATTTCTATAGCACTGTACACTTGAACATGAATATATGTCTAGGTATTTAAGCTAGAAGCTGGGGGTGGCAGTTGGAAGCAGATCAATTCAGGTAGTCACCCCCAGCAAAAGACAAGCTGTGACAGTAGTTCAGAAAGCAATGAAAACAACAATCTTAGCAATTCACTTTTTAGCAATAAAATAGTAGGTGAGATTAAACAAAAAACAAAACTAAACAGAAGATAAGACTGCCACTGAAATATAGCTGGAAAGTAATACCACAAATGCTCACAGTCTAAGCAACAGAGTTCATGATCTGTAAGCCCTGATGGTAGAGGCAAATTTAGATGTTGTCACTATCATGGAGGCATGGTTCAATGACTCCCATAAATGGGACACAAACATACTATGTAGGAAGGACAGAGATGGTCGAAAAGTTGGAGTAGCTCTATATGTGAGAAATAATATCAAAGCGACTGAATTGCAGGGAGTCTGGGGAAAAGAAGAAACAATATAGTTTCCTTGAAAAGAGAAGACAGAATCTCTATCCACATGGGTGTTGTCTACAGACCTCCGACAGAATAGGAGCAGCTTGATAAAGATCTAGTTACAGATGTGCAGAAGTTTGGAAAGAAAGGGGAAGTGCTGTTACTGGGAGATTTCAACTTTCTGAATGTGGATTGGAAAGTTTCATCTGTAGAATCAGAAAGAAATAGGGAGATAGTGGATGCTTTTCAAATTGATCTGCTCAGACAAATGGTGATGGATCCCACAAGGAAAGGAGCAACACTGGATCTTTCACAAATGGAGAAAGTGTATCTAATGTCAGAGTAGGTGCCCACCTGGGCGGCAGCGATGATCAAATGGTTTGGTTTGAGATAACAGCTAGAGCAAAGGGCAACCTGTCAAAGCTCAAAGTCCTGGATTTCAAACATGCTGATTTTAATAAAATGTGGGTGTACCTGAATAAAGAGCTAATTGGATGGGAAGACATATGTGAAGTGGAAAGACAGTGGTCCAGGCTGGAGAGCTATTAAAATGGCTACTGACATTTATGTAAGGAGAGTAAATAAAAGCAAGAAAAAAAGAAAACCAATGTGGTTCTCCCAAAAACTGGCTGAGATAATAAGGCAAAAGAGATGGCATTCATCTAATACAGGAAAACTCAAGAAGAGGAAGATAGATAAGAATACCGGAAGAAACTGAAAGAAGTCAAGAAGGAGATACGTCTGGTGAAAGCAGAAGCAGAAGAATAGATGGCTAGAAATGTAAGGAAAGAGAAACAAGATTTTTTTTCAGGTATATTAGTGAAAGGAGGAAGGCTAAAAATGGAATTGTGAGTCTGAAATATGCTGTGGACAGCTATGTGGAGAGTGATGACGAAAAAGCGAATGTGCTAAACAAATACTTCTGTTCTGTGTTCACAGAAGAAAATCCTGGAGTAGGCCCACAATCGGCTGGTAAAGGTACATCTGAGAATGGAGCGGATATCACGCCATTCACAGAAAAATGTGTTTCTAAACAGCTTGAAAAATTGAAGATGGACAAAGCCATGGGACTGGACAGGATCCATCACAGGATACTGAGGGAACTTAGAGAGTTCTGGCAGGTCCTTTTAAAGTTTTGTTTAATAAATCCTTGGAGATGGGAGAGGTTCCGTGGAATTGGAGAACAGTGGGTGTAGTACCTCTTCACAAAAGTGACGACAGAGAAGAAGTGGGAAACTACAGCCCCACTTCAGTTATTGGAAAAGTAATGGAAGCATTGCTGAAGGAAAGGATAGATAATTTCCTGGAATCCAATGAGTTAAGATCTGCAGCAACATGATTTTACTGAAAGTAAATCATGCCAAATGAATTTGATTGAATTCTTTGACTGGGCGACCAGAGAACTGTATCGGAGACATGTGCTAGATGTAATCTACTTGGATTTCAGCAAAGCCTTTGACACAGTTTTCCATAAGAGGCTCTTATATAAAATTGAAAGGCTGGAGTTAGGACCCAAATTGGTGAACTGGATTAGAAACTGGTTGATGGACAGACGCCAGAAGGTGATGGTCAATGGAATTCACTCGGAGGAAGGAAAGGTAAGTAGCAGAGTGCGTCAGGGATTGATGCTGGGGCCAATTTAGTTCAACATATTTGTGAGTGACATTGCCAAAGGATTAAAAGGTAAGGTTTGACTTTTTGGGGATGAAACTAAGATTTTTAATAGAGTTGACACCATGGAAAGAGTGGAAATCATGAAAAGGAATCTGCAAAAATTAGAAGAATGGTCTAAAATGGGCAATTAAAATGTAATGCAATGAAGTGCAAATTGATGCATTTGGGGAGTAGAAACCCAAGGGAGTCATATGTCCTAGGAGGTGAGAGGCTCATATGTAAAGACAGGGAGATGGAGCTTGGGGTTATGGTGTCTGAGGACCTTAAAGCGAAAACACAGTGTGACAAAGCAGTGGCCGTAGCCAGAAAGATGCTAGGCTGCATCGGGAGGAGTAACCAGCAGAATAAAGGAGGTTTTTGATGCCCCTGTACAAGTCACTGGTGACGCCCCACCTGGAGTATTGTGTTCAGTTTTGGAGGCCACATCTGGCTAAGGATATAAAAAGGGTAGAAGTGGTCCAGAGGAAGGTTACAAAATGATATGGGATTTGTGCCACAAAACATGTGAGAAGAGACTGGAAGACCTGAACACGTATAGCCTAGAGGAGAGAAAGGACAGGGGAGATATGATACAGACATTTAAATACTTGAAAGTTATTAATATAGTAACAAATCTCTTCCAGAGAAGGAGAAATGGTAAAACTAGAGGACATGAACTGAGTTTGCAGGGTGGTAGATTTAGGAGTATTGTCAGGAAATTATTTTTCATGGAGAGGGTGGTAAATATGGTCTTTTTCTATTTTTTTAAAATTAATTGCCATGCGCTAATTAGCGCATGACAACAAAGAAGTGAGACAAAAAAGCGAGGACTTCCAAAGTTAAAAGTATCTAGGACCTTTAATATAGTCACAGATTGAACCCATCTAGGAACTGACAAGGCCTTGTTTCGGTGTGTGAGCCTGCCTCAGTGGAAAGCAAACCTGTAAACATATATCGGTGAGAATACCGATAGCAAACGTTGACAAAGTCTGCAGTATGCTGCCGGTTTGTTCCGGAGCTACTGCTTTACTTAGCAGAGCACTGTTACCTTGTTCTAATATGGGCACTGCGATCAGTCTAACATAGGACCAGATTTTGTCAACGTTTGCTAACAGTATTCTCACCAACATGTGTTTACAGGTTTGCTGACACCTGAGGCAGGCTCACACACTAACACACAGCCATGTTGGGTTCTAGATGGGTTGAATCTGTGACTACATTAAATGCCCTAAATACTTTTAACTTGGGGAATTCCTCGCTTTTTTGCCTCACTTCTTTGTTATTGTCTACACATTCTTGAGGGTTTAGATTTTCTCTTCCTTTTGTGTTCACCATTAGCACATGGCCATTAAAAAAAATTAGTGCATGGGCACTTAGTGCATTGATTTTGTAGACAGTAAAGGCATAGCCCCATCAATAAATTCAAATAATATTTTTTAGCGCATGGTTAGTACACACACATTTGGCATTTACCAAATAACATCTGAGTGTATCCCACTGTACACCATTTTAATCTGCATTAGGAGTGTGTTAGTGCCTAACACAGCTGAATAAAAGGGCCCCGATGTCACTTACAGGTGACATTACAGAATACCACCTAGTCACTCTGCTACAACTTTCATGGTTAAGTGGACACTTAAGATCGTTATAGTGTTCTGTACATTTATGCACTCAAGTGGAGAGTAAATTTGGGAACCCTGTTATACAATTGCCTTTCATACGTCCTTAGAGGGATAAGGGATGTGGTATATATATAAAACTAGGCTAGCTAATATATCCCAGGGTTCAGAGTAAGGTACATAAGTACATAAGTATTGCCATACTGGGAAAGACCAAAGGTCCATCAAGCCCAGCATCCTGTTTCCAACAGTGGACAGTCCAGGTCACAAATACCTGGCAAGATCCCAAAAAAGTACAAAACATTTTATACTGCTTATCCCAGAAATAGTGAATTTCCCCCTAGTCCATTTAATAATGGTCTATGGACTTTTTCTTTAGGAAGCCATCCAAACCATTTTTAAACTCCGCTAAGCTAACCGCCTTTACCACATTATCTGGCAACGAATTCCAGAGTTTAATTACACGTTGAGTGAAGAAAAGTTTCTACAATTCGTTTTAAATTTACTACATTGTAGCTTCATCGCATGCCTTCTAGTCCTAGTATTTTTGGAAAGCGTAAACAGACGCTTCACATCTACCCGTTCAACTCCACTCATTATTTTATAGACCTCTATCATATCTCCCCTCAGCTGCCTTTTTACCAAGCTGAAGAGCCCTAGCCACTTTAACCTTTCCTCATGGGGAAGTCGTCCCATCCCCTTTATCATTTTCATTGCCCTTCTCTGCACCTTTTTTAATTCCACTGTATCTTTTTTGAGTTGCGGCGACCAGAATTGAACACAATATTCAGGTGCGGTCGCACTATGGAGCAATACAAAGGCATTATAACATCCTCATTTTTGTTTTCCATTTCTTTCCTAATAATACCTAATATTCTATTTGCTTTCTGAGCCTCAGCAGCACACTGAGCAGAAGGTTTCAATGTATCATCAACGACGACACCTAGATCCCTTTTCTATGAGAAAAGGCTAAAGCGGCTAGGGCTCTTCAACTTGGAGAAAAGGCGGCTGAGGGGAGATATGATAGAGGTCTATAAAATAATGAGTGGAGTTGAACGGGTAGATGTGAAGCATCTGTTCACACTTTCCAAAAATACTAGGACTAGGGGGCATGCGACGAAGCTACAATGTAGTAAATTTAAAATGAATCGGAGAAAACATTTCTTCACTCAATGTGTAATTACTCTGGAATTCGTTGCCACAGAATGTGGTAAAGGTGGTTAGCTTAGCAGAGGTTTAAAAAGGTTTGGATGGCTTCCTAAAGGAAAAATCCATAGACCATTATTAAATGGACTTGGGGAAAATCCACTATTTCTGGGATAAGCAGAATAAAATGTTTTGTACATTTTTGGGATCTTGCCGGGTATTTGTGACCTGGATTGGCCACTGTTGGAAACAGGATGCTGGGCTCGATGGACCTTTGGTCTTTCCCAGTATGGCAATACTTATGTACTTATGTAACTCAAAGCCCTGCCTCATTTCTGACCAAAATGCCCATGACCATCCACTTTCCACACCTCCTTTTTCAGGCTGTACGTAAAGTTTAGGCATGGATCCTGCACCTAAGTTTACATACGTAACAGCTAATTAACACAGTTGTTTGTGGCTGCATTTTCTTGAGTTTCTGGAATATTATGTCCTTTAATATATTATGAATTGACCTGTCATTTTGTATATAAATAATTGTATGTTACATTTTATACAATATTATTATGTATGTTTCTTTGTAAACCACCGAGGGCCTCTTTTGCCAAGTGGCAGAAAACCCAAAATGGGCTTACCGCTTGTTAAAAGGAACTACCACTGGGCTACTGCAGCAGTCTGCCAGTAGTTTCCACCTCCAGTGCACCAATATATCTGGCACTACAAATATATATTTATTTTTGCAGCACCAGTGTGTACCCAGTGGTAATTTTGCAGTGCTGCACGCTGTCTGGTTAATGCTAGGTTACCGCGGGAGCCTTTACTGCCACCTCAATGGGTGTAGGTAAGGGGTCCCCCTTAAATGGCTTTACTTGCCGCATGGCCATTTCCTGCAGAAAAGAAAGACCTACCTTTTACCAGCTGCAGTAAAAGGGGGCCTCAGAGTGTGTCAAAAACATGCACCAGTGCCAGCGAATCCCCCTTTTGCCATAACTTGGTAAAAGGGGCCTTTAGTTGATTAACAGGTTTATTTTCGAAAGAGAAAGATGCCCATACTTCGACCCAAATTGGGAGATGTGCGCCTTTCTCCCGTGGGCGCCCAAATCAGTATAATCAAAAGCCAATTTTGGGCGCCTCCAACTGCAGTCTGTCGTGGGAACGAACAAAGTTGACGGGGGCATGTTGGAGGCGTGGTGATGGCGGGACTGGGGTGTGTTTATCGGCCGAGGAGAGATGGGCGGCAGAAGCGAGAATTTGGGCCGCTTTTTTTGGACCCTTTTTTTTCACGAACAAGACCTCAAAAAGTGCCCCAACTGCCCAGATGACCACCCGAAGGAATCGGGGATGACCTCCTCTGACTCCCCCAGTGGTCACTAACCCCCTCCCACCAAAAAAAAAGAACTTTAAACCTTTTTTTTTCCAGCCTGTATGCCAGCCTCAAATGTCATACCCAGCTCCATCACAGCAGTATGCAGGTCCCTGGAGCAGTTGTTAGTGGGTGCAGTGGACTTCAGGCAGGTGGACCCAGGCCCATCCCCCCCACCTGTTACACTTGTGCTGGTAAATGGGAGCCCTCCAAGCCGCCCCTAAAACCCACTGTACCCACATGTAGGTGTCCCCCTTCACCCCTTAGGGTTATGGTAATGGTGTAGAGTTGTGAGGAGTGGTTTGGGGGGGGGATTTGGGGGGCTCAGAACCTAAGGTAAGGGAGCTATGGACGGGAGGTATTTTAATTTTTAATTTTACTTTTTACAAGTGCCCCCTAGGGTGCCTGGTTGGTGTCCTGGCATGTGAGGGGGATCAGTGCACAACGAATCCTGGCCCCTCCCATGACTAAATGCCTTGGATGTGTTCATTTTTGAGCTGGGCGCCTTCGGTTTCCATTGAAAACCAAAACCGCCCATCTCAAATCCACCCAAATCTGATGCATTTGCCCGGCACCAACCATATTATCGAAACAAAAGATGGACGCCCATCTTTTTCAAAAATACGGTCTGTCCCGCCCCTTCGCGTACCCGTCCTCAGAGATAGTCACCCATGGAGATGGGCATTCGCATTCGATTATGCCCCTTTAAGCGGTATATAAATTTTTAAAATAATAAATAAATTATTGGCCCTACTTGGCATGTTATTCAATTAAATTTCATGTACAAATTAGCAACATGCCTAAACTTGTTTGCACAATTTTTGGCAACCTTTACAGACTGAGGGGAACTATCAGGCTCATTTTAGAAGGACGTCCATATTTCAACATAAATCGAAAGATGGACGTCCTTCTCCCAAATCGGTATAATCAAAACCCAATTTTGCACGTCTCGAACTGCAGTCAGTTGCATGGACGTCCAAATTTCAAGGGGGCGTGTCAAAGGTGTAGCAAAGGCGGGACTTGGGCATGCCTAACACTTAGACGTCCTTGACCCATAATCGAAAAAAACAAAGACATCCCTGACGAGCACTTGGATGTTTTCAACCGGATGTGTTTTTATTACGAATAAGGTACAAAAAGGCACCCGAAATGACCATATGGCCACTGGAGAGAATCGGGGATGACCTACGTTACTCCCCCAGTGGTCACTAACCCCTCCCATCCTCAAAAAACATCTTTAAAAATATGTTGTTCCAGCCTCTATGCTGGCCTGAGATGTCAATTCAGGTCCATGACAGCGCATGAAGGTCCCAGGAGCAGTTTTAGTGGGTACTGCAGTGCACTTCAGACAGGCGGTCCCAGGCCCATACCCACCCTACCTGTTACATTTATGGAGGAAACAGCAAGCTCTCCAAAACCCACCATAAACCCACTGTACCCATATAAAGGTCATCCCTTCACCCATAAGGGCTATGGTAGTGGTGTACAGTAGTGGGTAGTGGGTTTGGGGGGCTTAGCACACAAGGTAAGGAAGCTATGTTCCTGGGAGGAATTTATGAAGTCCACTGCAGTGCCCCCTAGGGTGCCTGGTTGGTGTCCTGGCATGTCAGGGGGCCAGTGCACTACAAATGCTGGCTCCTCCCATGACCAAATGACTTGCTTTTGGACGTTTTTGACATGGATGTCTTTGGTTTCGAAAATCACAGAAAGTGAGAAACGTCCATGTCTAGGGACGTCCAAATTTAAGGATTTGGACGTCTCTGACGGTATTTTCAAAACGAAAGATGGACGTCCATCTTGTTTCAATAATACAGGTTTCCTCGCCCCTGGATTTCACCATTTTGCAGGACATCCAAATCACAAATTGGATGTTTTTTTTCCAAAATGTCCCTCCACGTGTCCATATGTTTTTTTTTGGGGGGGGGGGGGGAGGGGGGGTTGGGGGTGTGAGATATGCTCAGGACTCAAGAAGTTAGGTTTTCAAACTGTCTTGATATTTTTGCAGAAGTCAGCATTTTACATTGCTATCCAGAAGGTAGAAGGATAAGTAATATGTCTGGACATTTGTCTGAGTTTAAAACCTTGATTTGCAACATGCTAGGTCCCTTCCCTAACCCATGTGTAATTGGGTCTGCCCTACTTGCTTCCATTCAGGGCTGTGCCTAGGGTCTCTGGTGCCCCCCTGCAGACTATCAGTTGGCGCCCCCCCTTCCCACCCTGCAAAGGAAATAGGAGCTGAAAGATGGAGTGCATCTTTGTGGGATTGCTCAACAAATAGAGGGTTTACAACCACTTAGCTTTTCATGCTTTCATGTTCACGAAATTAGTAATTAAATCTTTGATATCTAACTGGGCACATATATCATTCTCAATAGCAATCATGGCAAGGCTTACAAGCCTTTCTTGCAAAATACTTGATCGCAAATAATTTTTTATGATTTTTAGTCATGGTAATGATCGCTCACCACTTGCCACACTGACAGGAATTGTCAGCAATATTCTTAGAAACAAATTGCTATACATTGCAAAATAAGATAGCAGATGTAAATTCTCAACGTGGACATATTCCAAACACTAAAATGAAAATAAAATGATTTTTTTTTCTACCTTTGTTGTCTGGTGACTTTCTTTTTCTGATCATGCTGGCCCAGTATCTGATTCTGCTGCTATCTGTCCTCTTAACTCCGTTTCTAGGGCTTCCCTTCCATTCCTCCTTTCTTCTTCATTTCTTGCTCTATATCCATAAGTAAAAGCTGGGTCCTCCGCAGACTTGACTGTCCAGTGGATCCAGCTTCTGCCTATTTTCTCCATCCATGTGCAGTTTTTTCTCCTCTCTTCCTTTTCCCTCATCTCATCTCCTTCCTCTCTCTTCCCTCCCCTCCATCCATGCCTAGCATTTCTTCTCTCTCCCTTCCCCTCCATCCATGTGCATCTCCTTCCTCTGTCTTCCCTTCCCTCCCCTCCATCCATGTCCAACAATTCTCCTCTCTCCCCTCCATGTCCAGCAATTTCTCCTCTCTCCCTGGGCCCTGGCCTCCCATCCATGTCCATCCTTGTCTCTCTCTGCCCTTCCCTCCTCCATCCATATCCAGCAATTCTCCTCTCTCCCCTCCCCTCCATGTCCAGCAATTTCTCCTCTCTCCCTGGGCCCTGTCCTCCCATCCATGTCTATCCTTGTCCCTCTCTTCCCTTCCCTCCTCCATCCATATCCAGCAATTCTCCTCTCTCCCCTCCCCTCCATTTCCAGCAATTTCTCCTCTCCCTGGGCCCTGCCCTCCCATCCATGTCCCTCTCTGCCCTTCCCTTACCTCCGACGGTCGCAGCAGCTGAGCAGCGTCAGTGAAAGCACTGCCGATGTCTCCAGCCTTCCCTTCGCGCTCGCTCGTTCGTTCCCTCAGTGTCTCGCCTTCTTCTGATGTCATTTCCTTGCGAGGGCAGGACCCTGAGGGAACGAACGAGTGCAAAAGGAAGGCTGGAGACGTTGGCAGCGCTTTCACTGACGCTGCTCAGCTGCTGCGACTGTCGGAGGTAAAAGATTTAAAGCCCCCAGGGTGGTGCGGAGCTGAGGTAAGTGGCGAGGGTAAGCGGCGGCACCCTCAAGAGGTCGGCACCCCCCTGCGGTGCTTACCCCGCTTACCATGTTGGCACGGCCCTGCTTCCATTTTAACTAGCAGCAGATATTGTAGGTAGAATTCAGCGAATGGGAAGGCAGGGGGTATAAAGGACTGGAAGGCAGCTCTAGTCACAGGAAGAGAGGAGATGATCCAGAGGAAGTTTATGTGCTGTAGATATGGGATGTATATATGTGCTATGGAACAGAAGAAAATGGAATCCCTCTAAAAAAAAGGCCCCAAATACATTTCTAATAGCTGCAGGATACATATACTGATTCACTGTAGTGTAGTGATTAAGGAATTGTATCTTTCAAACTGTCTTCCTTCTCATCACTTGATCACAGAAAGCACACACACGCATATGCAAGCATGCACATACATACACATATCCACATACAAACATGCACAGAGACATAAACATGTACACACACAGCCACCACCCCCAATAAATAAATAAATAAACACACACACACACACACAAAGAAGGGTTGGAAAGAATTCCATAAGGAATGTTCTGCATGCTTTCTTCACTTTTTAATGCATGCAATGCTTTAACTTTGACCTTGCCAAGATGAGAAATGGGGGTGATTTTGCGAATTAAGACACAGTTTAACTGAATGAACTTGTAACTAACTCACGTATCTTGTGTTGGCATTTGCACTAGGCACTGTTTTGCTATGATCTTTTCCACTTGTAACAAGCTTTATAGTGTCTTGCAATAATTTTTATATATTATCTTCAACTGTTAAGCTAGATAACTCATAGACAAGCCGTATTCTGGGGCCACAGGGGTTTACAGCTGTCAGAATGGTGATCATCTAGTGCTTTATCATCAGAAACTAAAGAATACTTAAATAATACAAGCTATAGCTGTAGTTATAATTTATGGGCCTCAAGTGACTACTTTGTATATGGTGGCCCAACCATTTATTTCTCTGAGTTTCAATTTTGCTGTGGTAGGCATTATGAATCTTCAGTGATCCTTTTGAACATTTTCTCATTTCTTTTATATCAGAAAAGACAAAGAAGGACATACAGTAGAGATCAGGAAGGACTGTGTTCTAAAAACAAAACTAGTTCTCATTTATTTTTGCTCATGTATACATTATATGAAGGCCACAGTTGTTTGCAATAAGAATTCTTTGTTTAAAAAAATAAAGAAAGAATGTATAATCCATGAAAAAATGTTTTCTGGCCTTTACAACAAAGTTAATTCATTCACTATATTCCTTGTAGCACTTGTACGTAATTCTTTTGTACAGAAATGTTAGTTGCTGTATTATATTATTTATACATTTAGGGGGCTCTTTTAATAAGGTGCACTAGCATTTTTAGCTCACGCTAAAAATCGGCTGATGCTAAATGCTGAGACGCCCATTATGGGCTAGATTCTATAAATGGCACCTGAAAATCCTGTGTGAAAAAAATACATCTAGGCGTATTCTCTAAAGTATGCTTAAATTTCCACGTGGTATGTAGAATACACCAAGCGCCTCTCCATATGACCATATGACCAAATTTAGTTGTGGCCATTTACACCACATTTTAGTTGGCATAAATCTTGATCCCTAAATTAGGTGCAGAGCGAGTATATTCTTTAACAATGTACACATATTTTAGAAACGCCCATGCACCACCCATGGCCATGCCCCATTTTTAACTAAGCGACTTAGAATTTATATGTAACATGTTACAGAATACACTTAGTGAGCTCTGCATGTAAAACTTAATTCCAATTCGTGCAGATAATTTTTTGTTAACATCCAATTGACACCGATGATTAGCTAGTTAAATAACTAAGTTATGTGCATTATGTAGAATATGCTTTGATTTCCATGCAGAAATTAAGACATGATATATGGAATCTGGTAGTATATTCCTATGGGTGTCTCAGTATTTACCCCCGGATTCTATATATAGCACCTAAAAATCCACGCAGAACCAAGCATAATCTGTAAGATTTAGGCGTAGTGTATAGAATACCCTTAGTCGATATCATAGCGCCTAAATCTATGTGCACTCGTTTACGCCAATAAAACCATGGTGTAAATTTGTGCTCGTAGATTTAGGCGCACTGACCTGTATTCTGTAATTACATGTGGAAATTTGCTTGTCCAAAATGGAGCTGCTCACTGTGGGCCAGAATGACCCCAGATTTTTTGCTCTTTAAATTGGTTTCCCATTTCATACTAAAAGTGCAGCCCGCAATTTTTTTTGTTTTATTTCGTTTTTCCAAGCTATTTACAAGAATTTTGACTAGCTGATAGCTGCTTCCATTGTATGCAAATTTCTTTCATGCATACTTATTGTGGATAGCCTGAAAACCTGACTAGCAAGGGGGTACTTCAGGATTGACTTGGGGAAAACTGTCCTAGTAAAGCTGCTGACTTTCTCAAATTGAATATAGGAACTCTGTTTTTCTGAAATTTTAAGAGACACACAAAAAGAAGTATGTGGGGTAAACAGGCATGGTGTAGCCTAAGGAATGAGACTTCAAAGAAAGCATGGAAGATTAAGATCAGAGGGTACAAAACAACTTCTTATACCTTTTCTGAGCTGCATTATTCTGATATGAAAGAAGCAGTCTTTTCTTTCAATGGTCCTTTATTATTGAATAAGTTACCAAATACCTTATGACTTTTGACATTTTATTTAGGTGGGAATTTGTTGAACTGCATCAGGGCTTTAAGGGGCCCTTTTGCTAAGCTGCGTAGGCACCTATGCATGCCCAACGCATGCCAATTTTGAGTTACCGCCCTACTTCCGCATGCCCTTGCGGTAATTTCATTTTTTGACGCACGTTCGCTATGCGCCCTGGTAATCAGCATTTTACAGGTGTAGACCCTACCACCCGGTTACCGCTAGGTCAATGGCTGGTGGTAAGGTCTCAGACCCAAAATGGACGCCCAGCAATTTTCATTTTGACACATCCATTTTCAGCAAAACTTTTTAAAAGACATTTTTTACAGGTGCACTGAAAAATGATTCTGTGTGCGCCCAAAACACATGTCTATACTACCACATGCCATTTTTCAGCACGCCTTTGTAAATGGGCCCCTAAGTTATTTTATTTTCCCCTTAACCTGATTTAAAGGGCACTAATACTGCTTGTCCTGCACTAACTTGGTGATATATAAGTCACTGTGGATTACACTGCAATGAGATGCAAAACATGCAAATGAATGGAAAGCAGCTCATTGCTAATGTAAACTCCTTAGCATAACTTGCAGTGAACTCTGGGTGTCAGCTGCAAGTTACATTATGGCCCTTTAATTATGGTAGAATAACCCCAGCTTTTGCCTGAGGGTATTTTTCTGCTTGAAAGCATAAAGCTGCTGCCCAATGCTTCCAGGTCATCTCTTAAATGGGCAACACCTATTTGAACATGTGCCCCATGCGGTCCCCCCTCATAGTACCCTAATACTCAGTAAGATGTAGCTCCAGGACCATAAAACACCCTCCTATGATCCACTCTCACCCATACCTTAAGAAATGATGGTGGTCTATGGGGTATACAGGAGCAATCCCCAGTTGCTCAAGCCTAGCTGGTGCTAGGAACCAAAGTGACACTGGCTACCCCTAGTGGTAGTCTCTTGGTACTACTATTAGGAATCATCTTTCCATATAAGGGCTTCCTTGTAAGCAGCAGTAGTCCATTACCATGGGAGTCAGCAACTTGCAAAACAGAGACACCATAGGTTTCTGACTCCAGTGGTTAATCAAGGTATGGCAAACGCTCACCTATTATTGCACCTTGAAGACCGCACCCCCCCCCCCCCCCCCCCCCCCTGCAAGCTCAAGAAGCAGTTAACAGCATATCTATTTTCACAGGCATATTTGTCTTGTGTTTGAGTAGGTAAATTATATGTGATGTGGCACAGATTCTTTGTTTATTCATGAATTGCTTTTATGTTTTGGAACTGTGCATGTTTTATTGTAACCCGCCTAGTTAATAGGCTGGTTAAAAATGAGAAATATATAAAATATAAAGCTAGCTATTACAAGAAGGTGATTAGTGAAGATAAAATAAATTATTTTATTAAGTGTATTTTGTATTGTCCTCTAAGTTCCAAGGAGGAGTTTGCAATGAATTGGCAAGATGTTGGCTACTCCCTCTGTTCATTTTTAGGGGTACATACGTAAACAAGTATTGCCATACTGGGAAAGACCAAAGGTCCATCAAGCCCAGCATCCTGTTTCCAACAGTGGCCAATCCAGGTCACAAATACCTGGCAAGGTCCCCAAAAAGTACAAAACATTTTATACTGCTTATCCCAGAAATAGTTGATTTTCCCCAAGTCCATTTAATAATGGTCTATGGACTTTTCCTTTAGGAAGCCGTCCAAGCCTTTTTTTAACTCCGCTAAGCTAATCGCCTTTACCACATTCTCTGGCAACGAATTCCAGAGTTTAATTACACGTTGAGTGAAGAAATATTTTCTCCGATTCGTTTTAAATTTACTACATTGTAGCTTTATCGCATGCCCCCTAGTCCTAGCATTTTTGGAAAGCGTGAACAGACGCTTCACATCTACCCGTTCAACTCCACTCATTATTTTATAGACCTCTATCATATCTCCCCTCAGCTGCCTTTTCTCCAAGCTGAAGAGCCCTAGCCGCTTTAGCCTTTCCTCATAGGAAAGTCGTCCCATCCCCTTTACTATTTTTGTCGCCCTTCTCTGCATCTTTTCTAATTCTACTATATCTTTTTTTAGATGCGGTGACCAGAAATGAACACAAACATTCGAGATGCGGTCGCACCATGGAGCGATACAAAGGCATTATAACATCCTCATTTTTGTTTTCCTTCCCTTTCCTAATAATACCTAACATTTTATTTGCTTTCTTAGCCGCAGAACCACACTGAGCTGAAGGTTTCTGCTCAGTGTGCAGCTGCAGCTAAGAAAGCAATTAGAATGACGACACCTAGACGACACCTAGATCCCTTTCTTGGTCTGTGACTCCTAACGTGGAACCTTGCATGATGTAGCTATAATTCAGGTTCCTCTTTCCCACATGCATCACTTTGCACTTGCTCACATTAGACGTCATTTGCCATTTAGACACCCAGTCTCGTAACGTCCTCTTGTAATTTTTCACAATCCAATAAGTGGCCACTAACTTGCAATTATTGGCACTAATTAGAATTTACACATGCAACTTTCTAAGTGTATTCTGTAAAGTGGTTTGCATAAATTATAATGTACAGATCACAAAAGGGGCATGACCATGGGAGGGTCATGGGCAGGCCATGGGTGTTCCTAAAAATTACATGCATTGTTAAAGAATCCGCCCAATCTGTGCTTAAAGTAGGCATGGGCATTTACACCATGTTTTAGTTGGTACAAATGGTCATGCCTAAATTTTAGTCACAGGGACAGGCACTACATATTCTATAAATTGCATCTAACTTTAGACAAGGTTTATAGAATAGCGCTAAATGCATTTTTTTTCAGATCCAATTTTTTAGGCATCAATTTTGAAATGTAGTCCAGTATGGCTGTGTTATTCTCTTGCACTCTACTACAGTAGCCATATTAGTATGTCAAAATGAAAGAAAATGACTTTATCCAGATAATAGATTTCATAGAACAGCAAACGTTCATTAACAGACAAGACATTTTTTCTAGATGCAAGTCATCTCCATGTACTGTATATTTGCAGTTCTGAATATCGAGCACTACATTTAGTCTCAAACATGACACTGCCTAAGAGAAATCAATCTACTGGAAGAGATCTTCAGAAACTCCTGGGGGTTAAGGGCCTTATTGGACATCTCCACAAAATTTTCAGCACAAAGAAAACTAGCACAACTCACTTGGCCAACAAAAGTGGGAAGAAGATATGGGACTGCATGAACACAAGAATAATGATCAAAAAAATGGACAAAAATTCATAGAACCTCTACCTGTACATCTCACCTGGAAACCCAAATTAAGGGGTCCTTTTATTAAGCTGTGGTAAAAGGGGGCCTGCACTAGCATCAGTGTGTATTTTTGACACACGCTGAGGCCTCCTTTTTCTGCAGTGGGTAAAAGGCTGTCTTTTTTCTCAGAAATAAATGGCAATGCGATAAGTGAATCACTTACCGCATTGCCATTTTTTTTTTTGGGGGGGGGGAGCACTTACCACCACCCATTGCAGTAAGGGCTCCTAAGCTAACCCAACAGTAACCAGGCAGTGTGCGGTGCTGCCTGATTTCCACTGGGTAAGCACCAGTGCTACAAAAATAGAATATATTTTTGTAGTGCAGGAAATGGCATGTGCTGGGGGTAGGAACTACCACCGAGCTACCGATTGGTGAATTGCAAGCCTGTTGCCGCACACCAACCATTTAATAAAAAAGCCCCTAAGATCCTATATTATTATTATTAATATTTGTATAGCGCTACCAGACGCACGCAGCACTGAACACCTGACATAGAGAGACAGTCCCTGCTCAATAGATAACTCCCACACAGATGAATAAGATCTGTGCAGACCTCCTAGATACCTGCTGGACAGGATGTGTCATAAAAAGAAGATTTCAAATACATGGTGGAGCTACTCAAAGACACAACCATTCTTGGAGGTGGTGCAACTAGAAGCCCACAAATATATAAAAGGGACATCAGAATAGACTACACCCTGATGCTCTTAGGTGTAACAGCAGAGACAACTCCTACCTTACTAGACAAAAATGACAATCAACTTCATGCTCCTAGCAGCAAGAATGTTGATGCTATAGCATGGAGAGAAACCAATCCCCTCCCCCCATCAGGAAATGATCACCCCCATGGATACCTGAATGTGGAGTCCCCCAAGGATCCCCCCTCTCACCATCCTTATTCAACCTAATGATGATACCTTTAGCCAAACTTCTAGCCAATCAAAACCTCAACCCTTACATATATGCAGACGATGTCACAATTTACATCCCGTTCAAACATGATCTAAATGAAATCACCAACGAGATCAACCAAAGCTTCCACATCATGCACACCTGGGCGAATGCATTCCAGCTGAAACTCAATGCAGAAAAAACACAATGTCTTGTACTCACCTCACAACATAACACAAAAAACTTCTCCACCATAAACACACCATACTGTTCTCTTCCTGTTTCACAAAACTTGAAAATTCTTGGAGTTACCATTGATCGAAACCTCACTCTCGACACCCATGTGAAGAACACAACGAAAAAGATGTTCCACTCCATGTGGAAACTCAAAAGAGTAAAACCTTTCTTCCCGAGACATGTCTTCTGAACCCTGGTACAGTCAATGGTAATAAGCCACCTGGACTACTGCAATGCACTGTATGCTGGCTGCAAAGAACAGACTATCAAAAAACTCCAAACAGCCCAGAACACTGCCGCCAGACTCATATTTGGAAAATCTAAATATGAAAGTGCAAAACCCCTAAGAGAGAAACTTCACTGGCTCCCACTTAAGGAACGCATTGCACTCAAGATCTGCACGATTGTACACAAAATCATTCACGCAGACGCCCCAATCTACATGCTAAACCTTGTGGATCTACCTCCCAGAAACGCCACAAAATTGTCCCGCAAATTTCTCAATCTGCACTTCCCCAGCTGTAAAGGTCTAAAATACAAGCTGATGCAAGCCACTACCTTCTCCTACATGAGCACGCAGCTATGGAATGCATTACCCACAGACCTAAAAACAATTGAGGAAATAATTAACTTTCGCAAATCTCTGAAAACATATCTCTTCAACAAAGACGACAAAGAGAACCCATAGCCCCAACAATCCACCTCACCAACCCATCCAGTTATGAAAGTCCACCTTCTAAACTTACTCACCCAATCACTTCCTTCTTCTTCCCCTTACTAATCTCTACATATTACTAATTGTATCTGATTTCCTGGAATGATACTATCATAACTAAACTATGTAAGCCACATTGAGCCTGCAAATAGGTGGGAAAATGTGGGATACAAATGCAATAAAATAAATAAATAAATAAATAATGAAAGATACAGAAGCGGAATTCAATAAAAATCTGGAAACCTCTCTTACAAAAACAGGAGAACAAAGTCACAACTTAAATACCACATACATGCAAGACAAACACCTAACATACAGCAGAAAAGGAGCACACCACTCATACAATAGACCGTTGCATTCCCTCTCAGACCCCTCCCCATTAGAACTTAGATGCCCCATGATAGAATAGTCACACTCCCAGGGACCCCCTCCGCTAATGCAGACCAAAAATCAAAGGAAGACCAATCAACCCCAAAATAAAGGATCAAGACTCAATGGAACATTCAAGTTTCTATGAAGTTTAAGGCCCTGCTTACTAAGATATGCGTTTTTAGAGTACGTCTAAAATTATCACACACTAAATGCTAGAGACACTCATATATTACTATGGGTGTCTATAGCATTTAGCGCACTGTTTAGTGCACGCTAAAAACACTAGTGTGTCCTTAACACAGCTTAGTAAACAGGGCCCTTATTGCTTAAGAATAAAACAAAAATACTGTAACACTGAGACCATACAGGTTGTCACAAATAAGGGCATGTTACCAGAACTGCTAAAGTAATGACCACTATGACAAGTCTTGAATCTGTCTTAAACTGGTGTAAGATTTCCAGCCGGAACTTCTGTCGTGGCAGGTGTTTCTGCCAACGGGGTGGTATTACTGGTGGAGATAGAACTGAACCTTATGGTCGTGTGGAGGGATGTGCTTTCAGGTATGTGTCTTGGTGTGGTGTTCTCTTTGGGCGTTGTGTAGGCTGCTGGAGTAGTTGCTAGTACAGTGGCGTCTCCAACGGGCAAGGTAAAGTTACCAGATGGAGAGGCACTGAGTGTGGGCCAATAATCACTTAGGTTTCTGTTGGTAGTGAAGGTGAACAGTGCAGTGAAAAACAACACCAAACCTATGCAAAATATGATAAAACACACAAGTCCAACTGCAAACAACCGAACAGATGGGAAGCAGAAGAAGAGGGTGTACTGATGTACCACCGCGACTTCTGCGGAGACAACACTTGCAGCGGTGCTTCCTTCGTCAGTGTCCTCAATATCGTTGGACCACTGAGTGATGGTATCGGAAAACTGCTCAGAGTTACACTTATCAACAGGGTAAAGTTCAGTTTTACGTGGGTCAGGTTCCTTGATGTCGTCGAGGGCAGTTAGGTCCTCTGCAGTTGGTTCCTTGCGGAGTACAACACCAACGAGAGAAACTGGAGGAGGTGGTACCACAACTGGGATACACAAAGGAGGTGGTGATGGAATTGAAACTTTCTGCAAGGGAATGGCCTCTGGAGTGAACTGTGGCTTAGGTTGCTGTGGCATTTATCTGGCTTGGTTCGGGAAATACAGATGCAAAATGTCGAGCAAGTCGGTGATGTTGCGGTATAGATTCTGCAGGGTAGAATACTCGGCAGATTCTGGTTCACCCAAATCCAATTCTGCTGCTAAATTGCGGATTTGGATGAAATGGATACGGAGATCTACGTAGGGAAGTGGAAATTCTGGAACACTGGAAGGTGGAGGTGTGGATGGCCACTCACGGGGAGCAGGTACAAGTTGAGGTGAGAAGAGCGGTGGTGACTCAGGTGTATCTGCGATCTCTTGGACGGTAATGTCGGAGAGATCAATCAACTGCTGGACGGTGATGTCAGAGAGATCAACCAACTGCGACTCTGGGGAAGGTTGGTCAGGTTGGCAAAGGTGATTAGGAAGAGTTGGGTGCGGTGGCGGAGGTCTTGGGCTCAGTGGCGGTGGAGATGGGGTCTGTGATGGGGATGGTTTCTCCAGGGGCTGCTGGGCTGGCAACATCAAGAAGGCCTGACTCGATATGCAAAACTTGATTGTAAAAGAAGAAATCAATGTCATCAGCATTATTATGCTCAATGGTTGAACTAATTGCTAGTTAGTTAAAGGGTATTATATTGTAAAGCATAGCAATAACAATCTGTAACAGGGGATATTTTGTAAGAAACTAAAAGCTGTAAAATTGAAAAAAATTAAATAAAAATAAAGTTAAATTATAACATATGCAAGGTAAAACTTTTTGACTACCAAGCTAATTGGTGCTTATGGTTCATGTTAAGAAACCGGGTTTTGAGCATTGCATAGAGGTTATAGACCCATAACTACTTTCAATGCACAGGTCTACATGGGGAGTTTCTCTTTAAAAATTCACTGGCCCACCAGTGGGAAAGAGATCTCTTATTTCTTATGCTTTATAGGTATAAAATATACAGTGTAAAGAATGTGCTAGAATTTCAAAATGGCCCACCCAGCCCCATTTTTTTCCCTTATAAGAGAAGGGCATTTTTAAAAATGCAAACAAATTACAGGTTCCTCTTTTTTTTCTAAACCCCTCCTTGTTTCTGCTACTAAGATTGTTTTCATTGTTTCTGGTTCCCTTGTGGAATGATTTGCCTACTACTATTAGGACTGAAATTAATTACTTGCATTTTAAAAAATTGTTTAAATCTTAGCTCTTTACCAACTACTATTCAAGAATAGAATTTTTACAAGATTTGTTTAAATATGTAATAAATAGAAATAAATCAAAACATAGAAAAGAAAATAAGATGATACCTTTTTTATTGGACTAAATACATTTTTCAATTAACATTTGAAGGTAACCCTTCTTCTTCAGATTAGAAATTAGCAAATGCTGACAAATATCAGAATATTTAAGTGAAACATAAAAGCATGTCAATGACAGTCTCACAGGAAGAGGGTGGGGTGGGTTAGGTGAGAAACAGGGAGAGCTGGGTGGGTGTGAGATAGGGAGACATGCATGGTAGATAAGAGGGTAACAAAGCAGTAGAATTTTTATGGTTTATGGTGGGATAGAAAGCCCAGATCTTTGTTAAGTCCTATCTGGTGGGTGTCATCATTTTAACTTCAAAGGTCTTAAGTTTCTGAATTATCTTAAAATTTCTTTTTAGTATTCTCACCATAAAATCATTGATAGAGTATTCTGGTTTTGTAAAGTGATGTCCCACAGAGGTGACATCCTGGTTGGCATTTTTCATATGATGTCTATGTAAATTGAGTCTCATCTTTATCATCTGGCTTGTCTCTGCAATATAGCGCCCTTCTTCACACTTTTTGCATTGAATTATATATATTTAAATATGTAGAATGTTGGTATTTGTTGATAGGATGTTACATTTTGTATTACATGTTGCATTCTTATTTTTGATGGAAACCATTTTAAGCGATAATTGGAGTGCTACAGCATATAAGAATTGACATGTTAATGTTACAGAAATTTATTTGAAAATTTCTATCCACTGCCCCTAAAATTTTAGCAGCTGGAGAATAAACGTTTTAGTATATGGATCTCTCAATGCAATAAAGGAAATGAGAGATGAATATTCTTTTATTTTACATGATAGGTAACCAGAAGTACGAGTAAATGTGTGATCTTTCTTTTTTTTTTTGTCTTAGATTAAAAGAGAACAATGAACTCTCTTTTTATAGCCTAAGCATTATCAGCAATATCTCACATGCTTCCATATACTAGAAATAAATGAATGATAAAGATGGCCCCAGAATACATCATGTAAGCTGTTGACCATTTCAATATATCACTTCTGTTGTTACATGAATTTAATAGGGAATTTCATTTTGTAGTTTCTCTCATCCAGTGGACTGTCTGCCTGAGATTTTTCATCCTCTAATCTAGAGTTTTGTAGATCATAAAGTAAAAAGTCAGCTCTAATTTCCATATTTATTATCAAAGCTCCATTTAGATTTGTTCTTGCAAAATAAAATAAAATAAAAATAAATAAAAGACATTGAAGGTGAGTGAATAATTGTAACATATGTGTTGACTTATTTCAGTACTTTCATTAAGGGGTCCTTTTACTAAGCCACAGTACTGGCTGGGACATATTTTACTGCAGCTAGGAAAAAAGCTTGTTTTCTGTGGGGACAGTAAATAGCCATTCACTAGAATTAAAGGTAGCATGCAATTATTTACTGGCTGAGCTCTTACTTGAGGAGTAGCCTAGTGGTTAGAGCAGTGGACTTTGATCTTGGGGAACTGAGTTCGATTCCCACTGCAGCTCCTTGTGACTCTGGGCAAGTCACTTAACCCTCCATTGCCCCTGGTACAAAATAAGTACCTGAATATATGTAAACCACTTTAAATGTAGTTGCAAAAACATTAGAAAGGCAGTATATCAAGTCCCATTTCCCCTTACCAGCATCCATTGATCTAGCAGTAAGCGCTTATGCACTACACACTCAATACTCATGCAGCATGTGCCAGTGTGGCCACAATGCCAATTACAGCTGGGAATACCCCCCATGGTAGAAAATAGCAAAATACTTTGTACCGCAAGAAACAGAGTGTTTGTGTTCAGTTTTGGAGGCCGTATCTTGCTAAGGATGTAAAAAGAATTGAAGCGGTGCAAAGAAAAGCTATGAGAATGGAATGGGATTTGCATTACAAGACGTATGAGGAGAGACTTGCGGACCTGAACATGTATACCCTGGAGGAAAGGAGAAACAGGGGTGATATGATACAGACGTTCAAATATTTGAAAGGTATTAATCCGCAAACGAACCTTTTCCGGAGAGGCGAAGGCGTTAGAACGAGAGGACATGAAATGAGATTGAAGGGGGGCAGACTCAAGAAAAATGTCGGGAAGTATTTTTTCACGGAGAGAGTGGTGGATGCTTGGAATGCCCTCCCACAGGAGGTGGTGAAGATGAAAAATGTAACGGAATTCAAACATGCGTGGGATAAACATAAAGGAATCCTGTTCAGAAGGAATGGATCCTCAGGAACTTAGCCGAGATTGGGTGGCAGAGCCGATGTTGGGAAGCGGGGCTGGTGGTTGGGAGGCGAGGATAGTGCTGGGCAGACTTATACGGTCTGTGCCAGAGCCAGTGGTGGGAGGCGGGGCTGGTGGTTGGGAGGCGGGGATATTGCTGGACAGACTTATACAGTCTGTGCCCTGAAAAAGACAGGTACAAATCAAAGTAAGGTATACACAAAAAGTGGCACATATGAATTTATCTTGTTGGGCAGACTGGATGGACCGTGCAGGTCTTTTTCTGCCGTCATCTACTATGTTACTAGCCAGCTTATAATCGAAAATGATCGCCGGCCATCTTCCAACATAAATTGGGAGATGGCCGGCGATTTCTTAAAAGCGGCGAAATCGGTATAATCGAAAGCGGCATTTTTGACAGCATTGCCGCTTTCCCGTCGCTTCGTCGGCGAAAGTTTAAGGGGGCGTGTCAGTAGATTAGCGAAGGCGGGACATGGGCGGGCATGGGCGTGGCTACCAGATGACCGGCTTTCGCCGATAATGGGAAAAAAAAGCGGCGTTAAGCAGTATTTTGCTGGCTTTACTTGGTCCTTTTATTTTCACGACCAAGCCTCAAAAGGTGCCCCAACTGACCAGATGACCACTGGAGGGAATGGGGGACGACCTCACCATACTCCCCCAGTGGTCACCAATCCCCTTCCAAACTAAAAAAATAAAACTAAAAACCTTTTTTCCAGCCTGTATGCCAGCCTCAAATGCCGTACCCACCTCCATAACAGCAGAATGTGTTGTATCCTCCGACAGCCATTCCCTGGTTGTGATGTGGCTCTGGGGTGAGTGTGACACCTTTTCTGTTATGTGCCCTGCAGAGAGTCACATTAGCAATGCATTGTGGTGGGTATAGGGTACTGGGCTCTACTCCCATGCTGCTTTTCCCCCCTGCTAACTGGGTCAGAGTGTGCCCTGTTTTGTTTCCTGTTGTAGTCCATGCGGTAGTGGCCATTTTTGTAAGCCAGTTTTAGTTCCCTTTCCTGTGTTACCCACGTTAGAGAATGTAGTTCTTACCTTGAATGGTGCTGAAAGAGGGCATTGTACACCATTGTGCCAGCTCTGACCTACTGCTAATCTTAGTACCAGGGGACTCTTTGCCAGTGGGGCACAACCTCTGATCTGCAGTTAACTGTGAGTAAACGTGGTTATTTCAAGAAAGGACTTTTTCAGAGAGATTAGTCTTTAGGTGTGAACTGGTGTGCCAAAGTTATACAGCAGCAATAAGTCCTAGAGGCTGTATGCAGGTCCCTGGAGCAATTTTAGTGGGTGCAGTACATTTGTGGGTAGTGGGTTTGGGGGGGCTCAGCTCCCAAAGTAAGGGAGCTATGCACGTGGTAGGAGCTTTTCTGAAGTCCACCGCAGTGACCCCTAGGGTGGCTGGTTGGTGTCCTGGCATGTCAGGGGGGCCAGTGCACTAAAAATGCTGGGTCCTCCCATGGCCAAATGCTTTGAATTTGTCCGGGGTTTGAGATGGCCGACATAACTTTCCATTATCGCTGAAAAACAAACCCGGCCATCTCAAACCCGGTGAACTCCACAGCATTTGGCCGGGCTAAACCGTATTATTGAAAACAAAGATGGCCGGCCATCTTTTTCGATAATACGGTTCCGGCCAGCTGTAGCGCTGCCGCCAACATAGATCACCGGCGATCTATTTGGCCGGCGACGTTTCATTATGCCCCTCCACGTTATTACCACTGGGTGGGCATGTGCTATATGCACGGTAGCTCTACTGTTGCTTTGTAAAAGGGGGCTTCTAAGTTATAAAGAAATTCCATGGTTCTTTGGTTTTTTTGCTTAACACAGTGTAAAACAAACATCATTCTTTTCTGCTTTACTGTCGGCTACTATATATCTACAAAGAAAAATAACCCCTCTGCTTTATGAGCTTTTAGTAACAAATGTGCATTTCTTAATGCTTATTGAACTTGACAAGTTAACTCCTGGATGAACTGCTGACAAAGAGAGCTACTAAAAAAAAACAATTTAGGAAGCAATGTGAAAGTCTGGGGGGTAAGATAGTTAACATTACTTCTCAGTGCATTGTTTTTAAAAGCAAAAGTGTCTGGTTAAGATGAAGGGGGTTTTGTTTTGGTTTTTTTTGATACTTTAATCATCAGTGCTGCCCCAGGCAACCAGAATGGTAGCTATCAGTGTTGCTTAGTGAAGCCAGCTTAATGCTGTCAGCCATCTTATATCCCCTGTTGCATGCTCAATAGCTTTTATCTGTCAGTATAAACACTAAAATGGAACTATAATCCAACTATAGTCCACCAGAAGATTTTCAGTTTTCTCTAGGATAAACCAAAATTCCCCTTTCCCTCTCTTGAATAGGAATGATAATAATGGGGCTGTTACTCAAAGGTACTTCTCTAGTTAGCAGGTGCTGCTGACTGGAAAAAGAACTTGTAAAAGGGATATTCAAGGTGTTAAGCAGATAGTGCTGCAGAATATTTCTTCTGACTACCTCTGCACCATCCTGACACTGACAGTCAGAGGGAATTTCTTTAGTGATCCTATTTACAATACTAGCCAGACAGCACTTCTGGTCAGCATTGGTTCAGGATATTCAGTTCTGGATTTTATGTTTCATTCAAATGCTGCCATTGACAAGTTTTAAACACTTGCCACAGTATTTAAGTATTTTATATATATTTGGGAAAACTCTACAAGGAGCCACCAAGATTCAGGCAGCAATAGTCATGTAAATAGCAGTATTCTGCTCATTTAATGAGTGTAAGTGGTAATAGATGCACATCAATGACCCCTTATAGAATATCAACTAGCAGACAGGTACATAGCCATATCTTGAAGGCACATTCTTTGCTGGTAAGCATATGTATGAGGCTGGGCTGAGTGGGAACAGACTGTTCTGCCCAGGTTTTACAGCCTGCTTCACTGACACAGACTACTCAGTAATTACTGTGGATTCTTTTGGATTCGTATTAGGTAAATGAGACTTTTATTAGAGGTTCTAAGATCTAAGATACACAATGATTATATATATATATATATATATATATATATATATATATATATATATATATATATATATATATATATATATATATATATATTGTAAACGGGACCGCTGCACCAGTAGGGGGAGGACGCTGCCTCCCCTGAATAGCCAGAACTTCACAAAACTGCCACCAGGAAATACTTCAAAAACATTCCTTTATTTTCCAGATTCATAAACAAAACTTCCCTCCAGAGTAGAGACTTGCTTCTCAGGCAGGACTGTTCTGCCTCGCTTAGTACATCAACCAATTACACAAAGACTTTGCCCCCTTCCCGGAGGGGAATGCAATAGTCCTTTGGAAATCCCTGCTTTTTTGGTCCCAGGCAGTAGCAAACAAATAGTACACGGAGAGAGTAGTGGATGCTTGGAATGCCCTCTTGCGGGAGGTGGTGGAAATGAAAACGGTAACGGAATTCAAACATGTGTGGGATAAGCATAAAGGAATCCTGTGCCGAAGGAATGGATCCTCAGGAGTTTAGTCAAGATCGGGAGGCGGGGCTGGTGGTTGGGAGGCGGGGATAGGGCTGGGCAGACTTATACGGTCTGTGCCAGAGCCGGTGGTGGGAAGCGGGACTGGTGTTTGGGAGGCGGGGATAGTGCTGGACAGACTTGTATGGTCTGTGCCAGAGCCGGGGTTGGGAGGCAGGGCTGGGGTGGTGAGGATAGTGCTGGGCAGACTTATACGGTCTGTGCCAGAGCCGGTGGTTGGGAGGTGGGGCTGGTGGTTGGGAGGCGGGGATAGTGCAGGACAGACTTATACGGTCTGTGCCCTGAAGAGCATAGGTACAAATCAAAATAGGGTATACACAAAAAGCAGCAGATATGAGTTATCTTGTTGGGCAGACTGGATGGACCGTGCAGGTTTTTTTCTGCCGTCATCTACTATGTTACTATGTTACTTGTCCCACAAGCAGGATTTCCCCTCAAGACAATGTTAATCACCAAGCAGCCCTTTACTTTCAGGAGGTTCAATACTTTTGGGACTTCCTTCCACCCAAGGTATTTCAGCCTGCTTCAGTTCTTTAGGGACCTGTCTTGCCCAAGGATTTTCAGCCTGCACTGCTCCTCTCCTCCTGAACTGAACCCCTCTTCCCACCAGGCAGCCCTCCTTCATAAACAAGCCTTCCAACTTCAGAGGTTCTCACAATAATCAGGTTTCAAAACAGGGTAGTAATTCCCCCACCACTCAGGGTTTCCCCAAAAGAAAACCAGGCTTCTCTACTTAAGCAGGGTTTAAACCAAAATAAATTCCCAAAACCATGTAGGTTCCAAACCTTCAGGGGCTGCTTTCCTCAGCTCTCAAGCTCCCATTCCGTTCTGCTTTCTTCCCCTGCTCAGGCTGATTAATTCCATCTTCCATCCAATCCTCCTCCTGCTTCTCAGCCCACCCCTCCCTATTACAGGTGGGCAGCATGATATACAGATTGCTGGTCCCAGGAACTGGCTCCTTCATTCACCCTCCCTCTTGTGGTCAGAGACGGTATATGGCCAGCTTGCCTATCCCCTGGGATCTCACTGCTAGGACTGGAAATGCATGCTGGGATATGTAGTTCATGGTTCTGCTGCTTCACTCTATACATCGGGGATATATATATATATATATATATATATATATACTACTACTACTATTTAACATTTCTAGAGCGCTACAAAGTGTACGCAGCGCTGTACAAACACAGAAGAAAGACAGTCCCTGCTCAAAGAGCTTACAATCTAATAGACAAAAAGTAAAGCATTTAAATTTAAAATATTTAAGCAGTCAAGCACAAGAGAACAGTCACAGAAGGACAGAAGATGTTGAAGGGTGGTCAGTGTGATTAGGTGTAACTCTGGTTGGAGTAGTGGGAGAAGGTGATAGAAGAATAGAAATGGGTGAGGTAAAGTAATGAGTGGGTTGATAGGGAGGTTATATAAGACATGTCACTCTAGGGGTGGGTGGGTAGAGGGGTAGGGTGGGTGGAAGCAGGAGAAGGTATTCTCTGCAGCCTATCTGTGAGATGGAAAATGCTCTCTGAAGCTGCTGCTATAAGTTGTTAGTTTTCTCTCCCTGAAAGAGATCCAAGCCACACCCACGAAGTTCAAACTGTCAGTGGGGAGGGTGAGGGGAGGAAATGGCAGTGCTTGATGAAAAAGAGAGCTCAGTTTGATAGGAGATATACTATAGGATGTCATTCTGAGGCCAGGCTAAGTCTAAAGCAGGAGAAGGTATTCTCTGCAGCCTATCTGTGAGATGGAAAATGCTCTCTGAAGCTGCTGCTATAAGTTGTTAGTTTTCTCTCCCTGAAAGAGATCCAAGCCACACACACTCCTAGCATTACTTGGATGTAGAGATTAGGGACCAGTGATATAATGATTGTTTATAGGTATTGTTTCTTTTCAGTTATATAGCTAATCATTGTATATAGCTTAATCATTATATATATATATATATATATATATATATATATATATATATATATATATATATATATATATATATATATAATGATTAAGCTATATACAATGATTAGCTATATAACTGAAAAGAAACAATACCTATAAACAATCATTATATCACTGGTCCCTAATCTCTACATCCAAGTAATGCTAGGAGTTTCTAGACCAGGAAAAGAAGCAATGCTACACTATAATATACCTAAGTCCATCACTGCTCATTACATCATCCAGACTCTTATCATCAGCTGGGGGGACCCTGTTCACAGCGAAAGCTAGGAGTTTCTTTGACCAGGAAATATGGTTCTCTGCGCAGTTTATACGTTACTCACAGATGAGCTCCCAATTTCACTGATAGAAACTCCCTTTTTTATTAGGCTTAGAACTCATGTTCAGAGCTAAGGAAAATTACAGAATGCTTGAGAATTTCTCTGTTTAGGTAAACAAGCCTATGCTGTGGGAATGTGGTCACATGTATCTCAGTTCAGGTGGCCAGTCTGAACTCGAAACAGGCCCCCCCCCCCACCTCTCTCTTCACATACCAAATTAACTAGAGCTGAGTCTTATCTAATACATTCCAACTTATTTTCACACAAAGTTAAACAATCATTTTTAAACAGAATTACTTCTAATCAAAAATACAGACCCCAAGTGCATTGGTCGGTCAAGGCAGCGTTGAAAAACAATCTTTAAAATTCACTTTTATTACACAGACCAGCTGATGTTCAGCCCATGGGAGGTAGACCAGCTAAGTGCCGTGATCAACACTGAGCCTGGATATACAATGCCAGGCTGTTTCCAGTGACCAGCATTGAATATCCGGCATTTTTTGGCCGGTTTAAACTTAACCAGCCAAATTAATATTCAGCACTGGCCGGTTAAGTTTATAGCAGCCAAAGATAGGACTGCTATTTAGGCAGTCTGATTTGGCTGCTAAACATAGCCGGAGAAGCGCTGAATGTTTACAGCTTGCTGGTTATATTGCGCAATATATCTGATTAGCCACTATGGGCCAGATTCTATATATGGTGCTTAAATAATCAACGTGGAAAACATTTCTGCCTAAGCATATTCTATAAGATTTAGGTGTGGAATATAGAATACTCTTAGTTCAGTGGTTCCCAAACCTGGTCCTGGAAGCACTCCAGCCAGTCAGGTTTTCAGGATATCCAAAATAAATATTCATTAGAGAGGTCTGCCTGAAGTGGAGGCAGTGCATGCAAATCTCTTTCATGAATTTTCAATGTACATATCCTAAACACCTGACTGGCTCAGGTGCCTCCAGGACCAGGTTTGGGAACCAATGACTTAGTTGATATCCCAGTGCCTAAAACTATGTGTCTCCATTTACACTAATGAAATTGTGCTGTAAATCCCTGCACGTAGATTTACGCAGACTCAGCCATATTCTATAACAACACGTGTAAATTTTGGAACACCTGCAAAATGCCCATTCCCCCTTTCGAACTGCATGCTTTAGAAGGTGCAGTTCATGCATGTAAATTCTAATTGTTGCCAATTAATACTCATTATTGTTTATTAAGGGGCCCTTTTACTAAGATGCGTAGGTGCGCAGCATGTGTACCCAGTGGTGTGCTGGTAAATTTTTAACAACAGGCTCTCTCTCCGGTCCACCTCGGTGCCCCCCCGTCCACCACTGCGCCCCCCCCCCCCCCGTCCACCTCTGCGCCCCCCCCCATCCACCTCTGCACCCCCCCCAAATTGCAGAGCTGGCTATAGCCGTGGGGGGGGGGGGGGGGCAATGCATTACTCTCTCCAGGAAAAAAAATTAAATGATCCCAGGTTCCAATCTAATTCATGTTTAATGTGGGATAAAATGCCATAAATAAGTAAATAAATATAAACTTTTAATGTTGAGCACCTGATTCTCAAAGTGAACATATTCCAAACGCTATAATGAAAATAAAATGATTTTTTTTCTACCTTTGTTGTCTGGTGACTGTTTTTCTGATCATGCTGGCCCAGTATCCGATTCTGCTGCTATCTATCCTCTTAACTCCATTTCCAGGGCTTCCTTTCCATTTATTTCTTTCCTCCTTTCTTCTTCATTTCTGGTCCTCAGCTTCTGCCTATCTTCTTCATCCATGTGCAGTTTTTCTCCTCTCTTCCTTTTCCCTCATCTCATCTCCTTCCTCACTCTTCTCTCCCCTCCATCCATGTCCAGCATTTCTTCTCTCTCCCCTCCTCTCCCCTGCCCTGCATGCACCCATACTCAGCGACCCTCCTCTGCCCTGCCCTGCATGCACCCAGATGTCCAGCAGTGACCCTTCTCTCCCCTGCATGCACCCATGTCCAGCAGTGTACCCTCCTCTCCCCTGCATGCACCCATGTCCAGCAGTGACCCTCCTTTCCCCTGCCCTGCATGCACCCATACCCAGCGACCCTCCTCTGCCCTGCTCTGCATGCACCCAGATGTCCAGCAGTGACCCTTCTCTCCCCTGCATGCACCCATTTCCAGCAGTGACCCTCCTCTCCCCTGCCCTGCATGCACCCATGTCCAGCAGTGTACCCTCCTCTCCCCTGCATGCACCCATGTCCAGCAGTGACCCTCCTTTCCTCTGCCCTGCATACACCCATACCCAGCGACCCTCCTCTGCCCTGCCCTGCATGCACCCAGATGTCCAGCAGTGACCCTTCTCTCCCCTGCATGCACCCATTTCCAGCAGTGACCCTCCTCTCCCCTGCCCTGCATGCACCCATGTCCAGCAGTGTACCTCCTCTCCCCTGCCTTGCATGCACCCAGATGTCCAGCAGTGACCCTTCTCTCCCCTGCATGCACCCACGTCCAGCAGTGACCCTCCTTTCCCCTGCCCTGCATGCACCCATACCCAGCGACCCTCCTCTGCCCTGCCCTGCATGCACCCAGATGTCCAGCAGTGACCCTCCTCTCCCCTGCATGCACCCATGTCCAGCAGTGACCCTCCTTTCCCCTGCCCTGCATGCACCCATGTCCAGCAGTGTACCCTCCTCTCCCCTGCCCTGCATGCACCCATACCCAGCGACCCCCTCCACCCATGTCCAGCAGCGACTCCCTTTTTCCCCCTGCCACCCCCTCCCAAGTTGTATCGCGAATTCTTCTCCTCCCTCCCTCCCTCCCGATCCGGTCCCTCACCGCCCGCTTGTTTTTTGAATTCTTCAGAGCAGGCACTCTTGCCTGCCTGCTTCCAGCACTGACTGTCCTCCCTTGCCGATTCGCTATTCAAAATGGCTGCCGAGACTTCAGCCGAAGTCTCGCGAGGCCGCCTCTGGAAGTCTCGGCAGCCATTTTAAAGCGCGAATCGGCAAGGGAGGACAGTCAGCACTGGAAGCAGGCAGGCAAGACTGCCTGCCCCGAAGAATTAAAAAAATAAGCAGGCGGTGAGGCGGATCCGGAGGGAGGGAGGAGAGCCAGAGCCGGCTCGCTATTTTCAACAACCGGCTCGCAAGCCGGAAGAAAATTTAACAACCGGCTCTTGCGCGCCGGTGCAAGCCGGCTCCAGCACACCACTGTGTGTACCTGTGTGCCAAGGTACTGTGTGGCCCGGGCGGTAATTTCATTTTTTATACATGTTCACTACGAGCACTGGAAATTATATTTTATTTTCTGTCATGCGGCGCTAACTGGGCAGTAAGTGACATATGCACGCTGACAATTACCTCCCAGTTAATGCGTGAGACCTTACTGCTAAGTGAATGGGTGGTGGTATGGTCTGAGGCCCAACATGGACGCTTGCCAATTTTCATTTTGCTGCACGTCCATTTTCAGCCCCCCCAAAAGGCCTTTTTTACAGGCATACTGAAAAATGGATCTGCGTGCATCCAAAACATGCACCTACACTAGTGCAGGCCATTTTTCAGCGCACCTTAGTAAAAGGACCCCAAGTGCTGTTAAAAATTCTGATTGGCTTATTAAGGCTTAATGTGCAATAAAATGCTGTGTTACCACACATTAAGCACAGATTCTAGAGCTCCTAAGTTAAAGTGCGAGTCCTGCCCATAGGAAGCAGTCGTGTGACCAGCAAGGCGAATATATGTAGAAGACAACTTTAATCTTGTTCTTGTAATACCCAACATGGCAACATGTTTCGGCTAAGTGCCTGTACTCTGTGTAATAAGTTGAGGTGTCTGAGTTTGAAAATCTATAGCACTTGCTATCTTTAAAAAGACGTGAAGTGCATCTCAAAGAGGATTGCAGTGAAGGTGATTGCTGTAAAAAGATAGTGTTTCCTGTTTTTAAAGCAATCACCTTCACTGCGATTCTTTTTGAGCTGCCCTTCGCGTCTTTTTAAAAATAGCCAGAGTATCTCTGAGGCAGGCACTTAGCTGAAACATGGTGCTGTGTCGGGTATTACAAGAACAAGAATAAAGTTGTCTTCTACATATATTCTTCTTCCTGGTGTTTTTTGGGAAAGCCTTGCTGGTCACACTATTCCTTCCTATATATACCTCCTTACGTAGTGGACCTCAGTCTTCCGCTTTTGTGGTTTCTCCACCCTTGTGTATGCCACCTTGCAAACACATGCTAAGTCTGTCAAGAAAGTATATAGAAAATAGCATTGGCGTGGATTTTTGGCAGTTACATGCATATGTGTGCAGATACATGTGTAAATACCATTATTCTAAACATTTATTTATTTGTTGCATTTGTACCCCACATTTTCCCACCTATTTGCAGGCTCAATGTGGCTTACATAGTACCGTCAAAGGCGTTTGCCCAGTTGGTTGATAACAAGTTCAATTACATGAGTAATGTGAGTGTGAATGTTAGCACGTCTGTTATAGAATTAATCCCATGGCAGCTAAATATTGCTGGTTATCCCTATGCTTAGGCAGAATGCTCACACACCACCCTTGCTCTGCTCTGGCACTATCCAGATGTTTGTTTATGTTTATTCTGTACTTGATATACCACCTTTTTATAGATACAATCAAAGCAGCTTACATATACTGTTTTTTTGTGGGTACTTTTCTATCCCTAATGAGTTCACAATCTAAAGTTATTTGTACCTGTGACAATGGAGGGCCAGGTGACTTGTCCAGGGTCACAAGGAGCTGCAGTGGGAATTGAACTTAGTTTCCCAAGAGCTCAACCCACTGCCCCAACTGTTAGGCAGCAGTGGGAATTAAAGGCAGTTCCTCAGGTCTGAAACCCACTGCCCATTAGGCCACTCCTCCTGTTAGAATTTTTAATGGCACTATCTGTATAGCAACTGACACTATGGGGTTCTTTTATCAACTTGTGGGAAAAGTTCACCATAGTGTGCCCTTACATGGGTTTTTGCTATGCGCTAAGGCCATTTTTCCCACAGCTGAAAAACAGCAAATTTTCTATTTTCTCAATTAGTAGCCATGTGTTTTCAATGCCATTAACCATAGCCATTAACAAAAATTAACATGTGAGCCCTTACCCCTACCAGTTTTGGAGGCAGTAAGAGCTCACACACTAATCCTGGGCTAATCAATTTGTGTGTGGTAATGCAGACAAGCTGATTCGCACAGAAAAACACCCGCTGTCCATCCCTCCATAGAAAAAAAAATATTTTACATGTGATTTGTGTGAGCAAATGTCAAACTTACTGCAGGGCACCTGTGCATGTGTCGCAGTAAGCCCTTTAAAGCTGTGCTAGGCATGTGTTAAAGCATACCACAGCTTAGTAAAAGGGCCTCTATAGTGCTTATTTTAGAAGTGTTTTGGAGGTTTTAAGAACATATGAATAGCTATACTGGATCAGACTAGTGGTCCATCTAGCCCAGTATCCTAATTCCTGCTTCCAACAGTGGCCAATCCAGATCACAAGTACCTGGCAGAAACCCAATTCCATGCTATCAATCCTGGGACAAGCAGTGGCTTCCCCCATGTCTATCTCAATAACAGACTATGGACTTTTCCTCCAGAAACTTGTCCAAACCTTTTTTAAACCCAGATATACCAACCACTGTTACCACATCCTCCGGCAACAAGTCCCAGAGCTTAACTATTCTTTGAGTGAAAAAATATGCCCTCTTATTTGTTTTAAAAATATTTGCTTGTAATTTAATTAAGTGTCCTCTGGTCTTTGTACTTTCTAAAAGACTGAAAAATCAATTCACTTTTACCCGTTCTACACCACTCAGGATTTTATAGACCTCAATCATATCTCCCCTCAGTCAGCCATCTTTTTTCAGAGCTGAATAACCCTAACCTCTTTATCCTTTCCATATTTGAAAGGAGTTCCATCTCATTTATCATTTGGTTGCTCTTCTTTGAACCTTTTCTACTTCTGCTATATCTTTTTTGAGATGTGGCGACAAGATAGAAGGGATGATAGTATGAGTGATAGTACAGAGTAGATGGGTAGGAATAGGATTAGAGGAACAGGTAGTCAGTTTCGAGGAGGAAAGAACAGATGTAATTTCCTCTTCAGTGATTTCAGAAAAAGAAGAAAAGGAGGCAGGGGTTGAAAGAGAGTTGAGAGAATGGACTGGGGAAAGGGAGGTAGAGATGACTTGGTTCAGAACTCAAGATTAATCTTGTGGACCTTGAGGAAATAGAAAACGTGAAGACATTTTGAGGAGAGAGTTCAGTGTGGAAAGAGAAGTCAGAGGTTTTAACCAAGAGAATTCATCAAGTAAATGTAGTAGTCCTGTTTGGCAAGTGAAAGAGCAGGCTGGAAGGAGGTCAGTAAGAGTTTGTAATGCATGAAGTCAGCATGGGCACATGATTTCAGCCAAAGGCGTTCAGCAGATCAGGCACAGAAACATAGGTAGTGGATTCTAGAGGTTAGCCAAGGCTGGGGTTTGATACGCCTTGCAGAATAGAGAATGGGAGGAACGAGAATATCCAGAGCATAGGATAGAATAGTACCATAGGAAAAGACAGCCTAATTGACAGATTTGAATAATATAGTGGTTGAGAAGAGGGATGAAACACCAGAATGCAAGAGTCAATAGTCTGAAGATTCCTAAATGTATTGGTGGAGATTGGACGGGACTGGGGGAGGGTGTTTAACTGTGAACGTTATCAGATGATGGGAAGTATTGAGGTGCAGAAACAGCTCTACCTCCACCTGTGGATCCAGCACCACTCTCCTGCTTACCAGTCAGGATGAGAGGACAAGAAAGTGATAGTCTACAACAAATGTGAATGTACACACTTCATGACCCACCTCAGAACCTCTTCTATCCCTGAGAGGAGTTGAACTCTCTGCACATCCTGCCCCTTCCTTTTTGGGGCTGGGACAAGTCAGAGAGTTCAACTGCTCTCAGAGCTGGAAGAGGTTCTGCAGTGGATCTTGCAGCATGCACTTTCCCATTTGAAGTGTATTGCTTTCTTGTCCTCTCAGCCTGCTTAGAAAGCAGGAGGAGGCTAGAGCTGTGGCAAGGAGTGAGGTGCTGGACCGCATGGACCAGGGGGAGATTTGAGTGAATGGGCTGTGTTGGCATTACTGCACCAGCAGCTGCTAGCGTGGCTTTGTAAATTGGGGAGTAAATGTAACAGTATCCTTCTTACATAGCAGGGGAACTATTAAGAACATCTCCATACTAGAAGCTTGGGGACAGGGATCCAGATCAATTTTCCATGATCATGATGGTAAAATTCTTGATTTATAGGCAAGCTTAGCAAAATGATTACATATTTTAGTATTTTGTCTCATCTGTAATTCTTGGGGAAAAAACACTGGGGTCCTTTTACTAAGCTGCAGTAAAAAGTGGCCTGCGGTAGTGTAGGCGCAGGTTATGGGTGTGCACAGAATTATTTTTCAGCACACCTATAAAAAAGGCCTCTTTTTTCCCGAAAATAGACGTGCGGCAAAATCAAAATTGCCATACATCCATTTTGGGTCTCAGACCTTGCCACTAGCCATAGAACTAGTGGTAAAGAATTTGTGCGGTAATGACCTACGCACGTCTGATGCCACTTGGCACGTGTCCGCTAAGCATGCCAGAAAATAAAAAAATATTTTTCAGACGCACGTAGTAGACATGCACCAAAAATTAAATTACTGCAAAAGCCACATGGTAATTGGGCGGTAAATCACTTTGGCACGCATTGGGGGCGCGTGGATGCTTACACAGCTTAGTAAAGGGGGCCCACTGTTACTTTGAAAAAGTTAAGTTCTTAAACTATTCAAGAACTTAGTTCAATAAATTTCCCAAAGGGTGTGAACACAATTTCCTTGCTATCCTCTCTTCTACTTAAATACCAAAAAGTCATGCAGAACATGTAGGCCACAATACATAAAAAACGTCTTTAAAGCAATTGCAGCCATTACAGTAAATGTTAGGAAGAAAACAGATGATTAACCTTTCTGTTATATATAATTCTCTTTTCCATGAGTAACAATGATACCAAGCTTTCATGTGTAAATAAAGGCCAATAACTGTTTTAGTGCAACTCACACCTGCCACCTAATTCCACATTATGAGAGGCACAATAAGCTTGTCTTGATCATTTTTAATCATCTTATTCAAGTATTTATGTTGACAAAATAGGAAAAATCCTGGAATGTTTAGAGATACTTAAAAGGAAGAATTACACACATAATCTTTGGTGTTATACGATAACAAGCTACCACCTGGAACTGTCTGACACACAACTAGTATAGAAATATTATTTATTTATTACTTTTATAGGAACCCCTAATGACATTTAGTGGTGTGGAATTTTTTCCTGTCCTTTACAAAGGATGAGTTTCTAGAGATGGGAGGGTTCCTAACAAGTGAGATAGGAGAGAGGAAAGTTATGCTTTTTCTCCACAGGGGCAGGAGTAGAAAAAGAGGACACCAGAGTCATGGACATCATTAACCTGTGAGAGTTGAGGAGGAAAGCAGTGGGCTACGTCCTGGGGTCAGCCCTTCAAAAAGGGAGAAGAAAGTTTCTTCTTCCTAGCTAGAGAGAAAGATTCTCTCCAGTAGTGTAAAATGAGGGTCTGGGAAGAAGGAGCAGCTTCCAAGAAAGCAGATATCATGTCCATTCAAAGGAATAAAAGTCAGAAACTGTCGCCTTTTTTGAAAGTAAACTTTTTTTATTGAAGAAGGAGACAAGTATTTCATATTTCCCTAGGGTGAGAGAAGAGACCCAAGTAAAAAAAAGTGGGAGGGCTATATGATACATCCTGTGTCAGAGAGGTTGCCAATTCCATTTATAGAGAGAACATCCACATTTGGGATACAGCCTTCCTTAAGGTATCTGGGAGAAACCAATTTAGAGTAAAACGGAGGACTTTCTAAAGTTGCCTTGGGGTGAAGGACCATTAGAAGGCCCAAGAAAATTATAAATGGGCACAATGGCAAATAGCACTTGTTAACAGTATTACTGCACATTGACACCTGAAACTGAACTCTTTAGAGCTAGGTTTACTAAAGTGTACATCATGTTGGTATAATCCACCAAGCAAAAATGTACATTATTTTTCACAGGTCACATTTTATGCATTGCAACCTATTTACTAATAGTGTGCATTAATGGCATTAGTACATGCTAATGCAATAGCATAATTGTAAATCTAGCTCTTAGTGTAAAAATCCTATAGTAGATTTTACTGTACCTACATTTTTGTATTTTTATCTTCTGTACTTTGATCCTGGATTTTTTTTTGTATAGTTTTCTCTATGTAAATTCTGTATTTGCTTGGAATACAGATCTGATCTGGACTATTCTTGATATGAAATAATTGTGTAACCCTTGGGGCCTACGTCTCAGCATCTGCTTATCCCATCCGAAAACCTGCTGAAGTCAATGATTGCTGCAGCCTCTGAAAGTGGGCCTTTACACATAGTGTAAACTCCCTCCTTCCTTAGCAGGGCCAGGTCACCTTCCGGTGCTCAACCCTCCACTCTCAGCCACAGCAAGTAAACACCTCCACAATGCCAGTTGAGGGGGAAAAAATCCCTTTTATTGCAGTCTACATTCACAGTTCATGAGCAAGTTTAGGTACACCCCCACCCACAGTCTCAAAACCTGGGAAAGCAGTCCCAGTACTTTAAGAGTCCTCTGCCCACCTGTAAGCAATGGTCAGGCTTCTCCTCTTTCTTCCAATATAAACACTTTTACCTCCAGTTATATCAGTTTTTAGTCCTCTGCAGTAACAGCTCAATGGTGTCCTCTTCTCAGCCAGGAACCTCAGTCCTTGAGGTTCCCTGCCAGAGCAGTGTTCCTCTCTCTGCACAGCAACAAACCACCCTGTGGCCTCCCACACACTGCCCTTTTCTTTATGCCAAAGTCACTTATCTGAACTCCTCCACCTCCATGTGTTCCTCCCCACCGGGTATAACAGCAGGTAGATCTGTCTCACTCGCTTCCCATTCCATGTCCTTCCTCTCCTCTCTCTCCCTTCTCTTCAAAACAGGGGCATAGCCACGGGTGGGCTTGTTTGGGTTCAGGCTCACCTAGCAGTGGAGCACCTTCATTTGAACGGCAGCGGAGGGAGCAGGCTGAGCTCCGATCCTGCATCTGCCTCCCTCTCTCCCACGGCAGCGCTTCCCAGACGCTGCCTACCTACCGCCGCCACGATCCTGCATGTACCTCCCATCTCAGCAGCAGCAGCAATTCATGCTGCCTCCTGCTTCGTTCTAACCCGGAAGCGTCTCCTCTGCTACATCCCGCCCCCATTATTACAACTTCCTGTTTCTGCTGGAGCAGGACGCGGGCGCGCGGCAGAGGAGACGCTTCCAGGTTAGAACGAAGCAGGAAGTAGCATGAATCGCTACCGCTGGTCCGCTGCTGTTGAGATGGGAGGTAGATGCAGGATCATGGCAGTGGTAGGTAGGCAGCATCTGGGAAGCGCTGCCGTGAGAGAGAGGGAGGCAAATGCAGGATCGGAGCTCAGCCTGCTAAGGGTGGTGCCCCATTGAAGAGAGGGAGAGTTGGGGGGAGGTCTCCTTAAGATAGATGCTGCATGGGGGGCATGAAGTGGAGAGGGGCAAGAGAGAGAGAGAATTGTGGAACATAGGGTAGAGAGGGGTAAGAAAGGAAAAAATCTTGCATGGGGAGGGAGAAATGTTGGACATAGGGGGGTAGTGGGGAGGGAGAGATGGTAAATGTTGGACAAGGGGTGGTGAGGAGGGGAAGATAGATGGTGAAAAATTGGACATGATGGTGGAGGGCAGGAAGAGATGTTGTAGGGGAAAGCGAGAGATGTTGGATGGGGCACAAGGGAGGGGAGAGGCAGAAATGTTGGACATGGCAGTGGAAGGGAGGAAGAGAGAAAATGCTGCATGGGGGGAGGGGGAAGAGAAATGCTGGACCCATGGCACAAGAGAGGGAGAAATGGTAGAAAGTGGGAGAGAGGGAGATATATTGGACCTGGGGGTGAATGAGAGGGAGAGAGAAACAAAGGAGGTAGAGAGGGGAGAAAGGAGGAGATGTTGGATTCAGGAGCAGAAGGGTGATGGAGAGATGCCGGACAGTGGGAGTGAGGGAAGAGAGAGGGAGAAATGTTGGAACATGGGGGAGAGGGCAGGAGGGAAGAGAGAAGGGGCAGAGAGATGTAAGGCTACAAGAGTGGGGTGGGGAGAAAGAGGGAGCAGATGCTGGGCTAGAAGGGTGGAGGGAAGGAAGATGGTGGAACCATGTGGGAGAGGCCAGGAGGGAGAGGAAGAGGGCGGCAAGGAAATAAATAAATAAAAAAGATTGTGATTACAGAGGATAGAAATATGGTAATGAAAGGGAATGGAGGGCTGAGGAAGGAGTGAGATGGGGAAATGGAAAAGCTAGTGGGTGAGAGAAAAAGATGAAAATCTGATAGGTAAATGTAAACTAAAAAGGAGGAGAACAGTGAGAGGGTGAAATTTGAGTTGACAGCAAGGCAGAAAGAAGAAAAAAGAGAAGAAAGAGCTAAAAATAAGAAGTCAATATGTCAGAAGCAGGTGTAGTGAAGGTAAAAGAAGACAAGTGGACAGCAGCCGCTCGAAAGAGAATTAGAAGATGACAGACAGGAAAGCAGAAAAGAAGCTGCAACCAACATGATGAAAAAATGCAATGTCCAGACCACAAAGGTAGAAAAAAGCAATGTATTTTCAATGTTTTAAATGGAATATGTTGGCTTTGTGAAATCTACACAGCAAATGTGTTTGTATCGTGTTCAGGAGAAAGGAAATGCATTTCTGTTTTTATTTCTCCACTGTTGAAGTACATGCTAAGTTTAACTTTTTGGGGTTCCGAGTTCAATTTTTGTCTAAATATTTTTATTTCTGATACGCGATCTCATGTTCTGTATTTGTTGAGGGTCTGTTGGTGTGACAGTAATGGCAGGTTGGGAAATCGGAGGGAAGGCAGGGAGGAGAGGGAATCAGGGAGGGGGACCTAGCATGTCTAACACCAGTTCTGACCCTTGCTGTATAGCCTCCCCAGCTGAGGACTTCCTCCAAAGACGGCCAGAACTTCCTTCTACCAAGCTCTGCAGTCGGTGACAGCATGCTTGTGTCACCGACAACTAAGCACGCATAGGGTGCTGGCATCAGTGGCTTACGGATGTTGCTGTTGCCTGCCAAGTTTGGTAAAAGGGAGGTCTGGCCACCTTCAGAGAAAGTCTTCAGCTGACAGAGCTTGAGGATCCTTATTAGCTAATGTATTTATATTTTGCGGTAGGGCAGGGCAGAGAAAATATTGTGCCCACCCACTTTGGGCTCAGGCCCATCCAAAATTGGCTGTCTGGCTATGCCACTGCTTCAAAAAACTCCAGAAAAGCCGCCCTCTCTTTCTCACAGGTGGCAGGAATTATGTATTGATTCTTAAGCCAGGGGAACTGATTTCCCTGATTCATGCACCCCCTTCTGGTAACTACTGCCTCTCAATTCCCCTCACTGCTGCTGCTGATGCCAGCTCCTGGAAGGGGAATCCAACCCAGGATTTGGGTTCCACCCCCTCCCCTACTGGATTCTGGGTATGGTAGTTCTGGCTCCATTGGCTTCAAGGGGAGTTCCCAGGGTCTTATCCTATTACAATAGATCAAAAAAATTGGTGGTGGAGTCGTAAATCTCAAAACCCGAGTAACTCTACAAATGACCCACTCAGTTAACAAAATAAGTGTGTGTGTGAAAACACTCAAATATATATCTTCTTTTAAAAGAAGGAAAAAGCCTCTAGGACCTCCTGACCATAACTGTCTAGCAGGGTACTGGCGATCAATATGACCTAACAATTGGTCAGTTTTGATCTGTCCTCATCATAGGCTTAAAAAACCTTCTTCTAAAGACTTTCAAAAACCAAGTTCAAAAGCCCTTGTGTTAAGCGCCTTCCAATTAAATCATTTAAGTTTCTATTCAAAATTCAGGCTAGTACATAACTTGTGTTTGCATAGATAGTCATCTCTGCTTAAATGCACAGTTCGTGCTGCTGCAGTCTTTCAGTGTGCTGAATCGGTTTCACTGCGGAGCACCCCGGACCAACGATGGCTAGCGTTTCACCCCAGTTCCCAGGGCTATGCTGCATCAAGGTCCAAACTGACAGGGGCTGCAGATAAATCAAAGTTCTTAAGCATCCATACATCAACTGCGCACTCATTTCACATTTAAATCCACTCATTCTTACTTCAATGACAGCATTCCAGTTGCAAACCACAGTCTGGCAACACCACATTTGTGAAAATGGTGGCTTTAAATAGCTTTTAAGGATGTCAGATGCCTCCGCTGAGTCTGACCAATCACAGCAATGTTCAAAGGATATGTCTCCATTCAATGCGGGAGTTTAACCCTTCAGGTTAAAGGTAAAGGTAGATTGGTTTTATGTGTTTGGATTATGCTACCTTGTACTGCTTATCGATATGTTTTTGAAGATCTAAACTGTTTGGTGCTACAACAGGTTTACCCCCCTAAGAGAGGAGGTGATTTTCGAAGGGTACTACTTTAGTGGGAACAAGAATGGATTTTCCGCTTGAAGTCATTGTAACCTGAAGGGTTAAACTCCCACATTGAATAGCAACTTTATTACCTCACCTGCAAATCAAAATAAATAAATAAACGTTCTAAAAATGTCATATTAAATCTGTACTTAGTGAGTGTGAAAACCCCACATTTGAATGTGTTAAGCCTAGATATCTGTGCACTTTGGTAAACGGGTCTCAATGTATGCTATAGCAATGCATTTTTCTTTTTTGCCAGTAATAAACAATAGATTTTTTTCTAAGAGATTTCTCTTTTTCCTAGAATACATTTATCTGTGCATTTTTGAAACACAGGGGCCCTTTTACTAAGCTGCACTAAAAGGTGTCCTGCACTATAATTAGTACGTGGGTTTCTCTGCATTCTGAACCCACTTTTAGTACAGCTGTAAAATGACCTCCTTTTCTTATTAATGGCCAGACACTGGTTTCCAAATTAGCATGTGACCATTATTGTGTGAGCATTTAGTAGGTGGAAAGGGCTCATGTGTTAGCCATGTACTAATCAGCTGATGTGCGGCAATGTAGCTGCGCTAACCGATTAGCGCTGGGGATGCCTATTCTCTGCCCCAAACACACCCCCAACATATTTTTTAGTGTCAAGGAAAGCATGCACAGATATCTGAACTATCACAAGGTGCCTGAGGATGCCCCCTGGTGGTACATTTTGGCACACAGGAAACGTGTTAGTGCAGTGGTTCCCAAACCTGGTCCTGGAGGCACCCCAGCCAGTCAAGTTTTCAGGATACCCACAATGAATATTCAGGAGAAAGATTTGCATGCACTGTCTCTACTGCATGCAAATCTAACCTCATGAATATTCATTGTGGATATACTGAAAACCTGACTGGCTGGGGTGCCTCCAGGACCAGGTTTGGGAACCACTGTGTTAATGCATAACACCGCTTAGTAAAAGGACCCAGCTGATTGCAGAAAACCATAAAGTCCTTAATGTTTTAGTACAAGCATAATATTTTAAGTTACTTTTCTTAAAGTTACTTTGGATTATTATTCACACTAACATTATTCAAGTTATGAACCAGTATTCCAAGGTTATAGTGAATCACAGCTTTTCAAATGTTTTAAGACCTTCATGTCTAAACAAGATGAAAGATTACTACAGAGAAAGATGAAAGCACATGCTTTTATTCATGGTCTAGGTTCAAAGGAGCTTGTAGTGAGAACTTCCCAATTCTGTTTTATCCACTTGCAAGTTTCAAATATTTTATGTTATTTTGTAGATTTTGCAGCATACATCTTTCTTTGGTCTAGTTCTCTGCTTTATAGAGATCATCTGTTTAAGCAAAACATTTACATATCATATTCTTGCATATATTGCTTTTTAATTGAGTGTATAAGGTATTTAGGATAAAATTAACGTTATAGTGGAGAAAAGAATATTGTAACCTTCTTTGCCTTTGGCTTTGGAAATTATAGTCTCATCTGCTGTTACTTTTAGTTTAGTTTATTAAAAGACTTTCTATACCAGCTTTTGTAACACACATTTTTATAATCTATGGGTGTATTTAAAAAAGAATCACCAGTTACAAATATGCATCTTTATTGTGAGTCTGCATCTATCTGTTAAGCTGTGGTAAATATTATGGATATACATGACCAAAAATTGTTGCTATGTTTTTGGATTTTTCTCACATTTCAGTTTTTAAAGATGTTTTTGTGCTTTGTTTTATGCATTTGTTTTAATTACAAAAAATCTATGGGCATTAAAAGTGTTTTACGTGCACAAATGATTTTGTGAGCACTTTTTTAGGTGCCCAAACAAACTGATGTGAACTAACAAAGCACCTCCCAAATCAATATGCAGAGTTTGCAGATTCTTAATCTGATGTCATGGTAAATATACCTTTGCCAGAAGATGAATTTGGCTAGTGTTCAGGAGACTACGGTATTCCTGACAGAGAAGTAGTAGCAGACTGCAAAGACATCACCACTTGGAAATGACTTTGAAAGAGGGAGGCAATGAGGGAAATGATGTCCTGGCTCTGGTCAGATGTTTCATGCTGGTGTGTTATGGCACAACTGAAAGCCCCAGGTGATCAACCACAGTGCTGAAATAATTCAATAGGCACGTACAGGGATCCCAGCAGAGAAGTGTCATCCAGTCATAAGTTGCGAGAGCAGTCCAGGGGGCAGTCTCACTAAATAAAGCACACATGCACGTCTAATTTTACTCTCTTTGGGGTCATTTTACAAAAAGCCATGGTAAAAAGTGGCCTGTGGCAGTGTAGGCACATCTTTTTGATTCGCACTAGGTCACTTTTTACTGCAGCTGGGGAAAAGAATATTTTGTAATGGGCTGTGAAATGGGCGTGCACACAAATTAAAACTAGCACATGCCTATTTACGGCCTGAGCCCTTACCAACAGCCATTGACCTAGTGGTAAGGGCTAACACATGCTACCCACATGGTAACCATGCAGCACGCACCAGTGTGTCTGCGCTGCCAATTACCGCCAGGAATGCCCCCTGCAGTAGAAAATAGAAAAATATTTTCTACCATGGGATTCAGCACGTGCCAAACTCAGAATTACTGCCAAGCACATGCACTACCCCAGTGGTAGAGCTGATTTGGCACGCGGTACCCGCGCGTTAGCTCTCCCACAACTTTGTGAAAGGGCCCCTAAATATTTATTTCTCTATATATTTCAAACATAGACACAGTCTCCCTTTTTCATTCTCTTGCTGTCCTCTTACATACCCAAATGCAGGTGTAGATTTTCTATTTCTCATCTTATGAAGTCACACGTGCCGCACAGTTTGTCTCACTCAAATACAAACACACACACACACACACACACACACACCACACACACACACACACACACACACACACACACACACACACACACACACATTCTTTGTCACTCAAACAGACAAACACACTGATAAAGCTTGTCAGTTAGAAGGATCCAAAAGTAATGAGCAGACCAAGGTCCACTAACAAACCCTTTGTGTCAAGTCAGCAAAACAGGAAATGTTTTTCATTGTTTATGAAATATCAGTAAATTAGAGTCATTCCTTAAGAATATAGGCAACTGTTCCATAGCATGGGGGGGGGGGGGTACCAAAACTGTTCTGTCTCACCATCTTTGTATGAACCAGAGGATATGTCCACAAATAAATATTCAGGCAATATATTTGCACTTTTGAAATTAAACAAATCACTCTTTGGAACTTCTGTGCTCTTTATGTCCCTTCCCCAGTAGTCCCCAGTTCCCCCACCATCTTTCCAACATACTTGAAAATGTGAGAGAAGTATCAGAAAACATGCCCAACTCAAATGCAGAGTGCTGCCTGGATAGTACCATTGCATATTGTCTCTCAAATTATATAGCCTGCTCCAATCACAACATTTGAAAGTTAAACTAATATTTTAAAATATATCATTTCCAAATGGGGAGCCAATTCAACTATTCCAGAGATACCAGAACACTTTCCCTTTTACCTCATCTGATTGCTAGATGAAGTGTGTACACTTGGGTGGAGTGATATAAACACTGGAGATAGATAACATTGGTTCGGAGATCACAGATCCACGCTCAGATAAGTGACTGTTTTTCAATATATTATGGAAGACCAGTATGGCACGTATATTGAAGATGAATATGAACTTGTCAAAATATAATAGTGTACCCTTGTGATGTTATCATGATTGGGATTTATCATGTGTATTTTCTGAGCACACTTTACACATTTTTACATACTTGGCATTGTAGTCATTTGATTTTTTATAGTTATTTATAAAGAGTTTCTTAATCATTTTTGTTTTCAAGAACATTAAGGGCTCCTTTTACTAGGGTGCGCTAATGGATTTTGCGCTCGCTAATGATTAGCACTCATTATATTCCACTGGGCATTTTATCATTAACATGCACGCCAAATCCATTAGCTCACTGCACTAAAAGGACCCCCTAAATTTTGTTAAGGTTTTTATATATTTTTGACTCCCATTTATTTTGTTTTCATGTGCTAAGGTTGCCATTAGGCTGAGGCCATAAAACATTACCACATAAGCAGTTACCACCACCCATTTTGTAGGGGGTAATTGATCATGTAGTAATCCTTCACTAATCAGTTAGCGCATGCTTATGTGGATGCACTAACTGCTCAGCGTAGGAATGCCCACTCTCTGCCCCCTGATGCACCCCTCCAAGAAAAAATTAAAAATAATTTTTAGTGTGAGGATTAGCACATTCTAATTTGGCAGTTACTGTAGGATGGCCAAGGCATATCCTACAGTAAGCCCATTTAAGCTGAAAATAAGTGCGCGGTAGTGCTCACTGCAGGTTAGTAAAGAGTCCCTTTGTGAATACATTGGTAGAATACTGTCACCACTTCCTTCTGGGAAAAAAAAACAGGTCAAGAGGCTTATAGCAACCAACTAGGCCTAAAAGCATAAACTATCTCTGACACAAGATTTCACAGAATTAGTGCAACAACAGAATTGCACAGGATTGTGACAGCCTGAAGGATAAGTGAAACCTGGCAAGTTTGCAAAAAGACCTCAGCTGAGGTAAAATGACAGCTGGACAGAGGCATAACGAGAAGCAGATATAGATGAGTAGTTAGCCAGGTGCACAAAAACAGAACTTTGTGAAAGATGGGCTGAGACTTGGGGGACAGAATTATCATGGTGGTCGAAACTGGCATGTGTTAAAAACAGAGTAGTCATTGCGGTAGTCATTGCGGTCGAAACTAAAGATATTTGCTAATTGTGCCTAACAGATGTCAATGTTAGAGATAGGACATAAGAGAGTATATAAACTGTCAGCTGGAAAAGTCTGTGGAGTTCTCAAAATCTGTGACAGCCATTTGATTCACTGTCTGATCCTCCCTGTGAGAAACATGCTTTCATTACTGCTACCAATAATTTCATAGATACTGCTTAGTGAGTATAGATTTGCTTCAATAAACTTAACAGCTGATTTCTCATATTCACTGTTCTCCTCTGATTATTGTCTCCTAACTTATTCAGAGTAAGTGCACTGCTCTGGGCATCAGGGAGTCTAGATAAATGAGGGAAATATACAGAGGCAGCCTTGGGTAATTTGCTCATTCCTAGATATTTGTGGCTGGACCTCCGTACTAGGAGGGGTAAATACACCCTTAAAATCAAAACAATTGGTACTAAATATGTCTTTTGGTTGTTTTGGTTTTATTGATGAATTTCAAATAAACATTGTTTGCAATTCTGCTAGCTTTTGTGCTCTTTAGAGGGTTCCATTAACCAGACTGAGGTAAAAGTGGCCTCAGTGTGCCCTTACACGAGTCTTTCTGGTGCACTAAGGCCGTTTTTACCGCAGATGATAAACGGCCCATATTCTCTTTCTGAATGAATGACCATGTGCGAATGCTGCCATTAGCACACAGCCATTAACAAAATTAGCATCTGAACCTTTACTGCCACCTATTTTGTAGGCAGTAAGGGCTCACACGCTAATCATGCACTAATCATTTAGCACGCAGCAATGTAGTTGTGCAGTCTCAGCCCCCCAGACACACCTCCTCTGCAGAAACATTACAAAAATATTTTAGCGTAGGGTTTGGGAATGCACATTCAAAAATTACTGAGAGATGCCTCAGTGCACTCCATGGTATACCATTTTAAAGTGTGGTAGGCAACGCATTAATGCTTACTGCAGTTTAGTAATATAATCCCTTTGATTGTTCCCATTCCTCTTTCCAATGCAGTGTTTGGTTTAAAATATTGCAAGACAGTAGTCTGTATGGTTTATCTCAAATGAATAGTGATCTATCTGTTATTGTTATCTCATGTTATTCTACCAGCATACCCTGCTTTGCTGAGGATAAAGACAACATGTTAGATTCCATGTTCCCTGGTGAAGGGTCAGGACATAATTAGCAATGCTGATGAGGAGAAATTGACCAAAAAACTGGGTAGTTATTTGCTTAAAATGGTTTTTACTAATGCTGCAAGAGGTGAGAAGATAATAAGGAATAGAGTATGTGCAGGAAAACCTGGGGTCTTTTCTGAGCAGCTTTATCCAACCACTTTTCAATTTACAATAGCATGTGATATCTTTTCATTGGAAAGATGCATTCTCAAAACTTAGTTCCAGCATTTTTCAATTCCAGCATTCAGTGTAATGAAAAAAGTGCCCCTCCCCCCCAAAAGAAATTGAATAAAAATATAGGTCAGACCTGGTTAGCTTTTTTCTGTTGGTATTAGAGGATTCCACATCTCTGGCCTATAAGAAACACCACGCACTAGGTTTTCCATCAGATTTTGCATGGAAAATATATAACATTTACAGATCTATATGAATTAACTGTGTTTTTGAAAGGTCAGAAATACAATGTGATGTGTAAACCTGTTTTCATTAAAATATAAAACTAAAATACCGGGTCACGATGAGGTTAGTGAGCCTTAGAGTAAGAAGATATCATAAAGAAAGAAATTGTACTGAAGAATTGGAAATTAAATTACAGAGGCAGAGGAAAAGGTAAGAGAAACATAGAATCAAGAAATACATTGGTAACAAAAAAAATTACCATGTGGTCCACCAAGACTGCCTACCTTTGCCTGTATTTTGTACTACCCAGTATGAAAGGGGGCAGTGGAGATTGGGAGTGTGAGTCACTGGGAGATCAGGGAATACACTAAAAATATTTTTTTTAATGTATAAAAAAATATAAATCTGTAGCAAAAATGTTTAATGAACCCCCGCCTAAAATCTATAAATGACACTTTAAATTGCCCAATCTGTGTACATAATTTAATTGAATAAAGAGACAGTGTCAATAATTGGGCCCTAACAATCAATTATTGGTGCTAATTGGCATTAATTAAATTCTAGGTGAATAAATTTGCATGTCCAGATCCCATGGCAGAGAGTCTGCACACAATGTCAAAAGAATTGTGCACACCCCTGGCAAGACTTTTCTTACACTCTAGCTGATTACTGGCCAACTAGCGAAGCTGTGTGGCCTGCTTCTGTGGGAGAGAATCAGCGAGGCTTAGTGAATTGCATAGCCTGACAGGGATTGCAATGATTTTGTGCTTTCTAGAGACTTTTCCTACTGTGTGTGTGCTGGGAAGAGCTGAACAGCATCCCATGGAGATGCCACCAGCTGAGCCTTTATCAGTCCCTTCAGGCTTATGAATCCACCTCCTGATTTCATCAAGAGGCACGTTAAGTGCCATAAGCAGCCTGATGGCTGCTCGCACCGGTGGCTTGCGTAAGACGTGCCTTGGAGAGCTATTGGAGGGTCTTTGAGTTTATTAAGGGTGGTTTATTGGTTAGTTATGTGTGTGTGCTTGTTTTCAAGATGTGTTTGCTCCTATTTCTGTGTTTAGTGGTTTGGGCCATTATGGGGATTTGGGTTTTAGGAGGAAACAGGTAAAGAGGGATAGGGCGTTAACATCAGTACCTGTAATGAGGATTGGTTTTGTTGATGTGGGTAGTGAAGGTGGGCAGGATCTATGTGTTGCCATGATTAACGCACTGTCTGTAAGGAATAAATTGATTGATTTTCAGTATGTTTTTTGTGTTACCGAGAGTTGGTTGTTAGATTCTGATTCTGTTGTTTTATCGTAATTAACTCTTTCTTGTCTCCAAGGGGGGAGGGATGGGGGCACTAATGATGTTCAAAGAGACTGTGAGGTTGCGTGTATGTGATAGTTTTGTTTTTAATTCCTCTGTGGAATTTTAGTTTTTTGAAATGTTTCTATTAATTTTCTTTTGATTTATTGCCACCTGGTTTGTTATATCAAGATTTCTCTTTTTTTATTGAGGCCCTCAGTACTTCAGGATTTATGGCAGACTCTAATGTTATTTTTGGGACTTTAATTTGCATGTTGATATGGTGTCAACGGATTTGGTTGTCCAGGATTTTACTTGTTTGATGGTGTCTGGGTTCACATCAGGTAGTGTCAATGCCTACACATGTTGGTGGGCATATATTGGATTTGTTTTTTGTTTATGAGGGGAGTAGGTATACATTGGAAGGTGGTATTGTGGTGTCCATGGTACCATCTGATCATAAGTTGCTAGCATTTATGTTGTTACTGCAGGATGTAGAAGCACCTATTTTGAATATGGCTGTAGTACGTAAGCGATTACAGTTTGAGTTGCAGGATTTGTGCACAACTTCCTGCTTTGTGTGAGTTTGAATCTTGAGCAGATATTTCTGTTGATGAGACGGTAGCTGCATAGCATGGTACTTTGGAGAATGCTTTGAATCATGTTGCACCTGTAAAGGCTCATGAAGTCAGGCGCAGGGGTGCCACGCTTGGTATACGTGGGAATTGAGTGAACAAAAATGTGTTTTGTGTAGGAAAGAACGTGTTTGGAGAAGCTGTCCTGATGCTTTCACACAGGCAGAATATCTTGGTTGTTTGGAGGAATATAAGCGGGCAGTTGTCTTGGCTAAGCACTCTTTTATTGATAGTCGGATTGATCTGGCACCTACTCAAATGAAAGAGCTTTTTTCCTTGGTTCAATCATTAGTAATTCCACATGTTAATAAGGACTGTTTTCCTTTGAGTCAGGTTTTAGCTGACTTTTTCAGACGAATGTGTGCAATTGTTCCATCTAATGTGACAGATTCTAGTTCTAATATAAAGGCAGTTGAACTTTGGACTGAGTTTCAATCTGTGGAATCGCAATAAGTAAGCAGGGTAATTTAGTTACTTAATAATTCTTTTTGTGCACTGGATTCTTGTTCTACTGTGATATTTAAGGTTCTGGTTATTAATCAGATTTTGGCTGAGGCCATTATTCCTGAGACTTTGAAGAAACCAGTTGTGCATCCTTTATTGAAGAAGTCATCGTTGTGTGTGGATCTGGTTAATAGCTTTTGCCCTATTTCTAATTTGAGTTTTCTTGCGAAGGTGCTTGAGAAGATTATGTTATTTCAGTTCAGTGATTTTGTAGAGCAACAGTCTTTTTTGGATTCATGCCAATGACTTATGAAATTTGTCTTGGTTTTGAGCAGGGGCAGCAGTATTTGTTGATATCATTGGATGTTTCATCTGCTTTTGATATAGTCAGTCATGCTATGATGTTAGAACATCTTCGTTCTTTTGGGATGGCAGGTAAGGTTCTGGACTGGTTTTTGGTCCTTTTTGACAGGCCGTTTTTTTCAGGTGGCTCAGCATACTTCTTTTGTGCAGTGGGTACCTATGGTTTCTGGAGTGTCACAAGGCTTCTGTTTATCAGCAATTTTGTTTAAGTTGTATAAGCGTCAGGAGCTAGTTGATCTGGAGATTAGTTATTGTCTTTATGGGGACAATCTTCAATTTTTTTTCCAGTTCCTTCTAAGAAAGATGATGTTATTGCATTGATGAGGACTTCCTTTCAGAGAGCGCAACTTTGGATGTATGCAAATGGTCTTTCGTGAACGTAGCAAAGACACAAATTTTGTGGTTGTCCCATTTAGGAGAACCATGTCCTGTTTCTGGATTTGAGTTAGATTCTGTTTTTGTGCCACTGGTTTTCTCGCTTCATAGTCCAGGGGTGATTTTGGACACAAGGCTGTCTTTTAGACCACAGGTGGCTGCTATGGTTAAGGTTATTTTCTTTAAACTGTGGATGATATTTAGACTTCAGACATTTTTTCTGTGCAGATTTTTCATACTGTGCTGCAGAGCTATGTGTCACCTTCTTTTGATTATTGTAATGCTTTGTTGTGCGGTTTGCCACATACAACTTTGTGGGACTTGAAGGTTGCACAGAACTGTTGCACGGGTTCTTTTGAGTTTGGGTCAGAGGCACATATTACACCTCAGTTGAGGTTTTGCATTGGCTGCCTATGATGCAGCATATTGAATTTAAACTTTTATTATTGGTTTGCAGTCTTATTGTCCTTCTCCAGCATTACGGTCTCAAAACCAGAATTTATTGTTCATTCCATCTTTTCATCTGGTACGTTTGGAGGAAATTCATAGTCAAGTTTTTTTTTATTGCTGGTCCTCATTTGTGGAATTCATTACCATTGGTTATGCGCCAGTCAGCATCTGCTCCCCAGTTCAAGAAATTGCTAAAAACCTGACTATTTTCTAGGGCATTTGGCTGACGGGGGTTCAGAGTTTTTAGAGTTTGTGGTTTGTAAGATTGTGTATTGTTTGTGTTTTTTAATGAATGTTTTATTGTACCTCGCCTAGATGTTTGGATAGATAGGATATAAATGTAATAAATAAATAAATAAATAAATAAATAAATAAATAAATAAAGGTTTATATAGAGCTGGTAGGTCTGGAGCAGGCATTGAGCACTGATGCACAAAAAGTTTTCCTCCCAAATGAGACTATTGTCCAATGTTCTCTACCCGGGGGAGCCAAGGCATGAGCCATGGAGCTCCTAGCTCATTTGAGGGTGGATTTGACAACCAAAGAGTGGTGAGTCAGTTGAACCTCCTCAAATCTGGGAGACATCAGGATATGATACAATGTATCCACCTTCTTAGATGCAACCTGCACTTACCCTTCACTACCAATTATAATGTGCTAGTACATATTGAGGTGCATAATCGAATGCGAACGCCTATCTCCATGGGTGTCTATCTCCGAGAATGGGTACGTGAAGGGGCGGGACAGACCGTATTTTCAAAAAAAATGGGCGTTCATCTTTTTTTCTGATAATTCGGTTTGTGCCCGGCAAATGCATTGGATTTGTGTGTATTTGAGCTGGGCGGTTTCGTTTTTCAGCGATAATGGAAACCGAAGGCGCCCAGCTCAAGAACAAACAAATCCAAGGCATTGGGTCGTGGGAGGGACCAGGATTCGTAGTGCAGTGGTCCCCCTCACATGCCAGGACACCAACCGGGCACCCTAGGGGGCACTTGTAAAAAGTAAAAAAAAAAGTAAAATACCTCCCAAGTCCATAGCTCCCTTCCCTTGGGTGCTGAGCCCCCCAAATCCCCCACCAAAACCCACTCCTCACAACTCTACACCAGTACTATAGCCCTTATGGCTGAAGGGGGGCACCTAGATGTGGGAACAGTGGGTTTGGGGCGGTTTGGAGCACTCCCAAGTGTAACAGGTAGCGGGGGGGGGGGGGGGGGGGGCCTGGGTCCACCTGCCTGAAGTCCACTGCACCCACTAACAACTGCTCCAGGGGCCTGCATACTGCTGTGATGGAGCTGGGTATGGCATTTGCGGCTGGCATACAGGCTGGAAAAAAAAGTTATTATTATATAAATTCTACCCTGAAAGTTCATTCTTAATGTGCCCTGCAAGGCACTGCCAAAAGAATACCACTTGGGTTTTTTTTTATTCCATTGCAGTTCTGAAATCATGGTCCAGAATCGAATAGTATACTGACCCACAGTTTGTGTCCCTTATTACAGACACAGGAGATCAGAAACTACAGAGTGAAACACCATGGCTCATCAAATACCTGACGGAAGCAAGTGAGAAAGTTTGCCAGGTTGGACACAAGTGGCTCGCCCTTCTCTCACAGGGAAGATACCCAAGCCAGCACTTGCCTGGAAAGGAGAGAGACAATGAAGATAACATTCATCTGATCAGACAAGAAGCAGGAGGGCTGTAGTTGAAAGTTCATCAGGCACTGGTTAATAAATCTTTGGCGATCCTAGGGGTTCCCATCAAAGTGCAGTGGTGCTGAGATTTGAGGCTGAGACACTGGGTGAGCTGGAGGCAGGACTGTGGGAGAGGGTTCTGGAAGCAGATTCAGAACCGAAGAGGCTGCGGTTTGCATCACTGCTAGCTGATCACAGACACCTCATGCATATACTTTCTGCACTGCATGCCAGTCTCTCATGAATATTCATTGTGGATGTCCTGAAAATCTAACTGGCTGGGGTGCCTCCAGGATCAGGTTTGGAAACCACTGCCCTAACTAATGGTAGATTTATCATCACTTGTTTTCCTCACCCTGAATGGCTTGCCTTTTAGTAGATTAGACAATCCCTAGTATGAGTCCATTAACACAGATTGCACTGGAATTCTCCAATCATGCCCTGAAGAAAGGCTGCATGCTGTCCCATGCTTGCTATGTATTGTTTCATTTCTCACATCCCTGTGAAATGTTTAGTAAACATTTACCTTAGGTCTCTCAAATTTAGCTTATGTAAATGATAATGGAATGGTATAAGGAAGTATTGTAGGGTTCATTACTTGCCTTAAATTGAAGCAGCTAAACAGTCCCATTTTTCTGTTATGTTGGATGCTGAAAATTTCATCAAAAGATTATTTCCAAGGCACAGTGTGATAAGTCAAAAGTTTGCAAATTAAATTGCTGACTTACATCTTCATATCTTGTTTCAGATCCAAAAGCACTGTCTGCATGTCTTTTTTGATATATTATTTACTAGTCATATATGATTGTTTTTTTTAGATTTAAACTTACAGCATGCACCCTCATGAATTATTACAGAATTAATGGAATACTTGCCAATTCAGTTGAGTTCCATGGTCTGTGGCGTAGCTAGAGGGAGTGCAAGGGGAAGGTCCTCTCTTTCAAATTGATTTTGAATGGAACGGCACCAATGAGGGTTGGCCCTTCAACCTTAGCCCTATGCTGATTTTACAAAAAGTGCATACTGTAAGTACATAAGTATTGCCATATTGGGACAGACTGAGGGTTCATCAAGCCCAGCAACCTGTTTCCAACCGTGGTCAATCCAGGTTACAAGTGCTTGGCAGGATCCCAAAATAGTACAATACATTTTATGCTGCTTATCTTAGAAATAAGCAGTGGATTTCCCCAAGTCCATTTTAATAATGGCTTACGGACTTTTTTTAAGGAAGCTATCCAAACCTTTTTTTTAAACCCTGCTAAGCTAACTCATTTTACTACATTCTTTGGCAAAAAATTCCAGAGTTTAATTACACATTGAGTGAAGAAATATTTTCTATGATTCTTTTTAAATTACTGCTTTGTAACTTCATTGTGTGCCCCCTAGTCCTAGTATATTTGGAAAGAATAAACAAGCACCCGTTCACCTCCACTCATTATTTTATAGACCTCCATCATATCTCCCCTCAGCCAGCTTTTCTCCAAGCTGAAGAGAGCTAGCACTTTAGCCTTTCTTCAAAGGGAAGTCATCTCATCCCCTTTATCATTTTCGTCACCCTTCTCTGTACCTTTTCTAATTCCAATATATCTTTTTTTGAGATGCGGTGACCAGAATTTCACCCAATATTCAAGGTGCGGTTGCACCATGGAGCAATACAAAGTACATTATAACGTACTCATTTTTGTTTTCCATTCCTTTCCTAATAATACCTAACATTCTATTTGCTTTATTAGATGGCACTGTACACTGAGCAGAGAGTTTCAATGTATCATCAACAATGACACCTAGATCCCTTTCCTGGTCGGTGACTTCTAATGTGGAACCTTGTATTAAGTAGCAATAGTATGGGTTCCTCTTTCCCACATGCATCACTTTGCACTTGCTCACATTAACTGTCATCTACCTAGTCTGCCAGTCTCATAAAGTCCTCTTGTGATTTAATTACTTTGAATAACTATCCTGCTCATTTTCGAAAGTGATCGCCAGCCATTTTCCGACACAAATCGGGAGATGGCCGGCGATTTCCTGAACCCGGCCAAATCGGTATAATCTAAAGCCGATTTTGGCCGGCGCAAACTGCTTTCCGTCGTGGAGCCAGCGAAACATCAAGGGTGTATGTCGGTAGGGTAGTGAAGGCAGGACGGGGGCGGGACAGGGGCGTGCTCATGAGATGGCTGGCTTCGCCCGATAATGGAAAAAAAAAGCCAGGCTTGTGAACATTTCGCCGGCTTTACTTGGTTCCTTTTTTTTCACGACCAAGCTTCAAAAAGGAGCCCCAACTGACCACCGGAGGGAATCGGGGATCACCTCCCCTTACTCCCCCAGTGGTCACCAACCCCCTCCCACCCAAAAAAAACCCTTTTTTGCCAGCCTCAAATGACATACCCAGCTCCCTGATAGCAGTAAGCAAGTCCCTGGAGCAATTTTTAGTGGGTGCAGTGCACTTCAGGCAGGTGGACCCAGGCCCATCCCCCCTGCCTGTTATACTTGTGGTGGTAAATGGGAGCCCACCAAAACCCACCCAAAACCCACTGTACCCACATGTAGGTGCCCCCCTTCACCCCTTAAGGCTATGGTAATGGTGTACAGTTGTGGGGAGTGGGTTTTGGGGGGGGGGGATTTGGGGGGCTGAACAACCAAGGGAAGGGAGCTATGCACCTGGGAGCTTTTTTTTTTAATTTTTAGAAGTGCCCCCTAGGGTGCCTGGTTTGTGTCCTGGCATTTGAGGGGGGCCAGTGCACTACAAATGCTGGCTCCTCCCACGACCAAATGCCATGGATTTGGCTGGGTTTGAGATCGCTGGCATTACTTTCCATTATGGCCGAAAACTGATGCCGGCCATCTCAAGCCTGGCAATCTCTGACATTTGGCCGGGCCCAACCGTATTAGCGAAGAAAAAGATGGCCGGCCATCTTTTTCAAAAATATGGTTGGCTCTGCCCACTTATGGCGCCAGCCCTAGAGATGGCTGCCCATAGAGATGGCTGGCGCCGTTCGATTACGCCCCTCCACATGTCATCAGCATATTTAATTACCTAACTAGTTACTCCCATCTCTAGATCATTTATAAATATGTTAAAAAGCAGCAGTCCCAGCACAGACCCCTGGGGAACTCCACTATCTACCCTTATCCATTGAGAATACCCTACTCTCTGTTTTCTATCTTTTAACCAGTTTTTAATCAACAATAGGACACTACCTCCTGTCCAATTTCCTCTGGAGTCTTTCATGGGGTACTTTGTCAAATGCCTTTTGAAAATTCAGATACACAATATTGACCAGCTCACCTTTATCCACATGTATGTTCACCCCTTCAAAGAAATATAGTAGTGAGGCAAGATTTCCCTTCACTAAATCCATTTTGGCTTTGTATCATTAATCTATGCTTTTGAATATGCTCTCTAATTTTATTCTTTATAATAGTCTCTACTGACTATTTTGCCGGGCATTGACATCAGGATCACCAGTCTGTAATTTCACGGATCACTTCTGGAACCTTTTTTAAAAATCAGCATTAATTGGCCACCCTCCAGTCTTCCGGTACTATGCTTGATTTTAAAGATAAATTTTATTTATTTATTTGGATTTATTTACCGCCTTTTTGAAGGAATTCACTCAAGGCGGTGTACAGTAAGAATAGATCAAACATGAGCAATAGGCAATTACAGCAGGAAAAATATTCAAATAACAATACAAAGTATGGCATGGTATACTACTTACAATGCAACACAATATGTAATAGAACATTATAATTGATAGTGAAGGATAAAGCACAGATGTAACATATATGTAAGCCTCACTGTAAGCCTGCACTTACTTTAGAACTGTTAAGCTCCTACTTTTACAGCAGTCTACACTCTTATTAGAGCTGCTGAGCTCTAACCTTTATTGTAGCCTGCTCTTGGGGAAGGATTTCCTCAGCCATCATCTTTCACAACATAATTTCAAACCAGGCAGACGGTTGGTGATACCAGAAAGCACACCTCACAATAGGCAGTTTGCTTCTGAGGCTCCACTTCTATCAGAACTGCTGAACTCTCACTGTGAGCCTGTATTCCCATCAGAATTGCTCAGCTCCCACTCTCACTGTAAGCCTGACTTATAGGTGTACAGGACTTCATTCCCTAGCATCTGACTGTGAGTAACCTATCCACCTTATAATCGAAAGAGAAAAACGCCTAGATTTCGACCCAAATCGGGAGATAGACGTTTATCTCACAAAAACGAATAAATCGGTATAATCGAAAGCCGATTTTGGACGTTTTCAACTGCACTCCGTCGCGGATGCGGACAAAGTTGATGGGGGCATGTCAGAGGTGTGGCGAAGGTGGAACTGGGGCGTGGTTATCGGCCGAGGAGAGATGTACGTGTTAGGGCGATAATCGAAAAAATAAAGGCGTTTTTAGCAAACATTTAGGACACTTTTGTTGGACCCTTTTTTCACACGAACAGGTCCCAAAAAAGTGCTCTAAATGACCAGATGACCATCGGAGGGAATCGGGGATGACCTCCCATGACTCCCCCAGTGGTCACTAACCCCCTCCCACCACAAAAAATGATGTTTCACAACTTTTTATTTTCACCATCAAATGTCATACCCACCTCCCTGGCAGCAGTATGAGGGTCCCTGGAGCAGTTGTTAGGGGGTGCAGTGGACCTCAGGCAGGTGGACCCAGGCCCATCCCCCCCTACCTGTTACAATTGTGCTGCTTAATGCTTAGTCGTCCAACCCCCCCAAACCCACTGTATCCACATGTAGGTGCCCCCCTTCACCCCTTAGGGCTATAGTAATGGTGTAGACTTGTGGGCAGTGGGTTTTGAGGGGGATTTGGGGGGCTCAACACACAAGGGAAGGGTGCTATGCACCTGGGAGCTCTTTTACCTTTTTTTTTGTTTTTGTAAAAGTGCCCCCTAGGGTGCCCGGTTGGTGTCCTGGCATGTGAGGGGGACCAGTGCACTACGAATCCTGGCCCCTCCCACGAACAAATGCCTTGGATTTATTCGTTTTTGAGCTGGGCGCTTTCATTTTCCGTTATCGCTGAAAAACAAAAACACCCAGCTCACAAATTGTCGAATAAAACATGGACGTCTATTTTTTTTTAAAATACGGTTCGGTCTGCCCCTTCACGGACCCGTTCTTGGAGATAAACGCCCATGGAGATAGACGTTTTCGTTCGATTATGCCCCTCCACCTATGTATCCTAAATTGACACCAAAATGAACACAATCAAAATACTTCTGGTAATCTACTCCCTTTCACCGATCCACCTAGCACTATCCATTACTACTACTACTATTTAGCATTTCTATAGCGCTACAAGGCGTACGCAGCGCTGCACAAACATAGAAGAAAGACAGTCCCTGCTCAAAGAGCTTACAATCTAATCCCACTCATAGAACATTAATTCATACCCACCCTACAAAATCACCAAAGACTGATCAAACATTCCATACTCCACCAAACTGACTCTCATCACACCAAAGGAAAACTATCTAAACATGGACATCACCAACAAAACGAGATTAAAGACCACAACAAACACACATCAACCAAGGAACGACAGCTAACAAAAATCCACGTAACATCAAACCTAGAAGCCCAATACCAAAACATCCAGGTAGGCTACATCAATGCTAGATCCGTAATCAACAAAACAACAACAATATCAGATTGGATCACCTCAGAAAACCTCGATCTCATCTTTATCAATGAAACATGGATTCACAACCCAAACTACCCCATAATCCTTGAACTGTGCCTGCCAGGTTACAAAATCACCCACTGAACCAGATTGGAAAATAGAGGTGGAGGCATAGCACTAATATACCAAGAAAAATTCACCACCGAAACCACAGCCGCCTCCATAACACCCCAACTAGAAATTGCCTCATTTAGAATCCATAACAACTCCTTAACCGATTACCTGAATTGCGTATTATTCTACAGACCACCCAGCAACTGGAAGGAAAGTCAGCCCACCTTCATGGACTTCATATTAATCAACTGTGTAAATAACAACAACATACTGCTACTAGGCAACATTAACCTTCACCTAGAAGACCCCAACTCCACAAACGCACTTGAATGTAAAGACTTCCTACAGTCCTGGGATTTTAAATGGCCCACGTGCAAACTACCCATATCAAAGGACATATTGTACATTGAACCTCCTATCACATAAACTACCTACAGACAATAATCTATTAATAACAGTCATCAAATGGACAGCAATACCTTGGACTGACCATTACAAACTGAACCTAACTCTAAACTAGCGAAAGAAGGGCTCAAACAGTACACCAGAATGTACTACTTACACTACAAGAGGGCAAATCGATCCACAGATATTCTGGCAACAAATATACGACAACGAATGGACAACACGCACTGATTCCATACTTTATCTCAACCACTGGGATGGCAGATGCAACAGCGTACTAAACAAAATAGCACCCTTAAAAACAAGAATATCAAAAAGACAAAACAGTATACCTTGGTTCAATGACGAACTAAAAAAAAACTCAAAACACAATCTAGAAAACTTGACCGAGTATGGAGAAAGACAAAAGATGAATACACACTCAACGCATGGAAACAAATACATAGAAAATACAAATACGCAATAAAACAAACCAAAATGTCCTACTACCAAACCAAATTAGGACCGGACTACAAAGATATGAAGAAACTATTCCAACTTGTAAATAAGTTACTAGACACCACTCCTATCACCACAACCAACACAGACATCCCACCCGCAGACAAACTTGCTAACTACTTTAATGAAAAAATAATAAAACTATGCAGCACACTTCCTCATCACAATACCGACATCGAAATCTTCTTCAACAATTTGGACCCATCCTCCGAAGGATACCCAGCTGACCGCATTTGGACAACATTTAATCTCCTTATCACCGAATCAGTTACACAAGCGACTCACAGGTTCACCAAGACCCACTGCAAACTGAATACATGTCCCAGTCATCTACTCAAGTCTGCCCCAGACCGCTTCATAGCAGACCTTACATCCCATCTAAATTTCATGTTACAACAAGGTCTCTTCCCTGAGGAACATGGCAACATCCTACTCACCCCAATACCAAAAGACGCCAAGAAAAGCACAAACGATATCACCAATTACCGCCCAGTTGCGTCTATCCCATTAGTAGTAAAAATGATGGAGAGCTTCATGATTAAACAGCTTACAGAATACCTGGACAAGTTCTCAATACTACATAATTCACAATCAGGATTCCAATCCCACCATAGCACCAAAACTGTCCTAGTCACCCTCCTGGCCAAATTCAAGCAGGAGATTACCACAGGCAAAAACATACTTCTCCTCCAGTTCGACATGTCGAATGCATTCGACATGGTAAACCACAACATACTACTAAGAATACTAGACCACTTCGGGATTGAAGGAAACGTACTTAACTGGATCAAAGGCTTTCTAACCACCAGAACTTATCAAGTAAAATCAAAGTCAAACATATCACTACCATGGAAAGCAGTCTGCGGAGTACCTTAAGGATCACCATTATTACCAATACTCTTCAACATGATGATGACTCCACTGGCACAGTCCTTATCCAACCGAGGCCTTAACCCATTCATTTATGCAGATGATGCTACAATATACATCCCCTTCAGACATGATCTGACAGAAATAACCAACAAAATCAACGATAGTCTGAACATTATGGACTCCTGGGCAAACTCAATCCAACTGAAACTGAACACTGAAAAAACACATTGCCTCATCCTCTCCTCTCCATATAACAAATACAAACCAACAACCATAAATACTCCAGGACATACCCTCGCTAGCTCGGACAGTTTGAAAATACTCGGTGTCACACTCGATCGCAACCTTACCCTCGAGAGCCAAGTAAACTCTGTAACAAAGAAAATGCCCAAATCTTGACATATAGGTCATCCCTAGAGATGGTCATCCCTAGACTTGGTCGTTAATGATTTTCAGCGATAATGGAAACTAAGGATGACTATCTCAGAAATGACCAAATGCAAGCCCTTTGGTCATGGACGGAGCCAGCATTCGTAGTGCACTGGTCCCCCTCACATGCCAGGACACCAAATGGGCACCCTAGGGGCACTGCAGTGGACTTCAGAAAAAACTCCCAGGTACATAGCTCCCTTACCTTGTGTGCTAAGCCCCCCAACCCCCCCCCCCCCAACCCACTACCATAGCCCTTATGGGTGAAGGGGGGCACCTAGATGTGGGTACAGTGGGTTTGTGGTGGGTTTTAAAGGGCTCACATTTACCACCACAAGTGTAACAGGTAGGGAGGGGGATGGGCCTTGGTTCGCCTGCCTGAAATACACTGCACCCACCAAAACTGCTCCAGGAACCTGCATGCTACTGTCATGGAGCTGGGTATGGTATTTGAGGCTGGCATAGAGGCTGGCAAAAAAATATTTAAAAAAATGTTTTGAGGGTGGGAGGGGGTTAGTGACCACTGGGGGGGTAAGGGGAGGTCATACCCAATTCCCTCTGGTGGTCATCTGGTCAGTTCGGGCACCTTTTTATGGCTTGGCCGTAAGAAAAACAGGACCAGGTAAAGTCGTCCAAGTGTTCGTCAGGGACGCCCTTTTTTTCCATTATGGGTCGAGGATGCCCATGTGTTAGGCATGCCCAAGTCCCGCCTTCACGATGCCTCTGACACGCCACAGTTGGGGACGCCCAAAATCGGCTTTCGATTTTTACCGATTTGGGCGACCCTGTGAGAAGGCGCCCATCTTCCGATTTGTGTCGAAAGTTGGGCGTCCTTCTCTTTCGAAAATAAGCCAGAAAGTAGTCCTTGATTTCATCAAGGAATTTTACCTCCCTAGAATCTCCTGATTTATTTTTACCCAGTCAATATTGAGGTAATTGAAATTGCACATTATTATTATGTTCACCAGTTTGTTAGCCTTCCTAATTTCTGATAACATTTATACATCCCTCTGTTCATTCTACTACTGAACATTTGTAAAGCGCTACTAGGGTTACGCAGCGCTGTACAGTTTAACAAAGAAGGACAGCCCCTGCTTAAAGGAGCTTACAATCTAAAGGACAACATGTGCAGTCAGCTTACAATCTAATGGACAACATGTGCAGACAGTCAAATTGGGGCAGTCTAGATTTCCTGGATAGAGGTGAAATGGTTAGGTCCCGAAGGTGACATTGAAGAGATGGGCTTTGAGCAAGGATTTAAAGATGGGCAGGGAGGGAGCTTGGTGTATGGGCTCAGGAAGTTTGTTCCAAGCATAGGGAGAGGCAAGGCAGAAAGTGCGGAGCCAGGAGTTGGCGATGGTGGAGAAGGGAACAGAGAGGAGGGATTTGTCCTGTGAGCGGAGGTTTCGGGTAGGAGTGTACGGGTTGATAAGGGTAGAGAGGTAGTGAGGGGCTGCAGATTGAGTGCATTTGTAGGTTAGTAGGAGAAGCTTGAACTGTATGCGGTACCTGATTGGAAGCCAGTGAAGTGACTTGAGGAGAGGGGTGATATGAGCATATCGGTCTAGGCAGAAGATAAGACGTGCAGCAGAGGTCTGAATGGATTGAAGGGGGGATAGATGGCTAAGTGGGAGGCCAGTGAGGAGTAGGTTGCAATAGTCAAGGCGAGAGCTAATGAGAGAGTGGACGAGAGTTCGGGTGGTGTGCTCAGAGAGGAAAGGGCGAATTTTACTGATAGAGAAAGAAGCGACAGGTCTTGGCTATCTGCTGGATATGCGCAGAGAAGGAGAGGGAGGAGTCGAAGATGACTCCGAGGTTGCGGGCAGATGAGACTGGGAGGATGAGGGTGTCATCGACTGAGATAGAGAGTGGAGGGAGAGGAGAGGTGGATTTGGGTGGAAAGACAATAAGCTCTGTCTTGGACATGTTCAGTTTCAAGTGGCGGTTGGACATTCAGGCAGCAATGTCGGATAAGCAGGCCGATACTTTGGCCTGGGTTTCCGCAGTGATGTCAGGTGTGGAAAGATAAAGCTGGGTGTCATCAGCATAGAGATGATATTGGAAACCATGAGATGAAATCAGCGAGCCCAGGGAAGAGGTGTAGATTGAAAGAAGGGGTCCAAGGACAGATCCCTGAGGAACTCCAACAGAGAGCGGGATGGGGGTGGATGAAGATCCATGAGAGTGCACTCTGAAGGTACGGTGGGAGAGATAGGAAGAGAACCAGGAGAGGACAGAGCCCTGGAACTTGGAGTGGAAGAACTTTCGAATATACTGATTATACCCCAAACTTGGAGTGGATGGTAGTACACTCCTATCACTATCCTTTTCCACTTTACACATGGATTTTTAATCTTTCTGGATTCCAAGATGTGTTTTGTTTCCTGCAGAATTTTCAATCTATTTTTTTGTTACATTTGTACCCCGCGCTTTCCCACTCATGGCAGGCTCAATGCGGCTTACATTTTATATACAGGTACTTATATTTGTACCTGGGGCAATGGAGGGTTAAGTGACTTACCCAGAGTCACAAGGAGCTGCCTGTGTCTGAAGTGGGAATTGAACTCAGTTCCTCAGTTCCCCAGGACCAGAGTCCACCACTCTAACCACTAGGCCACTCCTTAACATATAAGGTCCTCCTTAACATATAATGCTACCCCTCCACCAATTCGATACATAGTAACATAGTAGATGACGGCAGAAAAAGACCTGCACGGTCCATCTAGTCTGCCCACGATAAACTCATATGTGTATACCTTACCTTGATTTGTACCTGTCTTTTTCAGGGCACAGACCGTATAAGTCTGTCCAGCAGTATTTCCCGCCTCCCAACCACCAGTCCCACCTCCCATCACTGGCTCCGGCACAGACCCCGTATAAGTCTGCCCTCCCCCATCCTAGCCTCTCAACCACCAACCCCTCTTCCCCCCGCCACCCAATTTCAGCTAAGCTTCTGTGGATCCATTCCTTCTGCACAGGATTCCTTTATGCCTGTCCCACGCATGTTTGAATTCCGTTACCGTTTTCATCTCCACCACCTCCCGCGGGAGGGCATTCCAAGCGTTCACCACCCTCTCCGTGAAGAAATACTTCCTGACATCTTTCCTGAGTCTGCCCCCCTTCAATCTCATTTCATGTCCTCTCGTTCTACCGCCTTCCCATCTCCGGAAAAGATTCGTTTGCGGATTAATACCTTTCAAATATTTGAACGTCTGTATCATATCACCCCTGTTCCTCCTTTCCTCCAGAGTATACATGTTCAGGTCAGCAAGTCTCTCTTCATACGTCTTGGAATGCAACTCCCATACCATCCTCGTAGCTTTTCTTTGCACCGCTTCCATTTTTTTAACATCCTTCGCAAGGTACGGCCTCCAAAACTGAACGCAATACTCCAGGTGGGGCCTCACCAACGTCTTATACAGGGGCATTAAAACCTCCTTTCTTCTGCTGGTCACACCTCTCTCTATACAGCCTAGCAACCTTCTCGCTACGGCCACCGCCTTGTCGCACTGTTTCATCGCCTTCAGGTCCTCAGATACTATCACCCCAAGATCCCTCTCCCCGTCCGTGTCTATCAGGCTCTCCCCACCTAACACATACGCCTCCCTTGGATTTCTACTCCCTAAGTGCATCACTTTGCATTTCTTCGCATTGAATTTTAATTGCCAAACGTTAGACCATTTTTCCAGCTTCTTCAGATCTTTTTTCATGTTTTCCACTCCCTCCGGGGTGTCCACTCTGTTGCAAATCTTGGTGTCATCCGCAAAAAGGCAAACTTTACCTTGTAACCCTTCGGCAATGTCACTCACAAATATATTGAACAGAATTGGTCCCAGCACCGATCCCTAAGGCACTTCACTACTCACCTTTCCCTCCTCCGAGCGAACTCCATTCACCACCACCCTCTGGCGTCTGCCCGTCAACCAGTTCCTAATCCAGTTCACCACTTCGGGTCCTATCTTCAGCCCTTCTAGTTTATTCAAGAGCCTCCTGTGGGGAACCGTGTCAAAAGCCTTGCTGAAATCTAAGTAGATGACGTCCATAGCACGTCCTTGATTTAATTCTCCTGTCACCCAGTCAAAGAATTCAATGAGATTCGTTTGGTGATGGTGGAGAAAGGAACAGAGAGGAGGGAACAGAGAATAGTGATACACCCTATCACTATGATTTAATTTGTACCCTAGTATGACAGTATCCCACTGGTTATCTTCCTTCTATCGGGTCTTAGAGGTGCCTATTATATCTAGTTTTTCATTTAGTGCAATATATTCTAACTCTTCTAAACCCACCTTATTTCTTAGGCTTCTGGCATTCGCATATAGACATTTCAAACTTTGTTTATTGTTCCTTTTTACATGTTGCTCAGCAGTTGACAGTTTTAATTTGCAATCTGTTGTCTGCTTTTTATTTAAAGACATCTGATCTATTATGGTCTCTATTGTAACCTCACTATCGGGATACCCTATCTTCCCTGTTTTGGTGATATCTTTGAAAGATATCTTGTTCCGAACAATGCGCTTCCCCCAGGTTCTAGTTTAAAAACTGCTCTATCTCCTTTTTAAATGCTGAAGCCAGTAGCCTAGTTCTTCCCTAGTAAAGGTGGAGTCCATCACTCCGGAATAAGCTCTCCTTTCCCCAGAATGTTGCCCAGTTCCTTATAAATCTAAAACCCTCCTCCCTGCACCATCGCCTCATCCACGCTTTGAGACTCTGGAGCTCTGCCTGTCTCTTGGGCCCTGCACGTGGATCTGGGAGCACTTCGGAAATTGCTACCGTAGAGGTTCTGGTTTTGAACTTTCTATCTAAGAGCCGAAGAGGTTATTCTTATTCTTTGGCATTTTGGTGGAATAATCTCTCTGGATTTTCGTAGATGTGTTAAAATTTGTTGATGATGTATACGATTTTTTAAATATGATTTACATTATAATGCTAAGTTATAATGTTGTAGAAGGTGTGTTATCTGATTAAGTATGTTCATTTGTAACACGTTCTGGGCGTTATTGGTGGATCAGGCTAAATATATGGATAAATAAATAAGCACACAAATCTGCAGTGTTGCAGGGTCAAGCTGTCACTCGTGGTGGTGACACACAAAAGGGCTTGAAACATACATTCAGTCTCTCATGAGTCATTATACACACCCCATGTCCATTGGCCAATCCCCTTATATATTGAGCTTCTTCCACTCCAAGTTGTGATCAAGAACCCCAAACTCCTAAAAATTCCTTAAGTCCTATTAGAACTCTTCATACCTACAGAGACAAACCAGACAAACAACAAACCAAAACCCTAACCAAGTGGGGACAAACTATTCCCACCTCGCTCCAACCGCCTCCCACTCTTCTCACACCACAAAAATACTCTCCTGTCTAAACCACAGTAAGCAAATCAACGCAACTCTGCCCCCTATTTCATCACAGGCTAAGCTGACAGCCCTTTCAAACCTGTCTAACCCTTTAACATACAAAATTCATCTTTTGTTTCTATGGACCAAGTGTATTGCAACTTTCCTCTATTATACCCTGCCCCTGTCTTGTCCTCCCCCCCCCCCCCCCCCCCCACACACACATACCTGTCTCTATCCTCCTACACCCCTATTCCAGCCATAATACCTCAAGGCTCCGTTTTGGCCATGTAATATGCCCCCAACATGTACCTGGGGGCACTCAAATATGTGTTGAATGTTTCTAATTATTGTGATTAAAAGCTTTAATATGTTCAATATTTTACAGTTGCTCTGTATATTTTCTGCAATTGCGTAACCCTCTTTTGTGTGTTCAGTACTTATGTTTCTGAATGTTTTATTCATAGGCATAAGAGATAGTAAACTATCCTGCTTATTTTCAAAGGAGATCGCTGGCCATCTTCTGACACAAATCGGGAGATGGCTGGCCATCTCCGCAACCCGGCCAAATCGGTATAATCGAAAGCCGATTTTGGCCGGGTTTGACTGCTTTCCTTCGTGGAGCCGGCCAAACTTCAAGGGGGCGTTTCTGCAGGGTACAGAAGGCAGGACGGGGGCGTGGTTACGAGATGGCCAGCTTCGCCCGATAATGGAAAAAACAAAGCCGGCCCTGATGAGCATTTCGCTGGCTTCACTTGGTTCCTTTTTTTTCAGAACCAAGTTTCAAAAAGGTGCCCCAACTGACCAGATGACCACCGGAGGGAATCAGGGATCTCCTTCCCTTACTCCCCCAGTGGTCACAAACCCCCTCCCACCCCCAAAAAATACTTTTTTGCCAGCCGGTATGCCAGCCTCAAATGTCATACCCAGCTCCCTGACAGCAGTATGCAGGTCCCTGGAGCAGATTTTGTGGGTGCAGTGCACTTCAGGCAGGTGGACCCAAGCCCAACCTCCCCCCCACCTGTTGTTACACTTGTGGTGGTAAATGAGAACCCTCCAACCCCCCCCCAAACCCACTGTACCCACATGTAGGTGCCCCCCTTCATCCCTTAGGGCTATGGTAGTGGTGTGGAGTTGTGGGGAGTGGGTTTTGGGGGGATTTGGGGGGCTCAGCACCCAAGGTAAGGGAGCAATGCACCTGGGAGCAATTTTTGAAGTCCACTGCAATGCCCCCTAGGGTGCCCAGTTGGTGTCCTGGCATGTGAGGGGGACCACTCACTACAAATGCTGGCTCCTCCCATGACCAAATGTCTTGGATTTGGCCTGGTTTGAGATCTCCGGCATTAGTTTCCATTATCGCCGGACACCGATGCCGGCCATCTCTAAAGCCAGCCCAAATGCTGAGATTTGGACGGCTCCAACCGTATTATCGAAACGAAAGATAGCCAGCTATCTTATTTCGATAATACGGTTGGGCTGCCGCTTTACGGCGCCGGCCATATAGATGGCCGGCGCAGTTCGAATATGCACCTCCACAATACTGCACAAATTGCTCTTACATTTAAGTGCTAAGATTATATAATATACTGTATACATATCTGTGTATATGCCATTATTTTAATAAGCATATAATCAGTGTGCAACTGTTAGCACATATTTTATAGCACTATCCTCAAAATAAACACTTTTTTAAAAAAATTCAAATAGAAGCCCTTAATATTTATTTATTAATTTATTTCATATAATATTTATTCTAGACTAACCCAAGTTTTAGGTAAATTATAAATTAACATACCTAGGGGAACTTTTAATAAACTGCACCAAAAGGTGGTCTACGCTAGTGTATGGGTTTCCCATGCCCTGAGGCCAAATTTTCCATTTTAGCAATAATGGCTATGTACTAATTTTCCCATTAGCATGTGGCCATTAGCACATGAGCCCTTAACTATGCCTATTTTCTAGGTGGTAAGGGCTCACGCACTAACCATGCATTAATCAGTTAGCACACAGTGATGTAGCTGCACTAACAGATTAGCACTGGGTATGCCAACTCTCAACCCCCAAACATGCCCCAGCACTAAAATATAAAATTTATTTTTAACACATGGAAAATGCGTGCAGATGCCCAAACTACCACAGGACATCTTAGCATGCCCATCAGACGTGTTTGTGCTTACCACAGCTTAGTAAAAGGGCCCCATAATTGTGCAAGACTCACAAACCACATAAATTACAACCATATAGAATAAATAAAAATCAAACAAAAGAGAAGGTAGCTCATATCAGGTCAGCTTAACTATTAAATTTCACAGACTGTACATCTAGGGGCCCTTTTATTAAGCTGCAGTAGGCTCTACGCGCATGCTGCATGCAACAAAATGAGACTACCTCCAGGCCAGTCCGTTTCCTTGTGGTAATTTCAGATTTGATGTGTGCCCATAATGCCTGGATAAATTATTTATTTATTTCCTGCTACACACTCTGGTTCCGGTAGTAATCAGCACTTAGTGTGCGCCAACTGGTCGCCACACATGTAGCATGTGAGCCTTTACTGCTAGATCAATGAGCAGTGTTAAAGGCTCGGGCCAGTTTTGGGCATGTGCTGGTTTCATTGTTACCGCAGGCCCTTTTTCTGTTCCATTAAAAAAAACCATTATTTTGTAGAAGCAGTAAAAATTGGCCCAACGCACGCCCAATACATGTGCCTACACTTCCGCAGACCGCTTTTTACTGTGGCTTAGAAAAATGACCCCCTATTGACTTGGAAAACAAGTAAGTTTTTAATTGCTTTCTGAATGTCATCAATTAGTCAATTTTCCTTAGTTCTAGAGGTAGAATATGCCATAATTTTGGCATAGCCACTTGGGAAATAGTGGCATGAAGTACTAATAGATTATTGTTCAAAAGATTGGAACATCCAGTAGACCTGTTATGAAACTACTTACTGCAGCTTCTTCCTGTAGCTATCAATACACTCAAAGAGGAAGTAAAATACTTCAGAGGGAAAAGTCTCTGTACATCTGCAGTCAAAGTCTAGTTTTGCTTCACGACTCACAGACCCTTCATTCTTCATCGGCTAAAAAACCTCCAATGCTCATAATTCTTACTTCGCTCCTGATTATATCCTCTTGATCGTATATATTTCAATTTTTGTTTCTAATTTTTAAATTTTTAAATGCAAAGTGCACTTATTTTCTATATACATTTACCTGTAAAAAATAGAAACAAAAATTGAAATATATACGATCAAGAGGGTACAATCAAGAGGGAAGTAAGAATTATGAGCACTGGAGGTTTTTTAACCGATGAAGAATGAAGGGTCTGTGAGTCGTGAAGCAAAACTAGACTTTGACTGCAGACATACAGAGGCTTTTTCTTCAGAAGTATTTTACTTCCTCTTTGAGTGTATTGACAGCTACATGAAAAAGCTGCAGTTTATGTATCACCACAGTTTTTTGTAACCACCTTAATGTTTAGAAAGTAGCTTTCACTCATTGGTGGTTAAGTTCTGTATGTTTAGATGAAATTACCTACCACAAGTCTGCCTCAGATTAATGCTGATATCATTTTCCTGAATATATATATATTTTTAAGATTGATTTGCTTTAGAGATCATATTTTATCTCACAGAGTTTAACAACATTTGCTCTGATTTATCTTTCCAAAGTTGCCAAGTTCTCAAGACTGTTTCATTTTAAATGGCTGCTCTAATTTTAGCATAATGAAGACAGACGGGGAAAATGCTTATCAACAGAAATATGTTGACTCAGTTTGTCTGCTGCCTTCAATGTAGCACATTAAAATACATTCTGGGAAGAAAAAAAAACCCTTCTAGCTATAATTTATTGTGGAAGAAATTTCTAGTAACAGAGTACAATGAATGTGTCCTTGTAAGGTTTGAAATTCATAAAGTAATGATGTATAGGAAGAGAATTTTAAACCATGGTAGTTTTCTTATGCACATTTGGTAGAAAATATAATAACCTTTTTAAGGATTTTCCCCATTTTTGTATGTAATTATTTTAAATATATGCTTTGGAATGTTCTCCATTCACTGCTTTATGAAGTCTAAAATTATAAGTAGCATGTTATATCTAAAAGCATTCAATACGATTGTTCCATTTTTTCAGTTTTGGTGATATATTAAGACAAGACCAAAGTTCTGAGGTATTTTGCATATATATAAGAATCTAAAGATAGATTATAGTAGACAGCATTTTATTTTGCTGTCATCCATATGTAGAATTAAGAAGGGAGGGAGAATTGAAACATGCAGTTAACCCATTTGAGGTTCAATTCACACCTATTGAAGGTTTAAAATGTTTTTGATTAAAAGCAGACCAAACAGAAAAAAAGGAAAGTTAGCTTGACTAAACCTCTTTCACTTGTATCAAATATCATTGAATCATGTACAATGACATTTCTCAACATTTTGGAGTATATCTTCCAAAGCTTTGCAGAATGTAATCATATAAAATCAGTTAAGGAGATTTTCAGCCAAATTAAATATAAATATGAGTTCACAACAGCATCAGAAGAGAAAAAAAGTCATGCTGAGTTAGATCAAGATCTAAGTCCAGCAGGAGTCCTGGCTTTAACAGTGTCTGTCTGAGTCACAAGTCCCTGGCTGATTCTAGTGCAGTTTTCAGTGTGGTAACTGCAGAGGACACATTGGGCACACTCCTAACACTTACTGCATAGCCTTTGCACTTAGCGTGTTTTAATTTTTGTTGTCAATGCATGCTAAATGCAAAAACTAAGCACACTTTAGAAAAGACCCCCTATATGTGTCATTGAGCAAGTGTAAAAGCCATCAAAATAAACAGAAGAACAACCCTTCACAGAGAACACACAGTACAAAACAAAGAGCGGAGGTGACCAAAAAAATGGATGTCCCACACCAAGGGCGCTGCAAAGTTTCATAGCGGCTTTGAGACTTTACGTTTTTCTTGTAGCTACAGTTGTATTGTTAGGTGTTAGCAGGATGATTTGATTTCATGTATATATATAAAGGGACCCTTTTACTAAGCGGTGGTAAGCCCAAAGCGGGCTTAGCGCTTGCTAAACAAGAAGTATCGCTGGGCTACCGCAGCAGTCTGGCAGTACTTCCTAATCCCTAGTGTGCCGTTATATCCAGCACTACAAAAATATATTTATTTTTATAGCACTGGAGTGTACCCTGCAGTAATCGGGCAGTGCTGCATGCTGCCTGGTTACTGCTGGGTTAGCACTGGAGCCCTTATCGCCATCTCAGTGTGTGGTGGTAAGGGCTCCCCCCCCCTGAAATGGCCAAATGGCATGTGTGGCGGTAAGGGCTCCCCCCCCGAAATGGCCAAATGGCATGTGCTTTACTTGCCACATAGCCATTTCATGCAGGAAAGAGAGACTTCCCTTTTACCCGCTGCAGTAAAAGAGAGCCTCGGTGAGCATGAAAAACACACACCAATGCATGTCCAGGCCCCCCTTAGAATTCACAATCATGGTTTTTGCATATTAAACACAGATCATTGTATATTTTGCAGACTCCTGAAGCAGGCCCTTGTGGCTGAAACACGATTTGTGTTGAGTCTTTTGAGGATTCAATAAACCCTTGGTGTGGGACATCCTTTTCAGGGTCACCTCCACTGTTTGTTTTGTACCAGGTGTAAAAGCCAACATGGATATTTCCCCCCATACATGTATATTTCCTTTACGAAATGGGGAATATACCCAGGTCCAGAAATTAGTCAAAACACCCAAATCTCTTCCTAGTGAGAATTCCCTACGTAAGCTTTCTAAAATTGGTACTTATGTGTATATGTCATATACACAAGTAAATGTCAGTATTTTCCATCTGGAATTCAGAAATAAAGCTTCTATAATAACTTCCTTTATCAACTAGCTCACCATTGTGCAACTTTTTTTTTTTTACATCTTCAGAGAAACGAATAAGTTGGTAAAAGTAGACTTCCCTTTGCTGAGATTATGCTGAATTATTCCAATTAAGCCATGTCTATTTATATGGGCAGTGTTTTTTTGTGTGTGTAGTTTCAACCATTTTGCTTGGCACTAATGTCAAGGTGTTCCATATCATTAGCAACCTCATCATTTCATATCAAAGTCATAAGACTGCAGCTTTATTAAATTTTTCAATTAATATTAGAATACAGCTCACAATTCTATCCAAATACAACAGATAATGTCCCAATGTGTCTTCACAACACCAGGAAGCTATTTGGTGTTGAAACTAGCTCACCTCTAATTTCATAACCTTTGCAACAACATACAAGAGCGTGTCACTGGGCCATGCTTCAACTCATAGTTATGTTGCCCACAAGTGCCCCATTTTTATCCAAAACATATCATAGCTGCTTCTGGAACCAATACTCCAAATATTATGCCACTGCAACCCACCAGCTGTGACCGCTCACCCAAACACAAATGTACAAATATACCATTAACCTCAATCTAAACATACCTACAATGAACAAAAACCCAACAAAATCATAATAACAAGAACAATACAATGGGATGGGAAGAAAAATCACCACAACACTCACACACTACCCTACACTTCCCAGCTCTCTCCTAAAACCCAATATCCTGTCTTTCTTTCTTTAACCGTTCAGTCGAGTACGGCTCTCGGTCACTCTATGGATCAGTGTTCGCCATAACAGCTTCTTTCAGTTCTGATATGTTCATTCCAGTGTCTTCCTTGATAGTATCTATCCAGTGAATTCTTGGGCAGCCTCTTTTTCTTTTGCCACTAACCATTCCAAGCACGATGTCTTTTTCAAGGGACTTGCTTCGTATGATGTGACCAAAATAGGAAATATCTCGTAGCCTGCCAAAATTCCACAAAGTATTCCCTCATATAACTCCAACTTCTCTTGTTATTTTTTACAAACCTACCAATCCTCTTTTTACCAATCACCTTCATCTTCATCTTCTTCTCCTCCCATTCCCCACCCCTTTCCTATACCCATCCATCCCTTCCCTTACTGTTCTCCCAGCAGGTGTCTAACTCAGTTAATGTTATCTACCTACCAGATTAAACTGGTGGGTCCCCATAGGCATGATCCATTCCTCAGGTATCATGGCCATTTTTAAATGATAGGCTACAGAATACTAGTATCCGAATTTTATGTTTCAGCCCTTTTAGGAGTCCTGTCCTGTCCTGGTGATGTGCAAATGGAAGTTATGTTTTCTTCTTGTAGATGATTTTCATCTACCAGGTGTGGGATGGAACATTTCTGTTGCAACATTAATTAAGAAGAGAGACATTGTGAATGCTTTGTATGTGACATTTCTCAGGAAACTAGAAAAAAAGCCCATGAAGGAAGTACTTTTTTTGAACTGGTATTGACAAAACGGTAAGGGAAAATTTAGAGTATAGTGATCATTATATAGGCTAGTCAAATATTACATTAATAACCTAAAGTGTACTATACAGTAGAGTCTTGCTTATATGACCTTCATTTATATGATGTTCTGGATTATCTGACATACCTCAGTGACATCACTGCATTGTCATTGAGATGTGTGCGGGTTTCTCTTTCCTGGCATCACATTTCATTAAAAGGTAGCACTACTAGGTAAGATTCTTAGGCACATTAACTTTTACTGTTTCTTCTTTTGAAACATGCATTCAATATACTTCTATTTTATCCCTTATTGACTTATGCTGAATTATTACTACTACTATTTAGCATTTCTATAGCGCTACAAGGCGTACGCAGCGCTGCACAAACATAGAAGAAAGACAGTCCCTGCTCAAAGAGCTTACAATCTAATAGACAAAAAAAAAATAAAGTAAGCAAATCAAATCAATTAATGTGAACGGGAAGGAAGAGAGGAGGGTAGGTGGAGGCGAGTGGTTACAAGTGGTTACGAGTCAAAAGCAATGTTAAAGAGGTGGGCTTTCAGTCTAGATTTAAAGGTGGCCAAGGATGGGGCAAGATGTAGGGGCTCAGGAAGTTTATTCCAGGCGTAGGGTGCAGCGAGACAGAAGGCGCAAAGTCTGGAGTTGGCAGTAGTGGAGAAGGGAACAGATAAGAAGGATTTATCCATGGAGCGGAGTGCACAGGAAGGGGTGTAGGGAAGGACGAGTGTGGAGAGATACTGGGGAGCAGCAGAGTGAGTACATTTATAGGTTAGTAGAAGAAGTTTGAACAGGATGTGAAAACGGATAGGGAGCCAATGAAGGGTCTTGAGGAGAGGGGTAGTATGAGTAAAGCGACCCTGGCGGAAGACGAGACGGGCAGCAGAGTTTTGAAATGACTGGAGGGGGGAGAGGTGACTAAGTGGGAGGCCAGCAAGAAGCAGATTGCAGTAGTCTAAACGAGAGGTGACAAGGGTGTGGATGAGGGTTTTGATAGAGTGCTCGGAAAGAAAGGGGTGGATTTTACGGATGTTGTAAAGAAAGAAATGACAGGTCTTGGCAATCTGCTGGATATGAGCAGAGAAGGAGAGAGAAGAGTCAAAGATGACCCCAAGGTTTCGAGCTGAGGAGACAGGGAGAATGAGAGAGCCATCAACAGAAATAGAAAATGGGGGGAGCAGGGAGGTGGGTTTTGGGGGGGGGGGGGAATGAGAAGCTCGGTTTTGGTCATATTTAATTTCAGGTGGCGTTGAGACATCCAGACAGCAATGTCAGACAAGCACGCTGAAACTTTGGTTTGGATGCAAGGTGAGATATCAGGGGTAGAAAGGTAGATTTGGGAGTCATCAGCATAGAGATGGTAGGAAAAGCCATGGGATGAGATTAATGAACCAAGGGAAGAAGTGTAGAAAAGAGGAGTGGACCAAGAACAGAACCCTGAGGTATGCCGACAGGCAGAGGGATAGAAGTAGAAGAGGATCCACCAGAGTGAACACTAAAGGTGCGGAGGGAGAGGTAGGAAGAGAACCAGGAAAGGACAGAGCCCTGGAATCCAAGTGAGGACAGGGTATCGAGAAGTATGCTGTGATCGACAGTGTCAAAAGCAGCGGAAAGATCAAGAAGAATGAGGATGGAATATTGACCTCTGGATTTAGCCAGTAATAGGTCATTGGAGACTTTAGTAAGCGCAGTTTCGGTTGAGTAGAGAGGGCGAAAACCAGATTGTAGTGGGTCAAGAATTGCATGTGAGGAGAGAAAATCAAGGCAGCGGCGGTGAACAGCACGCTCAAGTAATTTGGAGAGAAAAGGAAGGAGGGAGATGGGTCGGTAATTAGAGGGACAAGTAGGGTCGAGTGAAGGCTTCTTAAGGAGAGGTGTGACCACAGCATGTTTAAAGGCAGCAGGGACAGTCGCAGTGGAAAGTGAGAGGTTGAGAATGTGACAGATAAAAGGAATAAGAGCAGGAGAGATGGCATTAAGAAGGTGGGTGGGAATGGGATCAGAGGAACAGGTGGTACATTTTGAGGAAGAAAGGAGAAGTGTAGTTTCCTCAATAGTAACTTCAGGAAAGGAGGAAAGGGAATGAGGGGAAGGAGAGAGAGGGGAACGGACTACTGGAGGGAGAGGTGGTGAGGTAGAAAAAGCAAGGTTTATCTTTTGAACCTTGTTGTGAAAGAATTCAGCAAGGGTCTGAGGAGATAATGAAGAGGGAGTTGGGGGAGGGGGCACCTTGAGGAGAGAGTTCAATGTGGTGAAGAGAAGTCGAGGATTAGAGCCAAGAGAGTTGGTCAGTTGCATATAATAAACCTGTTTGGCACGTAAAAGAGCAGATTGGAAAGAGGTCAGCATGAACTTAAGATGTAAGAAATCAGCAAGGGCCCGAGATTTCCGCCAGAGGCGTTCGGCGGAGTGGGTACAGGAACGTAGGTAGCGGATATTAGAAGTCAGCCAAGGTTGGGGTTTTGTACGCCTTACAGGGCAGGTCATCAAAGGTGCAAGAGTGTCTAAGGCAGAGGATAGAGTATTGTTGTAAGAAGAAACAGCCTCGTTGACAGACGTGGATGGTGCCACAGTAGAGAGGAGGTTTGAAACATGGGAGGATAGAGATGAAGGGTCAATATCGTGAAGATTCCTAGATAAATTAGATAAGATAGGATGGGACTGGGAGGGAGGAGATTTAAGTGTGAAAGTTATAAGATGGTGATCAGAGGAGAAAAGATCAGAGGCAAGGAAACTAGAGGGTAAACAGTTGGAGGAGAAGATGAGATCAAGACAGTGACCATTTTGATGAGTGGGGGAGGTGGAGCATAGTTGGAGATTAAAGGAGGACGTTAAAGCGAGTAACTTGGAAATGTACCTGTGACCTCACCCTGGGCACGATACTTCACCCTACAATACCCTTAGAATACCTCGGGCAAAATATCGTGTATCGGACAGGGTTAAAGTACAGACATTCAAACTAGCCCCATCTCCCCATTTCTAAAATGGGAAGAGGAAATAAAACTAAATTTGGTTATTATATTTTTGTTATAACTCAGGAAAACAAATGACTTTTACATAGATAATTCAATAAATTATTATTTTTATTTATGTTATGGATATGTGTCAAGTTCAGATCCGGTTAACAAATTAATTTTTTTTTTTATTAGAGCATCAACAATCCAACAGATCAACTTCTCCTATGTCTTATCAGATACGTATAATTTAATCTTAGCAAAACTTATTACCTAAATATGTATCTCATCTTAAAATTTTGACTAAACATTCCCCTCTTCTATAAGAATTGATTCTTTGTATTTTTTCTCTTTTTCAGGTTTCTCATTCAACAAGCAGGTAAGTATAGTTTGTGGTTTTTTCTTTCTTTTCCTGTTCTTAGGTTAGCCTTTTCTTATACAGTCTTTGTGCTGTTTGTATGTTAACCTCAGTCACTTATCTTTCTTCCCGCTTTCTTGTATATCTTCTGTTCTTCTTCTTTCTTTAACGTTGGGTACCGTATCTTTACAGTCAGCTAGAGGCAGGAACGTGGTTCGGGGTACCTACTAACCTGAGCTTTAAAAAGCAATAAAGAAAAACCCTAGACCCTACCTCCTTCTGTAAAGAAATAGCTTTTTTTTTTTTTTTTTTTTTAATGAACTTAAAAATATTTCCCTAACTAGCTTCCCCAATAAAAGAAATATATAATTGTTTGACCCTAATCTAATCCCACCCTTGAAATAATGTTTCTCAGAATAATTAATCCTTTATGACCAGACTCACTGAGATCATCAAAGGAAAGCGGAGAGTTTGAACTCTTCTGAGTCAGAAAGTCTCACATAGTAGCACTGTATGCACTTTAACTTTAAAATGTTAAAACAATAAAAGCAATTAATTTTGAAATCTGCAGGGATTTTCTTTCCTCTTTATAAATTATCCACAAAACCCCTGCTTAATCTGACAGTAAGAAATGAATATTTAAACTGTCACCTTAGTCCTGTACATTTCACAAGACAAGTAGTTCATTGAACAAGCTTTACCAGCTTATTAAACAGTTAAGTCTTGCTGACTGTATTAATTTATGTTATCCTAAACACTTCAGCCAGCTCACACAGTTCCCAACCACAACTTTAAAAAGCCTTTAAAGACGCGGCAGGCTTTAGACAAATTAATCAATCATATTAAATCACTCTCTAGACACACACGTTTCCCAAAACTCTAATTTGTCAAGTTTTATAATGTTTTCACTATCCACTGACCAGAGACCTATACTACAGGTCTGGTCAGCTTTGCACCTACCTCCCAACTGCCAACTGCCCCGTTTAGAACCTGATGACATCTCTGCCAGAGCTCGAGCTCTAAGCACGAGCCCCGGGCACTCTAAACCCCCAGTACACAAATATAGCCTTTGCACATTATATTAAATACATTTTAAACATAAAGAAATACACAGCTGTTTAAATAAATGCAAATATTAATACCTTTTTGTTTTTCCTGAAACCCGAAAATCTTCCTTGTTCTCTTCTGGCACGAGCCTCCTGCTCAGCTCCGTCCACGAGCCAGCATTCAGCTCGTGCCAACTGCTGTTTCTCCTCCCTGGCGCGTGCATCACCCACTACGTGACCGGCCACTCTATTAAAATAAAAATAAATGCTGGGAGAGTGCACTGGAGCACTTCCCCACTCTTCTTCCGGTCCCACGCCGACTTTATCTTCTCTTCGGAACCGGCACTGCACTTTTAAAAGAGCCGGTTCCCTTTAAGCTTAAAGGATCCCGGGCCCTGCGTCAAAAACGTGCGTCTGACGTCATTACGTCGACGTCAGACGCCGACGCAGGGCCAATCGGAGCCCAGAACACTTCCCAAGCTTTCCCCCGGCTTCCCCTTCATCGCCCTCGCTCCTTCCCGTCCCTAGGCCTTGCTCCGGTCCCAAATCGGGACCCAAAACCCCCGAAGCAAACCTAGGGACCCAAATCGCGCTGGTCCCCATCCCCAACGCTGAACCCCAGTGCCGAAAACGTCGGACCCGCAAAGGGTCGAAGAACAACGGAGGAGACCCTCAAATGCCCCAAATCGGCTCCCACAGCCTCAGATGTCTCTCCTAAACTAACGCCCCGAAGCTAAGGCCGGTCACGGAGGCACCCAGGTAAAATTTAATTATTTAACCCTCTATGGGTTACAGAAATATAAGAGTTGGAAGGATCATTAGCAGGAGTATTAAAGTCACCAAGGATGAGAGAGGGGGAGGAAGGATCATGGAAGAAGGCAAGCCAGGCATCAAAGTCACTGAGAAAGGATGAAAGGGACTTATCAGGGGGACGATAAATGACCACTATTCGAAGAGGCAGAGGAGAGAAAAGGCGGATAGAGTGGACTTCAAAGGAGGGAAAACAGTGAGATTGAGGTGGAAGAAGGGGGTTGAAATCTGGAGGAGGGAGAGAGAAGTAGTCCAACACCGCCCCCACGGCCAGCAGGGCAAGGAGTATGTGAAAATAGATAACTGCCATGGCACAGGGCTGCGACTGAAGCAGAGTCATCAGGGCAGAGCCAGGTTTCTGTTAAGGCGAGCAGATGGAAGTGACGCGAGATAAAGAGGTCCTGGATATAGGCGAGTTTGTTACAGATAGAGCGGGCATTCCATAGGGCGCAAGAGAAGGGCAGAGAAGAGGAGGGGAGTAGAGAAATAGAGATGAGGTTAGAGAGGTCGCGGTGAGATCTGTAGAGTTGGGATAATAGTTGGTGAGGGGGGCCAGGATTAGGATTGATGTCACCGGCTGAGAGTAAGAGAAGGAGTAAAAGAGAGTGGAGGAGAGTAGGAGAGGTGTGGCCACGAAGGCGTCGAAGGCGAGAGGTATTTAGGTGGAATGGGGAAGGCAAAATGGAGGGTAGAAAGAGACGGAGATTAAAAGCCAAGAGGGAGGAAGAGGGTAGGAGAGAAGGTGAGGTGATGAAGTCGATGGATGGGCAGTGAGTTCCTGTAGCAGAGAGAGGTAGGGGGTGAGGGAAAAGATTAGGAAGGGACAGGGCTAGGAAGAGAATGTGAATAGGGGCCATAAATGACTGAGGTACTTTAGCAACTGGGAAGAAGATTAGATGTAAAGAGAAAAATTCCCGGCGCGCGGCACCTAGTGCGGAGGCCCTGAGTGGATCGGAGTGGACCTGGGTGTCACCCCGGAGAAGGCTGTAAGGATATGCAGATGAGCTGCAAGTCCTCCACAGCACCTGAAAGGCAGCCTGTGGTAGAGCTGGGCACCTCTCATCTGAGGAAAGGCTTGCCAGGGGTTAGGCCGAAGCCAGCATTCCTCCCCCTGAGGGTCGCCTGATCCTAGCCAAAAAGCACCTGGAAACTCTGTGCACTCGGAGCGAGGGCCCTGGGAAGATCGAGGTGGAACTGGAGTCACCCCGGATACAGCTGTGAGGAAATGCAGAAGGGCTGCAAGTCTTCCACAGCACCTGGTGGGAGCGCTGGGCACCTAGAGCGGAGGCCCTGAGTGGATCGGAGTGGACCTGGGTGTCACCCCGGAGAAGGCTGTAAGGATATGCAGATCAGCTGCAAGTCCTCCACAGTACCTGAAAGGCAGCCGGTGGTAGAGCTGGGCACCTCTCAGCTGAGGAAAGGCTTACCAGGGGTTAGGCCGAAGCCAGCATTCCTCCCCCTGAGGGTCGCCTGATCTGACTTTTTGATTGTCTAATAACCTATTGATTTCATTTATATTGAACAATCAGGATTCTATTGTACTACGACAGGAGTCTAAGACTTCTGGAAGGCTAACTTTGTTATGGGTGATAAAAGTGTTAAGGAAGTTGTACTAGGAATCTGAGAGTTGAAAGTAGACAAAAAGATTGGTCAAAAATAAAAGTGAACATTGAAAAGGCAGCAGATTACTATCAGGCTCATTTTCGAAAGAGATGGACGTCCATCTTCTGACATAAATCGGTACTTGGAAGTCCATCTCTCAGAGACGTCCAAATCGGTATAATCGAAACCCGATTTTGGACGTCTCTAACTGAAGTCCATTGCAAGGATGTCCACATTTCAAGGGGGCGTATCGGAGGTGTGGTAAACGCGGGACTTGGAGGTTCCTAAGACTTGGACGTCTTTGACCCATAATCAAAAAAAGCAGAGACGTCTATGACTACAACTTGGACTTTTTCACCCGGACGTGTTTTTATTACGAGTAAGGCACAAAAAGGTGCCCAAAATGACCAGATTACCACCAGAGGGAATTGGGGATGACCTCCCCTTACTCCCCCAGTGGTCACTAACCCCCTCCCACCCTCAAAATACATCATTAAAAATATTACGTGCCAGCCTCTATGCGAGCTTCAGATGTCATACTCAGCGCATGCAGGTCCCTGGAGCAGTTTTAGTAGGTACTGCAGTGCAGTTCAGACAGGTGGACCCAGGCCCATACCCCCCTACCTGTTTCATTTGTGGAGGAAACAGCGAGCCCTCCAAAACCCACTAGAAACCCTCTGTACCCACATATAGGTGCTCCCCTTCACCCGTAAGGGCTATGGTAGTGGTGTACAGTTGGGGGTAGTGGGGTTGGGGGGGGGGGGTTGGAGGGCTCAGCACACAAAGTAAGGGAGCTACGTACCTTGGAACATTTTATGAAGTCCACTGCATCGCCCCCAGGGGGCCCAGTTGCTGTCCTGGCATCTCAGGGGGACCAGTGCACTAGAAATGCTGGCTCCTCCCACGTCCAAATGGCTTGCATTTGGACATTTTTGACTTGGACATCTTTGGTTTCAAAAATCACCAAAAGTAAAAGACATCCAAATCTAAGGACGTCCTTGGTATTTTCGAAATGAAAGATGGACGTACATCTTTTTTCAAAAATACGCTTTTCCCCGCCTCCGGATTTGGACGTTTTACAAAGCCGTCCAAATTCCAACTTAGACGTTTTTTTTCAAAAATGCCCCTCTATGTAAGTTAGCACAAGGAATCGAAGAAATAGATCAATATAATTTTCTAAGAAGATAGTAGAAATAAAAACAAAAAGGTTATCTTTAAAAAAAGATATAGGATGATAGCCAAAATCATCAAGAAAAACTAAGGGAGAGTGGGACAATAGAAGTTAGAGCAAAGAAACAAAGATGACAAAACACTCCAATTGATGAAAAGGAGACACTAACACCTTCTTCAAGGGACATTTTACCAAGCCATGAGATCCTTTTACTAAGTTGCATAAATGTCTGTGTGCGCCCAACGTGCGCCAAAATGGAGTTACCACCTGACTACCATGTGGATCTTGTGGTAATTTCATTTTTGGTGCATGCCCAATTTGGCGCGCGAAAGTCATTACAGCCCAGTTACCGCGTGAGTCTTTACCGCTAGGTCAATGGCTGGTGGTAAGGTTTCATACCCAAAATGGACGTGCGGCAATTTTCATTTTGCTGCACGTCCATTTTTGACAAAAATTAAAAAGGCCTTTTTTACAGGCATGCTAAAATATGGATCATCACACGGCCAAAACCCGCACCTACACTACCACAAGCCATTTTTTAGCGTACCTTTGTAAAATGACCTCCATGTTAGGTTCTAATTCGCTCAGGCATTCTCCGGTAAATGCTATTTTTAACCTGTGCTAATCCACACACTAAAAATTTATTTGTTTTTCATTTTTTAGGAGGGAGCATGTCAGGGAGGCAATCTCAACAAAATCAGCACAGCTATATCACTTTGCACTTAGGGGCCATAAGTACATAAGTATTGCCATACTAGGAAAGACCAAAGGTCCATCGAACCCAGCATCCTGTTTCCAACAGTGGCCAATCCAGGTCACAGATACCCGGCAAGATCCCAAAAATGTACAAAACATTTTATACTGCTCACAAAGGCGCAGGAGAGCCTACATGCATACAGTGCGAGCCAAATCGGCACTACCACCCGGCTTGCACATGAGCCGGGCAGTAATTCTGAATTTGGCGCACACTGAATCCTGCGGTAGAAAACAATTTTCTATTTTCTACCATTGGCCGCTTACCTGGCAGTAAACAGCAGTTGGCACATGCTGTATGCTTACCGAGCAGGTAGCGTGTAAGACCTTACGCTAGGTCAATGGGTGGCGGCGGTAAGGTCTCAGGATAAAAATGGACATACGCTGGTTTCAATTTTAGTGCTCTTCTATTTTCCAGCCCCTTAAAAATGGCCTTTTTTCCTAGATGTGGTAAAGAAAATGTCCCAGTATATGCCCAAAGATGCCCTCACATTACCGCAGGCCACTTTTTTTTTACTACGGCTTAGTAAAACGACCCCTAATTAGCATACGATTACCACCTGAGTCTTACACCTACAAAATGGGTAGCGGTAGGTTCTCATGCAGTAAGAATTTGTAATGGCTGCATGCTAAAGGCAACATTAACATATGACCATTATTGCAAAGAATAGAAAATTGGCCATTTTATGTCTGCAGCAATAATGTTTTAAAATCTGTCAGCAATGTCATGTGGCATACAGACCAATGGAGATGCAATTTTACAAGATTTAGTGCAAGCTGTGTTATTCATTTTATATAAAAATAAACACATTTGCATGTTTATGCAGCTCAGTATTTAACATGAACTGTGTTAAGAATTATTGCATTATGCTTTGTTATTGGCAAACAATGCACTTTCTGAATTAACATGCATTATTACCATGATACAGCTTCTTAGACAGACCCTTAAATGTGTTCCTTTGACAATGGTGAGAAAGGTCAAACAGATGTTCTGCTTTCCCTAGTTCCTGATATGATGTTTCAACCACTAGGATTTTAAATTATGCCATTAACTTGTGCTGAAAATTTGAGGGGTTGGGGGGGGGGGGGGGGTTGTATGCACTTAAAATATATATCTGCAACTTTTCATTTAATAGCTAGTTTCAAAGAGTAAGTAACACTTGTCAAAGTAAATCATGATTCTAACCTTCCAAAAAGATTCTGGCCTACCCAAGGTTCCAGAAAACAAGTAAGCAAATGATCCATAAACTCCAATGTGTAAACAAACAAAGCAAATCAGTAGAAAGAAAAATAAGGTCCATTTTCAAAGATAAGCTGAGTAGAAAAGATAACTGGTTAAAGTGAATTTTATCTGGATCTAAACATCTAAACCCCCCCCCCCCCTGCTGTTTACTAAGCCTCACTAGTGGTTTAGCCTTACTTTACTAGCCTCACTAGTGGCTGCTGCGCAGCAACGCCGACACAGCCCATTCAGAGTGAATGGGCTGTGTCAGCATTAACACACCACCAGCCGCTAGAACGACTTAGTAAACAAGGGTAAATCTTCAGCTAAACATTTGGTTAAATCTATCCACATGGATCTTGGCCAGTTAAATTTATAAACTTAGACTAAATTTACAAATATGCATTTACATGTTATCTCATAAAGACACTCAAGTTATATGCTTGGTTAGTAAACAGTCTCCGTTAACAATAATAGAACTTGTGTTAAATAACAGTGAAAAATTAACACATTAATATATTACTAAATTTAGGCTGTCACTTTAGAAGAATTTACAAGTGAAAATAGTGGCATTTACTCATGGGCGTAGACTTTGGGGGGCGAGGGGGGGCAATGCCCCCCCAAACTGTTCTTACCGGAAGTCGCAGCGCGCCACTGTTAAAGCACCAAACAGGAAACACCTCGACTTCGTCCTTCGCTTCCCTGCCCTCAGCGTTCTGCCCGGCCGAAAAGAAATGACATCAGTGGAAGGCGGACGCTGCTGATAGGGCAGGGAAGCAAAGGATGGAGTCGAGGTGCAGGTGCTTCCTGTTTGGTGCGTTACCGCCATTTGGAGTTCGCGTTCACCGCCCTGCTCTTCGCGGAATCGCACCGGTAGTAGTGGAGTGAGCCAGCCACCAGTCCACACACAAGGAAGAAGGGAGTAGTAGGCGCCGCGAAGCCAGGTAAATGAAATGTTTCCACTCCCCCGCGCAGCCAGCCGTCGCCGTTACACACAGCAAAGTTGATGGTGTTTACTGGATATAAAACCACAGTGTAATGTAATGTAAAGCCAAAAGCCTCCCAGCAGTGGCTGGCCCCGTTCCCAGAAGCTGCTCTGTCTACTGGCCCTCCTGCCTGCAGTGTCTAAGCCAGTATTCAGCAGGAGATAACTGGGTAGGAGAAACGGGGGATAACTCCCAGCAGACTGCTAACTGTACAGATGTTCAGTGCTATCTGGCTAGGTACCAGTATTGAACATTCAGCTATAATTCAGCCGGCAGCAGCCATCATTTAAAAAAACATTGACTGCCTTTGGCTGAATCCCCCCGGGTTTTTTTTTGCTGCAGCCTCCCTTAATCTCTACCAGGGAGCATTCCCTACCAAAAACAAACAAAAAAAAGCATTACATTTGCATAACTTGAATTCTCTTGGAGCATATTCCTAGGTAAATATTCTCTCATCCAGTTGCTTAAAAAAAAGTATATGATTGAAAACTGGCCTAACCAGTTTAATGCTTTCACCAAGTATCACATGGGGACATGGAGGGATGCTGGATTGAAGTAAGGGAAGGAGGATATGCTGGACAGAAGAGGGTGAAAGAAAGAGAATATACTGGTCAGAGGAGTGAAAATAGGGAGAGAGGGTGTTGTATAGAAGGGAGGAAATAGAAAGAGAGGGTGCTGGAAGAGGGGAGAATTAGCAAAATAAACAGGAATAACAGGATGAAGATTGGGGTGAGGGACACGTTGAGGGCAGATACTGAAACTCGAGGAAGGGTAGGGACAGGGCTACTGCATAAAACAGAAGACACTGGAACCAAAGCAAATAGAAAAACTAAATGATGAGACAACAAAGGTAGAAAAAAGTATTTTATTCAGAATTTATTAATTGGAATATGTCAGCTTTTGGAAATGTGCATCTATGATATTTTGCATGTAAGTTTCAATTTTTCTGGTATTGCTGCATGCTGAGTCTGTCCTTGGAATTAGTGCTGTTATGGTTTAGTGAGAATATGAGTGTGTTTTTGCACAAGTTTGTGTATAGCATTTTGCAGTGGAGAGATTGTGTGTTGGCCTTACTGAGGTGGCACCAAAACATCAGGATGTAGAGCCTAAATCATGACACACTACTTCTTGAAGGATCTACATATAGAGCCTATGCATTTCTAAGGTCAACACTAGCATGGAATGGGAAAGGGGGTGGGGAAATACTACTGGAGATGAAGAGGGAGTGCTGGGTAAGGAGGAAAGAAGGAAGGAAGGAAGGAAGGAAGGGAGAAAGAGCTGGCTTGATATCTCATACATATTCATTATGGTTATTCCCAAAAAAAGCCAGCTCTTTCCCTTCCTTCCTCCATATTAGCATATTCATTTGCATATGTATATATGCAAATGAATATGCTAATATGCTCCACCCCATCCTTTGCCCCCCCAAATGAAACAGTCAAACTATGCCTATGCATTTACTCATATAAGTTACATACAAATATAACCTGGGAAGAGATGACAGTGTTCTGGGCCTTCAGACAATAAGGGTCATAGGCCCCTAACCACCTACCAAAAGTGATTAAATTAGATGGAAGCTAGGGGAGAGTGGGCTCCCTATTGCTGTGGATCCTTGCAATATTGTTCCAATGGTCAGTCCACCCCTGAGTGTAAGCTACCTTATCAAGGGACTCTTAAGATTACAGGGCTACAAACTGAGGTTTCCTTTTACAAAGCTGAACTGACGTTTTTAGTGTGCGCTAAAAATAAGGACGCGCTGAACGTTAGTGACATCCATAGGAATATATGGGTGTCTCTAGCATTTAGCGTGCACTAAAAATGCTAGCGCACCTTTGTAAAAGACCCCCCTAAGTGTGGTATCTTTAAGACTTGTAACATTGTAAACTGAGCATGTCCAAGCAGTCAGTTGATCCTGCTAGAGAGACCAAGTAGAAGTCTGTTTGCTCTGCTCTGTGCAATGGTTAAAGTTAGTATCTGTTTGTAATTAAGGGGTAATAAATGCATGATGAGGATTTCAAGATAGCCTGGAGCTGTTGAAGCTGTGAACTACTGGAGCTGGAAGTCCTAGAATCTGCAGCCACAGCCTGTACCAATCACTCCATGCTTCTTATAAGCAGCACAGCAGTGGCATACCAAGGGGGAGGGGGCGGTGGGTGCGGTCCACCCCGGGTGCACGCCGCTGGGGGGGGGGGGGGGGGTGCCGCGCGCCTGTCCGCTACGTTCGTTCTGTGCTCCCTCTGCCCCGGAACAGGTTACTTCCTGTTCCGGGGCAGAGGGAGCATGGAAACAAATGAAGCTATAATTTGCTATAATATAGCGGAATAGCTATAATTTACAAAACCGAATTCACCATCACAGTCATGGGCGAATCTACCTTCCCACAACTCAAAATTGCATCGACAAGAATTAACCATCCAAACTTAACAGGACACCTTAACACAATCCTATTCTACAGGCCTCCAGGAAAATGGCAAGACTCCCAAACACAACTCATGGATTTCATCTCGAACTCCTGCGTATCTGCCTCAAACATCCTTATACTAGGAGACATCAACCTACACATAGAAGATGACACCTTACCAAACACATGAGAATTCAAAGAATTCCTAAAACTCTGGGAACTGCAAGCACCCAACATGCTACCAACCCACGAAAAAGGACACACACTAGATATCATAACGAACAAATTCGAATCGGACTCAACTATCATACTCACTGACACAAGATAGACACCCACATTATGGTCAGACCACCATAAAGCAAATGTCACTCTTTGCTGGCGAAAAACACATTTAAACACGACCAATAAACGTGAGCGAACAACATACACAACGAGAGGAAAAATAGACCCCACAACATTCTGGCAACAGATCTACCAGAACGAATGGACAACAAACGCTGACACCATCCAATTCCTCCAAGAATGGGACGACCTATGTACAACATTAGACAAAATCGCCCCAATCCAAACCAGAACATCACACAGGAAAAAAGCAAACCCATGGTTCACCGAAGAGCTGAAAAAACATAAAACGCAAGTCAGAAAACTAGAACGAGCTTGGAACAAAAAGAAAGACGAACAAACACTAAACGATTGGAAACTACTTCGGAGAAAATACAAATACACCATAAAACAGACAAAAAGACTACATTACAAAACAATAATAGGACCCAACTACAAAGACACACACAAACTCTTTAACCTCGTGAACAAATTGCTAGATACCACACCAGTTACAAACAACGGCAAAGATATGCCAGACGTTGACAACCTTGCGAAGTACTTCAAGGAGAAAATTATACTACTACGACACAAAATACCCGCTAGTCCTATAGAATACGCCACTCTTCTGGACTGTCTAGATCCAGAAGAAGGAACACACCCAGCAGACAGAACCTGGACTGAATTCGAACCACTATCAGAAGACCTCATCTCTAAGACTCTCAAAAGATATGCCAAATCCAATTGCAAACTAGACACGTGCCCAAATAGCCTCATGAAATCTTCTCCTCAACAATTCATAATAGACCTAACGAACCATATAAACTACATGCTACAAAACGGACTCTTCCCAAAAGAAAAAGGAAAAATCTTACTCACCCCAATTCCTAAAGATACAAAGAAAAACACAAGCGAAATAACCAACTACAGGCCAGTAGCATCCATACCACTAATAACCAAGATAACCGAAGGAATGGTAACCAAACAACTCACAAACTATCTAAACAAATATTCAATACTGCACGATGCCCAATCAGGATTCCGGTAGAACCATAGCACTGAAACAGTATTAGTCACCCTTATGACTAAATTTAAACAAATAATAGCAACTGGCAACAATATACTCCTCCTACAATTTGACATGTCAAGCGCATTTGACATGGTCGACCACGGAATCCTACTACACATACTGGAATACTTCGGCATTGGAGGAAACGTCCTGAACTGGTTCAAGGGGTTCCTAACCCAACGTTCGTATCAAGTCACATCAAATTCAACCATGTCCAAGGCATAGACACCTGAATGTGGAGTTCCACAAGGATCACCTCTCTCACCAACTATCTTCAACCTAATGATGATCCCTCTAGCAAAACTCCTATCAAACCATAACCTTAACCCATATATATACGCCGATGATGTGGCGATATACATCCCTTTCAAACAAGACATCAAAGAAATCTTCAACGAAATCAATCAAAGTCTATACATCATGAACACATGGGCAGATGCATTTCGTCTGAAACTAAATGCAGAAAAAACTAAATGCCTGATACTCACCTCCCAATACAATACAAATGAATTCAACGCGATAAACACACCAAACCACAACCTTCCAATCTCAGAAACGCTAAAAATTCTTGGAGTCACTATCGACCGCCACCTAACACTCGAAACTCACGTAAATAACACAACTAAGAAGATGTTCCACTGCATGTGGAAATTGAAAAGGATTAAACCATTCTTCCCAAGATTTGTCTTCCGCAACCTAGTGCAATCCCTCGTCCTAAACCATCTGGATTACTGTAACTCACTATACACAGGCTGCAAAGAGCAAGTACTGAGGAAACTTCAAACAGCCCAGAACACAGCAGCCAGACTCATCTTCGGAAAACCAAAATATGAAAGGGCAACACCACTACTAAAGAAACTACTCTGGCTTCCACTTAAGGAACGCGTCACTTTCAAGGTATGTACACTAGTCCACAAGATCATTCATGGTGAAGCCCCTGCCTATATGTCCGAGTTGATAGTCCTTCCAACCAGAAATGCTAAAAGATCATCCAGAACATACCTCAACCTCCACTTCCCTAACTGCAAGGGCGTGAAATACAAGACGCTACACGCGTCAACCTTTTCTCACACGAGCACGCAACTTTGGAATACACTGCCGTGCAACTTAAGAACGATTTACGAACAAGCCTCCTTCCTCAAATTACTGAAGACTCATCTGTTTGAAACAATTTATGGCAAGAGCTAAAACACATAGAGTCCACACTCACTGAACATCAATGCTCCATACATCCACTCCTAACCCTCATCCCCCGTAATTCCACATCACTCATACATTTACTCACAGGAATATGTACACCATATATCTCTGTGTCTTAACACTGCCCTTTAAGCTTCCCATTGTCTCCTTCCAACGTTTCAATGTTGATGTCCCATTGTTATATTCTTAATGATACTTCGATGGTTTCACAAAACTTGTACAATGTAACCTATAACCAAGTTGTAACAAATGTATTTCCATTATTCATATCTTATTGTAAGCCACACTGAGCCCGCAAAGAGGTGGGAAAATGTGGGATACAAATGCAATAAATAAATAAATAAGCGGACAGGCGCGCGGCACCCCCCCCCCCCCAGCGGTGTGCACCCAGGGGGGTTCCTTCGCGATCCGCCCCGGGTGTCAGCCCTCCTAGGAACGCCACTGCAGCACAGTAAGGAAAGCAAATTGGAACACTGTTTAGTGCAAAGACTTGTTAGAATATACTAATTGCTATGCCCCCAGCACATCTTGCACAGTGCAAATAAAGTCAGTTGCATACTTCTGGAACCCTTTTTTCTTATGTATTACTGTAAACAAGTTGCTACACCTGCTAATTTTAGTAAAGATTGAATGCTTTTACATGCTTTTACGTGCAGCTTCATTATTAAATAGTAACATAGTAGATGACGGCAGAAAAAGACCTGCAGGGTCCATCCAGTCTGCCCAACAAAATAAACTCATATGTGCTACTTTTTGTGTATACCTTACCTTGATTTGTACCTGTCTTTTTCAGGGCACAGACCGTATAAGTCTGCCCAGCACTATCCCCTTTTTGGAAAACAATCTGTCTTGTACTTTAGAATAAAAATAGGAAGGGACCAAGAAATAGTGGGAGCGACTACAACTTACAGGTGTAAATGAGTGCCCCTAAATACAGCAGTTAGGCACTCAACTGACGGTATTCTAGTCTGAATGCCCATCAGCCGCCAATGCCCCTCCCGTGCGAATGCCCCTCCCATGCAAATGCCCCCTTTGCAGTTTTGACCACGCCCCCTACCCCGCCCCCTTTAGCCTTCTCAAATGGCTGGACCACCGACCACCTATGTCCCAGGCTCAAGATACTATCCTTTGGAATGTTGGATGTTTAACCCTCCTGGACTCAGCTCTGGCATCTTAAGTCTGGGATTGTGGGTTCAAGTCCCAGTGTATTGGATAGTCCTGGAGCACACTAATTAAAGAAAAAAGAGAAGAAACTGTTTTGGGTACATAGGGAGAGCAATGGCCTGTAGGAAAAAGGAGGTGATGATGCCCCTGTACAAAACTCTGGTAAAATACCTCATTTAGAGGCCTTTTTACTAAGCTGTGTAGGCATCTACGTATGCCCAATGAGCATCAATTCTGAGCCACCGCCTGGCCATCGTGCGGCCCCTGCGGCAATCTCACTCTCGACGCGCGTCTGCTACGCATGACGGAAAATATTTTTAATTTCTGGTGCGTGGGCAGTAATCGGCATTTTACCGTCCGGTTACTGCGTGAGACCTAGGTCAATGGCTGGTGGTAAAGTCTCAGACCCAAAATTGACGTGTGGCAATTTTCATTTTGCCGCTCATCTGTTTTTGGCAAAAATTTTAAAAAGGCATTTTTTTACAGGTGAGCTGAAAAATGATTCTGTGCGTGCCAAAAACACGCGTCTACACGACCGCAGGCCATTTTTCAGTGCGCCTTAGTAAAAGGGTCCCCTAGAATGTTGTGTACAATTCTGCAGACCTCACCTTCAAAAAATATAAACATTATGGAGTCGGTCCAGAGGGCAGAACCTAAAATGGTCAGCCATCTTAATCATAAAGTGTATGGAGACATACTTAAAGATCTCAATATGTATAATCTGGCAGAAAGGCAAGAGAGGGGAGAGACATTTAATTACCTACATGGCATAAATCAACAGGAGATTAGTCTCTTTCAAATGGAATAAGGGGGCATAGGATGAAGATAAAAGGGGATAGACTCAGATGTAACCTGAGGAAATACTTCTTCACGGAAAGGATGGTGAATTCATGAAACAGCCTCTTGGTGGAGGTGGTGTAGATGAAAAAACTGTTATTGAGGAGGAGTGGGAGATGGATAATGGACTTAAATCAAACCAAAGGATAACAAGAAGGAAGAATTAATCTTTTACTGATGACTCGACATACCATCGTGTTTCGGCTCAAAAGGTGCCAGTCTCAGGAGTCTAAAAATAACAAATAAATGCATTGCCACAAATATATAATGATATCTATAAAAACATGATTTGACAATATAAAAATCAAATCCATTGTCATGCGCATATTTACGCATGGGGATCTGTGCAGAAATTTTCTGCACAGCTCCAAAAAGGGGGCGTGCCTATGGGAGAGTCATGGGCAAACCAGGAGCGTTCCTCCAATTTATGTGTGCTATTATAGAATAAGGGGGATCTGCGACTAATTTAGGTGCAAGGATTTATACCAGCTGAGCCCTGGCGTAAATCCTCATAGCTAAAGTTTCTCATGGATCCCGGCACTAAGTGCTATTCTACAAACGGCAGCTAACTTAGGTGCTCTTTTATGAAGTGGCTGTAAGCCCAATGTAGGCTTACCAATCGCTAAAAGGGAAGTACCACCAGGATACCACAGCAGCCTGGAAGTAGCTCCCTTCCCCAGCACATGCCATTTCCGGCGCTACAAAAATATTTCAATTTTTGTAGCGCCTGTGTGTATCTGGCGGCAATCGGGCAGTAAAAACAAAGAAGTGGGAAATAGGCCAGGCTAACCAGAGTCAAACGAGGAGACTTCAGTCGATTGTTGTTACAAGCTTTGGTTTCGTTGTGTTGCAAGGTTTAGGCACTAAAGTTGGATCAATAGGGTATGCCTTTTTGAACAGGTTGGTTTTTAGTGATTTCTGGAAGTTTAGGTGGTCGTGCATTGTTTTTACGGCTTTTGGTAATGCGTTCCACAGTTGTGTGCTTATGTAGGAAAAACTGGATGCATATGTTGATTTGTATTTGAGTCCTTTGCAACTTGGGTAATGGAGATTTAGGTATGTTCGGGTTGATCCGAATATGTTTCTTGCTGGTAGGTCTATGAGGTCTGTCATGCATCCTGGGGCAATGCCGTGGATGATTTTATGGACCAGGGTGCAGATTTTGAAAGCAATGTGTTCTTTATGAATTGAAAGGTCTGCTGACCCAGCTTTTATAGAAAGTGGAACCGGTGGAACAGACATCTCGTACAGATTTTGGTGCAATTCAACTGCTTTCTTTTCTTTAAATACTTAAAATAGATAGATAGATAGATAGATAGATAGATAGATAGATAGATAGATAGATAGATAGATAGATAGATAGATAGATTGATTGATTGATTGATTGATTGATTTTGATGCCAATAGCATAAAATACAAAACAAAATTAAGAGGGCAAAGGCTACAGACTCAACAGTATAGAATCAGGCCCTTTACTCTCATATTTGCTTATTGGGTTTCAAAGAATTATAGCTTGTAAAGGGTACACAAGTATAAATGTTGATTGCAGAAAGCCACTAATTTATGACCAAGATGCAGAGATTTCAAGGAGGCATGGTTTCGGGTGTGTTTGGGTAGACTAAAAAATTATACATTTATGAAAAATGCACATACATTTTAGTAAGTGTCCACACTGGAATTTATTTATTTGTTTGGATTTTGCTCATACCTTTTCAGTAGTAACTCAAGGTGAGTTACATTCAGGTACACTGGGTATTTCTCTGTCCCTGAAGGGCTCACAGTCTAAAGGATCCTTTTACTAAGGTGTGCAGATAAATGGCCGGCGCTGTTGTAGGCGCATGTATTGGATACACGCAGGTCCATTTTTCAGTGTGCCTGCAAAAAAGGCCTTTTTTTGCCCAAAATGGACGTGTGGCAAAATAAAAATTGGCACATGTCCATTTTGGACCTGCAGCCTTACCGCCACCCATTGACTTAGCGGTAAGGTCTCACTCGTTAACCGGGCGGTAATCGTCAGCATGTACATTGCCAATTACCATCCAGTTAGTGCCATGCAGTAGAAAATAAAAAATATCTCAGACGTGTGAATCGGACGCACGTAAAAAATGGAAATACCACCTAGGGCACGCAGTAGCCGGCGGTAGTTCCAAACTGACGTTCATTGGACATGTAAAAGGGCCCCTGAATTTGTACCTGAGGCAATAGAGAGTTAACTGATTTGCCCAAAATCACAAGGGGCAAAGTGGAATTTGTACTGACCACCTCTGGATGTCAAGACTGGTGCTCTAACCCAGGGCCGCCGAGAGGTGGGGGTGGGGGGAAAATAATTATAATCACCTGATTCTTAATTTTTTTCCTATTGCTCATGCAACTTTTTTTCAAATTTTAGCATTTGCGTCATGTGCCTGCAAATACATGTGTAGGTTGCAAAATTGATGCCTACATGTAAAGATATTAGAGCTTACATGTGTAAAGTGATGCCACTCATTTTTAGCACATGTAAATGTATAAAATGTATGTATGTTTTTACTGTATGTGCCTGCAAATATGTGTGCACACATGAATATTCATAGTTCATATTTGATATTCTGCAAATTGATCAATAATATCTAAGTGAATAACAAAAATATAATACAATTTTGGGAAGATAACACCAAGGGAGTAGATAAAAGAGAAAATGTCACAAGAGATGGAAGAAGGGAGAGGAATAATGATAGTAAGTCAGAAAACAAGGAATTCAACCTTCAGTATCAAACAAAATTTTTCATCATTATTTTGATACAATAAGTATGAAGGGATACAGAAAAGGTAAAGGCTGCACCTGTATCTGGCAGAAAACAGGTCAACAAAAGAAGATCATATGATAAGAGTAACCATAGGGAATGGGGTTCAAAGAAAAAACTTTGGGGAATAACTCAAAAAAATTGAACATTTTAAGATAGAATTTAAATTCCTTAAAAGATAATTCAGTTCTAAAATCCAGGGGCATGCTGTTCTAGAAAATTGGAGCAAGTAGACTGAAGCAAGCGTTCCTTGTGAAATCTAAGCTAATTTTATAAGAGGAGGGGAGAACCAGAAAGTTTTATTGAGTACAACAGGCCTTATTGGTGAATAGAGTATCAAAAGACAAAAGAGAAATAGGAGAACAGCGTGGCAAACCTTGTGAGAATTATAATTTTGTACAGAATGTGATAAGATACTGGGAGCCAATGTTCAGTTGGTAGTACAGAGGTAATCTGCTGGATTCTATATATTGTACCTAGACACCTAAAAGTAAGCATATTCCATAACAATATGTGTAACTTAATTGGCTTTACAAGCCAATCAGCATTGTTAACAGCACTTAACAAGCAATAATGATCACTAATTGGCAATAATTGGAATTTATGCACATAACTCGCAAAGCATATACTGTAATGAACTGCATCTAAATTCTAAAGTGCACAGTTCAAAAGGGGCATAGCTATTAGTGGAGAAATGGGCATTTTGTGGGTATTCCAAAAATTTAGGTGTGTTGTTATAGAACATAGCTCAGTCCATATAAATCTATGCACAGGGATTTACGCGCATAGTTTTAGGCACTGGGGTATCAGCTAAGCATATTCTATATACCGCACCTAAATGTTTTAGAATATGCTTAGGCAAAACATATTTCCACGTGGATTATCCAGGCGCCATATACAGAATCTCCTCCAATATGGTCAAACTTCTTCTTTCCTAGGAGTCATATAGCAGAATTTATTGACGCCTTTAATCTGGATGCAGGTGAGTCTATGGCATAGAGAATTGCCATGGTCATATTTGGCGATGACAAGAGTCAGACTCAAAATATGCAGTGAGAGGAGATCTATGATGGAGCAAATGGATCTTAATACTTCAGTGTGCAGAAACATTTCTAGATGACAGGTGAGATTTCTGCATGAAAATTAACATCTTTATTAAATATGATTCTCAAATCTTCACAATTCTTTATAGAAAATTAAGCACCCTTAATAAAGAGCAGAAAGAGAAAAGGAAGAGTACTAAGCAAAAAGTGTCATCTCTGATGTATCTGTATTTGACATAAGCCAGTCTGAGAGTCCATCTCATTTAGAGAAAATAACAGCTATTGAACCGGAAAGAAGGTAAGAAGCCTTTTATAAAATAGTCAGAATAACATAAACATCCCAATGCCCCATTTTCCATATAGATCCTCTACACAAAATGGAGCTTCTATCCTTGCCAACACTGAAAGTAAGCAGTAACTTGTAAAGTATAAATTAAGGCTGACCCATACATCCCTCTTTATGCAAAGACAAAAGAGTGTAGCTGCAAAGGACTGCTAGAAACCCCCTTCTTTTTTTTTAGCAATATGTGCTAAGGATTTTTTTTTTAATGTGGAAAGTAAAACATATTCCCCAGGATTCTATATATCGTGCCTTAATTTCTGTGCAGAAATCAAAGTATATTCTATAGCAATGAGTATAACTCAATTTGTTAACTAGCTAATCAGCGCTGTTAATTGGATGTTAAGCAATTATCAGCATTAATTGGCATTAATTATGATTTATGCACAGACCTCACTAAGCATATGCTGTAACATGGTGCACGTAAATTCAAAGTCGCACAGTTGAAAAGGGGGTGTGGTTATGGGCATGGAATGGGCACATTATGGGCATTTCAAAACTCTATGCGCATTATTATAGAATACATGAACTCTCCCCCAGATTCTATATAGCGTGCCTAGAGATCCATGCCAAAATCGACATGAATTCTATATCAAAGTATGTAAGTTAACAAGCTTCGCAAACTAATAAGCACTGATAACAGCACAAGAAATAATGAGCACTAACTGACACTGATCAGAATTTATGTGCACAACTCACTACTCACGTGTATTCTGCAACAAAGTGTGCCAAACTTCTAAAGTGTGCAGGCTAAAAGGGGCGTGGTTATAGGCGGGAAAATGAGTGTTTCATGGGCGTTTCAAAATTTATGCACATAGTTATAGAATATGGTTCAGTGCTGTGTAAATCTATGCACCAGGATTTACGCCATTTATTCATTGGTGTAAATGGATGTGTGTAGTTTTATACACTGAGATATCAATTAAGCATATTCTATAAATAACACCTAAATCTATATGCCGGTTATAGAATATGCTGATTTTTTAAGCGTCTGTCAAAAAATGCCTAGCCATCCGCCTGGAGTTACTCCATGGTCACTTAGAGGGTCTATCCCCAGCACAGCTCAGGTCCACCTGCATCTGCCGCTTGTGCTCTACACTAGCACCCTCCTCCCACCAACTGGGTCCCAAATGCCTCTGGGCAAGTCTCCCGCTCTCAAGGTGTTCCCTACTGATTTCTAGATTAGTGGAGACTCCCAGTGTCCCACAGTTCCTAGAAAGCACCCACAGACCCAACACACAAACCAACAGGATTCTTAGTCAGTCCAAACAAGCTGAGACAATAAACTAAAATTGTTTATTGTTATGAAAAATATTGAACAGTGAACAATAAATACAGATGGAACAAAAAGAGTTCATAATAACAGGTAACTGAATATGGATCAATTATAAAACCATCTAAACATTTGTTCACTACTTGTATAGGGCCTGGGAAGTACAGGAAATGTAGCTGCTCACAGGTTACAGAATATAACTGCTTAAGGATCAAGGTCTTTTTCTCTCTCTACTTCCAAGCTGAGATTGTAGAAAAATCCACTACATCCTAGATGAATTGAGCTCCTGAGCCAATCAGAACATAGAACAAGAAGTTTTAAAAATAGCTGGCCAAATCACTGCAGGTTACCTCTTATATGTGTTAATTAAAGAGGTAATAGTCATTTCTCTGTAACAGCTTTAAATATAAACATGCACCACCTGCTAGCCAAACCAGAGAACTACATTTTAAGAAATAATTACAGTTTACAAGCTTAAAACTCACTGTTTTGTCACAGCGCCACATATAGAATCTTCCCTTCTGTACCTAATTTAGGCATTGGGATTTACCCCAAGTAAAACAAGGCCTACATGTACGTGTCCCCAGTTGCTCACATGGAGAGGTGCTCGGCATTATTCAACAAAGCTCTTGTAACTTTAAGCCTATTCTATACCTTTTAGGCATACTTTAGAGAATATGCCTAGGTGTATTTTTTCTCTGCATAGATTTTTCAGATGCCATATACAAAATTCAGTCCATTATGTGTTTCCGTGGTTCCAGGGTGTTTCTATTTCCCATTTTAATACAATTTATCCTTATCATGGGTAATTTACATTACTTCAGATAGATGTGTTATTCTTTAGAATGGCAACTATTTTGCAGAAAAAATATATTTACAGCTTCTAGAGTATGCTCTTATTAGCTAATGAGCGTAGAAAATGTAGATATCTTACATTGGAGGAGTTTTCTGACAGTACAGGTCATAAAATATACCTTCATTAGAGAATTTATGTTCATGATAGAACTTTACTGTGATCTTCATTTCCCCAACTGTAAAGGTCTAAAGTACAAATTAATGCACGCATCAGCCTTTTCTTATATGAACGCACAGCTCTGGAACGCATTACCACGTAACCTGAAAGCGGTCTATGAACTGACCAACTTCCGGAAACTGCTAAAGACCCATCTCTTCGACGTGACTTATCACAAAGATCGAATCATGTGAAACTCCCACTTACACCATGAATGTAAATTAATGCCTTATGTTTCTTACTTTTATGTATTCCATTACCATTCAACCCAAACCCTTCTGTAACTCCAAATGTTTAACCTCTCCTCATTTCCACTATCCATGATGTATTGTAAGCCACATTGAGCCTGCAAAGAGGTGGGAAAATGATACAAATTTAATAAATATAAATATATATATTAAATGAGCTGCGCTAAAAGGTGGCTTGCATTATAACTAACATGTGGGTTTCTCCTGCACTGAAGCCACTTACACACAGCCATTAGCATGTGAACCCTTAACTACATCTCTTTTCTAGGTGGTAAAGACTTATGCGCTAACAAAGTACTAATTGGTTAGCACACGGCGATGTAGCTGCATTAACCAATTATCACTGGGCATGCCTACTTTCCGCTCCAAGTAAATAAAATTTTATTTTTTAGCACATGGGAAGCACGCACAGATGCCAAAACTACTACGGGACACCTGAGCGCCCCACGGTAGTGCTTTTTAACTTAGCTCAGTAAAAGGACCCTACATTTATTATTTTGAATTATCATTTGGAAATAGGGTAATTAAACTCATTCCCAGTTTGCATATGAGCATATGATGGGCATCTGTCTGCATAATGGCATATTTGTTTCTCTTTCTATCTTATTGAGTAGTTGTTATTTTTAGTACATAATTAAAGAAAAATAGATACAATTATCTTGTGATAATTACGTGTATCAACCACCAAAATTATGAGTGTAATTTCCCTCTATGTGTTTGACTGATCTGATTATTGTTGTCATAGATTTTGTGGTCTACTGTCACTTTATTCTTAACATGATTTGATAATACAAATAATAAATAGAATGTCTAAAAATTCTCACACATAAAGTGTTACAATTATAATCTCAAACAGGAATAAATGGAAGAGAGGAAATGGCTTGGGCTCTTCAGCTTGGAGAAAAGACGGCTGAGTGGACTTGGGAAAATCCACTGCTTATTTCTGGGATAAGCAGCATAAAATGTACTGTTTTGGCATCTTGCCAGGATTGGCCACTGTTAGGAACAAGATGCAGGGCTTGATGGACCTTCAGTCTGCCCCAGTATGGCAATACTTATATACTTATGTAGATACATTTAGGCGCTGACTGGGTACATCTAGTAGATCTATAGAAATGATAAGCAGTAGTAGTAGTAGTAGTGATAAAGAAAAGGAAAACCATCAAACCTAAAAATAGAAAAAAAATATTCTGCAGTACCACTTATGTGAAGATAAAATCCAATTAATAGGAAAAGAAAACAAAAAAAAAGAAAAAAAAAGAAAAAAGGGGTAACCAAAAGGGGGAGGTAACCAGCTCACTTCTCAGGAACCATAGCAATTAATAGGATAGGTGTCCTCATTTACCTACATAAAGGTTTTGCAATCAGACTAGTACCAGCAACTCTTTCAGCATTCCAGGAAAGTGGGCCCATATAGTGTGCATTTATAAGGATATTTATATAAAAAGAGAGCATATTTCTGTAGCATTTCAGGTTTCAAAAATATTTTCAATTGGGTAGTCCTTGCCACATCTGAAACATTCTGACCTAACTCCTCATGCAGTCATATCATGTATTTAAAGAGAAGCTGGTATTTGAAATGGAGAATTCAAACCCCACACGTTTAAAGATACACAAGTCAACCCTGTCGTAAATATGTCATAGCGTTCAGTGTCTTAGCTTGCCCAGCCCTTCCAACATAGAGACCCCTCATGGAATAAGAGAGCATCCACTCTGGAAAAGTCCACCAAACACAGAGCTGGGTAATAAAAACTGACGCTTGTATTCCCCATACCCCACCTCCCTCCCTGCACCCTAACCCTAACCCTCCCCCTACTCCCCCAACTTCTCATGTGCAGTACAGTAGCCATTAAAATGCCAAGGTGCCTCAAGCAACATTAATAAAATATATAAATGTGAATAACCAAACCCTGGTGATATAGAACTGAACATGTAGAATCACCATCAAACCAGAGTACCAGCATTGTCTGCATGATTGGCGAATGCATAGTACTGCCAGACAATATCCCTGCCAGCAAAGGGCATCCAGGAGCGCAAAATTCTGCAAAGAGACTTGGGTGTGTCCCTGAGAGAACAAAGCTTTTTTGGACAGCTGTCTCTTCAGCCTCCCTTTGTCTTTCACCACTCTTTGCCATTTGGGATGCTCCAGTAATAAAGAAGCAGGTTGCAAAGCATTATAGGATTCTGTATCCTCCTCTGGGGCCAGCACCACCTGTGCCTCGGCCAAAGTCCGGATTTGGAACAATTTGCCTTTGTGATAATAGATCAGAGCAAAAGGGTGCTGCCAGCGATATCTGACACCCTGGTCACAAAGATTTTGTGTTAGCAGTCAGAGCTCCCCTCGACGCTTCAGTGTTGTCGCTGATAGGTCTTGGTATATAGAAATAGGGTAAATATCCCATTCAAATAAGTCAGTTGCCTGAGCCAGGGTAAGGACTGACTCTTTCAATTTAAAATCCAAGAAGCATGCTATAATGCGCTTGGGCTGGTTGGAGCGCATGCAGCCCAACATTCTATGCACTCTCTCTAATTTCACCAAGGCAGAGTCGATCTGCTCAATGTCAGTAGATAACATAATGTTGACAATCTTTTGTACCACCGGTTCAGCATTTATATATTCCAGGCCCTCCAATATCCCCTGGAATTGTAGATTTCTCTGCATACTCGAGGTCCTCAAGCTTATCCAGCACAAAAGTCGTTGTTGTTTTGGCCTCTTGCAGCATCTTATCTACGGTATGGACCTGCCCATGGCTCTGGCTTTCCCTCCCCGAACCTGCACCCCCCCAAACCTGCCCATGGCTCTGGCTATCCCTCCCCACATCCCCTCGGACCTGCCCGCAGCTCTGCCTCTCACTCCCTGCACCCCTACCAGACCTGCCCATGGCTCTGGCTCTCCCTCCCTGCTCATCCAGCTACGTCTCAGTGTCCTTCACTCTTTTACCCAGCTCATTAAGCTCTCCCTGCATCTCCACACTCAACGCAGGAGCCAGGCATGAACTTCCACCATCGGATCCACACAGGTTTCTGTATGATGCTGGGAGTTTGGTGATTGCTGGTCAGAGGGGGGGGGGGGGACACTGGCACAGGGCCTCCATCCACCGTCTTCTCTTCATGTAGGCCCTGCTGCTTTAGCATGATGAAAAGCAAATTCTTTGACTTTCTTTGGGTGTACGCTGCTCATCATGTAGGTAAGCCAAGCACCTCCACACTTTGTTCTCATCCAGGGATTGCTCAAACAACCAGGAATGGCTAAAATTCAAGATGATATGGAGAGCTTCCGTCTCAAGCAGCCACTTGCTCGGGTGTTGTCACTTTCTCCTCCCTTTTTAAGAAGTTTTTGATTTTGGGTGATTTTAGTCTTAACTTGGAGAAATTTGCTGATTCTTTAGTGAAATACTTTAGAGGTTTCATGTCTTCTTTGGGTTTAAACTGGTGGCCTATCTCTCATACTCATTCTGCTGGCTATTCACTGGATAGTCTTTTTGTGACTAACATGTTTGATACTGATAATTTTCTTCCAGATTACATTACATTGCATTTCTAACTTATATCCCACTATCACCTCACAGTTCTAAGTGGGTCACAAAAATCAAGAAGCCAGAACAATCGCTGGGAGCTACACAATCCTGACATAAAATGTCATAATCAGATCTGCAGCAACCACTCCCATTATTTGATCAGATCATTTTTTAATTACTTTTAATCTTTTATTACATTCCACTGCCAGAAAAACTGTTCCTGCAAACTTGACAAAATCAGTTAGAAGCAAATATAAGGCAGATGTTCTTACTGATTTTTTGCATCCTACCATTGCTTCTCTAAATACTAATGATCTGGATATTATGATTTCTACTGGAACAGATAAAATAAACACTACTGTAGCTGGAAATATGTGTGTTAGTAGATTACCTCTGGTATTGTTTTTAGGTGAATCCTTATTCCCTCTGCCTCAATGGGTCTGTGGCTGATACATGTGACATACTGGTATTGGAAATGTGATCATGTGACCACCACTTTGCTTCAGGATTATACAAAACAGCTGAAAGATCTTATCAAAACACATTCACAGCAAGAACAGCCACATTAAAAAAAAAAAAAATAACAACTCATTCCAAACCATCCTTCTGTAGGCACATTCTACATGCTACCTAAAATCCATAAACCTGGAAATCCTGACAGACCAATCATATCTGGTATTGGCACACTTACAGAGAAAATATCTGGATTTATAGAGAGGATTCTTAAACCCTTTGTGCAGGGCCAGTCTTAGGCAGAGGCGGCCGCATAGGGCCCCGCGCTTAAGGGGGCCCCGCGCGGCACGCCTCAGCTCTGCCTCTCCCTCCAACCCCCGCTCGCTCATCGGACCGCTGCCATGCGGCATCGCATCATCAATCGCGCCGATTCGCTCCGCTGCCTCCCGCTGCCACCGGTGCCCACACAGCCCACCCACCCCCCGCTCTGCCTGCTAATGCCGTCAGCTCCCACCTGTCAGTGAAGAACTCGACGCCCGGCCCGACACAGGAAGCAGTAGAAAGCACGATGAACAGCTCACCCCAGCTTTCCCGCTCAATGTCCCGCTTCCTTCTGATGGTATTTCCTGTGGGCGGGAGTCATTGAGCGGGAAGGGAAGGAGCTGGAGCAAGGAGCGTGGTCGGAGCCTCTCGGTGAGCCATCGACGATGTCGTCGATTCGCTGGGGAGTCAGAAGTGCCGCCGAAGTGGAAGGAAGTCAGTGTGCGACTAGAAGAAGATTAGCAACCCACACCACTGACCCACCACCGCCGCCTGGAGCAAGTTTGCCCAGTGATTCGGGCAAGGAAGCAGCCTAAGCAGCAGGTATGAATGAGAATGAAGAATGATGATGCTAGACTTTGGTAGTTCTTTCTGGAAGGAACCCTGCAGCTGCTTGTGATGTGTGCAATGCAGATGAGCGGAAAAGCGGTTGTCTTGTTGTCTGATGGAAGTGTTACTTACTCTTACTAAAATAAAAACATTAAAAAAAAAAGAAGCTTAGCTCTGGTCTCTGGAGTCAAACCCAGGTCTTCTTCTACATAGCAAATTAACTGTCTGGGCTGGGCTGGCCTCTAAACCAAACTTTTTAATGCATAATAAAGGTTCTTTAAAATACCCTAAATAAGATAAGACAGTGGTCTTTTGGTATTAAGTAGAGTTTTTAAAAAGCCCTGGCACAGTGGTTATTTATTTATTTAAAATAAAACCAAAACCAAACCAAGTTACAACTATAATCTAGCATGGAACCACATTTTTGTTGGTGGTGGCAAGTTTCATAAGTCACAAGACAACTAACAATAGAAAATGTTATTTCTGTTGAGGAGATGCATAAAATGTTTTTGCTTGTGTGTTGTGTGATTAACTGCTTTGAGTTTTTGAGGAAGAAAGCAACAGTTTTTTTAAAGGCAAAGTGCTGTTGTGTACCACTCAGTCTCTGGTAAAATTTTTGATAGAAAGCAGAGGGTTTTTTTGATATTGTGAAATGTATTGTATTACATATGAAAGATACTGTTATTACACTGTGGTGAAAAATTGTGGACTGTTTGTTGTATGGGGCTTATAAAACCATCACTTGGAGTAGTCCTGTCAGAAAACTAATGTTATTAAAATTGAGATGCCTTTAATCCACCAAACTCTTGCTACGCTAGGTGAATGTGTTTTTGACATTGGTAAACATCAAAGATTTCAGATGTCAGCTATGGAGCTTGTTTTGAAGGTCTGTGTATAACAATCAACCATGATCCCGCTCCCGCCTCCCAGTCCCTGCAGCAGGAGAATGACTGTTACAGAACTTGCAGCGATGACGGCCCGGCCCTGACACAGACAGACAGACAGTTGCAGCACAGCAGCAGCAGGCACGATGGCTCACCCCAGCTTTTCCCTTCTCCCTTCCCGCTCAATGTCCTGCTTCCTTCTGATGGTATTTCCTGTTTCCGCGAGGGCCGGCGGGAGTCATTGAGCGGGAAGGGAAAAGGAGCTGGAGCGTGGTCGGAGGTGAGCCTTCGATTCGCTGGGGGAGTCAAGTGTGACTAGAAAGTCAAGTAGAGCACCCACCACCACCTGGAGCAAGTTTGCCCAGTGCCATTCGGGCAAGGTTTGAATATGAGGCTGCCAGGGCTGGCTTTCTTCTTATAAAACCTTTTTAAATTAAAGTGGTCTTACTACTCTTATATTAAAGTGATGATCTGGTGGTTCATTTGTGCAGGTGAGTGAGCCATCGCTGGTGGCGGTGCAAGAGCGACTTAAAATAAAGTCAAGTGGAGGAGCTGGAGCAAGGTTGTGCCATTCAAAGGCAAGGTATGATAGCTTTTCTTTTAAGGAGGGGGAGGGCAGGGAAGAGAGGAGAAATGTTGGGCAGGAATGGAGGAAAGGAAACACAAAGGAAGGAGCACATGGATGGCAAGAAGACACTGCATAAAACAGAAGACACTGAGACCAAAGCGAATAGAAAAACTAAATGATCAGACAACAAAGGTAGAAAAAAGTATTTTATTCAGGATTTATTAATTGGAATGTGTCAGCTTTTGGAAATGTGCATCTGTGATATTTTGCATGCAAGTTTCAATTTTTCTAGTATTGCTGCATGCTGAGTCTGACTTCTTGAGGTAACTTTCCAGTTCAGTATTTTGCCTTCATGTCTGTTGTATCATGTGTTTTTCATGTGTGATCAAGGTGCAGTATTCTGCTAGCGTGTAGTATTTGCAGCCCTTTTGGGGGTTTTTTCACTAGGTTGTGTACTGGTGTTTTAGAGCCCGGTGTAATTGTATATCTTTTCATTTCATTTGTATTTTATTGCATATATCTATATTATTTTTGCTTTTATGCTGCTGGGTAAGCATTTAATTTTACATTGACTACTATATCAAATTTTCTGTTTAGTTAGAAATTAGAACTAACCTGTCCCTGCCTTCCTTATGTCCTTCAGCAAATAAAGAACATATTATGAGTCAAACAAAGCGAGCTCGAGATGCTGGGAGGAAATACCTGAGTGGATCTATGAAAAGAAAAATAAACAAAACAAAAAAGACTGCTGAAGAAAAGCAAAAAGGTGCTCTAAATAAGTATTTCAGAAGAGCCAACTTGGAGACATTTGAAGTGGCAGCAGGCCAGGGATATGAAAGTGTTGCTAGTAGAGAAGAAGGTATTTTGCCAGAGCTGACAGAAAGCAACAGAAAATCCCAAGAAACAAATGATGACACAGAAGTACCTCAGTCTGATCATGCAACTACTAGTCAAAGCAGAGAGACCAACGAAACCCATGACATAGAGGATCAAGATAGTCCAGAACAAGAACACGTTCAGGAAAATGAAAGTTCGAACATTTCAGTGGCAGATTATGAAAACCCTAAAATCCTTGAAAGTCTAACCATATCAGATGATCCAGCCACCTGGCCAGAAAGAACTGACCATCATCTGAAGGACTGTTTAGTGAAAAAAGGACCACCTAAAATTCTTTTGGAAGAATTTCCTTGCAACAAAAATGGAAGACATTTCTCAAAAGCCCATTGCAAAAGAAAGCTTCCAAATGGTGAAATCATTCATCACCCATGGGTGATATACTCCGTGTCAGCAAACAAGATATTTTGTTTTTATTGTCACATTTTTGGAAATGATGTGACAAGTGCCTTGACTACTACTGGATTCAACCAGTGGTCCAATGTCAATATAAGATTGGCAGAACATGAAAAATCAAAAGGACATTTAGTGGCAATGCTAAATTGCACTGAACTTCAGAGACGACTCAGTGCTGAAGAAACTATTGACAAGGTTCAACAGAAACTGATGAATAAAGAGAAAAAGCGATGGCACCAAGTTATGGAAAGACTAGTAGCTCTAGTTCAGTTTTTATCAGAACGTAATTTGGCATTTCGTGGCTCTGTTGAACAGTTAGGAAGTTCACACAATGGCAACTTTCTGAGATTTGTAGAATTGTTGGGAAAATTTGACCCAGTAATTCAAGAGCATCTTCGAAGAATTTCCTGTAAAGAAATTCATGATCACTACCTTGGCAAACATTTTCAAAATCAGCTAATCCGAATCATGGGAAATGCAGTTCTGGATAACATAATTTATCGAATAAAAGCAGCAAAGTATTTTGCTGTAATTCTTGATTGCACTCCAGATATCAGCCATCAAGAGCAAATGTCTTTGATAATTAGATACGTGTCCAATGGTAAATTACCCAGTGCACCACCAGCCGGTGTATACGAACACTTCATAAAGTTTTTAGAGGTGAACAGCAACACTGGAGAAAATTTGTACAATGTACTAAAGCATGAACTTGAAAAATTAGGATTAGACATCAGTAATATCCATGGTCAGGGATATGATAATGGAGCTAACATGAGAGGAAAGGAATCAGGTGTTCAGGCTCGACTTTTACAAGAAAATCCAAGAGCATTTTTTACACCATGTGCTTGTCACAATTACAATCTAGTTCTAGGAGATATGGCTAAAACCTGTCTCGATGCAATCACTTTTTTTGGAACACTGCAGCGTCTTTATGTGATTTTCTGTGCATCCACGAAGAGGTGGGCAGTTTTTCGCAAGCATGTGAGGAGTCTTACTGCAAAGCCTCTCTGTGACACAAGGTGGGAGTGTCGAATGCAAAGTATAAGGGCTGTAAGGTATCAAGCTGGCAATTTCTATGATGCACTGATAGAAATAGCTGAAGTATCAGAGGACCCACAGGCAAGGAGTGAAGCTGAATCATTAGCTAACCAAATGAAAGATTACAAATTCATTGTTTCTTTGGTTTTCTGGTATGACTTGTTGTTTCAAGTTAATTTTGTCAGCAAAGAGCTACAGAGTAAAACAGTAGATCTTGCCACAGCTCTTTCTTCATTTGAAAAGCTCTTGCAATGGCTGAAACAGTATAGAGAAACCGGTTTTGAACAAGTCTTGGTTAGTGCAACTGAGCTTGCAAATGACTTGGAGGTAACTCCAGAATTCCAAACAAACTGACTGCGAAAAAGAAAACGACACTTTATGTATGAGTCTGCTGATAATCCCATTACTGATCCCAAGGAAGCTTACAAGGTAAATTGCTTCAACCAAGTCTTAGACAAAGCTATGCAGTCTTTGGAGCCACGGTTTAAGCAACTGAAATAAAATGTTGATTTATTTGGCTTTTTAAGTACATTTCAACAAATTCCAAAACAGGAATTACAAAAATATGCTGCAGAATTGGAAATTGTGCTAACTGATGTCAACCTCATTCAGGAAAATGATGATGATGTCAGTTCAGATTTAGATGGTCATATGCTGGTTGAGGAAATGGAAGCACTAAAGCCAATTCTTCCTTCTTCATCTTTTGGAAAGCCATTAAAAATATTGGAATTCCTTGCACTGAATGAGAGAGCAACTGGATTTCCACACTTTTTTTATTGCTCTACGCATATTTTTGACTATTCCAGTCACAGTGGCATCAGGGGAAAGGAGCTTTCCAAATTAAAATTGATCAAATCATATCTAAGGTCAAACATGCTCCAAGACAGACTGAACAGCCTTGCAATATTATCCATAGAAAGTGAAGAAGCTAAAAAATTAAAGTTCAACAAAATATTGAGAGCCTTTGCAGAAGACAGAGCAAGAAAGGTTAATTTATAAGTATTGTGTTGTTGTTTTAACATTTTGTAGGTCTGCAGAGACTTCTGTTTCAGCTGGTATATTTCCTCTCACAATTGGGATTTGGGAATCGGAAGGGAGAACAGCCCCTGTTAGACCTCTGAGCAGACAGACAGTGGACCCTTTTCTTCTAAGGAGCAGTGTGCAGAGAGAGAATGGGACAAGAGCAGTGCCTGGAGGGACCAAAGATAATATGGAGCCCTGGCCCAAGGCCCTCACCCTTGCAGCCGCGGGCCTCAAGTTCTCCTAACCCATGGAGCACATAGCTCTCTGGCTGAAGGCCATCGAGAACCATCCGTGGTAGTCCTTTTTTCACTAGACACACTAATGGATATTTTTTTTTCAATAACAGTCCTTCAGATGTTGGTCAATTTACATGGTCATATGCTGATTGAGGAAATGGAAGCACAAAAGTCCATTTTTCCTTCTTCATGGAAGATTTGCGGCAGCAGGGGGAGCTGATTTCAAAGCAGCACACCCAGGAGCAGGAGGACTAGATTTAGGACAGTCAGTCTATCTGTAATATAGCTGATTTATGGAAACATTTGGTACTGTAAATATGTTGTGGTTTTGTCTTTAATGGGAACCTTGCACTTACCTCTTTTTTGGCTACTTGCCTCTCTGGTTTGATGGGTTACAGAGTAATAGGGGAATTTGAAAGTACTGAATCTTTTCTTAATATTTTTCCTTTATTCTCCTTTGTTATGAGAATTGGAACTACTAATTGTAGTGGTCTTGAACTGAATAATTTCTGGGGAGGGGAGGTTTCATGATAACATTGTGCTTATTGTTTCAATCAGTTTTTTTTGTACAAGTTTAGCTTTATTTGTCTTTATTTGAAATTTCATAAATAAAATTTTCTAAAAATGGAATAATCTTATCAATGGAGCGGAGCTAGGATGTGGGCGGGGCTACGGTAGGGTGGGGCTACGGTGGGGTGGGGCTACGGTGGGGCCCCACCAAATTGGTCTGCATAGGGTCCCACACTTGCTAAGACCGGCCCTGCCTTTGTGCACAAAACAAACTACTTCATACAAGACACCACTAAATTTTTGAACAAATTAAAAAACATCAAGCAGCTATTTAGTTTTTGGGATTTATTAATTGCCTTTATGAAGAGGTTCACCCAAGGCGATGTACAGCAGGTACAATTTAACATAAAACTTACAATTTTGTTAACAAGCATAACAATAGTAAAATAACCAAGAATAAACATCCTATATAATAAAATACACCTCCAACATTCTGAAGCTAACTGCATGGCTGAGGCATTCCTGCTCTCTGTATCCATCTCCTGAATTGACATCACGTACTTCCGGGTTCGTCACAAGCAGGAGTGACCAACCACACGAGGTTTCTCGGCTTCAGAATGTTGGAGGTGCATTCTATTAAATAGGATTGGTCAGTTCCTTGAGCACAGCCAGAGCTCAGTGTCCTGCACAGTAACGCTCAGACACCAGAGAGAGAGGGGGGGGGGGGGGGGGCTGTCACCAGAGAGAGGGAGGGGGGGGCCTGACACCAGAGGGGGGGAGGTATCTCTGTCACACACACACACACTCTCTCTCACACATTCTCTCTCTCTCACAGTCAATGTCTTTCTCTCTCTCACTTTCACACACTGTCTCTCACACACTCTCCTGCTTATAATCCAAAGAGAAAAACGCCTATATTTCGACCCAAATCGGGAGATGGGCGATTTCTGGCAAAGGCGCCCAAATCGGTATAATCGAAAGCCGATTTTGGGCGTTTCCAACTGCACTCTGTCGCGGAAACGAATAAAGTTGACGGGGCATGTCGGAGGCATATCGGAGGCGGGACTGGGGCGTTTGTTTCTGTCAGCGTATGTGTGAGTAATTAGTTTACTTGCCTCCAGCTGGGGCTTTCCCTCGCTGCTTGCAGTTCTCTGTGGGAGGCCAGCTACTTTGTTTGTTCAGTGGGGGCTTTGCCCCATTCTGCCAACTTGGCAGGCTGCTGGTCTGTTGGCCTTCCCTCAGGTTGTTTGTTTATTTAGTTATTTTCCTCCTCCCTGTACCTGACTCTGACTTCTGCTTCAGTAAGTTTAACCCCTTGTGTACTGTGTCTCTGCCTCTGTCTTCTGTGTGTTTTAGACAGGGGATTTTCTTCATCCCTTTTGTATCTTTGCCTCTGGCCTCTGGTTTGAGGGCTACTTTACCTTTTGTTTCCTGTACCTGTCTCTGGCTTTTGTGGCTTTTAGTTAGTTCATTTTCCATTCTGTCCTAGGGTGGGGTTCCTGGCTGCGGTGTTCTTGTGGCAGCCCGGTCTTCTAGCTGTTTTCTCTGTATCCTCCCGTGGTTACAGGGTGCTTCCTGTATTAGTTTTCCTTTCCTGTGCTAGTCCCCTGGGGGGTGTGGCACCCTGTTCTGGTTCCTTTGGTGTCCTTCCTTGTAGTCTGGGGGGGGGGTTCTGTCCTGGGTCTGTGGAGCCTCCGTGGTTGGGTTTTCCTGCGCCCTATGGCTGGTGTTCAGTGCGCGGCTGGCACCTTGGGTCCCGGGGGACTCATGTGTTTCTTTCTCCCCTCCCTGGGTGTGTATCGGTTCCAGTTCGGCCGTGAGGCCCGTACGAGTGGGTCTGAGTGTATCACTTCCAGTTTGGCTATGAGGCCCGCTTGAATGCCTATTTCCCTTTCTTCCTGAGGTGCTGCATGTGGATAGGCTAGGGATGTTGGATAGCTGGGGTGTGTAGTGGTGGGTCGGTCTCCCCTAGGCCTTGGCCTTTGCTGTCAGCGGGCCTCGACCTGGGCTCAAGAGCTCATGACCAATCCAACAGATTACATTTATCTTGTTGGGCAGACTGGATGGACCGTACAGGTCTTTATCTGCTGTCATTTACTATGTTATATTCCATAACAATGCGTTTAACTTAATTGGCTTAACAAGCTAATCAACATTAATAACACTTAAGCAATAATGAGCACTAATTGGCAATAATTAGAATTTACATGCACAACTTGCTAAATGTATTCTGCAATGAATGGCATCTATATTCTAATGCCGATCCTCCCAGGGCCTTCACTCCCGGTGCCCAGCACTCACACCAGCTGCCATCCAGATGCAGCCCATCTGCATATCCTCACAACCTTCTCCAGGGTGACTCTCCATCTGATTGCCCTAACTGAGACTTGGCTTTGCCTGAAGACTCTGCTTCAGCCGCGGCCCTGTGTTATGGAGGTTACCTTTTCTCCCACACTCTTCACACAGTTGGCCTTGGAGGTGGTGTCAGGCTACCACTTTCACCCTCCTGTAGATTTCAACCTCTTCTTCCATCTCGGTTTCACTGCCACTGCTTTTCTTTCTTCAAAGTCCTCTTCATCCGTCTATTCACTTCTCAGCCTCTCCAAGTAGCAGTCATTTATCAACCCTCTGATGTCCTTTCTTCCTTTCTCACTGACTTTGACTTCTGGCTTTCCTTTTTTCTTGAACCATCATCTCCTTCTCTCATTCTGAGGAATTTTAAAATTCATGCTAATGATCCCTCTGACCCTTATGCTTCTCAGTTTCTCGCTTTAACATCCTCTATCAATCTTCAAATGTGTTCTACTACCCCCACTCACCAGAATGGCCACTGTCTTGATCTTATCTTCTTTTCCAACTGCTCACTCTCCAGTTTCTGCACCTCAGCTCTTCCCCTTTCTGACCATCATCTGATAACTTTCACACTTAACCCCCCCCCCCCCAATCTCGTCCAATCTCAACCAATACATTTAGGAATCTTCAGAATATTGACCCTTCTACTCTGTCCTCCAGTATTTCAAATCTCTTCTGAACTACACGTTATCCAGGTCTGTCAATGAGGCTGTCTCTTCCTATATTACTACTCCCGCTCCTTCTATTCCCTGTTCTGTAAGGTGTACCAAACCCCAGCCTTGGCTGACCTCTAGAATCTGCTACCTACATTCCTGTGCCTGCTCTGCCAAATGCCTTTGGCTGAAATCCTGTGACCATGCTGATTTCATACATTTCAAATTCTTGCTGACCTCCTTCCAGTCTGCTCTTTCACTTGTCAAACAGGACTACTACATTCTGTTGACAAATTCTGTTGGCTCAAACCCTCAACATCTCTTTGCCACACTGAACTCTCTCTTCAAAGTGCCTTCACCTCCAACTCCCCCTTCACTTTCTCCTCATACACTGGCTGAGGACTTTCATGATAAGGTTCACAAGATAAAACTTGAATTCTCAACCAAGTCTTCTCCACCTTTCCTTCCCTTAGTACATTCTCTCAACCCTCTTTCAACCCCTGCCTTCTTTTCTTCCTTTTCTGAAATCATTGAAGAGGATATTACACATTTTCTTTCCTCCTCCAAACTAACTATCTGTTCCTCTGATCCTATTCCCACCCATCTACTTAGCACTATTTCTCCTACTGTTATCCCTTATATCTGTCATATCCTCAATCTTCTACTTTCTGCTGTGACTGTTCCTGATGCCTTCAAACATGCCATAGTCATATCACTCCTCAAAAAACCTTAATTGAACCCTACCTGTCCTTCCAACTATTGCCACATCTCCTTGCTCCCTTTCCTATCCAAGATACTTGAACGTGCTGCTCACCATTGTTGTCCTGACTTTCTTTCATCTCAAACTATTCTTGATCCACTTCAATCTGGCTTTAGCTACCTTCATTCAAATGAAACAGTACTTGCTAAAGTCTCCAATGAACTGTTCCTGGCCAGATACAAAGGTCTCTATTCTATCCTCATCCTTCTCGATCTGCTGCTTTTGACACTGTTGATCATCACCTACTCCTCGGTACACTGTCCTCACTTTGATTTCAGGGCTCTGTTTTTTCCTGGTTTTCTTTCCTTGTTTTCTCTCCCATCATACTTTTAGTGAATACTCTGATTGATCCTCCTCCACTTCTATCCCACTATCAGTTGGTGTACCTCAGGGATCTGTCTTGGGTCCTTTTCTTTTCTCCATCTATACTTCTTCCCTTGGTACTCTGATCTCATCCCATGGTTTTCAGTATACTTTTATGCTGATGACTCCCAGATCTACCTCTCCACACCAGAAATTTCGGCAGGATTCCAGACCAAAGTATCAGCCTACCTGTCTGACATTACTGCCTGGATGTCTCACCGTCATCTGAAGCTAAACATGACCATGACTGAGCTTCTTATCTTTTCCCCTATACCAACCTCTCCTCTTCCTCCATTCTCTATCTCTGCAGATAACACTCTCATCCTCCCTGTCTCATCAGCTTGTAACCTTGGTGTCATCATTGACTACCCTTTCTCCTTCTCTGCACATATTCAACAGACTGCTAAAACCTGTCATTTCCTTCTCTATAATATCACCAAAATTTGTCCTTTCCTTTTTGAGCACACTACCAGAACCCTTATCCACACTCGTATCACCTCAAGCTTAGACTATTGCAACTTGCTTCTCACTGGTCTCCTTCTAAGTCATCTCTCTCCCCATTAATATGTTCAAAATTCTGCTGCATTACTTATATTCTGCCAGTGTTGCTATGCTCACATTAGCCCTCTCCTCAAGTCACTTCATTGGCTCCCTATCCATTTCCGTATACATTTCAAAACTCATCTTATTGACTTACAAGTGCATTCACTTTGCAGCTTCTCAGTACCTCTCCACTTTAATCTCTCCCTACACTCCTCCCCGGGAACTCCGTTCACTGGGTAAATCTCTTATCTCCACCCTTTTCTACCACTGCCAACTCCAGACTCCATTCCTGTTATCTTCCTGTACCCTATGCCTGGAATAGACTTTGTGAGCCGGTACGTCAAGCTCTATCTCTGGACGCCTTAAATCTAGGATAAAAGCCCATCTTTTTGATACTAAGTACATACGTAATGCCACACTGGGAAAAGACCAAGGGTCCTTCGAGCCCAGCATCCTGTCCACGACAGCGGCCAATCCAGGCCAAGGGCACCTGGCAAGCTTCCCAAACGTACAAACATTCTATACATGTTATTCCCAGAATTGTGGATTTTTCCCAAGTAGCAGTTTAGCAGTTTATGGATTTGTCCTTTAGGAAACCGTCTAACCTTTTTTTAAACTCTGCCAAGCTAACCGCCTTCACCACATTCTCCAGCAACGAATTCCAGAGTTTAATTAAGCATTGGGTGAAGAAATATTTTCTCCGATTTGTTTTAAATTTACTACACTGTAGTTTCATCGCATGCCCCCTAGTCCTGGTATTTTTGGAAAGCGTGAATATACACTTCACATCCACCTGTTCCACTCCACTCATTATTTTATATACCTCTATCATGTCTCTCCTCAGCCGTCTCTTCTCCAAGCTGAAAAGTCATAGTCTCCTTAGTCTTTCTTCATAGGGAAGTCGTCCCATCCCCGCTATCATTTTAGTCACCCTTTGCTTTTCCAATTCCACTATATCTTTCTTGAGATGCGGCGACCAGAATTGAACACAATACTCAAGGTGCGGTCGCACCATGGAGCAATATAACGGCATTATAACATCTTCACACCTGTTTTCCATACCTTTCCTAATAATACCCAATATTCTATTCGCTTTCCAAGCCGCAGCAGCACACTGAGCAGAAGGTTTCAGTGTCTTATCGACGACGACACCCAGATCCCTTTCTTGGTCCGTAACTCCTAACGTGGAACCTTGCATGACGTAGCTATAATTCGGGTTCTTTTTTCCCACATGCATCACCTTGCACTTGCTCAAATTAAACATCATCTGCCATTTAGCCGCCCAGTCTCCCAGTCTCGTAAGGTCCTTCTGTAATTTTTCGCAATCCTGTTGCGAGTTAACGACTTTGAATAACTTGAAAACACTTTAAGGTAGGCAATGAAACAAGATATTTAGCACAGATCATTATCTGGGTACCTTTGTTTAAGGCATTGCTCGACTGAACATGATACTTTGCACATTTTTAGGTAAATAATCTCACAAGTCACATTATAAGATTATTGAACTTCAAGTGTGCAATGATTATATTCATTTAGGATATACAGATGACCTTCTTGGTCAGTGGTGGTCCTTCTAAGTTGATAAGCATACTACAATTATTTTATTTATTGTTTTTCAATTCATAAAAAAAACTGTGATATTTTTGTGTATGAAAGTTTGTATGTATGGTAACACTCGGGGGGATTTTTTTTGCTCTTCACAGTTATATTTTCTTCCAGAGTTTTTTGAATGAGTTTTTCCTCTCTCTATTTTTTTGGTTATCTGGGTACCAGCACTGAATGTTCAGTTTCATTTTAAGGGTGGCAGCTAGCATTTTTCTAAATGCTGACCTTTATTCAGCTACCAAGGTTTTGAAATATTTTGAGTTTAAATATTGTAAAACTTTATATCATTAAATATTCCTTCTTAGATCTTCTATAATAATCTGAAATGTATTGCCCCCCTCTTTTCTTAAGTACCACCACAATCATTTGCATTCTTATTCTTTTATTAGATAAATATTCACTCTAATTCTTTTTACGGGGAAAAAAATAATAAAACAACCTCTGCCATTTCGTCTAGAGCATTACAGCAGTCTGAAATGAGCTGCCAGCATATTGGCTTCTTTTGATAAATCATCTTATCTCTAGTCCTTCACAAAGTTTTATTCAAGTGATCCCTCCAATGTTAAAGGCAGAAAAGCTGATAGTTTTTCTCTTCAGAATCTTTCAGTCTTCACCTCAATCTTCAGTGCATCAGAAAAACAATAAATTCTCCAGAGGCTTATGTTCTTTCAAGCATCCGGATGACTCAAATGTCTCACCAGTGCACCACAGCAGTACAATCTAATCATGTTTTAGAGCCCTAGCTTTTGTATTTGAGGTGAAACTATTGACACATTTTAGAGTGGACTGAACAATGTACAGAAAAGAAAGGGCAAAATGCTACTTTAAACAAGTAAGAAAACGGAACCTACTGGAACCTAGGCATTAGAAGATATTTAATTGAGGGTTGAGTGGATGCCTGATTTGCATTTTGTTTTAATAGAATTAAGGGTCTAGATCTTTCCATATGGCTACTGTTTTCACATCTTTTGGTTAAGCATGAGAGAGCATTGTGTTTAAACTTTATGTTGATTCTTCTCATAGTGCATTTGATGCTATTAACTCCAGACATTTAATTGCAAATATTTTATTTGTAAAATGAAAATGTACATTTTAAATAGACAAGCATAGGGCAGGATAAATCTGAAGCTAAGGGATCCTTTCATTAAGCTTTGGTAAAAAGTGGCCTTAGTATGTACTTAAGGTGGGTATACCTGTATGCTAAGGCCATTATTACTGTAGCTGTAAACCCCTGAATTCCAAATATAGTGCTGAAATTTCCACGTGGAAATCAGAGCGTATTCCATAACAATTTACATAACTTAATTAGTTAACAAGCTAATCAGCTCTGATAATTGGATATTAACAAGCAATTATTGCACTGATTGGCATCAATTAGATTTTACACACACCACCCGCTAAGGGGCCCTTTTACTAAGGTGCGCCAAAATGTGGCCTGCACTAGTGTAGGCCTGTGTATTGGATGCATGCAGGTCCATTTTTCAGCACATATGCAAAAAAGGCATTTTTTTTCAGGGGGGGGGGGGCTGAAAATGGATGTGCGGCAAAATGAAAATTGTTGCGTGTCCATTTTGGGCCTGAGACCTTACTGCCACCCATTCACTTAGTAGTAAGGCCTCGCACGTTAACCAGGCAGTAATCATCAGCACACATACAATGTCAATCGCCACCCGTTTAGTGCCACACACCGGAAAATAAAATATATTTTCCAACACCCATAGTGGGCACGCATAAAAATGAAATTACCACCCAGGCCACGTGGTAGCCAGGCAGTAGTTCTGAAGTGGCACACATTGGGCACACATGGAGGGGAATAAGCGAACAGCACTGGCCAAATAGATGGCGCTGTAAAGAGCTGTCACCGACCGTATTATCAAAAAAGATGGCCAGTCATCTTTTGTTTTGATAATACGGTTGGGGCCGGCCAAATGTCACAGATGGCCGGGTTTGAGATGGCCGGCATCGGTTTTCGCTGATAATGGAAACTGAAACCGGCCATCTCAAACCTGGCCAAATCCAAGGCATTTGGTCGTGGGAGGAGCCAGCATTTGTAGTGCACTGATCCCCCTGACATGCCAGGACACCAACCGGGCACCCTAGGGGGCACTGCAGTGGACTTCAAAAATTGCTCCCAGGTACATAGCTCCCTTACCTGTTATTTTATTTATTTATTACATTTGTACCCCGCTCTTTCCCACATACAGCAGGTCCAGTGCGGCTTACACAGTAAAAGAAAGGATCTTACATGGTAAAGAATACAGTAAAACCAAGGAAATGTAGGAACAGTATTATAAATTGTGATGATCATAACTACTTACATTATGAAAGGCATTACAAAGGACATGTGAAAAGAACGTAATGAACTAGAATAGGGAAGGTAGACAAGGATATGATAGGTGAAAGGGAAGAAGAATGGGAGGGAAATGGTAAAGGATGGAGGGAAGAAGATGAGGGATTGAGTATAACATTGGGGTCAGAGTAAGCGTCAACGTCTTAGCAGGAGTATCGTAGGTGATCTGGTGGAATTAAACTGGTCCATTAAGGTAAACTTTAGTGGTTAGGGTGGTGGACTTTGGTCCTGAGGAACTGAGGAACTGAGTTTGATTCCCACTTCAGGCACAGGCAGCTCCTTGTGACTCTGGGCAAGTCACTTAACCCTCCATTGCCCCATGTAAGCCGCATTGAGCCTGCCATGAGTGGGAAAGCGCAGGGTACAAATGTAACAAAAAATACTTGCATGAAAAAATGGGACTTTAACATTTTACTGAAAGGTAAATAGTTATTAATAGCTCGGATGGGTCTTGGGAGAGCTGAGCCCCCCAAATCCCCCAAAACCCACTCCGCACAACTCTACACCACTACCATAGACCTAAGGGGTGAAGGGGGGCACCTACAGTGGTGGAAATAAGTATTTGATCCCTTGCTGATTTTGTAAGTTTGCCCACTGACAAAGACATGAGCAGCCCATAATTGAAGGGTAGGTTATTGGTAACAGTGAGAGATAGCACATTACAAATTAAATCCGGAAAATCACATTGTGGAAAGTATATGAATTTATTTGCATTCTGCAGAGGGAAATAAGTATTTGATCCCCCACCAACCAGTAAGAGATCTGGCCCCTACAGACCAGGTAGATGCTCCAAATCAACTCGTTACCTGCATGACAGACAGCTGTCGGCAATGGTCACCTGTATGAAAGACACCTGTCCACAGACTCAGTGAATCAGTCAGACTCTAACCTCTACAAAATGGCCAAGAGCAAGGAGCTGTCTAAGGATGTCAGGGACAAGATCATACACCTGCACAAGGCTGGAATGGGCTACAAAACCATCAGTAAGACGCTGGGCGAGAAGGAGACAACTGTTGGTGCCATAGTAAGAAAATGGAAGAAGTACAAAATGACTGTCAATCGACAAAGATCTGGGGCTCCACGCAAAATCTCACCTCGTGGGGTATCCTTGATCATGAGGAAGGTTAGAAATCAGCCTACAACTACAAGGGGGGAACTTGTCAATGATCTCAAGGCAGCTGGGACCACTGTCACCACGAAAACCATTGGTAACACATTACGACATAACGGATTGCAATCCTGCAGTGCCCGCAAGGTCCCCCTGCTCCGGAAGGCACATGTGACGGCCCGTCTGAAGTTTGCCAGTGAACACCTGGATGATGCCGAGAGTGATTGGGAGAAGGTGCTGTGGTCAGATGAGACAAAAATTGAGCTCTTTGGCATGAACTCAACTCGCCGTGTTTGGAGGAAGAGAAATGCTGCCTATGACCCAAAGAACACCGTCCCCACTGTCAAGCATGGAGGTGGAAATGTTATGTTTTGGGGGTGTTTCTCTGCTAAGGGCACAGGACTACTTCACCGCATCAATGGGAGAATGGATGGGGCCATGTACCGTACAATTCTGAGTGACAACCTCCTTCCCTCCGCCAGGGCCTTAAAAATGGGTCGTGGCTGGGTCTTCCAGCACGACAATGACCCAAAACATACAGCCAAGGCAACAAAGGAGTGGCTCAGGAAGAAGC